>NC_054834.1:7331450-8040450 GCF_018345385.1 Vulpes lagopus
ATGTGATTTCTTTCCCTCATCCTGTTAATGTAGTGCATTGCTTTGATTGATTTTTGTATTCTGAACCATCCTTGAATTCCAGAAATAAATGCCGTTTGATCATGGTATATAATCCTTTCAATATGCTGCTGAAATTGGTTTGCTAGTAGTTTGTTGGGGATATCTGATAAATGTCTATTAGGGATCTTGATCTGCACTTTTCTTCTGTTGTAAGGTCTCTGTCTGCCTCTGGTACCAAGGTAATTCTGGCTTCATAGAATGAGTTAAGAAGTGCTCCTTCCTCTTCAATTATTTGGAAAATTTTAGGAAAAATGGTTATGATTTTTTTTAATGTTTGGTAGAAATCACCAGTGAAGCCATCAGGTCCAAGATTTTGCTTTGTTGGGAGACTTGACTACTGATTCCATCTCATTACTAGTTATAGGTCTATTCAGCTTTCCTATTTCTTATGATTTTGTCCTGATACATTTTGTGTTTCTAGAAATGTTCCCATTTCCATCTAGGTAATCTGTTCATTGGTGTACTATTATTCATAGTTCTCTCTAATTTTTTTAAATTGTGATAAATTAGTAGTAATGTCCTCATTTCCACTTTGGATTTTAGTTATTTGAATCTTCTCTTTTTTTTTTTTCTTTTTCTCTATAGAGCTAAAGGTTTGTCAATTTTCTCTTGGCAAAGCACTAACTTTTTGTTTTATTGATTTTCTGCATTGTTTTTTCTGTGCTGTATCTCATTTTTCCATGTTAACTTTTATTATTTCTTTCCTTCCTCTAGCTTTGGGTTTAGTCTGTACTACTTTTTCTAGATCCCCAAGCTGTAAAGTTATGTTGTTGAATTGAGATTTTTAAAATTTTTTAAAAAATATTTTATTTATTTATTTATGAATGAGAGAGAGAGAGAGAGGCAGAGACACAGGCAGAGGGGAAAGCAGGCTCCATGCAGGGAGCCCGAAGTGGGACTTGATCCCAGGTCTCCGGGATCATGCCCTGGACTTAAGGTGGTGCTAAACCACTGAACCACCCAGATTGCCCTAGATTTTTTTTTAAATGTAAACATTTATACCTATAAATATCTCCATATGTGTCCCCAAAATTTTGGTATATTATGTTTTTGTTTTCATTTATGGTTAAGTATTTCTAATTTTCTTTCAGATTTCTCCTTTGATCAATTGATTTTTTAAATGTGTGCTATTTAATTTTCACAAATTTTCGGATTTTTCCAGTTTTACTTCTATTTTTGCTTCCTAATTTCATCTACTGTAATCAGAGAAAATACCTCCATTAACAGTTATCTTTTAAAATCTAACGAGACTTAACTAATGAGCTCAACAGATTATCTATCTTGAAAACTCCTGCCCTAAAATAGTTTATTAAAGAAATTCTTGGAAGCCCCATAGAATGGTCTGGTATAGTCATCATCCTCACTTGTCTCCATGGCATTCAATGGTACTGACCCCCTTTCTTTCTTCTAACGTTCTTCTTACTCTTGCTGACAGCACACATTTCCTAGGGTAGCAAGGGGAAATGCCATTTTGACAAAAACTCTGCCCTTAACCTTCAGTGAGCGAGATGTAATATATATTCCATTAGGAACTCAATGTTGATACTATTCCCGTCCAGTTAGAGATATTGGTGGGAAAAAAGCAGAAAGGGGATTTCAAGGCTTTTGCCAATTCTTTCATATTGCTGAAGAGTAATTTAGTAGACATTTTGTTTAGCAGAGTATATTTATGAGTCTTTAAATATGTAAATACAGGCCCAAAGCCAAGGAAGAGGTGAGGAACAAAATTCTTCTGAATATTAAAGTGAAGAGAATCACATTTAGCAGGGAAAGAGGACGGAAGGGAAACTCAAGAAAGAAACACAGAAAGGCTGGCAGGAACTTGACGGAGACGGAGGAAAGCCAAAATAACTCAAGACTCCGACACTAAGTAAATAGTGGTTAGTGAGAATCTTCCTGTTGGCTACTAATTTGCCTTGGGCGCTTATGTGGGTCTGGGGGCACAAAGGGGCCAGCCACTGACCTAGTTTCTGGGGGCTGAAGAAAGATCAACAACCCAGTGAAGGCTTCACATGGCAAACTTGCTCAACTGGAAATCTATCAGAAATCAGTCAGAACTCTTTTACAAGACTCACATTGTCCACACTGCCCCAATCAAATTCCTTAAACAAACAGCAAGAAAAAAAAATCTTATTCTAGAAACAACCACAAATAGTGTTACCCCCGAACCTCAACAGGAAGTTTCATCTAGACTAGCACATTGCAATAGAACTTTCTACATCTCTTAGTTTGGTAGTTTTTAGCCACATGTAACCATTGATCACCGGAAACATGGCTAATGTGACTGAGAAGTGAATTTTTACTTTTTCTTAACTCTTAATTAAGTTTAAATAACACAAATGGCTAATGGCTAAGCAAATATATATATATATGTATATATATATATATATATATTTTTTTTTTTTTTTTTCTGTAAAGGGCTTTGTGGGCCACCTATGGTCTCGGTTGCATTTTCTTTGTTTTTCTGTTTGTTTTGCTTTTGCTTGTCTTGTTTTCATAGCTCTTTAGAAATATAAAACATTCTCAGCTGGAGGGCTGTACAAAAACAGGCCACAGGCCAGATTTGGCTTGTGGGCCATAGTGTTCTGACCCCTGATCTAATCTCTCAATGCTTTTAAAAATGTTTATGTTTTTAATATTGCTAAAAATAATTGTTTCTATCACTCCAGTTTTAGATTCATAAGTGGTTTTTCTACTTTCTGTGATAGAGCGCTCTGCAAAGTGTGTTCCATGGTACTCCCAGTCATTTTAGGTGTTCTCCACAAAGAAGTAGCTCTGTGTTTGAATAGGTTGGGAAATGCTCCACACTAAAACCTTATGTGTAGAGATTTATAATGCATATTAGAATACTAGAGGCTCTGATGAGCTGATGCAAAATATTGGTTTTACACTGACTGGGTTTTTCTACAATTACTTGACCACCATACATGCACTGTACAGCATGTGTGTGTGTGCAAGGGAAGAGTGCCTCTACTGCATGTGGTGTGCAATAGCTGCATGATGTATGCAAGCAGGGAGTGTGGGTAGCACGTGGCACCTATCAGAAACCTGCAGAATGAGTGCCCCACAGAACCCACTCTGAGAAACACCTGCTGAACAAGCCTGACGATAAAAATCTTTCTCTCAGGGACTTGGAGCAGAGGCACAGGTAGTAATTAAGTGGTATTCAGAAGGAGTGGGAGGATTTATTCCTGCCGAACTCATTCAGAGAAGCTGTCATTAAGACTTTCGAGAAGGGCCGGTGAGGTCAGCTCACCCCAGGATGTGCACAGGTTCAAGTGTGACAGCAGAAGAGGTGCCCCTGGGAGGAAGCCCCAGGTCCAGCCGAGTCAGCTCTGGGAGCCAGGGGAGGAGCTCGTGCAGGTGGCTCTAGGGGACTTGGAGGAACCCTTGCAAGACCAATGAAAAGTCACGATACCCCTGCGAGGAAAGGAGAGTTCCTGGCCCACCGTAATTGAGGAAACGGAGGACGGCTGGCTTGAACTCAGTGGAGACCGAAGTACAGATTTTGAAGATCACACTCAGGAAACTTTAGCTGTTTGATAAGGAGGAAATGCTGCCCCGAGGACAGGGAAATGGAGCGGCCCCATTGCTCTGCTAAACTTAGGAGATGCAAGCTCGGTGCAGAAAGGGCACACAGTTTAGGGGCCTTCGAGGACCCCCCTTAACTTCTCTGCAATAATGAAATCCCTAGATCCTGTTGGACGTTGTTCGTTTTTGTTTTCTGAGATGCTCAGGAGTCTGTAGACGTGTGGGTGACGCAGAAAATGCCTGGGTCTGCCTTGTGGAGGGGACAGGCGCAGGGCCTGGGCTGCAGGCTCCTCCTTCCTTAGCGTCTGGGGCCCAGGCCCTGCTCTCCCGGATGGGACTCCGCACGTTCCCCTCTGCTAAAGCCATTTCCCTGTGGGCTCCTGACCCGGCCACAGGGGTCAGCCCTGCAGGTGCCTGCAGCCGTGGTGTCTTCACAGCGTGCAGTGACGGCGCTCTTGCTGCTCTTGGTGGCTTTTAATAACATTTGAGGCAAACGGAGGGGCAGGGGGCAGGGTTCCCTTTCACAGCCCGGGTCGGTGCCACCTCTGCTCTGCTGCTGCGCTGCTCCTGCTGGGCGCCCCTGGCCCGGGGCTCTGTGCCCCACATGCCAGGCCCAGGCTGGGGTGGGGGGCGCAGGCCGGCTCCCCGTGGAGGACCTGGGTGCGTGACACCAGCACACCTTCCTTCTCCCCACTGACAGCGGCCGATCGCCCCTGGGAGCATCCCGAGAGGTCTCAGGGAGGGACACGTTGCCAGGGATGGGATTTCGCGTGGCTTTGCCCTGGACCAGCTCCTCCAAGGGCGCCCTGGGTGCAGCCCCCTGAACCCCCAACCCCCAGAGGCCAGAGTAGAAGAGAATGCCGGAAGCCAGAGGTCATAGGCCGCCGTGTCCCTCAGCGGGAGGCGACGGTGACAAGGCAGCAGCCAGCCGCAGTCCGAGGCCCACATGGGTGCAGTGGGTGCAGCGGGTGCAGCGCAGCACCCAGTTGAACAAAGAGCACAGGCCGGGGGTGCTGGCCGCGGCACAACTCCCACGGCGCCGCCGACACAATCTCCTTGCTGTTGCCCAGTTTCATGACTGTGATGTCATCGGGCGCTGCCGACAACAGAGCTGTTATGTGACATATGAAAGGGCCTTAAAAACTAACTGAGGGACCCCATTATGCCGAGACTGGAGCTGGGCATAAAAATCGTCGGTCATTGAGGTCTCGGAGCTTCTGAGTGGAGCCTCGGGGGGAAGAGAGCTGCGAGGCTTGGCTCAGTCGAGCTGCTCTGCTCTGGGGGGCTCTAAGAGTAGAGAGCGGGCAACTGGCCGCCCGTGACCTCGTAGTTCAAGGCAAGCCAATCCTTCAAGCGAGATAATTTGGCCTCTTGTCCAGCAATTTCTCCCTTCCTCTTCCACACCAGGGGAAGGGGCCGAGGCTGTCTGGCTACATTTTACTAGACCTCAGGAACTTGTAATGGTTGCATTGTTCCTCTGCTCATGCCCCCCAAATGCATTGCAGAGTTCCCTGCCGAAACAGGCCCCCGCCGTCAATATGCCTTCGGAGCGGGGGACTTGGCTGGGCCCTCAGCCTGCACCAGCACAGGGGCCAGCCGTGGCCCAGCCAAGCAGTGGCACGGGCGCTCGTGCTCTCCTTTCTCCGACTTGCCATCTGGCCACTTACACGCAGTCACGGGGCGTCCACTGTGCGCCAGGCAGTCTCACCAGGTACTAGAAAGAAAAGGGAGCGCTGGACAGAAGCATCGCTCCTGGCTCATGGGGAGCTCTGGGTTGCTGGAAGGAAACATGCGCTGCCTTTGTTTCCTTACCTCCGGATGAAGTCACTTCATGCTCACAGTGCCCAGCTATTTAGTGGCAGAGAACACCGTCCTGAACAACGACACTAACAGAAGCCGGCCTTGAGTTACAACCGCCACCCCAACAGCAGCAGCAGTGACATCCTCATGCAATGCTACGTAGTGCTGTAAATGATCCACAAACACTGCCTCTGGACTATATACGTGGGCCTGTTCTGAGCACCCCACTTGCTGGTAATGCTCTGCTCTGTGTGTGTGTGGAGCATGAACTCAGACACCAGGGAGCCAGACAGGAGATTTCAGCGAATTTTCAGTATGTAACTTTTTATTTTTATTCTTTTTAAATTTTTATTTATTTTTATTTTTTTAAGACTTTATTTATTCATGAGACAGAGAGAGAGAGAGAGAGAGAGAGAGAGAGAGAGAGGCAGAGACACAGGCAGAGGGAGAAGCAGGCTCCATGCAGGGAGCCCGATGTGGGACTCGATCCCAGGACCCCGGGATCACGCCCTGGGCCGAAGGCAGATGCTCAACCACTGAGCCACCCAGGGGTTCAGTATGTAATTGTTTAGCTGGGAACTGGGTACGTAGGTGTCTGTGGTACATAGTGCACATACATACCACATATGTGATGCATGTACACATATATGCAATACATATAGTAGCACGTATTTAAGATACTCACAATTACAAAGCTCTGGCTGAACTGTCGTGCCCCAGAAATCCAGGCACGACACTGAGTCCTGACAGGACCCGTCACGTCTGCTCTTCACTGCATACCCACTCCCAGACACATTTTCTGGGGCACCCCGGTCCCTGCCTTCAACACGTCGCTGTCTCCTGTTCATCCCTCTTTCCCGTCTCCGCACGTCTACACACGACCCTCACTTACAAAATCCCCCTGGCAAGAGGGAGGAACTTGAGGAGAAGCAGCAGTGAATAAAATCAACCCATCCCTTTGCTCTCTTACCACATTTAAGGGAAGGGGAGCGGGAAGATGGCAGGGAATGTGATAGCATCCTTAAAAAGCACCCAGTTCAAAGCATGTAGAATGGCGTAGAAGCAGCTAACCCTATCTGAGGGCCAGAGTCAACTTTATGTAACTCTTTGGGATTTCTCAACTGGAAGATTCCCATGAAATTTTATGTTGGATTTAGCCTGAGGGGGAAATTAAGTTGTTTTAATTACTGCTGCCATTTGGTGTTTTATGAATTTTAATTAGTTTTCGTATTTGTACTTTGGTCTGAGTCAGTTCCACCAAAGGCGCAATTTTGAAAATAATCATGATAAAGACATATCAATTTTTCTAGTAAATGTTGATTATATGTTCATCATAGAAGTGGAGAAATCTGATAGGGCCAGACCATGATACACAAAGGTCTGCCTGTTTTACGACTGTGTGAATTCAGGAAGTCTGAGCTGTCCAAGACAAGCGTTGCGTTTGTCCAGGCTTTAGACCGAGCTTGACTTTTAGGGATTTCCACACAGCCATTCGCTCTAGAACAATCGTGCACCCAAATTGGTATTTCAAGGGTTGATCTGAAATACCAGAGTAGGGTGTGCCAAGGGGCTGGAACATATTAGCCGGCTGGTAGGGAATGGAGGGCTGAGGAGTGGAAATGAACAAATAACAAATTTCCTAAGATAAGTTCATTTGGAGAGCCGGGGCTCAGCATGGAGATGATGCACTTGCCCAAGAACAGGCTTTGCGTAAAAGACTTCCAGAAGCGTGCATCGTCATTGACAAGCACGTGAGTTAGCCTCAAGCAATTTCTGCTCGGTGCTAAGGCGCTAAGGCAACGACACGTAATGTGTTTGTGTACGTGAGGAAGCAGGAGCACAGGGTGCCCGGGTTACTTATGGTGACAACGGCAAAGAGTATTTGAAGTCCAGACTGTTCCAGAAACCGAGTCACCATAATCAGATTTTGAACAGATTGATTTTCCAAGTCTGAAAAAAATGTGGCATTAGGAGATCTTTCATATTCAAGACTTGAAAAATCCACAAGGGGTGTTCACAAAACACCTATTACTTGATTTTTGACAGTGAATGTGACACCCAGGCACTACCGGGGCCCCAGACTGGGGCCAGCAGAGAATAATGGGAACAACTGCTCAGAGAGCTCGTTGTGCCCATGGCCTGCCCTTCACAGGGACTCTGGAGGTAGGTGGGCCCTGCAACGATTCTGCTAGGATCACGCGTTAGTGAGAAGCATGGTTGGTATTTAAGCTTAGAAAATGACCTAACATCCTGTGTTCTCTATTATGATAGTTTTTTTTCTTATATTAAGCTTTCTTTTTGCTATTTCCCTTTTCCTCTGCCCCTCACCGCTGTTTGCTCCTCCTCTATTTTTTCTCTTCCTACTTCTTCGAGGATCTTCTCTGCTTCCCCTCTCTACCTTTGCTTCTTTTCTCTGTCCTTGTTTTCTGTTTCCTCCCTTACTTCCTTTTTTACCTGGAGTTTGTCCCCACCCTCACTCCAGTCTCTGTTTATGTTTCTCTCTCCTTTAATTGGCTTTGCCGCTACATATTCCTGGGCTTGCCTTCGGCTTCTATGTCCCTAATATTCCTCTTCTGTAAAATAAGGTGGAGGGGAGGGCAGATGGGACAGTACATTGCATTACATATATGCGGCATATACGCTAAATGCTACATTATGCGGTTATAGTATTCTTTGATTTAATTTAAAATGAGGCACTACAAATGTCTTATATTGTTAAAAAAAATACTGCTATTAAGGATTACTATATGATACTTCATAGTTATATTACCCTCCTATTTTTTCCCTGTTTTCCTTTAAAAGGGAAAGAAAAAGAAAAGAATTCTCATTCATGAACTAGAATTGATTTAGAAATCTGAGTATGGGTTTTATTTGACAACAGAGGATTTCTCCCTGAGATGGGAATGGAATATGTGCCTTTTACAAGAGTGGAGAGCCACTGCTGCCCAGGAGGGAAAAAAAAGAGTAAGTGTTTTCAGAGGATTTGTATGATCAGGTAACCTTGAAAAGCTCCCGTAAATCTGAGGTTCTGTGAATCTAAGCAAAACAACCTAGTGTAGGAACATCAACATTTAGCTAGCCTTGCCCAGGAATGCTTCCCACATAGACTGGTTCTAAATAAACCTGCCTACCTCGGTCCTGAAAGGCAGCCGGAGAGACGGTCATCCTTATGTATTCCCTTGGCCTCAAATCCATTTCCCCGGGGCATTCTCAAGGGCAGGCTACAGGGAGGAAGTGGGTTAAACCCTGCGGGGACTGGAGAAGGAGCCCAGATCCCTGCCACAGAAGAACCCGAGGGTCAGGGCACAGATAGATCCCTGAGGTTCCCCCCCCACCCCCCCCCGGGGAGAGACAGTGAGGCTACGTTGCCTGCTGAGCTGTCCACCCCGCAATTACAGGGGCATGAGAAGCCTGCACGTTGACAACCGCAAGAAAGTCATCACCGTGAGTCATCTACAAATATATCCAACTTTATGTCAGCATCTTGCTTCAGCAGGTGGATCATTTATATTTTCCCTGGAAGCCATCTGCTGGTCTGAATGTTGGGTTGATTTGTTTTTCTGTTGAGGGAGGAAGGTGGCTTTCCCAGAAGTTACCAGAGGATGCCTGGACCTTGGCAGAGGTCCAGGAACAAGGAGAAGGATAGGGAACTTTTGAAATCTTCTCTCTTCTACTGTAGGCAAACTTTCTTGGCCAGCTAAAGGCCTCCACATCTTCCAAACATCCCAACCCTGAGAGAAATGGGCAGCTCACAGTGGAATCACCACATGGGTGTCTCTATTGGCTGGGCAAGGGCTGCCCACCTTTTCTTGCCTTGAACCCTGGCCCAGGATGGCTTTGGGGCAGTAGCTTCCAGCTCCTGTACAGAGTTTGTGTCCCCAGATCCCTGTCCTGGTGTCCCCAACCCCACCCTCATCACTTCTGCTGCTGGCTGTCAGTGAAAATCAGAATGTAGCTAAGCAAGGTGGATTCACA
The DNA here is from genome assembly GCF_018345385.1 of Vulpes lagopus. NCBI lineage: Eukaryota > Metazoa > Chordata > Mammalia > Carnivora > Canidae > Vulpes > Vulpes lagopus. The sequence goes on from NC_054834.1 coordinate 7,340,817, forward strand.
ACACACCTGACCTTTTCTCTCCCATCTAATATTTAATTGGAAAGCATCTAAACCTTTTTGAAAGAGAAGAGTAGAAACTATTGACCATTGATTGCCATGCATGTCTTAGTCTGGGAAAGAGAGATTCTGGTATGGCAAATCAAAGGAAATAAAAGTTTGAAAATGTAAATATAAGGGTAGGGAGGCTTAAGGGCAGGTGTCCTTTATCTAATTGAACACAAATGTTCCAGTGCTATGTCAAAATGGGATTTCTCATATATCTATTCACTTTCCTTTAGAGCTGAAGTCAGATTTTCCTGGAAAGTTCTATGGAATCTGGGTGTAATGAAAGAATAATTAGTATCACAGTGGGCTTTAAAGTCATAAATATAAAGGAAACCTAATTTTCTTGTTAATGATGACAACGGTTAGACTAGCAATGATGCTATACTATTTTCTCAGATGCCAAAATACATTTTTGAAAGGAAAAAAGGAATCATCTTGGCAGAGTGATTACCTACCTCGACTAACATTTACTCCCAGATTGCGATTGCAAGGCTTGGCAAGTTCAAACTTTCAATATCTGGCAACTGTTTTCACCGAGGCAAGAGGACAAAATAGCTGGCGGTAAATCAAGCCTCACATGATCCTGCAGGCTGGAGCTATAGGAAATAAGCCTACCCCCTACTGCCTTCTGGAGGTCCTTAAGATGTTTGTAAGCAGCTGGTTATCAGTCCTGCGCTCTTTCTTCTCCAGGCACAACTTCCTGAAATGCTCATGCAGCTCGGCCTTTCCTGGAACATCATTTTCAGTTTGGTCTTGACACCGACACTTTTGTTTGGCATCATGCAATGCAAGCTGCCAGCAAACCCAAAATTCGTGAAGTCTTCTGGACTTCGGGAATAGGAGATGGGGTAGGAGGAATGGAGCACCCCACTGAGGGCTGCAGAAGAGATAGCAGGCTCCTCCCTGGTGAAGAGCGTGTATGCTTTTTTTCTGTGGCCAGCAGTGGGAGGAATTCCAATTCCTCTCGGCCAGTCTGGATTTATAACCAGCCTTTTCTGCATTGTGCTTCAGTGAAAGTGGCTCCCAGGTCGTAAACCTCTGACTTGGGCCGAGTTTTCAGATAAAGGCCCACTTTCAAGAGTCTGCCCAGCTCTTGGCACGGTTCTAAGAGCTGACTTTTCATGTTCCTTTCTCTTACGTATTTTTTGTTATGCTATGAGCGGCAGACACGCAAGAAAAGGGACCATCAAATATGCGTTTATCCAACATTTAAGGGTAAATCTCTGGTCTGTCTGTGGAGTGGAGGAACAAACACTGACCATGTGCATGAGACAGGCCTTTGCTCCCCAGGATCTTGCCCATGCTTCTTAACCCTTCCTGGGACTGGCCAGCAGATAAACACCAATCAGACTAAATGGCAGCTCATAAATATCTAACTGGGCTGGACTCTTTCTGAGACTCTAGGTACAAGTGCTTCTATTACTCACCAGATATAGCTGCTGCAATTTAGGAAAATGCTTTTCTTTTCCAGAACTCGAGAAGTCATAACTCATGTCCAAAGGCCTCTTGTGGCCAGATGAAGTGGGATCCAAGCTGCAAAGCCCCTCCGCGGATGCCCCCACTGTCCAATCAGCATCTGAATGAGTATACTCACACGCGTAAAGCTGATTGTAAAATAGAGGCTCGGGGATCCCTGGGTGGCGCAGCGGTTTGGCGCCTGCCTTTGGCCCAGGGCGCGATCCTGGAGACCCGGGATCGAATCCCACATCAGGCTCCCAGTGCATGGAGCCTGCTTCTCCCTCCGCCTGTGTCTCTGCCTCTCTCTCTCTCTCTGTGACTATCATAAATAAATAAAAAAAAAAAATTATTTAAAATAGAGGCTCTTGGTGTTGTTTTGTTTTATGACAAAGGAGACCAAAAACGTCCTGTATCAGTGTGTTTCCTGTGGGTACAATTGGTAAGTGGGAAATGGGGAGCTTTAGCATAAAAATGTGAGCACAGTACTCTTAAAAGTTACACATCTAGGATTTTATTCAAATATAGGTTTTGAGTCCCATTCTAGAACTGATCTAATCCCTCCCATTCTGAACCCATTCCCAGTGTTGGGAAAGTCACAGAAGTCAGAAGTAATTTCTACCAGGGCAGTGGTTTTGAAGAACTACTGCAGTATCTTGGTTGTATATAAGGAGACCACAAGGATAAAGACTTTATGTCCCACAGCCAGTGTGAGCTGAGTTAGGGAAGTAGAAAGGGGCCCTGGTGTGCAAAGATGTCAGGGGTGGCACTTCTGCTCTGATTATGGCAAACGTGGGGGGAGTTTGGGCTCTGTCCCAGTTTTGCTGCCTCTGACTTGCTTTATTATTTTGTATTCATCCTGTGAGTTCTCTGGGCCTCATAATTGTTCATCGTAGGGCTGTATAAGCCGGGTATTGTGACAGAAAAACTGCACAGTAACTTTGCATATTTGAGGGTTTATTCTCTGTGGACCTTAGGCTGACATGTGGGGAAAAAAAGGATGGCCACATTTCTCTTTTCTCTTCTTTTCCTTTTCTTCCACCAGAGACACTTCTATTTGCTGTAGTTGCAGGAGAGGTCATCTAAGAGACAGCCTTCTGAAACCCTCTGTTTAGTCTTCAGAAATACTGGGGCATGTTTTTCTGGGCCTGCTTCCTCTCAAAGAGGGGCACCAAAGGAGCCTACATGCCCTGGTGGAGACCATACCACTGGGTGTACGTGAGGGACCATTTCCTTGTGGGCAGGTCTGCGTACTTTGCTCAACCAACATGAGCCTCCTCTTTCCTTATGTCACCGTCTCCCCTCTTCCCTTGGGCCCCACCGATACCAACCTTCTTTCTCCTCCTTGGGAAAAGCTCCTCCTGGTTTTAAAATCTTCAGTTAATGGGGTTATATCTGCCAGGAATGCTCCTTCTCACTAATTTTCACCCAGGAAAGTCCTACTTACCTTCAAGCCTTGATCTGAGGCCCACTTCCTTAAGGATACTTTCCATGGCACCCCACCAGCTACAGTCCCAGGTTAGGGACTCTATGACAGACCCTTTACAGTGCGTATTGCAAACATAATGGTATGGTCTTGTATGTGTGTGTGATCACTTATTTATTTAAAGTCTGTTTATCCCGGACTATTCCATGATAGGACTACACCTACTGTATTTGGTATAATTTCCCAACACTTAGCAAAATGTTTGCCGCAAAGAAGGTATTTAATCAATATTAATTACGTGGATTTTTAAATTATTTTCCAGCAGATTTCTAGACCAGTCACTATCTGGTGTATATATGATATAAGCCATAAAGATGAGTCACATACATAATTCAAAATTCTTAATAGAAGTCACACTAAATACGGTAAAAAGAATAGGTGGAGGGTCCTCGTTCTGAGTGAGATGAAATAAGCACATCCTACCCTTTCTGTCCAAGTGATTACAGCTATAAAACAGGGACAGGACACGTGGGCCAGCTATCTAAGGACCCTGAAAAGAAAATAGCAGTGGAAAGATTGGGAAAGAGCCCAAATTTGAAGTACCATTGATTTGGCAGTGAGCTTACTGGTTTTTCCTCCAGTATCTCCTTACCCATACTCAACACATCTCAAACCCTGAAAGCTGACTTTAAGGGATAGCCAGAAGAGGAGCCTCATAGCTCTGGCTCAAGGAGCATGAACTTCTAATGCACAGAGGGGAAAACTGCTCATTTTATTTGTTTTTCTTTCTTTTCTCTGTTTCATCCTAATACAGCCCCCAAGCAATCCTGTGGTGGCTGGGAAATGGCTGGTCACAAGAAGCTGAAAGAGCCAAAACTCTGAGGAAGTGTAATTTGCAATTATTGTGGGTATTTCTTTCTTATTTTGTTATGAATGTTTTGTTATGAATTACTGTGGGTATTTCTTACTTTGTTATGAATGTGTATGAATGTCTTGTTTTGTTATGAAGAAAATAAGGTATTTTCTTCTTTCCTCTATCCTTTTATTACATAACATAAGGTAAGTTGGCTTTACATTAGAGAACTTATTAATGTTACATTGTAAGATTTAAGTTATACGATGTCAAGAGTGACCATCACCCAAGTACTTTGTATCCTCCTCTGGAGAAAGGGTTAGCGTGTTCTCAGTTTTATGGAGGGTAGCTGTACCATGTTAGGTAGGAGTATGATTTTGTTATTTCATTAGATTATTAAGTGTGGCTTAAAAAGATGTGTGTGGATGTCAAGCTGACAAGGGATGGACTCATGATGGCTAATTTTATTAACACAACCACACTACCCTGGCATTTGGTCAAATATCACTCTGGATGTCACTGTAATGGTAATTTCTAGATGAGATTAACATGTAAATCCGTTGACTTTGAGTAAAACAGATTACCCTTCATCCTGTGGGTGAGCCTCACCAATCAGTTGAAGGACTTAAAAGAAAATAGTCTGATGCCCCCCAGGAAGAGGGATTTCACCTTTCAGAGGGAATATTCCCTTCAGATTTGAGCTGTCACATTAACTTCCCTGGCTTTCTAACCTGCTGGCCTGCCTTACAGATTTTAGACTTGCCAGTCTCCACAGTCACATGAGGCACTTCTTGAAAATAAAGCTATCTCTTTCTCTGTTTCTATGTACATGTGTGTGTACGTGTGTGTGTGTGTGTGTGTGTGTGTGTGTGTTTCCCTTTATCCCTCTCTCTGTTTCTTTGGAGGACCCTGACTAATACCAGATAAAAACCTACCTCTCCATTCAGTGGAGCAACAGTTCCAGTAGTGAGATGCAGATTCCCATTGCTTTTCCCCCTTTCTGTCCTCCCATTGCTTGGCCATTTTTTGGTAGAATCATGGAAGTGTGTATAGAATAGGGTATAACTGGAACTCCAAATTCCTGCCTACAAGAGTGAAAACAAGAGCCTCTTGGAAACTGAATGTATTAAAGAGACTGTGATGAAGGAGGAGCTCAGGAAAGCTGTCCATAACCCATAGGGGTTGTTTAGGAACCCCTGAGCTGCACATATGTGAATCAAGTTCTAATTCTGATACCAAATACCTTGAGAATTAAGCTGACAGACCACTGCCCATGCCACAGGTTGGCCATTGGGTGGCCTACACTGTGATAGATCTAGAGAACTGTACAGAGGCTTCAAAAACTGAACTGACATTGGAACCACAACAACAAAAGATGGGTTGGAATTTGTAGCCTGAACTTAGGCCATTCAATTACTGTCTACAACTAAAATAAGATTTCCCATGAAACTGAAGCAAAATCAAGAGTCTCACAACTTAATATCAAATGTCCAGGATATAAAATTACTCAGCACATAATGAATGATGAAGACTAAAACTCATGTAGACTTTGACGATCTACAGAAGCAAACACTGAGATTACACAGATGTTGGAAAATAAAGTTATTATAAATATGTTCACATTGATATTTGCAAACACTTGAAAAAATATTAAAATTGAAACTCAAAAAAAAAATGAAGATACAAATAAGAACCACATGAAAATTTTAGAACTGAAAAATATAAGTAAAAAACTCAATGATGGGTTCAAAAACAGTAAGGATATGACAAAGGAAAGAATCCATAAACATGAAAAGAGGCCAACAGAAATGATACAATCTGAGCAACAAGTGCAAAAACACAGAAGACAATTGAAGAGAACTTCAGGTGGCAATAACAAAAGGTCTAACATACTTATCTAAATTTCAAGGTAAGAGGAGAAAGAATGTGATGCTGAAAGGATGTATTAAGGTATAATGGCTGAAAACTCCAAGTTTTCTGAAAGACTCAAACCTACAATTTTTTTTTTAATTAAAAGAAATGCTTTCAGTTATATTGAAGTATGACTGATAAAAATTGCCTCTATTTGGGTTGTAGGATGAGATTTTTTTTGAAAGCTTAGAACGTGATGATTTAATATATGTACACATTGTGGAATTGACACTATAATCAAGTTAATTAACACATCTATCACTTCATATGCTTAAAATCTTTTTGAGTGTGGCGAGAACACTTTAGCAAACTTCATGTATATATTGCAGTATTATTAACTATGATCACCCCCCCACACATCAGATACCCAGAATTTATTCATATTATAACTGCAAGTTTGTATCCTTTGGCAAACATCCCCATTTCTCCTAACCCCCGTTCCTGGGCAATCACCCTTCCACTCCATTAGTCCAAGTTTTTTAGATTCCACATACATAAGTGAGATCAGATAGTGCTTGTCTTTCTGTATTTGACTTATTTCATTTAGCATTAATGTCCTCCAGGTTCACCCATATTGTCCCAATGGCAAGATTTCCTTCTCTTTATGGCTGAATAATATTCCATTGTATGCATATACCTTATTCTTTTTACCTATTCATCTGTCAATGGGCACATATCTTGGCTTTATGAATAATGCTGCAATGAACATAAGAGTACGAGTAACTCTTGAGATCCTGATTTTATTTCCTATGGATATATATCAAGGAGTTGGATTGTTGCATCTTACGGGAGTTCTATTTTTATTTTTTTTTGAGGAAGCTCCATATTGCTTCCCATAATGACTACACCAATTTACATTCCTACCAACAGTGTACAAGGGGTCCCCTTTCTCCAAATCCTTGCTTACACTTGTTATCTCTTGTCTTTTTGATATTAGCTATCTTAATAGATGTAAGGTGATACCTCATTGTAGTTTTGATTTATGTTTCCCTGCTGCTTAGTGATGTTGAATATTTTTTCATATACCTATTGGCCACTTGTATGTCTTCTTTGGGAAAAAAAAGGTTTGTTCAGATCCTTTGCCCATTTTTTTTTAAACATGTTATTATTTTTTTAATTTTTTAAATTTATTTATGATAGTCACAGAGAGAGAGAGAGAGAGGGGCAGAGACACAGGCAGAGGGAGAAGCAGGCTCCATGAACCGGGAGCCCGACGTGGGATTCGATCCCGGGTCTCCAGGATCGCGCCCTGGGCCAGAGGCAGGCGCCAAACCGCTGCACCACCCAGGGATCCCCCTTTGCCCATTTTTTAATTGAGTTAATTATTGTTTTGTTATTGAGTCATAGGAGTTCCTTACACATTTTAGCTATTAACTCCTTCTCTAATATATGGTTTGCAAATATTTTTTCCTATTCCATAGGTTTCCTTCTCATTTTGCTGATTATTTATTTTGCTGTAAGAAGCTTTTACCTTTGACATAGTCCCACTGGTTTTGTTTCATTGCCAATACGAACATGGGATATCTTTCCATTTATGTGTGACTTGCTCAATTTATTTAATCATTGTTTTATAGTTCTCAAGGCCAGATCTTCTGCCTTCCTGGCTAAATTTATTCCTAAGTGTTAAAAAAATTTCTTGATGCTATTGTATATGAGATTGTTTCTTAAGTCCTTTTTCAGATAGTTTGTTGTTAATATACAGATATGCCACTGATTTTTGTACATTGATTTTGTATCCTGAAACTTTACTGAGGTTTTTTTTTTTTATTAGTTCTAAAGTTTTTTGGTGGAGTCTTTAGGCTTTTCTATATATAAGATTATGTCATCTGAAATGTAGACAGTTTTAATTCTTTTCTGATTTGGATATCTTGTATTTCTTTTTCTTCTCTGATTTCTCAGGCTAGGATTTCCAATAAAATGTTGAATAGAGATTGTGAGAGTGAAAAACCTTGTCTCACACCTGATCTTAGAGGAAAAAGTTTCAACATTTTCACCATTGGATGGGATGTTAGCTGTGGGCTTATCGAATATGGCCACTATTATGTTGAGGTACATCTATATTTGTCAAATTTTTTTATCATGAAAGGTTGTTGAATTTTGTCAAACACTTTTTATATGGTTATATTATATGGTCTTTAGCCTTTATTTTTTATTTTTCTTTATTTTGTTAATGTGGTGAATCACATTTATTGATTTGAATCATCCTCGTGTCCCAGGCATAAATCTCAACTGATGATGGTCTATGGTCCTGTTAATACACTGCTGAATCTGGATTGCTAGTATTTTTGGAGTATATTTGCATGTATGTTCATCAGAGATATTGATCTATAATTTTATTTTCTTATAGTGTTTTTAATCTAGCTTTATTATGAGGGTGATTTGTGCCTTGTAAAAAGAGTTTGAGAATATTTCCTCTTCTTCATTTTTTTGAGGAGTTTGAGAAAGATTGGTATTCTTCTTTAAATATTTGATAGAATTCATCTGTAAAGCCATCCGCTTCTGAAATTTTTAATCTACTCAACCATTCTGTTCTAGATTGGAAAAATTAATCCATTTACATTTAAAGCAATTATTTCATAGAAAAAGGCTTACTATTGCCATGTTATTAATTGTTCAGTCTCAACTCACCTATTCAGCATTGTCTAATTGTGTTAGAGCGATAAGGCAAAAAAGAAGAAAATAAGGGGGAAAAAGGCATACAGATGGGAAAAAGGAATAAATCTGCCTCTATTCACAGATAACATGAATGTCTTTATAGACAATCCTAAGGAATAGGAGAAAAAAGCCTTCTAGAATAAAAGTGAGTTTAGCAATGTTGTAGGATGTAAGCACAATACACAAAAAGCTGTACTGTATTATATAGAAATGTATTTCTATACATTAGCAAGATACAGGCAAATCAAAAATTTAAATATATACATATATATATAAAATAGGGTCAGAAATGAAATATTTAGAGAAATTTAATGAAACATACAGATTCTGAAATCTGAAAACTATAAAGTGCTAATGAAAGAAATCAAATAAGACCAAAATAATTGGAGAGAACATAACATGTTTATGAATTGACTCAACATAGTAAAGTTGTCAATTCTCACAAAATTGATTCAATACGTTCCCAATTAAAATCCCAGTAGTGTTTTTTTTTTGTTTTTTTGTTTTTTTTTTTTTGCAGATCTAGGCAAACTAATTCCAAAATTTATGTAGAAGCAAAGGAGCTTAGAATAGCTAAAGCAATTTTTAAAAAGAAGATAAAGTTCAAGAGATTATAATATTTTAAGGTTTTACTGTAAAACTACAAGAATCAAGATAGTGTGATATTGGCAAAGATATTGCCTCATAATGAATCATCCCACAGGCTCTGGGTGGCCATGATTAATAAGCCTGCTGTTTTGCCAATTGACATTTCCTTTTGTTTGAGGTGGTCCTCATGAATGAACATTTTGCTGCAAAAGCATTTCCTTAGGTGGGTGGTGCACTTTGTCTTTCACAGGATCCAAATCTAAGTTAATTCTAGAAACTCAAAGTGGAGAAAAAGAAGTAGTGGGTCAGTTCTGAAATAACAAGTTGGCTCTGGGTTCTATAGCTTCTGGAGCTGGTGAGGCAAATATTCTAAATCCAGCACGTGGAGATCTGAGCCATTTGTCATATATTCTGCAGCCCTCCGGATTTTCTTAAGAAGTGAAGTGAAGCTGAGCATTGTGCAGTGATTCTCAAACTTGATCATGCATCAAAGTCACCTAAAACACCATAAGTTTCTGATTTAGTGTATCAGGTGGGAGATAAGAATCTGCCTTTCTAGCAAGTGCCTAAGTGACACTGATGCTTCTGGTCCAGAAACCACACTTGGAGAACCACTGGAGTAGTGTGTACTAGTAAATCCATATGTGAAAATGCGCAGAATGCAAAGATAAATAAAATGAAGCTAATTATCAGTAAAATGAGAATGCCTGTAGCATTCACGTCATAGGATTATTATAAACCCCACAGGCATAGATAATGCATGTGCACTTATACAAATTATCAAGTGCTGTACAAATATAAAATATTTTATATTACCTTCAAAATACAGGACTCTTTTGAATAGCCCTGTACCACAGTCCTTCATCTTAAAGAATGAAGTAACATTTGTCCATGTAAATCATTCCATTTAGGAAGTACAGCTAAGCAAGGAGTAGTTGGCACCTAGGATTAATAAAAGGTGTATTTTGTGGTGGAAAAGATGATGTATTTGATTTTGTCTCAGTTTCTAGGCTACAGCAATATCATGAAACTTCTGCGACTGACGTTGGAAGAGTCTCAGATTTACGATTCAGCTGTTCAGTATTGACTGCCTGGAGCCTCACATTCATGCGGAATGGCAGCCCTGCACGGTGCCTTCTTGCATTTACTTCTATTTCAGAGCTGCTACTCTGAAAATGTGGCTCTTCCCCTACTCTGCTTCTTTACTCAGCACCTCTTTGAAGCTCCCACTGCTGGTTTCAGTATCTTTTGGGAAAAGGCCTGGACAGCAGCCTTTAACTGCTGCCTTGTCAGGAGACTTCCCTGGGGCCTCTTACCTGCAACTACTTGGGAATCTGGCTCCCCTTTCCCTCTCCCCAATTCCCACCCTCCCATTTCTTTCTTAGCAAATGGAAACCATCCTAGGTAGTTAACAATCCCAGAGATAGCCTCATGCTGTTAGTTTTGAAGCCTCCGTCTACACAGTAGTGAAAGCTACTTCCCCAGTTGCCTACTAGCTAGGCTCCAACCATTCTGCTCCTTTTAAGCCACTTCCTAAGAGGCTTAGTTTCTTTTCATTTAGAAGACTTAGTATGTATAGTAATGAGAATTCCTCCCGCCTTAGGACTACCTGGGACAGACTGATCCTTAGTGATGTCTGCCCTCGGTTCTTTTAGTCTCAACTCTAGGCTTTAGCCAAGGTGAAGGAGGAAGGCTTGACCCAATGTTCCCATCCAGGAAACCCAGCCCTCGCTGGTCAGTGAGGGTTTCGAGCCCTAGTAGCTCCAGTATGGAGATGGGTAGGGTAAATCTGCACCCCTTCCCTCCCTTATCTCCACCATCAAGCAGGTGAGAACAGAGTTATTTGCTCTCTCCAATGTTTCAGGAGGCCCCCTGAGCACACTTTTCCTCCGTTAAGACCCATATTGTTGATAGGGCTTTTTCATCAGTGACATGGGCAGATTACAGATTGATTCATAAATATCCTGAAGGCAACCCTTTTTAATTTCACATCCATTACGTTTACTGAAATGTATGGTCTTATACAAGTATTAGCCTCTTGAGGCCGCATTTCTCAAACAGAAATTAAGGGGCTGGGATAAATATTTTTTTAAAAATGTACCCGACTCTTCAGAAATTTCCAATGAGAAAAATAATGCATGAATTTGAGCTTCATATCACTGATTCTTGACCCAATTCCATTTTATTTGTTTTAATTATATAGTTTATAATGGGATATTTATCAGATTGAATCATATGAAATTGGGTTTTGTAGGTCAAAAATGGTTGAATACTTGCTATGGCTCAACTTAATATAGTCTAGTAAAGATAATAAATGGACTTAATATTTTTTACTGAATACCATGGGATCAGGTTCTAACTGGGCATGATTAGTTAGGATCTAAGAAATTTTTTACACTCTAATTTAACATCAAAGAAATCTCTTTGTCATACTTCTTTCTCTTCCTTTCCATCCTTCTTCACTTCTGGGAAACCAGCTCCCGGCTCCTCTAGCTTGAGCTGATAGCTTGAAAGATCTGCTAAGCCTGGGGATCTCAGTCAGTACCTGGCTTACAGGTGCATGGAACTTTATCGGACTTTTCTTTTTGCATGAAAGTTCAACCAATGGAAATACTCATAATTTTCTTTTTCCAGAATTTGTACCACGATAGCACAAAAAATCAGGAACTGACCAAAAATTGTTTTTATTTCTTTACTTATTTATTAGAGGGAGAGAGCATGCTTGAGAGACCACAAGGGGGAGAGGGACAGAGGGAGAGGGAGGAGCAGGCTTCCCTCCAAGTAGGGAGCCCAAGCAGGGAGCCCAACATATGACTTGATCCCAGGACCCCAGGATCATGCCACATGACCTGAGCTGAAGGCAGATGCTTAACCAACCAGGCCACCCAGGCGCCCCATGGAACTGACCAAAAATTGTAATAGTATTGGGCTCAGCTTTCTCCTTTGTTAGCCATCTGTTTCTCCCTCTCCTTGTGTCTTCACCAGGACATTGTGCCCTGGTGAGTTGAGGTGCATTCATGGCAGCCATCCAGCCAACTCATGTTCACTTTGGCTCCTTTGGCTTCATCTCCTTCTGCCAGAAAGACTTGTTTTGAAGTTTGCTGTGCTTTTTTAAAAAAAGGAGAAAGTAGGGGCTGTCGTATAAGGTGTGGTGATGAATACCTGATACAACTATCAAAGGGTATAAGGTGTCAAAGCCAAGTGGGACCCACAGTTTGAGACACTGGAAAAGATACAATCTGTGTTTTTCAGGGATTCCTTTTGGAGTCATTCCTCAGGTACAGATTTGAAGGAATGCCTCACACTGATTTATTACTATCTCAACTTTATTGGCATTTGAAGAGGAATAGTGTGACATCCTTGGAATGTTTCAACCGGAAATCTCGACTCTTATATTGCTCAAGTCTGTTCCAAATGGTTTTTTAAAAAAATGGAATTTTGAGAATAATCCTCTATTACTGGTTTCTTTTTGGTTCCTGCCACATCCTGTGTACTCTAGTTTCTGGACCAGTGCTTATTGAAAGGGTTGATTTTAAACAAGAATTATTTCCCTAGCAACTAAAAAGAGTTCATTACTTTGGGGAATAACACCAGCTGAAATCATACACAGCAAAACAGGTGCCCACACAGAGCCAGGGCCCTCACTCAGAAGAAAGGCATTAAAAGATGGGCTGCCACCTGAAAGGCAATGCTCAGAGCCTTGGAGCCTGGACTATCACTCTGCCTCTTTGGCTGGCTGCACCCTCACATGTCCAGCCCCAAGCAGCCCATAGCTCCCTCCTCACTTCGTCTTCTCCAGGGACCTGTGTTTCTTCTCATTCCACAGCCTGCAGCCCCGTCCCACTTCCCTTTCCAAGTGAGAAAAAGCACTAATGGGCCTCCCAGGAATGAACACTCCTGTGGATGTTTCATCTTCTCACTGCTTGTCTATTCTTTGGTTTGTTGTTTCTTCACACTTTGCCAACTTAGGTTGTCCCTATTCTTATTCTAGACTCCATGTCTTCTGTCCTACCCCATCTCTTACAGAAGAGAATATTTTAACTCACTGAGGTCCCATTCCCAAGTCTCCAATCACATTCTGCACCTCCTGCCCTCCCTTGATATGGAGAATGGATGACCCCTGTCTGGCCCCTTTTGCATGTCAGCATCCAACTGTTCTACTTATCCATCAAGAATCTGGGGCATACTGACCTCTCTGTTTAGAGATGAATACCTACTTCCAGAATAATTCAGGAAATGGACCTCACAGTGCTCCTGCCAGAAATATTGCAGAAACTGTTATTGGTTAGTAGAAGTCATTTAAGACTTATACCCTCGCTTTGTTTTTGCAAGTTCTCTACCCCCTGATAAGTTAAGTCACCCAAAAATGGCAGGCTTACTTAACTGCTCTCTCAAGAAGGCTTTCTCAAAAAAACAAAAACAAAACAAAAAAAACAGTATTATATTTGCATTCAACTGAAGAACTCTGTGAGATCAATATTTGAAGAATGTGCCTGGGAATCCTACAAAAGTGCAGCTAAAGATAATGCTCACTGTCCTCCACATCTGTTACGGAGCGAGTGTGTTGGACAACTTTGTGCTGCACACGTTTTCTGTATGAGAAGCGCTGCTGACTCTGATTTGGCTTCTTCCACTTAGTTTTACTCATTTATTCCTCACCTACTTCTCACCTAATTACCTTGCTGTACTTTTTTGTTTTTTTTTAAGATTTATTTATTTCAAACAGAGGTGTGTGCAAGCATGAGAGTGGAGAGGGAGGGAGAGTGGAGAGGGAGAGAGGATCTTAAGCCCAGCAGAGCCCAAGGTGGGGCTCGATCTCCCCACGCTGAGATCATGACCTGAACTGAAATCAAGAGTCGAATGCTTAACCAACTGAGCCACCCAGGCACCCCTAACTTGTACACTTTAAATATTATTGCAAATCGTCTTAAATTCTTTCTGAAAAATGGTAGGTTACTGATAAATACTCCAGACTGACTGTAGGCTAAGAACGTGGAGAGGCAGCAAGGCAAGCCCCCAGATGTCACAACATGCTCACATAGCACGATCACAGCTGACGCCTCCAGGACTCAGCGCCACCCTTGATGCCCTGAGCCTTCAGGCCTAACGCTCAGGGGTGTGTATGTCCTGTTTTTGTCCACAGCTTCCACGTGGAACCTGTGCTGCCCCCAAATTCCTTGCTTGTTTCCACCTCTGTGGTTAACTTCATTTTCAAATCAGATGCTTTCCGAATTGCCCCCTCAATTCGGGCACTTCAGGGTATTTGAACCATCCAAACCAGCCTTCTGGAGAAAGGCCTTTCCCCAGTGCAGTACTTTTCAGATTTCAGTTCGCTGCATTCTTCTGCACACCTGCACCATTATTTTACTCAGAATCTTCCTTTCAATGCTCTTGTTTTTCCTGTTGGACCTCAAATGCATGGAACTGAGTTCATCATAGTATTTGGTTGCTGATAGCCTCTCGCCATTGACCCCGTCAAGGCTTCTTTTTCCTCTTTTTGTTAGTTACTTAATTCCTTTGAATAGTGTAACAAGTGTCTGTAACCTACCACCCTCAGTGAAAGCCAGGAGGTGACAATCACCTAAAAGGCAGCTGTGTGATCCCTTCCGCAAACTGTCTTCCTGCATCGTGCCACCTCAGAATCATCTTGAAGCTTCTGTTTATTATGTTGCTTCCTTTTCTATTTTTTTTAAAGATTTTTTTTTTATTTATTTGATAGAGAAAGAGAGCACAACAGTGGGGAGCCACAGAGGGAAATGGGTAAGCAGACTCCTCGCTGAACAGGGAGCCAACTCAGGGTTCGATCCCAGGACCCTGGGACCATGACTTGAGCCGAAGGCAGACACTTATCTGATTGAGCCACCCAGGTGCCCCTGTTGCTTCCTTTTCTAAACAGTCTCATTTCATCAATATGTATATCTAAAAATGTGCATTTTTACTTCAGTTGCTTTCAACCTTAAGAAGAGAATCTGTGTGTGATATTTTGAGTCTTACTTTTTTCACTTTACATTACACTTTATTGGTTATTTATTTATTTATTTAAGATAGGGAGAAAGAGCATGAACAGGGAGCAGAGAGAGAAGCAGACCCCCTGCTGAGCAGGGACCCCCCAATGTGGGGCTCAATCCCAGGACCCCAGGACCATGACCTGAGCCAAAGGCAGACACCTAACTGACTGAGCCACCCAGGTGCCCCATACACTTTATAAAACTTAGATTTATCCTTGTTCTGCATGGCTATAGTTCACTCATTTTGATGATTGTGTAATATTCCATTATGTGAATTCATCAGTTTTTTCATCCACTCTTTTACCTACATTGGGGATGGGGTTGATTTCCATGATTTTGCTATTGTTCAGAAGGCTCCTAGGAACCTTTTTCTGCATCTGGCCTGCTACTCAGGTATAAAAATGTATGTTGGGCATGGACACACCAGTGGTTCGTGGGGGCAAGCAGATGTTCAATTGTTTTCCAAAGCGGTCACACCAGTTTACTCTGCCTCCAGTCACATTAAGGTATCTCACAGACCCACCCTCCTCGACCATTGCTAATGTTAGATTTCTGAATTTAGACCACTAGGATTACTAATCTCACTGAAAAAAAATAAGTTTATTTTAGAGAGAAATAGCTAAAAACTAGTCTCACTTGTTAGAAATAGAAGGAAACTATGAAAACAAATAAATAAAACCACGTTTTAAACTGTCACTGAGATTCTCTCACCTACAGAAGGCATTTAGCTGCAGGTCATTGTTCCCTTTGTTAGAATGGAAAGCTAGCAGATTTGGAGAGTATTAGAGCCAAGGACTTAGATCTGAGATATTCTGACCACTGAAAAGGAAGTGACTTTCTCACTCTGTGATTAACTGGATGTGATTTCACATACTCTTAATTCTTAAAAATCATCCGCACTGCCACCCACACATTTGTCCTAAATCAGATCTCAGGGGACTTCCTCAAATAATCTCTGTTACTTACAGTCAATTCCTGGGTGACCTCCGGCGGCTCTGATGCATATGCATCTATTTGAATAAATTCTTTTTATATTTCATGTCTGGAAAGAGTGCATTTCTCAAGTGGAACTAAAGAGGATAGCCAAGTCCATTTGGATCTTACACTTTGCTTCAATATTTAGAGGTTCCTGCTGTATCTAAGGCTCCTGGCTGAATGTTCTCATCTGTCCGAACTGTTTCTGGCCTTCCGGTCTTACTTTAAATGTTTTGTGTCACCCAGGTTTTAACATTAAGCTCCCTTAATTGCTTTGGAAGTGTGTTTTAATAAATTATGCTTTAGGAAAATGAGCTTTCGTTGACTGTAAATGACAGAAGGAATAAATAATTGGAGGCCATGTTCAATACAACTTTGCATGATTATTAAACTTGTACGTGGGTCCCTCCTGTCTTTCCATTTAGATCACCAGCTTCTAGAAGACAGGAATTTCCCTACATTTCATGTGTATATCTGTTGGTCCTCAGCAAAATGTTGAATGGTGGGCATTGAATGAATACTCGCAAGGGAGTGTATTTATGTGGGGATACCCACTAAAGTGATGGCAGGAAAATTGGAAGTGATGATGAGCTCAGTACGGTTTGCCAACTTTTGCTTAGGTCTCAAAACTGAAACTCAAGACTCTATGTAAGGTAAAGGAGATAACTGTGTCGTCAAGGGGGGAACCTGGGTTCTAGTTCAGCTCTGCCAATCATCAACTGTGCAACCTTGAGTATGTTCCTTAGTTTTCCTGTTTTGAGTGGTTACTCTGTAAAATGTGACCCATGATTCCTTCCAGCTTTAATTAGGTTTAATAAAGGCAAGGCATGGACCATAGAGCAGATGCCTAAATGTTGCTAATTCCCCTCCCCTAACTTCTCCGAAGGTGGTGTTCTCCATGTGGAATTGAAACTCACTTAGAGCTTCTGCTCATACTTAATAATTAGCATTAATTTTAGCTACAGCTAGATTACATACAATGGATTCGTGTGTGTTGAGTTTCCATTGCCTTGATATATGACATTAGGCAAGTATTGTCTTATGTCAGCTATCCTTAAATGACATCTGAGTTATCTGTCATTCTCCTGAGATCATTCCTGTAAAACAGAATGGGAGAGCCTCTCTAAAATCATGTTGCCTTCCCATGCGGTAGACTACTATAATACTGTTTTTCTTTATAAAACCGGTCTGATGGGTTGATGAGTGATAATTCTGCTTCAGCTCTGAGCACTAAATGTTCTCTCACCTCATACATAATCAAAAGGAAAGATATTCAGGGTTGTGTAGACACTATATCTCTCCCAAAGGATTTTACTGACCCTAAAGAGTATGTGCTAGAAATGAGGGATAACATTTGGGTTTCGTGTGGGATAGGGCCTTGCATACTCCAAGACACTGGAGGGAGAAGCCTGGAGAATGTTATTCACAGGAGGCCAGCATCAGATTCTGGGCAAATCAACAGGGGTGCTTGTAATATATGAATCACGTCCATTATCTGGCCCACACTTAAGATTCTGAGTCTGTCAATGAAGTTGGTCAAAATTGGCAAAAATGTTCATTCTAGTCTCCATGAACACTGGAGAGCTATAAAATTGCTCTGAGTGGAAAATTCAACTCTAGCAGAAATTACAAGTCTGCAGCCAACACCACCAAGCAAACTGAAAACCAACCAGAATATTAAAAAAACAAATGACCACAAACCATACAAAATGTTCAAGTCAGTGGTATAAAGAAAAACACTCCAAGGACTCCAAAGGTCTGATTTATTAAAGACCTGAGTTCTTGCAAATGCATAAAATTGCACAATTACTCATAGAAAATCAGTCCTCAATGCATTTTGCACCAGGTAGAAGATATATGAAGAAAAACCCCATTTATATAAGGAGCCCATGATCACTATGATTTATTAGGCAATTTCCCCACGTGCAATTCTGTGTGAGCACCAGGCCCAGCATGGAACCCTAACCAGGAGAAGAAATCAAGATGTGGCCAGAGGGCCCAGAAAACGTCTGGATTAAAGGGCGTGTTTGTGTGCAACTTGGCAGTAATGAGATCAAGTAGGGAGGCTAGAAATCTTAAAGAAAGAAAAACATATCCCTTGGGCTCCAGCAACTAACTAAAGAAGGAAGGTTTTCCCCAAGGAGAGTCATTCACTCCCAGCTCACTCTCCTCTCTTCCCAGGACAAGGAAGGCCTGACCAGAGCCCTCATTCCTCTTTCCAGAAGGCAAGGGTGGCCAGATCACTGTGGACCGGCTCCCACCCCCCTCTTCCCTGAGGGCTCCTTCTATTGTGCTCATCCAGAAGGTTAAATTTTGCACTGAGCTGGACAGAATTATTATGCCTCAGGGATGCAAAGGCAGGGAAGAGGATACTGGACGGTGATCTTGAAGTCATGTTTGTTGCTGAGAACAAAGTGTATATTTTACTCTAAGAATGCCTAAAATTGCTCTCTCTGTGATCCTGGCTGCTACATCTAAAACAGATTGTTTGGGATGCTGGAAGTCTTAGGGAAAGTTCACCTAAACAGATGACTAGGAATAACACCGAACCTCTTCCATGCTTGCATGTCATGAATTCCCTCAGGTAGTTTCATGGAATATTGCCATGTGGCGCATTTCCATCTTCAGGCACTCACAGAATATTTAAATTACACAGCTGGAACTCAACATGAGATTATATTAAAAAGTTTAATTAGAAAATTCATGTACATATATCAACCCAGGCATACGTGGAATATATATAGAGAGAGATGTGTGGGTGTACTCACACATACGTATTTTTAATAAAAATACATATTCCACAGACACAGAATTCCAGGAAAACTTTGGTCTGGAAAACCCATTCCCTTTCTTTTAAGAAAGCTCGAGGTACATGCAGCCTTCTTTCAGGCAGTCTGAGTGTGGTGGATTTCAGTTTAACGTGTGCACCCACCTGCAGAAGGTGGTGGGCTTCCGAGTCTCTTCCTGCACGGAGTGTTGGCGCGGAAGCTGCCGTCACACCATCCTCTCTTCTCTCCAACAAGCTGTTTTCTTCTGCAGAAGGTTTTTACCTGGTTTCTTGGGTTCTCTTTCCCTCACGCCCCCAATTTCCTTACTTGGCTCTCTGCATTAAGGAAAACAAACAAGCAAACAGCTAACTTATCAAAGCATCCATCCCTTTTCAAAGCCACCGTGCGAATTCAGAGAGATGCAGGTTCTAATCTTGGCTTCACAATTTGCCAACATCGGTCTGCACCTCTGTTTCCTTCCTTACCAAATGAGGAGACTGATTAACCAACTCAAAATGTAAGCTAGGGCCTGAGCCATGCAAAGTGCTTAATAAAAGGTTAAAATCATCATCATTAATATTAACAGCTGCTTGATGATGTCAATAAATCATTAGCAGTTCAAACTCAGATTTTTTTTTCATATATACGTGCTTGTGTAGATATCCCAGATGTAGCCTTGGGCGTCCTCAGAAGTCTATCTGGGATGTTGACATGGAAAATCCACTAATTGAGCCCTTCCCTGCTGAGTCAGTCATTATTCCATTGTCTTTACTTAGCCTCTTGCTTATACATCAAATGTATGCATTATTTTTTTTATTCTTGCACTTGCTCAATGTTTCTGTAGTTCTATGCGTGCTGTAACTCTTTGCAGCATGATTTTTTTATCCTGCTTCATGAACAAACCAAAGGTCATGGCCGTGTCCTCACACACTTGGTACGGCACTTGCTCTCTATAAATGTTGTAGATAATCCTGAATGCAGTGGGTTCATCACATTTTAAGAGCTTTTCTGTAAATTTGGTTGTTGGTGGTGTTCATGTTGCTCTTTCATGTAAGCCCGCCTCCAGTCAACATTGTCTCGAGAAGCAAACCCTTTGCAAAGTGCATGGTTTTAAGGAGGAAACTCACAAAAGGGAAATTAAGTTAAACATACTATTCATATATTTTGTCCCAGGACATGACCAAAAAAGTAAAGGCAACCATGTATCTTGTTAACGATACTTTAAAACAGATCAGAAAAAATAGATCAGAGCATCAAAAATTAATAAGTAAGTAAATAAATTAAATAGATCAGAGAGGGCGACTGTTCTGATGTCAGAATGTGGTTAGGATGATGGTAGTAAAAGCACACTTGACCAGTACGTTGGCCAGACTACCAGGATACCCGGGTCATCGATTCAAGCAGAATCGATGCTTCTACGGAAGCCTGAGTGATGCCAGGATGTTATCACCATCCTCAAAGCAAAGGTGTCTGCTTTTCAGTTTCCCAACCGATGACAACTTACCAGCGATGACTATCAATGGACCACGTTAGGCATTGTGTTTATCACTCCGCATTTTCAGAGCCTTGTGAAGCTCAATTGTCAAAAGGTAAATATATAAAGTTCCACGGTTAAATGCAAAAAAACTGTATCTCAGCTTGAAAATAAACCTATAATTGGGCACTGACTCAAGTGTTATATTTTAAGGAGATAAATTGAATAATTACTGCAGTTGATGAAGTGGCTGGGGGTATTAAAGGTCTCGCTCCCATGCTTTTTTGAGTGAGCCTACCAAATACAGACGGCCCTTGGCATTCGTAAGGATGGGAAAGAGAATTTCACGTTAAAAAAATCCTCAAGGGGTACCCCCCAAATAAATTTGTGTCCCACTTGGTTTTACCAATGAAAGTTTTAGTGACTAAGTGGTTAATTGCAGGGTAGATAGAATATTCTACTCATTTTATTTTTTTCAGGGAACTAAATGATGGAAAAGAAGTATAAAGTGTAAGGACTGATGGATTTATGGCCTAAAGTGAGTGGAATCATGCAGAAGTTTTGTGTGTGTGTGTGTGTGTGTGTGTGTGTGTTTTGTCTTGTTTTGGGGCCCATCCTGATTCACTATGAATATGTTTTTAAAAATCAAGGAGGAACTTGTCCAAACCTCAGTTCATAGGAATGGAATTAATATTGCTGTAAAAACAAGAGTGGGGGGGAATAAGCTCTGGAACTCTGGCTAATAGGAACCACTGAGCTCAGCAGCCATGTGGACGGTGTGACTCATTCCGGGAAAGAGCTCCCCTCGGCTGCTCTCTGATGGGCACCCCACCACTTCCAGCAGCCATGAGCTCAGCTCTGTAAATGAAGCTTATTACGACCCAAAGTCGCCTAAAAACAGTGTGTGCGATGCATCATCAATGTACTTGAAGACACTGACCAGGATTGTGAGAGATGAGATGTGCGGATTTTTCCCCCTTTTTATGGTCTTTCTTGTAAAGTGAAAAAAAAAAAAAAAAAAGAGTTGGAAAAATAAAGTTTTGCAGAAAAATGTAAGAGTCCTGTTCAAATGAAAAACATTACGGGGAATTATTTATTTGTTTATTTATGTTACCCTGAATTGTCCTGTTTTCAAAAAACATGACACATACCATTTAAAAACTTCAAGATGGGAACAGAGAAGTCATACGCTTCCACTTAAAGTAGGTTCTTCTAGTCTCCCCAAGAGTATTTAAGTTGCGCAGGGGAGCCTGAGGAATAAATGCAGTTTTTGGCTTTTTCAGAGGGGGGTTGCTGCTTTATCTTCCCAACCCCTGCCTGTGGTCTGGCTTTGAACAAATTTCCCAATTAGCTCAGAGGAGAAAAACTACTTACCACCTGGTTGAAACAAACTTCTCCTTCCATATTTTATCAGATTATGCTGCAGTGATGAGACTTCACAGCCCAGTGGCAAAAGCACCATGGTCTCTTCCTCCATGACACTACGCAACTACCTATCTGTGGGGACTTGGTGACCCGGCTGCTGAGAGTCGCACCAGGTGGAAAGAGAGCTCTAGAAGGTCTTGTCTTAGCAATTCAGGGCTTAGCTCAGAATAGACCCTCACCAGCTTTGACCAGAACTAATTCCATGATGCCAGGACAATCTTGCTGTGTGCCAGATATATTGGATGGGCCACATGAAACACAGCCACACACGGAATTGCACATCAATGTTAATCATTTGGAGCTTGGCCTCCAATTATTCCTTCTTGGCATGGAGGTGTCTACGAATTCCAGAATGAGTGCAACTCATGTATTGTAAGTTGTGCCGTCTCTTTCTGCCTACCTCCTTTCTCTTGTGAGCTGATATTAGAGTAGGTGAAACGCATTGACCATTTTGAGTTTAGATATCATCAAGCTAGACATTGAGCATATATTTACCTTAAAGTCCCCGTGTTTTCATAAGCCACATAATTCATCAATTGTTACCCAATTTAGAATTTATTTGTGTTCTCTTCTTCATTAATATGAGACTTTACATTTTTCTATTACAACACAGTAGAGAAATCACTAATTGGAAACTGCTTCCCCTCCAGGAATCCAAAAACTATGACTCAGCTTTCTGATTAGGAAAACAGTGCTGTTTTCAAAAATTAATTTCAATAGTTGCCATTCAATGACTATTTTGAAGATAGCTCGAGGATTTTGCAACTATCTTGGAAAGCCCATCAAATATATTAATAATAATTGTACGATTATGATTAACTCTATTTGCAGTGTTAGCATCTAGTATGTGAAGACATCTGGCAAGTGCTTTGGAATTATATTGTTTTGAGTCCCTAAATAAAAGACATTAATCATCAGAAATTGAGAAGCTGCTATAATGAGATACTACCCTTGGAAAAATAATAAATTAAGGGAGTTAAATAATTAATAATTAAGGGAGTTAAAGAATTCTGAGGTGAGAGATCGAGTGGTCCTGAAACGTTTCACTCCTCCAAATAAAATTTTACTCCAGACTTTAAAATATTGGAAAGGAGAGAGCAGGTTTGCTTTTCTGGACACAGAGAATGCAATGGGCAGCGCGGAGGCTGCTCTGTGGTAGTGGACTGGGCAGGCAGTGGAAGGGGCAGCGCGGAGGCTGCTCTGTGGTGGAGGGCTTTCTGCCCCCTGATGGGTCTTTTCCTTGTTCCCCTCTACTTATGATGGCTTTGGGGCACTTTCAGAAATCTCTGGGGCTCCAGGAAGCACAAGCTCAAACCTGCTCACCTACCCCAGCTACTTACTTCACAGACGGGGCACTGGAGGTACAGGGAGATCAACCATAAACTTAAGGGACCTTGAAAAATGAAAAGCTGGGTGTCTAGAAATAAAGACTGAGGTTTGGGGCTCTTAGAGTATTCTATGATTTTTTAAGAAAGATTTTATTTATTTATTCATGAGAGACACAGAGAGAGGCAGAGGCATAGGCAGGGAGAGAAGCAGGTGTCTGATGGGGATCCCGATGCGGGATTCGACCCTAGGATCTGGTGATCACAACCTGAGCTAAAGGCAGACGCTCAACCACTGAGCCACCCAGGGGCCCCTCTTACAGTATTTTATTAGCAGACTCCAAACCTGAGACAAATTTGGACAACACTTGCTAAATAGACATATAACACCTCAATCGGCATGCATTTATTACGTCTCTGCTTATTACTGGAGTGGGCAAGATACCCTAGGTGCCAGGGGATTTAAAAAAAAAAAAAGTCCCATCTCTCACCCCCAAGGAACTTGTCTAGTTCGAAGCAGAAAATTTTTTTAAATCGATTTTTTCTGAACCTAGCAGCCATCCATCTCTGCATTCCACGAGCACTCACTCAATAAATATTTAACAAGCATCTTAGTTATCAGACATCCGCGACGTCGGCTTCCACCTGCCTCTGTTACCTCTTCTGTGCTACCCTCTCCCGCTTCACGGCCCGTCCCCTTTCCCCTCCTGATTTCTGATTTCTTGCTCCTTTTCTCTCTCCTCGTCACCACCACCATCTACAACATCGCTGTAAGCTAGTGAAAGCCTGGAATTTCTTTCAGCCTAGAAAATCGCCTTTCATTCCACACTGGAAGATAAAAGGATTAAATGCAAATGAAGGGCTGAGAGCACAGGTGATACTTGTGCGACTGGATTTCAGTTAAAGTGCAATTAATCAATCCATCATCAAGCATAAGTGACTGATAAGGAGGCTCTTTCCTGTTTTCAGAGGTGCGGCGGGTGGGAGGGGGGCGGGAGGGCGGGCAGGGGCCTGGGCCCCGCAGCAGCCAGGAGCCAGGGGGCCTGGGGCTCCCAAAGTCTGGGCACTTTGGCCCGGGACCCCCAGAGAAGCATTCCCCTGAAGTACCTGTGGAGCGCAGCTGCGACACCACCGCGGCTCTGCGTGATTTATGAAAGGGTTCGCATGATTTATGAAGACTTAAAAAAACATCAGCACACAGCTGACTTTCTCTAAAGGAGCTCCTTTCCCCGGGGATGCAGGGAGCTCGGAATTTAATGAGGGAAACGGAATCTACAATGAGAGACGATAAGGAAACGGGCCTGTTTCTCACACCGACATACCAGAATTTATGTGTCCTGATCGTCGGGCCTTCACAGGCCTCAGCCCAGGCCTCAGCCCAGGCCTCAGCCCAGGCCCAGGAGCCCAGGACTCCTTGTCCTCCCCAGGCCGCCCGCTGGAACCCATCCACTCTGCCCGTGGCCCCGACACTCCTTCTACCGTGATCGCCCCCAGAGGATTGTCCCAGAACCTTAGTTTGCTGATGGCTGCCCACCTGCCCTGCTGCGGTGGCAGTCCTGCCCGTCCTTCACCTCCAATCCCAATGTCACCTGGGACCTCTCCTACCTCCGAACTTGTATGGCACTGTCTCAACCACAGCATGTCGTACATTTTACTTTGCTCTTGTCAAACGTATTTTTCAGGTGCATCCCAGCAAGCATTCCCATCGTGTGGCCTTGGGCAGAGCAGGGACCGGTGCTGTGGCCTGGGCAGGACCCCTTACTTGACTCTCATTTGCATGGACACAATGATTGGTCTAAGACACTGGCAGGTGTCTCAAGTCCAGCTAATGAGAATTTTTGCCCAGGATCTCTTCATCTGAAATGAGATGAAGAGCACTTTGGGCTCTGACTTGGGGCTGCTGGTATTTGTCAGATAGACTCATGAACATGGAAGAGATGGAGGGAGAGAGGCCAGTTCCAATCTCCCAAGCTTATGGTTCCTCAGGTCCTTTGTCTCTGTGTATTTCCTATCTTCTTTTTGGTTAGCTCATTTAAGTTGGGTTTCTATCAATTGCAACCAAATATCTTTGCTACATTGATCTCAATGAAAGGAAGTGATCTTAAGACCCAAATGGGTCGGGGCACCTGGATGGCTCAGTGGTTGAGCATCTGCCTTTGGCTCAGGTGGTGATTCTGGGGTCCTGGGATCAAGTTCCGCATCGGGCTCCCTATGAGGAGCCTGCTTCTCCCTCTGCCCGTGTCTCTGCCTCTCTCTGTATCTCTCATGAATAAATAAATAAAAACTTAAAAAACAATAAAAGACTCAAATGGGTAGAAGAGTGAAATAAAAAAAAAACACCAAAATATAGTCCCTTAGTGGGGACGTGATTCTAATAGAACATCTTGTTTTATAAAAATCGTTTTTATGACCTGGTCTCAGTCCAGACACCTATTGTCGATGCTCAATGAGGGAAAACAAGAGAAAGAAGAGGCATAGATACTTGCAAAGATAGGTACAGTATTCAAAAAAGGAAAAAAGGAAACGGAATGGTGGAGATGGCCAGCTACCCACCAAAGTTTATGACCCCTTTGCATAAGTAGTTCAGAGTTCAGCTGGAGAGAAGCTGAAACAACCTCCCATCTGACAGAGCGCAAGTCTGCCTAAGAGGCAGGTGTGCCTTCTCCACCTCCTCTTTTCCTTCCAAAGGCTTCGGGATGAC
This sequence comes from Vulpes lagopus, assembly GCF_018345385.1. NCBI lineage: Eukaryota > Metazoa > Chordata > Mammalia > Carnivora > Canidae > Vulpes > Vulpes lagopus. The sequence goes on from NC_054834.1 coordinate 7,366,426, forward strand.
AGAGCCATGACTAATTAAGTCCTGAAACCATGATCTGGAAGTTGCAAGAATCGTGAACTCCGAGACTCTCACTGCATTAATCCCACTACAACTGGGGGGTTTACCTGGTATAGGAGGGAGCGGTACCCTACCAGTACAGAGGGGCTTCTCATGCTCAGGCCACGGAGCAGCTGCTACGTCCTAAAAAAACCCCGGTGCCAAATCTTGTATGTTAGAAAGGGAGACTAGCACCCAAGAACAAGTTGGGTTAGACTCACCTCAGCTCCTGCTGAAACAACTGCTAAATGAGAACCACAGTGAGACGTGTTAGCTCACCTGGTATACGTGAACGTAAGCAAGATCGTCGACACGACTTTCTTGATATCCTTAAGCGTGAGGCAAATTTATGAACTGAACTGCAGGGAGTTGTCCTGCACTGATTATTAGATTGAGATTATCTGGCGGATGGCCCTAGAAAGTAGGGAAGTACGTCATAGGACCTTATGCTATCCTTAACCCTGTCCTGGTCTATGTACATTTTTTTGAGATTTTGTAAAAGATGTAAAATGTCATCCTTCTCAGATTGGAGCCCCTGTGAAAAAGGGATGGGTTAGTCTATGTTCAACAACAGAATTAAAATTCAGACCAGGGTTTGGCAAGCTTTCCTGTCAATGGCCACACCGTAAACGTTTCAGGCTTGGCAGGCCAAGAGGTAAGTTGAGGACGGTATGTAAATACCTTCGCGTAATTTTCATGCACAATTAACATATTTTCGTTTTGATATTTTCCAATGACTTACAAATATGAAGACAATCCTTAGCTGTGGTAGACAGTCCTAAAGGAGGTGTCGGGCCGGGTTTGACCCAGAGGCTCCATTTGTCAACCCCTGTCTTGGAATGAAATATTGGAGTGAGTATAAAAAGATGAAATTTATTATAGATTAGAAACAAGAGGGATCCCTGGGTGGCGCAGCGGTTTAGCGCCTGCCTTTGGCTCAGGGCGCGATCCTGGAGACCCGGGATCGAATCCCATGTCGGGCTCCCGGCGCATGGAGCCTGCTTCTCCCTCTGCCTATGTCTCTGCCTCTCTCTCTCTCTGTGACTATCATAAATAAATAAAAATTAAAAAAAAAAAAAAGATTAGAAACAAGATGCTGATACTAGACCTAAAGAATCGGCCTTCCACATACGGGGTGAGAGACGGGGCTTAGGCTGAGGTTGCGTTCTGGTGGCTTTACAACATTCTTCCACAGACCACACCTCGGAGGACTCTAGAGATCTTACGAAGAAGGACAGAGGACTTCAGGTTTGGGATATTCAATGAGCTGCTCCCTGGAAAAGGAATCGAAGCCTTCAGGGCATGGGGAGTCCCAGGGGTGCTTGTCCTGAGCCCTAACTCTGCCTGATAAGGAGACAATCCAGGACACCCGGGCTCCCAGGGCTGGCTGGCCTGCATGACCCTTCATCCCTTTGCAGTTCTGAGAGTCTGTTTTTCTTCTCTTACCATCAGGCTTCTTAAAGACACGGGAGGTATCTGTTTCATGATTCTATCTCTCACCTGTAAATGTTCCATGAATATTTACTAGTGAGTGAACCTACTAGAATTTGCAAATCACTTTGATATGTGAGACAAAGAAAAATAAATTCTCCAAGCAGAGGGAGGTGGGCTGCCTGAGTGTGGGGCTCTGTGCTATGAAATACTCAGGGGTTCCTGGACTCAATGCAAAGTTTGGCTTCAGTTCTCTCTAACCCTGGCCTTGAGGAGCAGATAGCAGCGCTGGGGTTTTCTTCCCATTCTCGGGCTGCATTACATTAGTGCTTTCAACACCAGAACAAACGCTCCTCCGGCTTTCAGGCCAAGCTAATCCCGGATGCCCTCCAACACCCACCCACACATTGCAGGCGGGAATCTTCCCCAGGAAAGGCTGACTTTTCCAGCTTGGCTCATAAACAGGCAGTACACAAGTCCTCGGAAACCCATTTAACGAGTGTCATCCAGGACTTACAAGCTGGCTGCAAAAATAGGGAGAGAGAGCTCAGTAAACCACCCAGTGGTTGCAGAGCTCCTGGAAACCGAATGCAGGGGCAGGCACGGGGGATCTTTCAGGGGAAGTAATTTCCAGAGCTCACGGCCAGCGCCTGGCACTTTGATAAGCATTCAGAAGGGGTCCTATTACCACTGCAAATTAAAGGGCAGCTGCCTCGGCTGGGGTTTGCCCCAAGGAGGGGGGTGTCAGCAGAAGGTCACCCCAGCCAACTGCTGAGCCCAGGGTGGGTGGGGGGCCTGGGGTGCAGCCAGGCTTGGGTGCCAAGGTGAGCAGGTTAGTTCCGGGAGGAAAGGCCCTGCCTGCTAGCTGCCTCCCGGTGAGGGTAGGCCGGAGCCTGAACCAGCAGGCCGCACGTCCCACCTCCTAGGGCCTCACTGAAACACAAGCTGGGTAGGTGGCTCTTTCTTTCTGTGTATCAAGTCTCGCCCTCTTTAAACAGACGCTGACGAGCTTGCTGTTTTAAGGAGAAGTTTGCTTAAGAGACAAAGCCCACCTGTCCCTCCTGCTCCCATGGGACGCCTCCTTTGCTGCACAGTTACTTCTCTGGGAAGGAAAGTCGGGAAGGCCCAGATTCAGCCAGAGTTGGCACTCAGCCCCTGGGGTGCTGGGCCGGCCACCCGGAGGGCAGCACCCGGGAGGCTCAGGGCAGAGGCCTCTGCTCTGCTCTGGGCCCTGGGACGGGGCTATTCCAGTAGGGGTTCCAGGCCCTGGCTCTGTGTGTCGGAAACCCCGAGGAGAGCTGGACAGTGCCATAGGCATGGGGGAGATTTGGCAAAGAGGGAAAAATAGATGTATTTCTGGGTAATTCCCTGTGGCCTTTGGTGAGTTCTGGGCATCACAGATGTCCCTCCCCTAAGACAGGTAGGAGAAGTGAAGGACGCTCCATGGACTGACACTCTGTTTCTTGGGGGGGCCCAGGAGCAAAGGGGTAGATGAATGATGAGATAGAGGACGTTCACAAAACAAGGGGCCCTGGACTCTTCTGCCATCTGGCCTTCAGGGCAAGACGGGGCACGATGGCTCTCTGTGCTCCCTGCCCCCCAACCACTGCGACAAAGCCTGTTCCCCAGCCGGCTCTGTGGGGCGGGTGGCCCTGCTACGGGCTGACAAACGCTCCAGACCTCCACTGGCACTGCTCTGAGGCTCACCTCTGCTTTGATCATGCGGTGATTCAAAACTCTTCTGGGGGAAGCATACAGTTCTCACAGTGGTGACCAAGGCCTTTCTGGGCCTCCCACCTGTCCTGCAGCACCTGCGGATGTGCTGTGCCCTCAGCCTGTCCCACTGCTCTGCGCCACCAAGCTGCCTCCGGGTGCCCCTCTTCACGCTGTCTCCCCCCAGCTCCAACACACCAGGCACACATGCACACCATCTGGCCAGCGCCTCTTCACCCTTTAGGAATGAGCATTGATGGCACGTCACCGCCCTTAGGAAGCCCTCCCTGACATTACCCCCCACCAACATGGGTCAGACATTTTCCTAAGTCCCTTCTAAACCCTGGTTCTTATCTGTAGTCCAATGGTCACGCCATCATGCCTGTGTCACCCACTAGACGGGAGTTCCGTGAAGATAGGGCCATACCTGTTTTGTTTTGTTTAGTTTCCAGAGCTCAGAACTTAGTAGAAGCACCGTGAAAACTGGTTCAGTAAGTGAAAGAAAAGAAGGAAGGAATGTGTTTTCCCATTGCTTTGTTTCACGGGTTGGCCGAGATTACATCATAGCCTCTGCACCTGCTACCTGTCTAGTCCCAGGGATGCGAGGGTGCCATGAACGGGCAGCTACACTTGACTTCCTCCTACATGGTCAACCGGCTCCAACAGAACACCTCCCCCCTTTCTCCTGGGGAGCCCTGACACCAGGTGCTGGCCTCTCCTAATCTGCTCCCTTTGGTTACGGTTGACTAGACCTTTCCATGTGGTGCCTGTAGGCCCAACAAGTGGAGCTGGATAGAGATGCGACTTAGTATCCATATGTCAAGAAGCAGCCTGAGAATTTAGGTTGCCAGCACATTCCGTGTGGTCTGCCGTGGAGCCGCAGGGGAAGCCAGTGCTGGCAGACTGCATTTCCCCCACTACTGTCCTGATAATGGGATGCAGTGGCCTAACCTAAGGCACAGGCGTCCTACCAAACCCATAGACCCAAATTCAATTCATCCAGATTTAATTTGGGAGAGAAACAAGAGCAGTGAGGAAAGATTTTAGAGGCCAAGTTGGAGGTGGAGAGGAGAGAGGAAACGATATGCGACAGCTCTTTTCAAATACTTGAAGCCTGTCACCTAAAAGACAAAGTAGGCCCTCTGAGGGTCAGGAATGTGCCTTGTTGGAAGGGGCCTGGTCCATGAACTCCATGAATTTAGAAGTAAAACCGAAACTGTATGTACATTTTTCTTCCTGGAGAGAAAGTCCATAGTTTTATTGTTTCTCTTTGAGATCCCCAAAACATTAAAACCCAAAATAGGATTGAAAACCAAAAACGTATTGAAGCCACTGAAACACATTCTCAAGCGGGACTGGAGACCAGGTAAAGGCATGGGCAAGTAAGAAATGGGGGCGAAAGAAAGGCCAGGATGGAAAGTAGAAGTCCACGCTGGTTAGGACAAGTGTTTATGACAACGCCCTTGAGGTAAGGTTTCCAGATGAAGTTTCGCTCAAGTCTGACCACTCCGCTCTGTGGTTTCCCTCCGCTGATCTTAAAGGTGATATTTTCTAGCATCTGATGCCTTTAATATAGTGCAGACCTTTAGTATGATTATGTGGGGTTTTTTTTCTAGAATTCCTCTAGTGGTGTGCAGTTGTTGGATGGTGCTAGAGAGAAATCAGCCCCAGTGATAGCTCCTGAAACAGCCTTGGTTGGGATGCTCTCTGTGTAATCCTCCAGAATCTTCCATACACCTCCCTGCACCCCAAGAAGCAGGCAACACAGGTGTGTGATTCCCCAGCAGTAGGTGCGAAAGCCTTTAGGCTTCCCTCCTGGGGTGGAGTTGGGATGGGGATCAGGGTGAGGGTCTCACTCTCACTCCCCAAGGCTGCAAGAGGGGCCCCGCTTCCAGGAGCATGACAGAGTGGAGTATTAATTACTTGCTGGATTTCATGCCGAATAAAACCACATGTGTCTTTCAGCTGTGGTTTGGAAACATTTCCACCCTGGATATTATCTGTGAAAATTGGATGGGATTACATCACCTTGCTGCTGGTTTATGCATGTTCAGATTTCATGTCAGCGGGGAAGAGAAGGCGCTTCTGTGGGCTTCTCCTGGAGTGCTTCTCAGAGGGCCAGCGGAATGACTGCGGCAGGCAGAGCTGTCTCTGCCATCTCGGGAGCCTGGAGATGACTCTGCAGGCAATACAGACCCATGAAAGGTTTATAAAAAACAGACAAAAAACAAAACAAAACAAAACAAAACAAAAAAACAACAACTGAGTGTTGTGTTCCTATTAGGCCAATGTCAGCATGGAGTAGGGAGGGCGTGAGAAGAGAAGCAGGGAGAAAAGTTAGAGATCCGGGGGCCTGAGAATACAAGATATGAAAGAGGAGAAGCATTTTGCAAAATATGTAGGGTAGAAAGTAACTCTGCTGATTCATGAAACACTGGACAGTGGGAGGATGCAGACTCCCAAGATGAATTCCACCTTCTGGCCTAAGTGACTATGGCGTGGCGAAGCCATGGTAAACCAAGGTAAAGATGACAAGGGACAGGTTTTAGAGGAAAAAAATGTCAGGCTGGGCCCCTTGAGCTGTGAGCTGGGTATGTGATAAACAGCTGTGCGCATTTCAGGGAACAGGGAGACATAGGGATTTGATGTGTCCCTGAAAGGTTAAGGTGATGGTTTGGGGTCACTGTCCCACAGGGGCAGATGACCGGCCGCAGGGGTGGGCTTGCCCTGGGACAGCAATCAAGTGAAGACCATTGCAAGCCGTGTTGGTGGGAATCCTGGGAGCACCAATGTTCCCATGAAGGAGACTGGAAAGCAATGCTCAGATTTGGGAAAGACGTATCAGGTAGGGGTAAAGGGGGAGGAGAAGGAGTGGGCTTGGAGGGATAAGAAAAATCAGGAGGTGGTGGTTACAGGAATCCAGGCATGTACGGAATCCCAAGAAGTGTGATAGTAAGTGTATCAAATTATGCAGAAGATTGAGGAAACAATAGCAAAAATAAGTTTTCTTGGAATGTCAATAGGGCCATATATAAATATATATAAATAATATATTTAAATCTATTTATATATTTATTAATATATATTAATTATATAATATATGATAAATATACATTTAAATAATATATTTAAATAATATAATATATAATTATATTATATAAATAAATATATATATATTTTTTGTCTGGAGCGATTTCAGGGGGAGTAGTGAAGATAGAAGCTACATGATGAGGCTTTGAGATGAGAATGGGGGTATGAACACATTTAGAGAAAAATGCTCCTTTTTCAGGATCCTGGACGTGTAAGAAGAGGGGTAAGTCCAGGTGAAGAGGTGTGAGGAACACTCATATGGGAGGGAAGGCTTGCGACAAGGGAGGGGGCGACTGCTGGTTCTTTCTGCTAGAACCAGGCAATAAAGCGAGAACCCCGCTCCCTGAGCTTGTACCTCCTCGACGCCAAGATGAGATTATGACCGAAGCTCAAGATGGAAAGACGTGCATCCCCCCTGCCCAAGCTACTTTAATGCAAGTCGTGCTACTACTACTACATTGTTAGAAAAAAAAAAAAAAATTCCAGGACAAACAGGATTCCGAGATAACAAACATAAACCCGGACTCTTGAGGCAGTTCAGAAAGCCTGGTCCCCCCGAGGTGGACAGATGAGCGCCCCCCCCAGCCCCCCAGAGAAGAATGCAAGGAACACAACATCCGCAGGCGCAGCTGGGGAGCGTGCCCAGGCCCGGCTCCGGGCAGCTTTCCCCGAGCTGGTCTCCCACTGGACCAGTAGGGGCCCTTCCCCCAGGGCCAGCTGCAGATGCAGGCGTTGCCAGGCTGTGCTGAGGCTGCTGGGGAGGCCCGGCAGGGTCTGGGTGTCCCCATCACGGCCTCTGCTGGGGTTGACTTCTTGCTCCTTGCAGTGGCAGCGGCTCAGAAAGATTTTTCTGCTGGGAAGATTAGCTTTCATCTTTGAATTGTGGTTTCTGGTTTGGAGGCCACAGGGATAAAGCTCAAAAGTCTTCTTCCTGCTGTCAGAAGTCCCCTTGCTCAGAAGGAACAAAGCCTCCAGTGCACGGGGCCTGGGCTCTGCACCCCCCCAGGCAAAGGAGGGTGGTGCTCACCTGGCGTCATGTAAGACACCCACCCCGAACCTCTCCCAGGGTATCACCACCTTGGCCGAACGCTGCCCTTGCAAACTGTAGACAGGCTCTGGAAATCTAGAATAATCCGCTGTTTTTTTCACATTGTACCATGAATCATTTTATCAGACTCCTTTTCATGGTACATGGAGAAATCTGGACTAAGCAGGGTGCAGGGGTGAGAGCTATGGATCAAAAGGACAAACAGGTGAATGTGTGCGTGCGAGGGGGGCGAGGGCTGGTAAGAGCCAGGGACCACTCACGCGCCTCATAACTTTGTCGGGAGCAGATCTAGTGGAGGGAATCTGGCTGAGCAAGCACATCTTTGTTTTTGCTTTTTGAATTTTGGTCTTATAAACAGACTTTAGGTGAACCCACTTGACAGAGTCCGTATCTGTTATCCCTGTGTCTGGTGCGGACTTGGCAGCTAACGTCGAAAGAGTGGGGTGTTTGAGAAATGACTTTCATTCCAGCCTCTCTGGAAATATTTAATGTCTAAAATATTTAGATAGTTAGGATTTACAACTTTATGGGACCTGCAAAGAGTCACAGCGACTACCTAACTACTGAATCTGATCTCTCAAAGTTTTATTTTCATTTGTTTTATCGTGAAATAAAACAGATGCACAGAAAAGCACATAAAATGCATAGATGTACCATTTAAAAATAATAACGCAGGGAATGAAGCAACTATTTACGCATGCAACAACACGGGTCATTTTCACAAACAAAATATTGAGGAAAAGCAACCAGATTTTAAACAAACAAACAGCAAAAGAATGCATGCCCTGTAATTCCATTTTTATAAACTTCAAAACAGGCAAAACTGACTGAGAGTGCTGGAAGCCAGAATAGAGTTCCCTTTGAGAAGGGGTTAGTGACTTGCCATTCCTTATTCTGTGTAATTTTGCTTTTTTTTTTTTTTTTTCCAATTAGGATAGCAAGTGATTTGGATGTATTGGAGTTTTGGTGCTGGTGTGCTGGAAATTGTAGCTTCTTTCATTGAACCGTACTCTCGCTTCTGCATTTTTGTGTATGTATTTTATATCTAAATGGTTTGCTAAAAATAACGCAGAAAAATACCCAAGAATTCAACGCTCATGTAAAGAAATAGACTGTGCTGGGATGACTGGGTGGCTCAGTGGTTGAGCGTTTGGCTTCGGCTCAGGGCATGATCCTGGGGTCCCCGCAGGGAGCCTGTTTCTCCCTCTACCTATGTCTCCTAGGTCTCTGCCTCTCACTCTGTGTCTTTCATGAATAAATTAATAATATATTAAAAAAAATAAAAGGAAAAAGAAAAAGACTGTGCCATTTTCTTAAATACCCACTCTGGGCCTCCTCCCCTCTTCCCCCACCAAGCGTAAGCAGTATCCAGGCTTCGGCGATAATCATCGCTGTGCTGTCCTTTATGATTGGAAGACTTTTGAACATATCCAACTAAAGTATTGCTGAGTTTGATCTGTTTCTAGAACTTTTTGCAAATGGAATCACATTGCATGTACTTTCTCTGACTGGATACCTTTGCTCATGTTTTTGTGGTTCTTCGATGTGGATGTATGAAGCTGTGGTTCATTAATTTTCACTGCTCCGTAGTTGTCCATTGCATTAACACACTATAAATTCCTTGGCCATTGATAGATTTCTTTTCAAACGTATGCCATAAAATTTAAATCACATATATATTCTTATCAACTAAAACTAGCTTATAGCAGACTCCACGCAGGAGGGTTCGACCTTGTTTTCCAGAAGGGCCATCTGTGGGAGAGGCATGGGGCCGGGCACCACCCCATTCTTTCTGGCCACAGCAATGCAGCTTCACGGCTCCTCCAGCACTACTGGGTTCTCTGGTGCATAGTTATTGACCACCGCTGTGCCTCACTGGTAAATGCAGTGACTTGTAATTTGAAATTAACTTCTTTCCAGGAAATCTTTTTTTTTTTTTAAAGATTTTATTTATTTATTCATGAGAAACACAGAGAGAGAGAGAGGCAGAGACACAGGCAGAGGGAGAAGCAGGCCCCATGTAGGGAGCCCGACGTGGGACTCGATCCTGGGTTTCCAGGATCAGGACCTGGGCCGAAGGCGGCGCTAAACTGCTGATCCACTCAGGGGTCCCAACCAGCATTTTAATTGAATTATTTTGTCTCTTTACATTTGCTGTAGTGTCTATTATACTGTATTTTGATTTGTATCTGCTTTTTTTTTTTTTTTTTTTTTTTTTGGTTGTCTCCTCTGCACTTAGTTTTTCATTTTTGGACTTTTGGGGATTTGTTTTTTATCCATCTTTTTCCTCCTGTACTTTGGATATTATACATTTACTTTCTTTCTCTTTTTTTTTTGGTGTTTATCTAAAACATTATAGCATGCACACTTATCAATATTAAATTTCATTAATATCTTTATCTTCCCAGAAATATAATATTAATCATTTAATTAATTAATTATAATTAATTAATATGCATATATAATATATTTCATATAATATATTATATATAATTATATATAATTAATATTTATAATATTAATTAATTAATTAATATCGTTATCTTCCCAGAAATATAAGGATCTTAGCATACCTTGGCTCCATTCACCTCCTTCCCAAACGGTATGCTATTTTTATGGTGTGTATTATTTCTCATTATGTCAGAAGAGTTATTATAGACTCATTCTGTCAATAGTCATTAGATATTACCCAATATTATTATTTTGTTTGCTCTTTATTTTTCCTGGCATTCCAAATCTTTACGTGGAAATTACTTTCCTTTGAACCAAAGGACATACTTTAGAATTTCCCTTTGAGAGTTCTGTGGGCAACAAAACCTATCAATTCTTGTTTCTCTAAAAATACCCAACCTCATTTCTGAAAAAAAATAGTTTTCTTGGGCATAGGCTCCTAGGTTGAATAGTTCCTGTGTTTAGTTGTTTGTTTGCTTGTTTTTCCTCTTAATACAATGAAAATTCCACTGCCCTGTCTTCTAGTTTCCATGTGGCTTTTGAGAAGTCGGCTGTCAGTCTGACACGCTTTTGAAGGCAAATTGCCTCTCATCTCTTGCTTCCTTTAGTACCTCTGCTTTGGCATTCGTGTTTCCCACTGTTAAAATGATGTATGATCATATTTCAAGCCTTGAATCTTTTGCTCTGATAATTCTCATAATTTTCTCTTCCAACATTTCCCTTGCCACATTCTTTCTCTCTTGTACTTCTGGAACTGCCACTAAGAATAAGTTAGATCTTTTCACTCTGTCCTTCGTGTCTCTGATTCCTCTTATAATTACTATTTCTTTGTCTTTTTGTCTTTTTGCACTATATGCTTCATAAATCCTACAGCTCAACCTTCCAATTCGATCTCCAGCTTGGTCAAATCTATTTTCAAAAACACACATTGAGTTTTTAAATTTTCATCATTAGATTTTTCCTTTCTAATAGCATCAATTCTTCTTTCAAAACTGCTTTATTTTTTTTTTTTTACAATATTTGGTTCTCTGCCTATGCAAACTTGTATATTCTATTTACATAAACTTTGCAAACGTAGCTGTTTTGTTTCTGTGTCCAAGTTTCACATAGAGTGTTCAACCCTGCTGTTTCTCACTCAAAGATACCTTGTTTCTTCATCCGCTCAGTCATTAACAATGTGAGCTGCTAATTTTCCTCTGTGACTTGTGTGTGAGCATGTGTGTGTGTGTGTGTGTGTGTGTGTGTGTGTAAATCTTGTAAGAACTGAGACAAAGGTAGATACTTTTGAAAGGGATTATTGCTTTCCTCTGCCAGGTGGCATCCGATCTAGGATTATTTAAACAATTCCATCTGAAGTTTTTGGGGCCATCCAGATGCTATGAAATTAGGACAGCAAATCCACATGAAAGCTACCTTATAAATATAATTTCTCAGTCTTGTCTCCCCTTCCACTCAGTGCCAAGATTTGAGACAAGCAACGTTTTTTCTTTTTCTCCTTTTTTTTTTTCTTTCCTTTTTTGCCATTTGCTGGTAGGAAGGTGGGGAAGAGTTGATTTCTAGTTTACTCTCGCACTGAAGATATAGCCTCTTGGTGTTCTCACTTTATGGGGGTAGATTTCCCATTCGACTCCTACTTGGAAGGGACCTGTGCTTTACTTTCTGGCCTCTGCACCACACAGGATCATAAAAACTTAAATGGTCAGCTTCTGCAAATCTTTTCAAGGTACAAATACTGGATGAACTGCTGTGCTTGCCTCTCTAGGTTCTCATGTTCACTTAGATTTTGGCGCAAGTATTCATTATTTCCTCGCTGGCTCACCGAAGCCATCACTCAACACTTAGTTATGGAGTGCCTGCGATATGCCAGCAACCTTCCTATGTGCTGGGGATGCACCGGTGCAAGAAACACACAACAGCTTCCTCCCCTCAAGGCATTTATAACCTGACCATTGAGTGGTTGTTTTAATAAGATTTTTTTAAAAAATATTTCATCTAGCTTTTTTGTTTATTTTCAGTGCATTGATCTAGGTACTACGTAGTCTGACATCTATCAAAATTAGGCCTTATAGGATCGTAATGGTTCTCAAGATCCTTGGTCTCTCTCTTTTTAGCTGCCTTGAATTTAGTGCTTTAAATGAGCACAGCACTGAGAAACGGGAAGACTAGATAATGTCCCGTTTTACATCTTAGCAAGTACAGATATGAGACCTGAGTTTTCTTCCTGGGTTGAATGGGTGGCTCGTGTCTCGACCACAAGGGTAATCAGGAGGCACGAATGATACAGTGTAAGTGAAGGCACACTACTGAGATTACTATTCAGAGGCCAATGTTGTATTGTTTTCGAACTAGAGAAATAGTCCTAAAAGAGTGAAGAATCATGTCCAAAGTCACACTGTCATAGTGTACTGTGCAAACCAAGTCGGTCTCCTAGAGCGAGGGTAAGGTAAGAGTGGGAGAGAATAGTTCTCTCAATGAACAGGGTTCACTCCCAATAATAGACTTAATTTTTCCGGCTTTTAGGGAAAAACAACTCTCCTAAGTTCACAGGACCACCTCATTATGCCTTACCTACGAAAGGGGGTGTAAGCCTCAGCAGTGTGGTCGCCCCGAAGAGCAATAAGAAGGCTACATACTGTACGTTCTTGAGAGCAGAAGGAGAGAGACTATGGAGGATGTGTGGGGTGGGGACACAACCTCTCTTTAAAGTCCTATTTTCTAACGCCGAAGCCCCTTAAAGGACTTTCTCATCTGGGCCTACTTTATTCCCCTGATATCGGGGGACACCCACACTGAGGCGGCTGAAAGGCCGAGCAACTGTGTGGCAGGCCTCTTCTGGGTTCTGATGACTAGTGAAATGCAGGTTTCTCAGGAGCTCCAAGGGCCTCCGCTCCACTCGGCTGTGATGCATGTCAGGAAACTCAAGAGAATGTTCCAAGGCTCTGCAGTGCAGCTGGATCGGCTGCTCCCGAGGATGAGGCAAAAGCCTGCAGTGTACCAGCTAATTATGTGCTCCTTTATCTGTGTTCACTGATGGATTCTAGAGAGATTCAGAACACACTTTGTGCTTCTGGCCCAATGCTCAAGTTGCTCTGGAAACACAAGTCCACGGACTAATGGAATTCACAATCATACCCGGACAAAGTGTTTATTTATAATAAAAAGAGAATTTTTCTAATAAAGAGAGGCAGATGTTAACCATCTTGATTCATTTCAAATGTGCTTGGACTAATTCGACGAGCTTCAAATGGAGGATCAGAGGGCAAGCCCTGTTTTCCTTATATCCTTCAGGGTCACATTAAATCCATGTTGCGCTTTCTGACAGATTAGAACCAGGCCGCTGAAGGCACTCCACAGTTTCGAGATGCAACTTTTCTACATCGAATATAAAACCCCTCAGTTTGGCTTTCATGGTTATGATTAAGAGTTGTTATTTATGCTAAATACCCTTTTATTCAAGATCTCAGAGATGCAGGGAGGCTGCTTCAAAGCTGATCGTTTCACACTCTCTGTTTAAACTATCTCTATTCATCTTTAAGCGCCAAATGGTACCAAGGGAAGCAAACCTCGAGGAATGTTAGGGGACACATTCCTAATTTTCTAACAATAAAAATATATGCTTCTCAAGCAGAAAAGACCATGCTTGGGGAATAAGGCTCCCCCGATCCAAGGGATGATGTTGAATTCTGTTTGAGTAGTTTACTCTCGCCCTAAAGCAAAGTGAAACTAGTAAATATTAAGCCCCGACGCAGACCCACTGGTTAACCAGTTGCTTTAGTGCAAACAGAGAGGCTCAAATATTTTGACTTTCCCATTTTTCACTGAAGTCTTTCTCTAAACCTGACCACAGCTGTCCTTGAGGCCAGATGTTCGCTGTAAAACTCAGTGAATTTAATATACCATGCAAGCTCCCTGCCTTTTTAGACAGGCTGAAGCCCACAGCGTCTGCCTGCGTGCATTAGCCTTACACAGCTCTGGTTGCGGGGTCCAGGTGCCTGTTATCCTGGGTGGGGGGGTGGGGGGGTGGCAGTGGCTCAGATCGCTGCTGAGCTTGTGCACAACCACCGCATCCAGAACCTTCTGCCTCTATTGAGGTGAAGGGACCCCACGAATGCACTTGATACCGGCAGCTCCTGAAAGTGCTGGGCCCAAGTCAAACACCTTCCCTCTTGGTGGCTGCTCAGCCACCCAAGCCCGGGAGCAGGCCTGGGGCCTCCTGGGAGAGCCAGCCGTCTGCACGCTGCAGAGTTGCCCGGGCGCTCCTCTCCCCCCACTCCGGCCAGTGCATTTTCTGGTCTGTTAATTAGGAGCTCAGGACTGTGCAAATGCCTGTCTGCAGCTCCTCGGGGCGAAGTCCCAAAGCCTGGAGAGCAGTGATGCAATGGAAAGAGCGCAGGCTTTCAGAATTGGAAAGGCCCGGGCTTAAATCAAGCAACAGCGCTGAATTCCCTGAATGCCCCTTGATTCCCCCCTAAGCCCTGCTCCTCCCCACGGAAGGCAGTGATTTGCAAGCCAGGGCCAGGACTGCTTGGGGCCCAGACGGCTGAGCGCCTTTTTAAAGGACACATTAAACGCTCTGAAGGCAAATGTGATTGGAGAGCGCAGACACTCCAAGGCGTGGGTACCCAGGCCGCTCTGTCCTCCCCGGCCCTCGCCTCCGGGGTCGTCAGCTTGGCCTCCCGCAGGCCCCCTTTCCTCTGCGCTGAGACTTGCGATTGCAGGTGACGTTGCAGGTGGACCCCCCTGAGGCCAGGCTCGGGCCCTTCCTGGAGCCCTCCGGGCTGCGCACCTGGCAGGTGCTTGACCGCCAGGCCTCTCTCCCTTCATTCCTTCAGAGCCTGAAAACTGGCAGGGGCGCGGGGCAGGTTTGGGGGAGCTCAGCCTCCGGGGGACCTGGGGGTGGGGGGCACCCTTTCTAGCAGAGGGAGCAGCCCTGGAGGCCTCACATTTGAAGGTTGCAGCCTAGGACACCTGGGGGGCTCCGTGGTTGAGCATCTGCCTTTGGCCCAGGGCATGACCCCGGGATCCCAGGATCGAGTCCCACCTCGGGCTCCCCAAGGAGCCTACTTCTCCCTCTGCCTGTGTGTCTCTGCGTCCTCTGTGTGTCTGATGAATAAATACATAAAATCTTTAAAAATCAAATGGGGTCAGCCCGGGTGGCTCAGTGGTTTAGCGCTGCCTTCAGCCCCAGGCCTGATCCTGGAGACCCGGGATTGAGTCCCACGTCAGGCTTCCTGCATGGAGCCTGCTTCTCCCTCTGCCTGTGTCTCTGCCTCTCTCTCTCCCTCTCTGTGTCTCTCAGGAATAAATAAATAAAATCTTAAAAAAAAAAATGGAAGTTGCAGCTTGCTGGGCATAACTGGCAGGAACATGCAGAGGAAAAAAGGATGGATCCATGCAGAAAAATAAGCGGCGCACCAAGGATGCGGGCTTTTGTATGGCATGCACATGTGTTTGGATTTTTTCCAGTAAGATCTGGGTAAGCCCGGAAGTCTATATATATGTAGTTTATATAGACCTACATATATGGACTCGGCACACACTGTGTTACATTAGTTTCACATGCACAACGTGGTGATTTGACAACGCTGTGCATTCTGCTGTGCTCATGAGGGTGGCTAATTTTTTTTTTTTTAAAGATTTTATTAGTTGATGTTATCTTGTTTTAGAGCTGGAGAAAGGGAGAGAGAGTGGGTGAAGGGCAGAGGAAGAAGGAGAGAAGCCCAAGCAGGGCTCGAGGTGGGGCTAGATATCATGTCCCCGAGATCAGGACCTGAGTTGAAACCAAGAGTAGGATGCTTGCCTGACTGAGCCACCCACATGCGCCAAGGGTGGCTAATTTTCTCTTAAAAGAAACTCCTGCATGTCTCTTAAGAGTTTCCTGATGGGGAGGTTACTCTTCCCTTTTTCAGCTCAGGTAGCTAAATCATATAGTATGTGTCACCCCCCCCCCCCCACAACAAATAGGTCAAATAGAGCTGTTTAGGTTTGACTACTCCTTGTCACTTCCTAGTGTGACTTTGGCCAAGCCCTTAAACATCTGAATGGAGTTTCCTACAACTGGCACCATTTCCGTGGGTGCAGATTTTGGCTCACAGTAAGGGAAAACCTCATTTGCACATGTTCTTTCTTCCCAAGACACTCTCCTGACTCCTCTGCACCCAGCAAACTTCTTTATCTTAGCACAGTTGTGCTCTACCCAGACTGGTCTTTACCCAGTTACTCGGACTGGATCAGGGCCCTGAGATACTTTCCAGAAGCACCTTGGACTGGCCTGTAACAGTTGTCTCACTCGTAGTGATTTGCAATTGTTTACCTCTTCTTTTAAAGAAATTACCTTAGATGCTATAGCCTCTGGGCTCTTACGTACATGAAAAAGCCCATCAACTATCTTCATAAAAGCACTAAGTAAATAAAATAAAGTTATGTGGTGATGGAGAATTCTGAGGTTAGCTTGATTTCGTTTCCCACCTTTCTTAGTACTTGTTTTTTATGCTTGGATGACTGAGTAACTAATTTTTAGAGTTTTATTGAAGTATAATTTACATAAAATAAAATGTACATGATTATAGTTTACAATTTGATAAGTTTCAAAATGTGTATTACCATGAAATAATCACTACAATCAAGATAATAAATGTATTCACCATCTCCAAATGTATCCCTGTGCCTCTTAATAATCATTTCATCCTGTTCCCATCTCCCCTCTCTAGGCAACTGCTGACCTGCTTGTGTCAACTGCACACTAGCTTGCATTTTCCAGAGTTCTATATAAATGGAATCATACAATATGTACCCCCTCTTTTTTGGCCTGACTTCTTTTACTGAATGTAATTACTCTGAGATGCATCCAAGTTGTTGAATATGTGAATAGTTCATTCAGATATTTATATAGTTCATTACCGAATAGTAGTACACCACCGTATGAGTCGGCCAGAATTTATTTATCCATTCACCTATTGATAGCATTTGCATTATTTCCAGGTTTTTGCTATTGCAAATAAAGCAGCTATGAACATTTGTGTGTGTGTGTGTCAATACATTGGAATTTATCAAAATAACACTGTTTGGTGAATGAAAATACAAACCACACACCAGGAAAAAACATTTGCAAACCACATGTCTGAAAAGGTCTTGTAACCAGAATATGTGTATTTTATATTCGAAAGTTGCTAAAAGAGCAGATCTTAAGAGTTCTCATCCCCCCCCCCAAAAAAAAGAATGAAGCTATGTGAATTGACAGATGTTAACTGATCATTTTGTGATATATATAACATATATTCACACCAAATTATAATGTATGCTTTAATACAATGTTATATTTCAATTATATCTCAATAAAACTAGAAAAATATATAAAGAACTGTTAAGATTCAAGAATAGACAACAAAAAAACCCAACTGAAGAAAATGGGCAGAAGATTTGGTCAGACATGTCACCAAAGGAATTATTTAGAAACATTAAACACATTGAGAACATTTGGGTTGCGTCCAAGCTCTGTTAGGCTGGCCCAGAGCCCATTTGGTCTAGAGCTAATTCTTTCCTATGATTGAGGCATCTGAGCACTGTCCCCCAAGGCCCTTGAATTCTGAGGTTTTCCAACCTGCCTCTTGGGTACAGAACAATTTCTGGCCCTGTATGAACATCAGAAATTATTTTCCTGAATCCTTTCCGTGGCTCTCAGCTAGCTGACCCTGGAGGGGGATCCCTCGCTGATTTCTTGAGTCCCTCTGGGCAGCTTTCCCCTCTCCAACCCTCTGCCCTGTGTACCCCAGGGAAGCCCATCTCCATCTCCTCGACTCAGGGAAACCACTGGCTCTGTCTGGGTTCCCTTCCTCTACATTATGGCATAGAAACTTTCCCCAGGAAGAAAAAATGGGCAGTTGTAGAGCACATCTGATTTGTTTCCAGTCTCTCAGGTATCACTGTGGTTTGTTGCCCGGGAAGAGAAGGGTGCACCTAAAGTCTTGAAAATCCTTGTTGCATAGAGTTGGTCTGATGGTTTAGTTTCAGGAGGGAGAGTAAATCCAGTTGCTGCTACTCCATGTCAGCCAGGGTGGAACTCTGAAGGATTGTTTTTCACCAAACAGCTATTGAGCAGCCTTCCTGACAGTTCGTGAATCCTCACGAAAACCCTCTGAGATATAGACATTTGACCCCACAGAGAGGTAGCATGGATTGTGGGTAAGAACGCAGATGATAACTAAAAGGATTGTGATCTGAACTCTGGCAGTCTTATTGCCAGCTCCTCATGCTTAAATAATACACTATATAACCTATTTTTGAAATGTGGTAACTTAAGCAGCATTTCCTCCATGTCCAAATTTATATATATATATAATTTATATATATATATATATTTTTTTTTCTGGAACAGAGTATACCTTATTAAGTGAATTTTTGCCCTTACAACTTGAATACATTTTCAAGAACCCATTCTTTGAACTTTTCTTTATTCAAGTACATCTGTCACTTGTGTGTTGGGTTATCTTTGAAACAAAGACTCATCAATGGCAGAAGGACTTGGTGCCGTATTTTCTTACCAGGCGATAGCAGTCACAATTACATGATGCTGTGTTATGTTGTATTACCGAGACATGAGATGGAGAAAAACACAGACATCAACAACTCCGAATTGAAAAGTGATTGAGAACAATTGGACACAATGCGAGAAACTAGGAATGTCTTAACTAATTTATCTAGTTATAAATCTTGATAATGTATCCTTTTCGTGGGTGCCAGAACCATATGTGATATAAAACAAATCTGTGTCTATGATTAAATGAGCTCCATCAGTAAATACAAAAATGCTAAGAAATAAGACAGCATTGGGTCATGGTGTAATTATTGGCAGTGCTTTTTCCCTTTTTGAGTGGTACATAAAATAACGATGTGTCTTACAGTTGATGGTAGCTTTGATTTAATGAAATATGGTGTCATCTATCTAAATGTTCCGGGTTTTTCTTTCTATTTCCCCTCTGCACCAACCCTTACCTAAAGCTTTTATTTCAATAATTAAATTTCAGACATCGTGTTTGGTTTATTATCGTGTCTAATATATGTGTTTCCAGTGTTGCTGTTTCGTCCCTTATTTTGTTTCTTTAACCGCAAAATCTCCATTTTTTCCCCAATTCATTCCATTGTTTTTACTATTCCTTTCTCTGAGCTCTTTCTTTGAAAATGAGTTTTTATTAAGTTCTGTGGTGGTAAGGGAATTTCTTTCATTTCCTTGGACTGAGTTCTTGCCTATGGAATTAATTTCCCAGAAGGACTTTCTCACTTTATTTTTTCTACTTAAGCTTCAGCCAGATTGCCCCCCATCCATCCCTTCCTTCCTCCTGTGGGGTCCTGCCCTGGCCTGCCCCTGCCACTTCAGCCTGTCAGATTCTCACTCGTTCTTCAATGTCTGTCTCAACGACTTGGTTAATAATGCTCTTCGTGATTTTGTGGGATGATGAGACTCCCTTCCTTCTTCCACCCCCTCATAGCACCTTTGTCATCTCTTGTAGATCTTATCAGATTCTCCCTCGGAGTTTCATTATTAGGATCACTGTGCAATAGGTTTTTGCTTTGTGTTTAGCAGAACTTTGTCTTCCCCAGTCAGAGGAAGGTGACTGTATATAATAGATTCTTGACAGATATTGGTTGAACTAAATCGATATACCTAAATTATATGGAAAATCTTCATCATATGAACTGGTAATTTCCTAACATGATTTTAAAATCATTGAGGAGTTCTTAATACATCTCAAAGAGTGATTCCCTACCTTTAGGACATGTGAGAATCACCTGTGTTAGTAGGTTTTGTTAGTTTTGAACAGCAGTCCTTGTTTCCGGCCAAATCTACTAAAACTGTCATCATTGAAAATGAGCCCCCAGAAAGGATTTTAAAAGCTCTACAGAAGGCTCAGTAGGTTAAGTGTCTGCTTTTGGCTCAGATCATGATCTCAGGGTCCTGGGATTGAACCCTGCATGGGGTTCTCTGCTTAGTGGGAGGCTACTTCTTCCTCTCGGCTGCTCCCCCTGCTTGTGCTCTCCTCTCTTCCTCAAATAAGTAAATAGAATCTTTAAAAAAAAAAAACAATAAAACAATAAAAGCTCTACAGAAAACGTTAAAATACTGGTCATAAAAGGTTAAAATATTGGTTTTAGGAAGTCAAAGGATTTTCTTCTGAGCCATATGTAGATTTAGGGGATATTTCTTAGATCTCCTAAACTGAGCATGTGTCCTAATTAAGGAAAATGGTGCATGTACCACAATAGCCAAAAATCTATTTTTCTCAAGAATGAAAAACGGTAGAACAAATAAAATATGGGGCTACTATAAGCCATTTCTTCGCAGATTCAATACATATATGGAAGTAAAAATAATCTAGCCCTGACGATTTCTTCTTCCATAAATACCGTGGCATAAAAGAGAGAAACACGCATGATAATTACCTTGTGCGTCTGCAGTAACAGAAGCTCCAATGCAAGAATATACATTCTGTTGACTAAGAATAAAGCAATTTTCTTTCTTTCTCTTTCTTTTCCTTTTTCATTTCTTCTTTCTTTTCTTTTTTTTTTCCTTTTCTTTCTTTCTTTCTTTTTTTTTTTTTTTCCTTTGGCAGTGTCTGCTTTATTTTGTGTAAAGAGTCTGGTAACACGATTTTCAGCATGGCTTGCAAAGCATGTATGGGCAAGTTTTAAGAGCATATTTGTATACCACCCCAGGTAAGTCATCAATCAGGTAATTTGTGCAGTTCTCTACTCTGTACTGAGTAACCCAGTGTTAATCATCCTAAAGCATTAGAGTCTTTATTAAGAATTAATGTGTTTATGTTAGTGTCTGTGCAAATTTCAAAGTAGCCTCTAGGGTTCCCGTCCTCCAGAAATTTAGAACCTTATGTGGATGAAAGAATGTGGATATAAATGAATTTATTTAAGTGACACAGAATTGATAGGATAAGTATTTTTTCCTTCCATTGGTTGTAAATAGGCATGTCTTTATGGATCCACGACTAATAATGAATTTGCACACACCATGCAGCAGAGACGCTATGAATCTTCTGTAAAGATACAGACATTTGAAATGCCAAGCTTTGGAAACAACAGGATTACAACCTTTGAGGAAAGAGAATGGGTCTGGACTTAAGTCATCCATTGTGGCATCAGATATCGGATCACTCGGACATAAACCTGTGGCTTACCTGTGAGAAGTCCAGAGTCAATCAATGTTCACACATAGAGAATTCCTTCTGCATTACTTGAGTTAGTCTAAGATACTAAACTCAGTGCTAGCTGCTTTTTGAACCCCTAAAACATATTCCCTTTGGCAGTAAAGTCCGGGGAAGATGTTTTCGTGTGATCTGTTACTAGAATGTAAGGTTCTAGAGAGCGGAAATGCATTTATACCCTGGTGCAGTCCTAACACCAAGAACAGTGCATGACACGTAGTATATGCTTAGTAAATATTCTATGCAATGCCTTCAATTTAAAATTTTCTGTTTTTATTTAACACTTCCTGCTTATAAATCGGTTCATTATAGAAATTTGGAAAAATTTTGAAACCTAAAGCAGGTTATAAACATTATTGATGATACCACTAACTAGAGGTAATCATTATAAACTTTTTTGGTGGTTAATGTGTGAATGTTTTTATAAAAATGGTTTGGTGCGTGTGTTTGTGCATGTGTGTGCAAGCGTGTGCATATGTGTATACACATGAGAATCACTGAATTTGTATGCATAAAGTTTTTGGCAACATATGAGTGTTTCTCATTTGTTTGAATTCTTTGGAATCATCATTGTTAGTGGTTATATAATTTTCAAGCCTGTAGACTTATAATTTGTTGGGCACATGCTCTATTTGGGACAATTCAGGTTGCCTTATTTAGTCACTTTTGGTAAAAATAAATACTACAATTATAGATGTCCTTATATGATAGTCTTTTGACATCACTAATTATCCCCTTAGCATAACTTGTCTTTGAAATGGTTATAGAAGTTTATAGTGAAACAAAAATTTTCGGGAATTTCATTCTACTTCACTCTTGATAACATCAATTATTATTTTCCAGTTTCCAACTCTATAAAAAATATCTCATTATGTGTAAATTTGAACTTTATTTTTCATTTGTATGTAGCAACATGTTTTCACAAATGGATATTTTAATTAATTGATTATATACGTTATTTATATGTTTTGGGTAGTCTTTTTCTTAGTAACTTATAAGAGCACTTTACATATTATAGATAGGAAGCATTTACCTTTGCAAAAATTCTTCCCCTTTGCCATTTCACCTTAAATGTTCTTAATGCTGTTGATGCACAGAAGATTTACATTTTTGTATATTCCAACACATTAAATTGTGATTTATTTTCTAGCTTTCATTCCTACAATGGTCTTTGTTAACTGGCATCACCTACGATCATTTCATTTTAGTCCATTTGTGGTTTTATATTTCAGGTAGGTTGAATTTTTAAAATCAATTTATAATTTATTTCAATGTAATTTCAGAAACTGAATTTTATCTTTTACCAGTCGTCTTGTTATAATTTATCCAATAATGGCTTCTGTCCTCAATTATTTTGTATACAAATTTGATGATATATTAAATTTTGTCCTTGATTTCTTCAGTTAGAATATCCACCTCTTCACACTTAACATGTACCAAAGCTTGATAATACCTTATATGTGGTAGAGTAAATCTCTTCTCTTTATTCTTAATTTTTTTTGAATATCAAGGCAATCTCCAGTAATTTTAAATTTCAGGTAAACTTTAGAGTCCTATTAACAAGTACAAAATGGGGGAAAGGTAAGATTTCTGTGAAAAGTATATAACTAACATTTTAAAATAACTTGGGAAGAAATCTGTTTACAATACTGAATCCTCCAACACATTATGCACCCACACAGCACAAAATTATGTTTACACAAATACACAGTTCCTATTTTTCAATAAAATAAAATCTTCTTTTCTGTCTCTCATCAAAGTTGTAATATTTTCTTCAAAATAGCATAAGTGTATTTCATGTCATATTTATCCATGTGTATTTTAATATTTTTTGGGGGGGTGTTTAACAGTTGTTGGACATATGGGTTGTTTTCACTTTTTGTTATGTTTACTGCTTCTAGGAACACTTGTGTGGAAGTTTTTGTGTAGACATAGGTCTTCATTTGCCTTGGGTAGATACCTAAGACTGGAAGCGCTGGGTCGCATGGTAACTCTACACTTAACCCTTTGAGTAACCGCAGGATTGTCTTTCACCCCAGCTGTAACATTTTGCATTTTTACCAGTAGCATAGGGGGATTCTAATTTCTCCATCCCTGTCAACACTTGTTATTATCTGCTTCTTCTATTCTAGCAATCCTAGTGGGTGTGAACTGGTATCTCACTGTAGTTATAAATTAAGATTTTTATGATTCCTTTAAACTTGTTTTTGCTGTTATAAAACAAAGCTATAGGAACTCTCAGAACAGGTTTTCCTAAGACCTCTTCCCTCTGTGCCTCTGTCAGACATCCTGGATGATGCTTCCTGCGCAATGAATCCTAGTGGCCTGTCTGCTGTTCCCCAACATTCACACGGGAGAGGCAGGGCAGTGGACTGCTTACAAATGCAGTTTCTGTGTCCAGATTGCGGGCAGTCAAATCTCAGACCTGCAGTTTACCTGCTGGTATGACCTGGGGAAATTATATACATTGGGTCACAGATGTCCCCAAATTCTTGGTATTCACAGATATGATTTATACAAGAAAGACAAAAGGGAATTTTAATGAGTTGCACACACTCTGAAAGAAATAACCTTAGTTTTGTAACCCTAAATTTGGCAAGCTGTCATAAACACTTAAGTTGAAATCATACAATTTTCAGGCATATTTGTATAATTTTAATGATTCTCCACTTTAGTAAGTTGTTTTCAATAAAACAAATACTGCTATTGATTTTATGAAATAAAATATTTCCATAGTATTTTTGTATTTTTTTAAAGATTTTTAAAAATTTATTTATTCATGAGAGATACAGAGAGAGGCAGAGACATAGGCAGAGGGAGGAGCAGGCTCTATGCAGAGTGCCCGATGCAGGACTCGATCCCACGCCCTGAGCCAAAGGCAGACACTCAACCACTGAGCCATCCAGGTGTCCCTATATTTATTTTATATACAGTTATCTTTTTTTTAAAGATTTATTTATTTATTCATGAGAGACACAGACTGAGAGAGAGAGAGGCAGAGACACAGGCAGAAGGAGGAGCAGGCTCCCTGCAAGGGGCTCGATGCGGGACTCGATCCCAGATCCCGGGATCACACCTGAGCAGAAGGCAGGAGCCCAAACGCTGAGCCACCCAGGTGTCCCAGTATATACAGTTATCTTTTTCAATTAATTCGAATTGATTTTTGAGAAATAATTATCATCTACAAGTGGTAATATACTAGTTAATGTATAATAATTGGGTCTGGAAAATGTGTGTATATACATATACATGTGCATACACACACAGGCTGATAAATTTTAGTGATGTAAAGGATTGTATTAAAAATACAATTTACAATACTTTTTATTGAAAGTCCTATATACTTAATTGATTCTCAAAGAATGCTTTCATTGATTTTTGCCAGACTCTTTCTGTTTGAAGCAACCACGGTTGCTCTTCAATCATGAATTGAAAAGTGGAGTTGCAACCCAATTTGCTTGTCCCCAAATTTTATTGTCATCAAATTGAATGCATGATCTATAGGTGACCTCTTTCTCACTCTTGATGAAGGACATTAATCCATAATATGCAGACCTTCACTGCCACCGGGGTTCTGCTGATAACCCAGAGTATTGTCTGTGGTTGGAGTACATTTGTCCCTTCTATTTACCATTTATTGAAAACGAGCTGTTGAATTACTCAATGGGACAAAGTTTGCTCAGTAACAGCTACAGCACTCTTCAGATATATCAGCCAACTGTAGTATTGGCAATTGCTAGGGAAAGTTAAATTTTATTTATTATTTTCCTCTTTTCCATGTAAGTTCTAAATTTCTCATATATGTCTACTATTTTTCCGAAGTGATTTTTATAAAAGCTGATTTATCATACTCTACTTGTTTTGTTTATGACCCTTCAACCAGCCTGTATGTATTTTTATTCTTGATGCAGACTCCCCTGAGCCCTATTCATGACTGCTCAAATTTGTTTCAAAGATAAAATGTCCTATTCAATCATTTAGAATTGAACATGAGAGATTCTCTAAATTTTCCTGCTGTTCAGGCAGCAAGTTACTCTGCTGTTCTAGAGAACTTCTTTTTTTTCATTGACATGCAGTATTTTTTAAGGGAGGTGACCATTTTTCTCTTTTTGCTCATCTTTATATATTGATTTATAGTTAAATATGAGTTATAGCTATCTCAAGAATGGGATAAACACTTTCCCGAAATTTTTGAATCCAAATGAAAGAAAAAAATGACATTTACTGTATTTCTGCATTAGTTTACAGAGATCCAGCAAACCTAAGCAGCCACTTGATAATCCCAGAGTATTTGGCTTCTGATATTTCCTCACGGTGTTTGAGAAAACACAAGAGTAGACACAAGGTCTTCTGGGATTGGCTTTCCTTTGAGCCAAGCCTGAAGTCTAGGAATCCACAAAGGCAGAAGACCCTCCCCTTGCTCTCTCTTCTTGCCCTAGCCACCCAACCACTCTGGGTCCAGTGCTACGGTGACTTCCAGAGTGTAGAGGGCTCCAAAAACCCTGTGGTTTTTACTTACCTCGAGGTCTTATTTACCTAAATTAGGAGACCTTAGAGGGTTTTATTAGCGTCTTCTCTGATTACTTCCTAGGCAGCTGCTCCTTCTCAGGAATGGAGTCTGATTTACATTACTTCCTGCTAACTCTATTCCCTGACATTCCAGCTGGAACCAGAAAAAGCTGATCTGAAGTTCCAGCTGGCCTTGTGACTTTCACAAAATGATCTTCTTTCCCTTCCTTTCCCCTCCCTCCCCTCCACTCCCCACCTTCTCCATCCATCATCTCTCTTCTTTCTTCCACACAATTTCCTGATGAGCTTTTTTTCCAAATTATTGTGATGCATGTAGTCAATTTCCTAAGCCACCACGATTCTCTCATGTAGCCAGAATCTTAGTATGTTAGTTTCCTATTTATGCTGTAATAAATTACTACAAATTTGGTGGCTTTAAAAAACACAAATTACTTAATTATATTACAGTTCTGGAGTTCAGAAATCCAAAAACGGTGTTATAATACTAAAATCAAGGCTTATATTCCTTCTAGAGGCATTCTAGAGGCCTTTCTGACTCCTTGCTTTTTCCATCTTCTTTAGATGGCCCACGTCCCTTAGCTCATGGCCACGTCACTCAACCTCTGCTTCTATTGGCACATCTCCTTCTCTGACTCTCCTGTCTTCGTCTTTCCTTACAAGAAAACTTGTAATTACATTGGACCTACCTGGATACACCAGGATAATCTCCCCATCTCAAATCCTCAACTTAAATACAACTGTAAAATCTCTTTTGTCATGTAAGGTAACAGATTCACAAGTACCAAAGATTAGGACATGGACAACTTTGGGGGACTGTTATGCTGTCTACCACACTTACTCTGCATGCATGTCTTATGCTGCCATTTCTGTGTTTGCGTGTCTATTTTTGCAAACAAGGTTTCCATGAGAAAAAGGCTTCTGAACTTCTGCTCCAATTTTGTATACATATGCAGTGATTTCTGGAGTGGGAGCAAAATACGAACATGCAAGATTGATCATCTGTTTACGGTAATGTAAACAGTATCAGGAAAATCCGAGCAGCCAAATATCCTTGTTATAAGGAAAATCTGAGGTCTTGCTTGTGAATATAGCCAATCTTATTCTTGAGCCAAATAAATGCAGAAGTTATCCTGATACTTGGTTGGAATCTTGGAAAGAGCTCAAAATCATGAATATAAAGTGAAACATTCATGATGTTTAACTGAAGGGATTCTAAAACTTATGGATTAGTTTTCATTTTACATAATAATTTAGGGACCTCATGCAAATATTAATTCAATGGAGGATCTACTCTTGTATTCCAGGGTATCAGAAGATAAACTGCAAGTTAATGTTGGCTCCTCTGATCAGTCTACATTAGTCCTTTGTATACAGGCTATGAGACCCATATGGGACCTCATATTGACCACCTATTATTAATGGCTTCTGTGGATACTAATCTTCCTCCCTCCTCTTCTACTTTTCATTGAGCCTGGTCCTCTAAATAGTGGAATTGTCCCTTTATTTAAGTTTGATACCTCTCTTTGAATATGATTATACAACTATGGTCATCTATTTAAATTATATTTTCTGTAAGTTCTTTATGTCCTGAGACAGTTTTGAAATCAAAAGACTTGATGTTGAGTCTGTCAGTTGCGGTGGATTAAAAAAAAAAAAAAAGTTGTAATTTCAGTTAATGAAATTCACCAAAGACTAAATTTAGCTTGAATTTAATCAGATCAGGTCAAACATAAAGCATAATAGCTTTATACTGGTGGTGAAATAAAATGTTCTCAGAAAAGATTGAAATGATGTATCAGGATATATAGTTCGGGATGTTTCCTTATGGAACAGAAAAGGCTAAATTATAAAACAGTACCCTGTCCATACCTTTCTGACTACAGTTAAGGTGGAGTGAACACACTCTACCCTGTGACACTCTCACACTGAGCACAACTATAAACTCTGGACAGAATGCATGAAATAGCTATGTGAGGACTCTAAAAAGTAAATGATAGCAGGTATACTAAGAAAAGAGACCACAATTTGATGCAATATAACACTGGCATGAGTTTCTCATGCCTTCTCCTCCAGAATTTCTGTGCTTAGACTCCAAAACAGTAAAAACCCAGAAGTATATAGTGGGTAGAGGTGGGAATAACTCCAATAGGAGTCCTCTCTTACAGGTCCAGAAGCTGGAAACAAGACTCCAAGTGTCATAAAAAGTAAGAGGAAATCCCTCCTTTGTTTCTCTTCTTTCTCACTGCAGTGCCCAGATACTACTGTATGTTAAGGGCAGAGATGATGGTAGCAGTGGCTCTAAGGAAACCACTCTAAGGGAAGAAAATTCACTCTGACAAGAAGAGCTATAGTCACAAGACTGTAGGGGAATTGTGAGGCAATTTCTACTGCTGTTTTTTCCTCAGTCCTTGTGCTTCTTGGTCCCAGAACAGATGCAGTCATGAGAATTGTGAAACACATCAGAAAAAGTAGAATTTTGACTTTTTGGCTGAAGTATTGGGGAAGGTAGAGAGGGGTGGCAGATCAGGGAAACTTTAGTGAGATTGTGGAGGGGAGAGAGATGAAGAGGTCAATCTTATAATGTTGCTTATGAACTCTTAGTTTCCTTTGAAGGCTGTTCATGAGTAAATCTAATCCTAAATAGCATACCCTGGCCTTTAAGAACTTCAATAAAGGATAGGCCATCAGCTAGGTCTCAGATTGGCCACCAGAGCTATACGTATGGAACAGACCTAAGTGGCACTGAAAAGGGCTGGGAAAATGACTAAATATTGAAACTACAGCTTTAAAAAGGTGGATCAGGAGTGTGGACTAAAACTAACCAGGTAGGGGTGCCTAGCCACCTAGTGAGTTGGATGTCCGACTCGATCTCAGCTCAGATCTTGGTCTCAGAATTATGAGCTCAAGTCCCACACTGGGTTCCATGTTGGGCATGGAACTTAGTTAAAAACATAAAAATAAAACTAATCAGAGAAATTACCTTCTGGAACAAACAAACGGAAAATCATCCTTTTCAAGACTTAAACAAGAACCATAGTTTCATAATACAATATTCAAAATGTCCAGGGTACGATCCAAAATTGCTCAGCAAATGAAAAGCCAGATAAATATCAATTTATAAAGGAAAAGGAATCAATGGCTTTTCATGATAACTTTTTGTTCCAGCAGTTAATGATTTTGAAGGAAGAAATTATACCATCTCAACAGCAGAGGGAAAAAGATGAGAAGAAAATGAAAAGACGTCTGGAAAAGAACAAAGATGTAACATTTATGTCATCTGACTTCTAGAAGAAGAGAAAGCATGGCACAGAAAACATGCTTGAAAAAAAATGCCTGAAAACTCCTTAAAATTGAGCAAAAAAACTTACAGATTTAAAAAAGTACAGCAAATCTAAAAAAGTGTAAACTCATAGAAATCCACACTCACATTCATTTCATCACACTTGGATGAAATCACACTTGGATGAAATGCATTGTTCATTCCTATAACCTCCATTTTCAGGACTTTGCAACTGTTGACCTTTTTATGTTTTAAAGTGAGTTAAGTAGTATGAAAATCATTGGTGTTCATTATTTGCATTGCTTGAGCTCTGATCAAAATGTTTGAAGAAAGAAACTTTATTTTTGCAACTTACGTGCAGTTTTTAAGCTTGAGATATTTCAACATGTTATGTATATTGGAACTCCTGTAGCTTGATGCCTCCTGCTTTTGTAGCAGTGTATGGTGAGCACTTGACAGAGAGAGTATGTGTGTATGTGTATGTATTTTTTTAATATGTGTAAAACTGTCCTTTTCACTCCATGTCACTAAGTGATATTTCATATCTGTGGTTATACTAATAATGATGGGCCTTGTAAGTCTTTTGGCCATTCAAGAATAATAATAAATATATACTGCTGGCATGGTAATGCTTAGTTTTCTTTTATTTACATTTTAAATGTAAATAAAAGGACCAAACATCTAAACTCACTGTTATTTTGTTGCTTTAATTTTTAAAAATTACATTCTTATGTAACATCTGATGGTATAAGAAAATATAGTTGGTATCTATTGAGATTTAAATAATAAAATGAATCCTGGTAAACTCAAAAAAAAAAAAAAGTCGACTTTCCGACTTTACTCAGATGCATAATAACCCAACAACCTACAAATTAATGCAATAGAAAGAATTTGAAAGCAGCCAGAATAAAAATAATGCATTCCCCCTAGGAAGCAGCAGTTGGAATGACTGCGTGTTTTGAGTGAAAAGGTTGGACGATAATATTACAAAAAAGCTGAAGTGAAAAAACTATAAATTGAAAATTGTATATCTAGCAAAAATATTCTTTCAGAAGAAAGATGAAATAGACATTCTCAGATAAAAAGAAAGTAGGAATCTGTAGTTGGTAGACCTACTATATAAAAGAAATCCTAAAGTGAGTTCTTCAAGCAGAAGGGAGATGATATCACAGAGAACATGGGATCATAAGAAACAAAGAAAGTATGAAAGCAATGGTAAATATAGATAAATAAAATGCTATTTTATGTTGCTTGAAACATGTATGCAGATGAGGGATAACGTTATAACATTGTCTACAACAGTGGGTTTTTAAGTAGATAGAAGTAATATATGACAACTACAAGGATGAGAAAAAATAAAGACACTTATGTGGTGGGAAGTTTTCAACATTCCACTTGAAATGGTAAGATATCAATCCCAAGTAGAGTGTGAAAAGTTGAGAATGTATATTGTAATTCTTGCAACAACCATTAGAAAATTATACTGGGAAACAGTCAAAATTCATAGAAAATATAAAATAAATCACTCAACAATTCAAATAATTCAGAAGAAAGCATCAAAGGAGAGAAAAAAATGGAAAAGGGAAGAAACAATACAAGAAGCAAAATGATAGACCTACATCCAAATACCAAAAATAATTATATGAAATATAAATGATCTCAGCACATTAATTAAAAGACAGAGGTTGTTATGATGAATAAAAAGAAGACCCTATATGCTATCTAAAAGCATCCCACCTGAAAATAAATGATATGGGAAGGATAAAGGTAAAAGGATGGAAAAGGTTTTCCATGCAAACAATAAGAAGGAAAACTTGTGTGGCCATATAAATATTACACAAAGTAGATTTCAGAGCAAGGGAAATTGCTGGAAATAGAGACATTGCATAATGAAAAAACTCAGTAAATTTAAGTGTTTATATACCTAACAACAAAGCTTTGAAGTACAGGGGAAAAGGCGACAGAAATAAAAGAACTACAGGTGGAATCTGTAGTTCGAAGTCTCTCTCTCTCAGTAGTCAATGAACAGGTCAAAACAAAATCAGAACAGGAGACAAAGCAAAACAACCCCACAGCCAAATGGATCTAATTGACATTTATGGAACATTCTTCCAACAACAGCAAAATATACATTATTTTGAAGTGCACATGGCAAAAAATGCATAAACATAGGCCATATTTTGGGCCATAGCACAAAACTTAATGATTTAAAAAGATATAAAATCATTCAGAAAAGTATATTTTCTGACCATAACAGAATTAAACTAAAAATCAGTAACTGGAAATTCATAGAAAATAATGGAAACTCTTTATCCAAACTCTTGAAAATTAACATACATCTAAACAATCACCTGGTTAAAGCAAGAGTCTCAAGGGAATTTAGGAAAATAGTTTGAATGGAACAAAAGGAAAAATGTAACATATCAAAATTTATGGGATACAGTCAAAACAGGGCTTAGAGGGAGATTTATGACATTAAATGACCACGTCAGGACAGAGGTGTCTAGGAACCCTTCTGGCTGAGGGATTGCTGTACCCGATAGAGTGGCATGGAGGATTCTGAGTTGTATGCTCAGGCTCTGTCGGTCTCAAGGGTTAGGCACAAACAGGGAATCTCATGTAGGGAGAGTTTATTGGAGGACTGTAAAGAAAATACAAAAGAAAGCAAAAATCAGTTTGAAAAATTGTTAGCAAATACATACATGCTTCATGAGAAACTGATCTGTGTTCATCATTTTTCCAGGTATGACAAGGGCATGGGCTATGGGCATATTTAGGTTCAGAGGATCTGCCATTTATTGGTTAGATGATCTGAGGTGATGTACTACTCTTCCGTCCTTGACACACAGCAAGTCCTCAATAAATGGTAGGTGGTAGGTGGTGGTGGTAGGTGATAGTAAAAGCGGGTAAAAGCTTTAGAAATTCAGCAGCACCCCTGCCGTCTGTGTGCTGCTGATTCAGTTCCTGTATTTCTGCTTCTCACTGCTTCTTTCTTCTCCTCTACCATTTCATTTCCCTCTCTTCAGACCTTGCTTCAGAGTCCTCCAGGATCCCAGATTGAGACTTGCTTGTTTGGAAGACATGATATTATTTATAGAAAACCCCAAAGACACCACCAAAACAAAACAAAACAAAACAAAAAACTACTAGAACTGATAAATGAATTCAGTAAGGTCACAGAATACAATATAAGTATATAGAAATCCATCTCATTTCTATATACCACACTAAGAGAAATTAAGAAAACAATCCCATTCACAACTGCATCAAAAAGAATAAAATAACTAGTAATAAATGTAACCAAGGAACTGAAAGACTTGTGCTATCAAGTCTATAAAACTATAAAATATTGATGAAATTGAAGTGGAAAGATGTTCTATGTTCATGGATTGGGGAAAAAAAATATTGTTAAAGAGTCCATGCTACCCAAAGAAATCTACAGATTTAATTCAATCCTTATCAAAATACCAATAGCATTTTTCATTTCATAGAACTAGAACAAATAATCTTAAATTTTGTATGGAATCACAAAAGACCCCAAGCAGCCAAAGCAATCTTCAAAAAGAAGAACAAAACTGGAGATATCACAATCCCACATTTCAAGATATACTACAAAGCTGCAGTCATCAAAACAGTATGGTACTGACACAAAAATAGACACAGATCAGTGAAACAGAATAGAGATCCCAGAAATAAACTCATGATTATATGGTCAATTAACCTTTGACAAAGGAGGCAAGGATATGCAATGAGAAAAAGTCTCTTCAACAAATGGCATTGGGAAAACTGGACAGCTACATGCAAAAGAATGAAACTGGACAACCTTCTTAAACCATACACAAAAGTAAACCCCAAAAATGGACTAAGGGACTAAATGTGAGATCTGAAACCATGAAAATCCTAGAAGAGAGCACAAGCAGTAATAATGCCTCTGACATAGGCTTAGCAACATTTTTCTCGATGTATCTCTGAGGCAAGAGAAACAAAAGCAAAATTAAACTATTGGGACTACATCAAAATAAAAAGCTTCTGCACAACAAAGGAAGCAGTCTACAAAACTAAAAGACAACCTACTGAATGGGAGACGATACGGGTAAATGGCATATCAATAAAGGGTTAGTATTCAAAATATATAAAGAACATATACAACTCAACACCAAAAAGCAAAAGATCTAGTTAAAATGGGCAGGAGACCTGAACAGACATTTCTCCAAAGAAGACAGACAGATGGCCAACAGACACAAGAAAAGATGCTCGTCATCAGAGAAATGCAAGTCAAAACCACGTGAGACATCGCCTCACACCCTTCAGAATGACTAAAATAAAAAACACAAGAACAGCAAGTGTCAGTGAGGTTGTGGGGAAAAGAAGAGTCAGCCTGCACTATTGGTGGGAATGCAAATTGGTGCAGCCATTATGGAAAACAGTACAGAGATTCCTCAAAAACATTAAAAATAGAACTACCATCTGATCCAGCAACTCCACTACTGAATATTTATTTACCCAAAGAATAGGAAAACACGAATTCAAAAAGATACATGCACCCCTGTGTTCATTGCAGCGTTATTTACAATAGCCAAATTATGGAAGCAACCCAAGTGTCCCTCAATAAATGAACAGATAAAGAAGTGGTACATATCCGCAATGAGATAGTACTCAGTCGTAAAAGAGAATGAGACCTTGCCATTTGCAACAACATGGATGGATCTAGAGAGTATAGTGCTTATTGAAATAAGTCAGAGAAAAACAGATACCATATGATTTCACTCTATGTGGAATTTAAGAAACAAAACAAAGAAAAAACAAACCAACAAGGGACTCCTAACAATAGAGAACAAACTGATGTTTACCAGGGGGGAGGTGGATGGGGAGATGGGTGAAATAGGTGAGGGGAATTAAGAGCGCACTTCCTGTGATGAGCACTGAGTATGTATAGAATTGTGGGGTCACTATATTGTGCACCAGAAACTAATGTAACACTGTATACCAACTACACTGTAATTATTATTTTTTTTCTGGGCTGTAATTAAAAAAACAATACAATACAGACTTGTGGGGGGCACGAGCCAGGGCTCTATGATTTAGCAACACCAATAACATACGGAGATAGCGCTCCATGCTAAGGATTCAGGAGCCCATTTGCTTCTCCCCAGCACCCCATATTGTAATAGTTTCATCTCCGTCTCACTAGTTACGAGCAGAGGATCAATGTGCAAAATAACGTTTGACCAGCTGTCAGTCTGTTTTGTTTCCCACATCACACCGTTGCTGGGGTAGATGGCATTCCCCTTACTGCGCTTTATGAAGCAGGTTCTGGTCCCTCTGAATTTTAGGATGCCGTTTCCTCCAGCAGAGGTAACACATAGCAGGACTGGTCTGAGTTTCTCCCTTCAGCTTTCATCCAGAGTTAACACTTGGAATTTCCAAGAGGCAGTGAAATTCTTAAAAGCAGGTAGAAAAACCCACCAACCAGAACATTCCTTATTAAGCAATCAAGAGTAGACTGATTTCTTGCTCATTTGGATTGTCAGGAAGTCTCAGGGGAAACTTCAGAGGATTACTGAAACCTTAGAAGCTCTGTTGGCCTCATTCCCTCGAGCCCTCAGGGCCACGGCAATCTGTGCTTCAGAAACCGTTATACATCTGCTTCCTTGGATGCAGTTTGCCTGGACATCCTGGGCGACCTCAGGGACAGGCGCCATCCCAGAGGCAGCTCCCTCTCGGGAAGGGCCCTGCTGAGCCTCCTGCCGCAATCCATTCTGGTGTGCGGGTCTCAGGACGTTCCCGTCAGAAAGGATGTCCTCACACTGCCCTGCATCCCCCATGGACCCACTAAAGCCCACTTCTTCTGGGAGAGGAGACCAGCTGGTCACCTTCAGGGAAGCACGCACTTGCTGCTGGCATTATTAATACATGTTGAGATTACTGAAGCTGCCAAGCTACTTGTTGAAGAGTGTGGTGTCTTGGCCTCCTACATTCTAAGATGACACTGTTGAAGAGTTGTTCTCCATGTGCGTCGGGGGTGGGGGGTGGGGGGGCGGAAACAACTGACTGGGATCCTAGACAACATGTATATGAATAGTATCCTTGTCCTGGTTGTAGGATCTGTTGCTGCTTAGAGCCCTGTGTCCCGATCTTGTAAGGTTACCTAGTGCCTTTGCTCAAACACCCTCTTCTTCTCTACCCGTCCCCCTCGTGATACCTCCTAATGCCTTGCTGAGTTGCCGGGCCTCTAGCTTCCTTGGCTTCCTTGTGTTGCTCAGTCATGCTACATTATCTGAGAGGGCTTCTCCAGTCTTCATCACATTTTACTAACCAGCCTGGCTTGAGCTCTTTCTGCAGCAGCTGCATTCAAATCCCGGGATCACTCGATTTCCAGTCTGCTCAAGTCCATGGGCTGTTCTTGAATCGTGGTGGTTTTCTCCACCAGGTTAAAATCTAAACACCAGTCTTACCTTAAATATTTTTCTCTTTTCAAGCAGCGGTTCTCCAACTTGAACATGCACTCGGATTCCTTGCAGAACTCTGATAAAATAGAGACGAATAGGCACATCCCAGATCTGCTGACCCAAAATGATTAGAGAAGAACTCCTTACACAGATCTATTAAGAGAAAGCTTCCCCCTGAGGATCTGAAGTGACCAGTGCGTACATGGCTTTCTAACTATCTCCAGGGAACAGTGGTTCTCAAACTGTAGTGCGCTTCAGGATCCCCACACCCCACCGCAAAATATGATTTAGTGGGGCCTAGGGTGGTGCCAAAGTATTTGCCTTTCTAATAAGTTCCCAGCTGATATTGATGCTGCTGTTCAGGGACAACATTTTGAGAATCTTTCCTTCAGAAAATCTTTTTTTATTGTTTGTTTTATAGAGTTAATCATTTGTACGTGGAAAAGGAGACTATAGATGTCAGAGAAATGTTCCTTTTCAGGTGAAGATACCTGGTCAATATGATGACTACGAAAGGAACTAGAGATGGTGGCTGTAGCGTAGGATCTATATAAGCAAAGAGCCTAAACAAAGAGGCACACCACATTGCCCATGTGTGAAAAACAGCGGACATCTGTTGATTTTTTTTTTTTTTTTTGCCTGCCTGGCATCTCCTCTTCCATCTTGTGTTAAAAGAATTCTCTTATCAAGAACCTATCCCATGTTGTTGGAGTGGAAATAACTCCTCCTCCTTCACTTCCCTCTTGGGGTGGACCCATGACCTAGACCTGGCCCACCATAATTCTGCATTCCCCTGTCCACAGTGTTTGGATTACAGATAGATGTATCACCCAAGTTGGCTGATGAGCGCTCTCTCTGGACTGTGCTAGGAATTCTCAGAAAAGAGGCATTCTTTCCTTCTGATATCACCGATTTGCCACTTTATAGAAAGAGCCGTCTTGTGGCGGGTGGCGGGGAGGGGAGGGCAGAGAAGAGCAGGGCTGAAAGGTGGAAAGAGAGAAAGAGCAAGATCAAGAAAGAACCTGAGACAAAGCCCCACCAACTGAGCACCCACCCAAGCCACGCATGAAGCCTTCTAATGCTTCTGCCTCTCAGCCAGGCAGCCAGGGCACTTTGGTTTTACTTAATCTGTGTTTGCATCGACTTTTTATCATCTTCACCCCCAAGAGTTCTGGCTAATACAGTGCACACTCCCAGATGTCCACCATCTTACACAAATTCCCCTGCCACAATAAATTGGGATTTTAAAACATGCAAAGACTGAATGTGCTTTGTGTAACATTATGTTACACAAAAGGGTCCCACTGATCAAATACACTTGGGCAATTCTCCAGGTTATGTTCTTCTCTTGGGAATGCATTTCACACGTAGCCCATTCAAGAATCTAAGGAGTTTTGAAGTAAATTAACCATTTAAGTTTTGTAACAGCATTTCCCAAATACATTTGATCATAGAGACTTTTTTGTGCGTGTGTGGAACTTGCTATTCAACTTTCCCAGCTTTTGTTTTACTTCTGTGACGGATTTCAGACCATTTTATATGGTCCATAGATGAAGTATTACTCTTACGTATAAACCATTCCCCAAAAAAACACATTATGCCTCTTACAGAACAAATACTACGTGGAATTAAAAGGCATGTGGCCTCTTTCCCGGAAGGATCACTCTATAAATAGCACTCCATTTTAGCTTTGACTATGAAAGATTAAGTGGTATGATCAAAGTTAGGAGTAAAAGAAGACTTTCTTTGATTTGGGAAGAGGCCTATATTTACTTAACGGCTGGTCTTTCTTTTTGATAGCAATTTTGGAGCTTGGCCTCAAAGTCTCCCCGGTAGGGTGAAGGGGCTGTGCACTGGCTCTATAAACTTGCAGACACAGTACATGATCTAAAGGTCATCACTTTTTAGTCAAAGGACAAATATATGAAGTGAGGTTAGAAGGAAGAGCCAACAAGAGGCGCACCCTCACCTCCTCGCATCCCTGCAGGTCCAAGGCCAATCTTCTGATCCCTACCCAATAGGATTCCTATCCGGTTCTGTCAGTGACTTTTAAAACAAACAGGAAAATAATTCAGATAGGAAAAAATGTTCACGAGTCCCGTTCCAGTGTGGTCAGGTCTTGTCTTTTGGCAATTTGTACAAAGTTTGCCAAGACTGGATTTCTGAGAGATGGTGTCTAACTGTCTCCCAGCTCGGCCAGGTTCCCCAGGACCCAGGGGCTGTTAGCAGGCACTAAAATGTCCTCTACTCTTCTCCTACTGTGACTTCCACCAGACTCCAAGGACTGGCACTTCTGCTCAATCTTTCTGTCTAAACAAGCTTCACTAAGTAGGCACTCCTATTCCTACTGCCTTCCACCGTCTTGGCTGCTGGATCTCTGAACACCAACACTTGACCAGACCAGAGTCCCCACACTGTCAAAACCTCATGATGTGACATGGTGCTGAGGGGAGAGATGCCCCTCACCCGTTCATTCTTGTGGCTTTCCCCCCACCCCCTCAGAGAGACCCCAGAGCAGCACTGCATTTGACCGAACTCTTAAACAGATAGTGGTAGGATAACTCAGAAGAATTTTCATCCCGGATTTCATTAGGACGAAGAGGTGAGTCCTATGGATGTTCCTTGGTCCCCATAAAAATGGGTTTCTGAAGCTCTCACCTCCCTGCCGAGATATGTTTGGGGCTCATGCTCAGGCTGGAACACCTACTACGAGCTCATTGGAATGAAACAGCAAAGACAGCAAAGGAAATAAAAAGAGTCATCAGTGATACTTGAGACACCTTCAGTGGCGGATAGTCATAGGTAATCCAGTTACCATTTATTTACCTTCGTCCATGTCAGGGGTTGGGAAATATTTCTATAAAAGGGCAGATACTAAATATTTTAGGCTTTATAAACCATACAGTCTGTGTCAGAGCTACTCAGCTCTGGTCTTGTAGCCCCAAAGCAGCCACAAACAATATGTAAATGAACGGGCAAGTCTGTGTTCCAGTAAAACTTTATTTAGAAAAGCAGGGGGCAGGATGGATTTGATCTGTCAGCTATCGTTTGCCACCCTCTATCCTACATGATAGAAATATTTCAAGATCTTCCCTCTTCGAAGCGTTAGAATGATGCTTATAGATTCACTTTCTTGACATACATATTGAAAGAAAGTGTTTAATTGATATTTTCTTTTGTGGGTGGTGGTGGTCTTCCATTAAAATGTTCAGTACTTTATAATTAGGAGCTGTTGTAACACGCCTTTAAGGTCTCACAGTAGAGTTAATTTGGAAGCCTGAGATACAAACTGGGAAGTGTTTATGCAATCAGTCAGGTTGCCAGAGCGGAGTAGGTATTTCTCAACCTCTCTCCCAAATATGGAAGATAATACAGCCCTAACTCCACTTCATTGCGCACAGGAAGGGAGCATAAGTACCTTTATGCCGAAATGCCTGTGTGCTGCCTCACACCTCCCATCACTGAGCACTATTTTAAGGCCCAAGTTTATTTCGTGTCCACTTCCCTTAGGGGAGCCAAGACTTCACTATGAAATCGTCTGTTCCCGCTTTTGCCTTCTGCTCTGTCTCCTTCTCTCTTCCATCCTCTCATTCCACCCTTTCAACTACCCATTTGGGAAGTAGCTAAATATCTGTGCAAATTCAAAATTGACTTAGTTTAAAAAGAAAAGATATGCAGAAGTAAATGAAGGTGCCCGATTGTATCACAGGAGAGGATCTCACGGTTGGAGAAATACTTCATTTTCTATTTCAAGAATCAGTTGCACATCCTTGCAATCCTCCAACAAGCAAGTGTGGGATACCTAGCATGTGTCAGGTCCGTGCTAGGCGTTCCATTCGGGTTAACTCATTTAGACATTTAGATTGTGTGGCTTACGGAACCACCCAGAGTTTAGTGAATCAGAACAACAAACATCATTTTCATGATTTTATGCATAATTCAAAGGCCAGAGGGGCTCCTTGCAAACACTCCCCACTGGTAACTCTGCCAGTAAAACCACAAGAAGGAAAAGTGAGAACTACCACCAAGAAGTTAAGAATGTGATTTCACTGAGAAATGATACTAAATTGTATTTTTTAAGTTTCCCCAAATCCCGACTGAAAGGAAGGGAAGTGTGAGAGGGCTGAGGGCTCCTGTTGCAGTTGCCCAGGCGCCACCAGTCTGGGGCCGCTCTCCGCACAGCATCCTCACCCTGCAGGCTGCCAGCCTGGGTGTGCTCCTGGGAACCGAGGGACCCAACAGCAGGAGACCAAGTCCCTGGGGTGCAAGTGCTTTCCAACTCCATTTGCATCACTTGTGCACTTGTCCCATCCGCCAAAGCAAGTCACTGGCCAAGGGGTGGAGAAACCGACCTCACCTTGTGAGCAAAGTCACATTGCAAGGCGGCGGTGCAGACGGGAGGCATGGACACATTGGCCTATTGTCACAACAGTGCACCCCAGCCGACAAGATCTTTTCTGCAAGCCACTGAATGAATGCCCAACCCCTCCTTGTTCTAGTTCCTCCCCAAAAAGAATGAGAAAAGGCTCTGCTGGCACATGAGCCCTCATTGCATCTGACAGTAGCAAATGAGAAGACCAGCTGCTGCGTGGCCAGCTCATGGGTGACGTCACCCAGAGTCCGTACAGAGTGGCTTGGCAAATTACACTTGAGCGGAATTATAGCTTTTTACATAGGCGAGCTGTTCCGTTGGAAAAAGCAATGAATGAAGAGTTATAGAAAAAAAATACCCTTCCCTGCACTTACTGTGAGCCCCGGAGCGATCATGCATTTTACAGATGAACCCGTTATTTGGAGAACGCCTTTTCTTCCTTCTAGACGTTGGTTATAATAGGAGAAAAAAGAAATTACCCTTCTCTCTGTGCCTGGTGAGAACCAGCACACCACAAAGCTGGGAGCTCTGGGCAGGGCTTGTCAAATGCACATAGTTTTTAAGATAATGTGGTGAACACGAGGGGCATTATTCCTCCGTGTATTTTTTTAACAGACGTGCTGCATCCAAGCACAGAGGAAGATGGGCAGCTCCCCCGACGTGAGGATTAAGTGGAGCTTGTGTTGTGGGCCTGGAGCAACGGGGGCCAGGAAGCAGGAGCTCACAAAGGCAGAAAGCTGGTGGCTGTTTTCATTACAATGAGCGAGTTTGGGCCTCTTCTGAAAACCCGGATTTTAGCTTTTTGCTGGAACCCGTCCTTCCAGTCAGGTTCACCAGCACTATTTGCTCCCAGTTAGTGTGGGCAGGAGACCACAAAACAAAAACGAAATAAATAACTGCCCGCTCAGGGTTTAGGGACGGGAGGGAGAGGGAGAGGTTCTATGAACACAGGTCCCTTTGTCAGTCCTGGTCTGTCCAGGAAAGAAGAAACCGCTTTCAGCCTGTCGCCCAGAGGGGTTCAGACGTGGAGTTGGTTTACAGGCCTCAGCAGAGCGAGCTGGGAGGCCAGCCAGAGGAAGGTGGTGCAGTCGGGGGCTGCTCGCACCCCAGGGTTGCAGAGCACTCCAGAGAGGCCAGGCCAGCAGCCAGGGTGCAGGGCGCAGGGACCCCCGGAGCTGCCCTCGGCTGGGCCTGGAGTCCCATGGCTGTAGGTCTCAGTGCTGTGTTCTCCTGCCCCTCAGGTACTGCTCTACGTGGTGGGCCCTGGGGGGGGGGGTGCTGCTGCCAGGAGACTCCCCGTGGCCCACCTCAGAGCCCCCACTCTCCCCACACCCCGGGGAGTTCCAAGGTGGGCCATTGTGCCCGGAGCAGGACTCCTGGTAGCGGCCTCTGCCCCAGGATTCTCCACCTGCTCAAGATGCTCTTCGTGTCCAATCCTTTCTACGCCCCCTCTTGATGTGTGTTAGACCCATGGTAGTCCAATGCGCTCTCCTCCCCCCCCCCCCGCCTCCTTGTTGTCTCTCGCCTTTATCCATCACCAGCATTCTCACTCCCCACCCCCCATAAATGTCTTGCATGTCCAAGTCCATCTTGGTGTCTGCTTCTCAGAGGACACACCCGATAAGCCCTCCCCAGCTCTCTCGCAGTGTGAGAGGAACCGTGGTCTTATTCCACAAACTCAACCACAGACACCCCTTTCTCGTTGCCTCCGACAAGGCAAGTATCTCTCCTTCTCAAGTCTTAGGCTCCCTTGTCCCCCGAAGTCCTGATCTCCCTCTTTTCTCCATCGCTGTTGTCGCCTGTCCCCGGAATCTCCAGTGCCACCCTCTCTGGCTCTTCCCCTGCTGCAGACAGTCCAGCCCTTCCCAAAGGTCCCAGGCCCTCTCTAGCTTTCCAGGGTTCTCTCTGTCCTTCTCACTGCCAGGGTCCTCAGGTGGGCACCCGCCACACTCAGGACTTCCATCCATATGGCCAGCTCCTCACTGCTCCCAGGATAAAAGCCCACATCCGGATTCCCGGAGCCCCTGGTCACTGAGCCCAGCGGCTACCTTAGGGTTACCTTGTACTACTTACATTGCTGTGACTGTGTTACCTAACCAGCCAGCCTCTTCGGAGCATTTGACACTCTCAGCTGTGTCTTGGAAACTCCTTTCCTGGAAACTCCTTTTTCTCTCCATTTGGGGGCACATTTTTCTTTAGTTCTATAACTAGTCTTTCCTAGACTCTTTGGGCTGTTCCTCTTTCTTCGATCTTTCCCTAGGGATCTTTCATTGGATCACTCATCATCTCACTTTTCATAGTCTTCCTGGGCAATGGGATCCACACATGGGGCTTTAATTTCCAGCCCAAAGGTGATAATTCGAAAATCTAACTCTACCCTAAAACTCTCTCCAAAAACTTGGATTCCTATATCTGCACCACGACAGGATACTTTGACTCCTATTTCTCCCAGTGCACATCAGACTTAACACATCTACAACCACAATACCCGTTGTCTTCCTCCAGAGCCATCACTTGTCCTCTGTGTCCCAGATCAGTCTTGACACCTTTTGTTTCTCAAGCCCAAACCTGGTGTCAGCATTGACACTCCTTTTTATCCCTCCTCCTATGTGTCCTCTTCAGAGTCCACCTCTCCTTCTCATGGCTGTTACCTTCACTCAGGCCACCATCATCCCCTGCCTAGGTTGTTTCTACAGGTTCCTAAATGATGTCCCTCTACCCAGTCTTGATCCCATTCAGCCCTTCTCTACCATCAACCTTGTGATCTTTCTAAAGTGAAAATTGCTTTAGTTCCCTTCAGTGCTCCCTCATGTTGGGAAGCAAGTCTAAAGTCCATGGCATGGTTTACCAGAACTGTCATAGGACGGCCTTAGCTCTCGATCCCGACCATCAGCCTCTCCCACCTCTTTCTCCTTCTCTTCCCCATTTCAGATCGTGTGTAGGCAACTGCACTTTTCTGAGCACATCATTTCACTCATTTGAAAACCTTTGTCCTAGTAGCCTCTCTTCCTGGGCAATC
This sequence comes from Vulpes lagopus, assembly GCF_018345385.1. Classification (NCBI taxonomy): domain Eukaryota; kingdom Metazoa; phylum Chordata; class Mammalia; order Carnivora; family Canidae; genus Vulpes; species Vulpes lagopus. The sequence continues at coordinate 7,409,058 of NC_054834.1, forward strand.
TCCTCCACATTGTGCAACTCTGCCAAACAGAACACCACCATGGCCCAATGCAGCAGCCAAATCCTATACACTCATCCCCTGACACCTGTCCCCCTCACTTCTGTGACTTGTTAAGATGGTTGATCTGCTTCCCTGAACACTTCCTTTTATAGTCTTACACGCTGTACTATGATTGCTTATTCGCCTGTCATCTTCCATAAGAATAGCTCCTTGCAGGTATAGCTATGTCTTCCCAAGACAAAGCACAGGGCCTCGCTGAAGGAATTTTTATTGAATTAATAAATAAGTTAGTCTGCTTTAAATCGATGAAATATCTGCCTCTAGGTAATGATACTATTTTTGCTCAGGAGATCATATTCTTAAAGATAATTATTGACCATTTAAAATGACTATATTTTTAGTATAGGCATTTTAGTTTTATAGTTGGAATTATGCATCTTAAGTCTTTGGCCTGCTTAAAAAAAACATCTAATTAATGCTCAGAGCATACACTTAAGATTAATGGATAGAAGGTATAAATAAATTATATTTTCCTAAGAACAGAGCCTATCCCCATAAGGAATGGGATGAGGTGAGCCTCCTATCACTACAGGTATCGAAGTGTAAATTAGATTAAAACATCATATTTGAGGTGGACTCAACAGTTGATATTTAAGGCCATTTCTGAGCCAGCAGTAAAATTTTGATTCTGATGATTTATAGGCTTAGATCTCATAGACATATCACTTTAGGCCTGAAAAATATCTTAGGAGTTATGCAGAACCTTAAGGTTGAAACTTTGAGGATATTAATCTGTGAGCCCTTCAGTATGTATGTTTGTTTGAACAGTTACAGTTTTTATTGTTTTAAGAGAAAGTAGATTTTTTTTTTTTTACTGATATTAAGTTGTTTTCCATGTAGGATATTTTAAAATGATTATCATTGAATAATAAAACTCTAGCAGAGTAAATAAAGATTGAAGTAGCCTTGCATGAACCTCAGCTAGTTTTGCCTACAGCTCTTGACTCAATGTCCAGCAGGCAACTAGCGGAATACCAAGTTGGGTTGGTGTCCAACCATATCAAAACCACAAAGTTGCAAAGTTCATCTTTGATTCCCTCTTCCTGCTCAAGGCCTCTGCCTCCTTCATCTTCCAGTGCTTTCATGCTTTTGCTTTGACCCCCTGACTTCTCTTGCATGTCTGGTCTGGAGCCACTCCTCTGGTTGGGAGGGGCCAACCCAGGGGGCATACAACAAGCCACTAAGTTTTTCCAATAGACTGGTCTGTGGAGACAGATCTTAAACAGCACATGTGTACCTTTAGGTATAGGTGTCCCTTTTGAACAGGACTCTCTCACACTCACAACTTCTGGAGAGAGTAATTCCTGACACTGACAGTCTTTTTTTTTTTTTTTTTTTATTATGGGGCTCTGGGAAATAATGACAGGATCTTTTCAATTACCGGTAAGCCCTCCTTTCCTGTTTTATTTATTCCATACTATGCTAGCTTTAGGTTTATCCCATGGTTAGATAAAAGTACATAAGCAAACAAAAAAGGAAGAGATGGGAAAGGCTAGGGAAATTGACCAAAGAAACATCAGTAAATAAATTAATTCTACATCAAGCTAAAAATCACCTTTTATGGCCTCAATATTCCAAATCTTGTTCAATCATTCCTCTCTTATCTAAACTACCTGCTATATTCCCATGTCCTCAGGGCTCTGCTAAATGAATTGTTATCTAATTTCTGAGAAATCATTTCATTAGAGTATTAATGCTCTCTATTATTTAACATATTATCCTCTGGCAGATAATATTTGCATTTTGAGAGGTACCGTCTGTGCCTTAATCAGAATACTGAGCAATATGTTAATTTTAGGCACCATCTCAAATCTTTGGGAGACATCTATCTGCCCATTAAATCTTAGACAAAGCCACCCATGCTTAATGCTGTGCCAGTTTACGGTTTTAGTCACTGGCGAGTTTTTAACCAATGCTGAGCAAAAGAATCCAAAGGGTTAAATTCTAGATACAGCTGACAGAAGGTGGTTAGTGAGGGACATGTTTTGGATTCAGTGGCCACAGTTCAGCTTCCTGATGTCATACTTAATGGCTATGTAACCTTGGGCATATTATGGCCTCTGCTTCTTTCTCTAAAATTGTTCTTAGCCTGACAAAAAAACAAACAGACAAACAAAAACACAACCACCATTAGAATTTACCGTAAATTGATTCTTACTGGTTGAAAATGCCCCGTTAAGAAACACTACAAACCTGAAATATTTCTTTATGGAGAAATATCTGCATTTTTCAGCTATGTTCTGGTGGGATTCAGAAAACTTGTCCTTTTGTCGATGACGCAGAAGTGGCCTACAGAATGCCTCATGACAAATAGAGTGAGGACTGAGCATTTGAGAGCTGGCCTAGTTTGTTACTTGGCATGCTCTCCTTTTTCCCCTAACTAGTTAATTCATCTTTTGTTTACAGAATCTTGAGCTTTTGTTTGTACTTTAAAGGCAGCAGAATTTTATTTAGTTTCCAAAGCAGTAGTGCCTAGAGGAAGACGAGAAGTAGGTACCCTGAGGATGGCATGCCACCTTTAAAGGACAGACAAGCCCTCCTCAATGCCTTTGACCCTGAACTCTCAGCAGACTATTTTAAAGAGGGCGGCATAGTCTACTTCACCACAACCTAGAAAACAGCAAGTTATCTGCTCTCCAGGGGTGACCATTTCTTCCTAAATAAATAGAGATAATTGTCTATTTAATTTATGACTTGGGGCAAGTCACTTATTGCCTGAAAATATTCACTGGAAGAGCCAGGCATTTTTAAATTAAAATACACTGTAATTTTGGTTGCAATCCATCATTTCTTTTAATCCAATCATCTTCTTTCATTTTTATATAAACAATTTTGATTGAAAATATATATTTTAAAAACACAGCTCCTTTCCCAACTTCCTTCTAAATGACCTATTGTAGACCCAGAAAAACATAAACACTCATAACAGCAGAGAAAACTGGAAGTTGCAAACAGCCAATTGCCAGAATCTGGGAGAAATGTGTGCTAATTATGAGGATGAGATAAGTAGTTTCAAGTAAGGGGCACTTGATTGGGCTACCAGCCAAGTGGTGAGTGTCTGAGATCAGGTTCCTTGAGGCTGGAACCAGGAAAAAAAGACTCCACTTAAGGCAACACAAGACATCATGAAATGGAGAAACATTCCAAATCAGAGCCTTTTAAGAAAAAAAAAATAAGGTTTCTACAATGGTAACAACTGGTTTTGAATTCATCAGATTTCTTACACAGAACACACAAACATTAACAACAAAAGAACAAAATTGGGAATCTGGACTTCATGAAAACTAAAACTTTTGCTCATCAGATGATACCATTAAAAATACAAAAATTCAAGTTACAGACTGAAGAGAATATTCACTTATATATACATATATGTCAATCTATTGAGTGAACAAAAATGTGAACAATTACTTTGCAATATACAAACTGCTATCATACAGGCTCATTAGTTCAGCAGGGAAATGCAAATTAAAACTGCAATGAGATACAACTTCCCATCCTCTGCAATAGCTAATATTAAAAAGATAATGACCACACTAAATGTTGGTGAAGATGTGGGAAAACAGGAAACTACTTTAGAAAACCTATATTTCTTTTAAAAATGTAAACATATATCAACCCTATGCTCCAGCAACCTCACATCTAGGTATTAGTCCAACGGAACAACAAGAAATGTTTTAAAAAAACTCACGCAGTAGATAAACCAAGTGTGGAATATTCACTTACACAGTGGAGTATAATGCTCAGCAATGAAGGGGAAAACAACTATTCACCAATAAAAAATAAATTTATTATTAACAAAGAAAAACAACTATTTTTTTTCTCATTAAAGCTTCCATGAATCTCACAGATATCATATTAGGAGAAAGAAAGACACAACAATATACACTACCTGGAGTATGTACTCTCCTAACTTCTATCATCATAGTTGAGTTTTGGTCATAAGACTTTTTGGTGTCTAGATGCTCTATACCTTACTTGATGTGTAGATCACACAGGTGCACCCATTTGCCAAAACTCCTCAAAATGTATTCTTGAAATATTTGATTACATGTATTTAAATTAACTTCATTTTTTTGAAAGAGTAAAGCATTAAGTATAATTATTATGTTCAAGGAATTGAAAGAGGATGAATTCTGCAAGAATACTTACAACTTGTTCTAATTTGGATTCCCACAAAAGCACATTTTGAGACAATGATTCAATTATAAGTAGTTTATGTGGCAAGTTCAGAGAACACTGAGAGAGGGTCGGATCGAAACAGAGCAAGGAAGTCGGCCAGTAATGGGAATGTTTTGAAACAGTTTCCACATTGGACAACTAGAGCTTAACATCCTGGAGAGACCTAGGAAAGTGCAAAACCCAGGCTTCAGGATTACTCTCTTGAGGAAAAGGAAGTGAGTACTTATATACCTACTCATAAGAGTTTTAGGTTGAGGCTATTCACGCAGGCTGTTAATTTCTGGATATTCCCAACACGCCATGTGAATAAAAAGAGATTTATTCTGTGATTCCACAAAAATCTACAGGTACCAAAATGCAGATACTAGTGGTTAGAATTCATTTGTATCACACTAAATGATAACGTCTGGGGGATCTGTGGTGATATTGGTAGCATCTGCTAAAAACTGTTTAAAAATAATCAAATGGTGGAGCACCCGGGTGGCTCAGTGGTTGAGCATCTGCCTTGGGCTCAGGTTGTGATCCTGGGGTCCCAGGATCGAGTCCCACATCAGGCTCCCCAAGGTGCCTACTTCTCCCTCTGCCTGTTTCTCTGCCTCTTCTGTGTGTCTCATGAATAAATACATACAATCTTTAAAAATCAAATGGGGGCAGCCCGGGTGGCTCAGTGGTTTATCGCTGCCTTCAGCCCCAGGCCTGATCTTGGAGACCCGGGATTGAGTCCCACGTCAGGCTCCCTGCATGAAGCCTGCTTCTCGCTCTGCCTGTGTCTCTGCCTCTCTCTCTCTCTCCCTCTCTCTGTCTCTCATGAATGAATAAATAAAAATTTAAAATAAAAATAAAATGGAGAAGCTTGGCCCCAGGTTAATGTGTGGGTGATATTAGACTGCCCCATTTCCAAGAAAAACTGTAAGAGATGAGAATAAGAAAAAGAAGGAGGAGGATGAAAGGAAAGAGGAGGAGGAAGAGGAGAAAAGAAAGATGGAAGGAAGAAAACATCTGTTTAATGGCACTGGAGAGCAACCAAGGCAGTCAGAATTTGAGGGGCTAAAATTCTTGAGAAAAGGGAAGCATATTGAAATAAGCTCTACATGTGAAGTCACTTTACCCCTTTGGGACAACTGCCAATTTGTAGTATGGGGCATGGAAGCCAAGAGAAAGCAGTAATTTAGAACAGGGCTGTCCAATAGGAATATAATGTGAGCCACATAATCTTAAATGATCTGGTAACCACATTAAAACAAGTTAAAAGAAACAGGCAAAACTAATTTTAATAATATATTTTACTTAATCCAATAGGTTCAAAATATTATTTCAACATGTATTTGTTGTAAAAAAAATTAATGCAGCATTTTACATTTTTTTGTACTACAACTTCAAAATCTGGTGTGTATTTTATACTTACAGCACATGCCAATTCGGATTAGCCATATTTAAAGTGCCCAATGGCCACATATGGCCAATGAGTGCCATACTGAACAGTACAGGACTGAAGTTTACAGCAATCTCACTGGGCTGTGACCACTACAAGGACATCTGGGACTTGAGATGCCAGGATCCTGGAGAAGAAGAAACTGAAAGGGTGAGCCAGATACTCTGCATGCCACTTTTCCTCTAGACATTTTGGTGAATCCAGTAATGTGCAAATTCAGAGAGAGAAATTCTGACTTACTGAATTCTTACTTACTGAAAAGTAAGAAGAATATAGCTGCTAAGATTATTAAATATTACATTTTCAAGGAGCCAAGAAGACAAACCTTGCAGTTCAGAACATCTCAAGCCAGCAGGACCTAGACCAACAGCACAAGGTGTAAATTGAACCTACTTCAAGAGTTGTAACAGAGCGGAAGAAATGCCAGAAAAGGAGCAGTATCAAATAGATTCAGTTGAGATCCTCAGATTTTATCCCCAACAATAAAAAATTAAATTCTCTATAGAAGAAGATACCATTATGCAGAGTTTCTGTAATGTTTCATTAAAAATATCTGATACTCCACCAAAAATTACCACACCTTCCAGGAAGCAGGATCACATGGCCAAGTCCAAGAGGAAAGCAGACAACTGAAACATACCCATGTCATTCATATGTTTGGAGTTATCAAGTGTGAACTTAAAAGTAACTAGGATGAAAATATTAAACAAAAGAGATAAAACATGGATAATTTTACCTGCCAACTGGGATCCCTGGGTGGCGCAGCGGTTTGGTGCCTGCCTTTGGCCCAGGGCGCGATCCTGGAGATCCAGGATCGAATCCCACATCGGGCTCCCGGTGCATGGAGCCTGCTTCTCCCTCTGCCTGTGTCTCTGCCTCTCTCTATCTCTCTGTGACTAACATAAATAAATAAAAATTTAAAAAAAATTTTACCTGTCAACTAAGATGGATAAAGAGGATATAATGTAAATCTTAGCATTGAAAAAATACAATAAGTCAAATGAGGAATTGAGCAGATGTGTTTCATAACAGACTGGATGCAGAAGAGGAGATGATTCGTAAATTGGATTGTAGGTAAACAGAAAACATACGGAAGCACAAAGAGAAAAAGAAGATGAAAAATGCAGTCAAGAGTGTGAGAGCCACATATGTTCAGTGGAAAGGTTCGTGTGTAGGTAATCGGAGACTCAGGAAGAGAAAAGAGAGAATAAGTCAGAAGCAGTCACTGAAGACATAATGGCTGGTGATGCGCCAAAAGTTTCAAAAGACATTGCATCACAGATTAAAAGGGTTTTATAAATTCCAAGATTGAGAGAAAATACAACTTATGTATATTTAAAAACTGCTGGAAGGCAAAATCAAAGAAGATATCATAAAAGTAGCCAGAGGAAGAAATAATGTATTACCTTGAAAAGAGCAGTAGTAAAACTGAGGAGAGGATTCTTTTTTTCTTTTATTTAAGATTTATTTATTTATTTTTACTTTCATTTTTTAATTTATTTATGATAGTCACACAGAGAGAGAGAGGCAGAGACATAGGCAGAGGGAGAAGCAGGCTCCATGCACTGGGAGCCCAACGTGGGATTCGATCCTGGGTCTCCAGGATCACACCCTGGGCCAAAGGCAGGTGCTAAACCACTGCACCACCCAGGGATCCCTGAGGAGAGGATTCTTAACAGAAGCAAAGGATCCCAGGAAAAAATGGAATGACAGCTTTAAAGTCGTTCTGAGTTAAATTGTGTCCGATCCCCTCTGGATTCTTCCCCCCCCCCCCCTCTGGATTCTTACGTTAAAGTCTTAACACTCTGGGCCCCAGACTATGATCTTACTTGAAGTTAGGGCCTTTACTGATATAATCAGGTTCTATCTACCCAAAGACATATTTAAGAAAGGGAAACTATGAGCCCCAGGTTGCAGAAGATATTTGCAAAACATATATTTGACAAAGGATGCAGATATATATGGAATTTCTACAGATCAATGAGAGAAAACTAACAATCCAGTTTAAAGGTGGTTAAAGGACTTAGACAATCACATCACAAAATAAAATCTCAAATTACCAATAAGGATACAAGATGTGCTTGATCTTACAATGGCATTAGGGAACAGCAACTAAAACCACAGTGAGAACTACTAGTCACCCATCAAAATGACTAAATTTTAAAAACTGACCTTAGCAAGTGTTAGCGAAGATAGGCAGCAAGGAGAATTACTCAGATACTGATTATAGGAATGTAAGTTGATATAACCACTTTGAAAAATTTGTTGAATTTATAAATATCAAACAAATACAGATAATTTACTCCAGGATATATATCCCCCCCAAAATGTGAAAAAGCACTAAAAATGCTTATAGTTGCATTATTTATAATTATTAAAAATTTAGAACTATCCAGAGATCTATAAGAAGAAAAATGAATAAGTATATTGTGATCTATCCATATAACGGAATACTGCTCAGTATGAATGAACTATTGCTGCGCACACACACAGAATAACACACAAATCTCATAAACATTAAGTGTTTTATGCCAGAAAATAAAGATCGTATTCCATTTTTACAAAATTCTGAGGCAGGCAGATGAACCATATGATCAAAGTTAAGAGCACCTAAATTTCATCATGTGCCTTCTGAAATCGTGAGCTTGGAAGGTTAGAAGGACACAGCATCACTTCTGTGGTAATCTCTCATAATACATGTGTGAGATTTATTGTCAGAAACTGTCTCCCATGACTATGGAGACTGAAGGGTCCCACAATATCCGCAAGGTGGACACCAGAGAAAGCCGGCAGTGCAGATGGAAGGCCCAAGAGCTGGAGAGACAAAATGCAATCAATTCCAGTCCCAGTGTGAAGACCCCAAAACCAGGTATGCCAAGGGCAGAGGATCAAGGTCCTTGCTCAGTCAGGTAAAGTCCTCCCTTCTTCCATGTTTTTGTTCTTTTCACGCCCTTACTGGTTTGGATGATGCCCAACCAGGCTGAGGAGAGCCACAAGCTTTACTCAGTCTACCAATTCAAATGCTAATCTTCTCTGAAAACACGCTCAGAGACACACGCCAAAATAATTTTCAAGCAGATATCTGGGCACCCCATGACCTAATCAAGTGGACACACAAAATTAACTATCACAAATGTATAACCTAAATCTAATCATGAGGAATCATCAGATAAATCTACATTGAGGGACAGGGTACAAATAACTGCCTCGTCAAGGTTCTAAGGGACAAACTGAGAAACTGTCCCAACTCAAAGGTGACTAGAGAGACAACAAAAACCAAATGCAAAGGTCTGATCAGTCTTTGATCCTGGAATGATCCAGAACTGGAGGGTAGGTAGCAATATGTATACATGTGCACACAATAAATATGAGCCACTGGAAATATGTGGATCAGGTAATGGTGCAATATTGATAATTTCTTGATTTTAATAGTTATATTCTCTTTATGTAAGCAAATGTCCTTGTTCTTAGGAGATACACATAACAGTTTTCGGAGTAGAGAGGCATAATATCTGTAATTTACTTGTTCAGAGAAAAATAATCCTATGTGTACATACAGAGAGAGAATGATAAAACATATGTGATTCAATATTAACAACTGAGAAATTTAAGAAGAGTGAACAGGGATTCATTTTTTTAGTTTTGGCAACTACTCTGAAAGTATGAAATTATTGAAAAGTTACGTTACAAAATAAATTACTAAAACTCCCAATGAAGGTACAAAACTTGAGAGCTAGATTAAAATACATACTTAGTTATTCTTTGATCCTAAGTCTACCTGAAATTTGGCAGAAAGAAAGATTATTTTTGTTCAAATAATTCAAAACGCGAAATCATGACCACCTTACAACTACTGTTTCTTCCCCTACCCTTTCCCCATTGCCTGTCTTCCAGTACTCAGGAGATGCTACAAGTCCATGCCAATAATCAGCTGGAAAGAGACAGAGAGAGAGGCAAAGCCTATACATAAGTTTCCCCAGGAAGATATACATATATTCATAAAAGTGTCTTTTCCACATCACAGTTAGATGTCAATCAAGTTGCTCTTCAGGAAGACTGTTTCAAGTGGTAATTCAGGGATCCATGCTCCTTCCATCATGTGGCCCCACCATTTTATCCTGTAGCTTCCCAGACATGTGTGTGCATGTGAGAGAGAAGAAGAGATCCTAGACACAAGCAAGGGGTTACCAGAGTGTTGCATATCATTTCGTATGCTCAGAACTCAATAACATCATCAATCTAAGTACCAGGGCAGCTGAAAAATGTAGGGGGCCTAAGTGAACACTGACAATTTCACCACACCAGCTCAGAGCCAGTAGACCCTGCTGGGGTCTAGGAAGGAACCAGGTAATGTGTCCACCCAGCATTCACCAAGCACCAAAATGAGCAAAAACAGAGCCAGAGGACAACCCACCCGCTCTGCCTGTTGTTGGGTGACTAATCTTGTCAGGTCAAGCATCAGAACATGCAGTGATAGGACCCTCGAACTAATTCTGTGGAGCCACAGAAAGGAAATGTTATTCTGGGAATTCAGAAGCACAGACTTCTAAAAACTAATTTATTACTGGAACCAGGGGAAAGGAAAATTTTAGAAAACTATTTGGCTTGCCTCCATGACACAGGAGCCTAAAGAATACAGATATTGCTGAAATGCAAGAAAAACAGGGAAATGCATAAGAATTTTGAGCAACTAAAAGTGAAATAACAGAAATAGAATTTGTATTGGAGTCCGTACGGAACAGAATCAATAGTATAAAAATCCTATCAGTGATGTTAAAGCCAAGGACACAGATCTCCCAGGATCTGGAGGAAAGAGACAAAAGAAAAGAAAATGAATATAATATAGGCAGAGAATAGGAATCAGAGATACAAACTAAGAATTATAGGTATTCCCATGGAAGGCTCCAGAGCAATTGCAAAAGAAATAGTTGAAGATAGTACAGTTGAGTAAAACTTTCAAGAGCTGGAGGGAAAAAAAAATGGATACAATTTTTAAAACATCAACATAAGTATGATAAATGCAAATAGTAATCATAGTGAGGTAAATCCTAGAATTATTTTTTGCTACAAGGATAATGAGCAAACCTAGAACAAGTAAAACCTAAAAGAGGAAAAAAACAACTAGACCTCATATTTCCCTTTACAGCAAAAGTCAGAAGATGATGGAATAATTCTATAACGTTTTAAGGAAAAAGGAAAGTAGCCTGAGAATTTAAACACAGTTTTTGTGATTGGCCCTGGAAAAAAAAAAACTAAGACCAACCAATATCACCATGAAACACTTTCTTCTTTCTTATAAGAAATGGATGGAATTTACAGATGTGACTATTGTTTTAAACCAATCACACCAATATCTGTGTGGTTTTCTTCCAGAATAGTAGCTACAGGTTGCAGCAAAGTAAAGAAGAATGAAGGGCAACACATATCATGCTTGCAACTTTCCCATTAAAAGCTCATCTTTGGTTTTCAATTTGCCAGCCCGCTTCATTTTAGAGAATAAAGAGAATCTTGCCCTTCAATGTCCCAAATGATGTGAAAGCATAAGGATTGCATGTCTCTATTGAACAGACCCAAAATACTGTTTCAAACAGGATGGTCAGGAAAAGCTTCATTGATAAGGTGAAATTTAAGCAAAGACTTGAAATGAGGGAGCCAGACGTGCAGACTGCTGGTGAAGGTGATGCAGGCAGAAGAAAGGTCAAGGGTGAATGCCCTGAGGTACGTAGGCATGAGGGCAGCAAAGAGACAGATGTGGCTGAGGAAGGAGAGGGCAGGAGATGAGGTCATGGAGGAAAGTATGGGGAAAAGGAAACCAGGGGGTATACAGTTCATGTAGGGCTTTGTAGGTCATCTTAAGGACTTTGATCTCTACCCTGATTGAAATAATTTCTGGAAGGTTTGGGCAAAAGAAATTATCCCCTTTGTTTTTAAAGGAATTACTCTAGACATTCTGTGGAAAATAACCTTGAGATGGGGTATGGGCAGGGGAGAGCATGACATCAGGTGACGTCAAGAGTGGACATCAGAAGCTCAGGAATGAGGCTACCCCTGAGTCAAGGTGGCACATGATGATGGCTTGGGCCCAAGTGATCATCTTGAGAATGCAGAGAAGCGCTCAGATTCTGCATATGTTGGGAAGGTCAAGTCAATAGCACTTGCTGGTGGAGTGGATGTGGAGAATTAGAGAAAGGGAAGCAAAAGGGAAGGTCACTATCTCAATTCCACAGCTCTGCCAAGGTCACCAATACAATGATCCTAGCACCTTTTAAGACTCCCACCCACCTTAATGCCTGCATTTTCCTTCTCATGTGACAAACTTTCCTTTGTATGTATCTCGTCACGCTTGTCTCACATCCTCTCCATTGTTCTCACCTGGTGTTCATTTGTCTTGTTAATTCACCTCTACACACCTCTACACACCTGCATCAGGAGCTGGACATAGTGGGAGAAACACGCGTGGCAATACTTACCGATCTCGCTGTAAATTCACTGTTAACAACTACAAAGCAGATGTTAGAGTTGTTGGTGATGTTTCCCTCATCCGGTCACTCTTCCACTTTTTTTTTCTTGATTTCCCAACTTCCTTCTCTAATTTCTAGTTCTTCTCTTCTTGTCTTTCCTTTGATGGCCTTGCTTCGTATATCCCTGAGGAACTACAAGTGATCAGAAGAGAATTTCTACAAGCTGCACCTAACACAGCTATTTACCCACTCATATTCATATTCATATTCACATTCATATTCATATTCATATTCTCTGTCTTATTTCCTATGACTGCAAAAAAGAAAATAGTCTGAGTTCCTATCCAAAGCCACCCCTTACCATTGGACATGACTCCTGTCCTCTTGTGCCTTCATTTTCCCTCATATCACCAAATTCCCTTCTCTGTCCGATCAACCCCATCAGCATACAGATAAATATTTCCTCTTCTACTAACATTCCATTTCTCTGTTCCTCTCTGCAGTGAATCTCTTAAAAAATTGTTGTTCCTTTTGCCTCTATTTCTTCTTGTTCCATCCCTCTTGAACTGATTCCAGGCAAGTTTTTCATACATTACTTTACCAAGACAGCTCTTCTCAAGATCCTCTTTGACCCCCACATTGTCAGATACAGTGATTAGACATCAGGCCAATTCCTAATCCTACTTGAGCTAAACGTGGCATTTGATGGCCTGGAACATTCTTTCCTTCTTGAAATAGCTTTCCAATACATACCTTTGGGGCCACATTCACTTTCAGGTCTCCTCATACGTCACTGATAGCACATTCTCCATCTTCTTTACTGGATCCTCATCCCTCTGGCCTTTTAAATATTGGTCTTCCCAAGACCCAGTCACTTCTCTGGTGACCTCACCTAGTTTCATAGCAAGAAATACCACCTGTACCCTAGTCCCTCCAAATTTATATCTTCGCAGAACTTCATATTTGTATATTTAACTGTATAACTATATATCTACATCTGGTTTCGATCTCTAATTGGAACTTTAAGCTAACTCCTTTCAAATTGTTGATATTCCTTGTGCCACCCAACCTGATTCTCCCACATTCTTGTCCATTTCCATAAATAAAACTAGTATTCTTTCCACTGCTATGACAACAAACTGGGAGTCCACCTTAATTTTTCCTCTATACCTCACAACTCCAAACTTCTGAGAAACTCTTGTCAGATCTGTTGTCAAATAATATGAAAAGTCTGCAAAATTCACCAGCTCCCCAACCAACATTGCCATTCTAGTCACCTAGACTCTTGAAACAGGCTCTAAACTGGTCATTCTCATTCTGTTCTTGATCTCGTTTAGATTATACATCTCATAGCAGCTAGTATGATCTTCTTAAAATATAAGTTGTCTTTAGTTCAGAACCTTCCTAAAACTTCCCACTTAGAATAAATGCTAAGTCTTTACAATGACCCTACGAGTCTTTGGCTCCCTTTCTTCCATCTTTTCTCTAAAACAGCTAAATACCAATCCCTCATTGCCCTATTGTATTGGTTAGAGTTCTCCAGAAAATCAAAACCAATTTTATGTAGTGTTGGTATGTGTGTATTTTATTATAAGGGAAACCTTATGTGATTATGGAGGCCGGTGAGATCAAAATTTGCAGACCACGTGTCTCAGTTTCAGTCCAAAGGCCAACACAGTACTTAATGCAGAACTAGGAAGAGCTGGGGTTCCAGGCCTCAGGCAGGAAGAGCTAATGTTTCCATTCACAGGCTGTCAGGAGAATTCTTTCTTACACTTGAGATGGTCAGGCTTTGCTCTATTCAGGCCTTCAACTGGATAAGGCCCACTAGTGTTTTACTCCATACACCAAATTAAAGGTTAATCTCAGCCCAAAACACTCTCACAGAAATACCCAGAATAATGTATGGCCAAATATGTGGGCACTCCTTGGCCTAGGTAGGTTGACACCATAAAATTAACCATTGTACCTACATGATCTTACCATTTACTATTTCCTCTTCTTAGAATACTCTTTCCCTAGGTATTTACATGACTCCCTCACTCACTTCCTTCAGGTCTCTTCTCAAAGGTTATGTTATCAGGGGGTTATACTCTGACCCCTCACCCCCTTTATACTAGCACTCCCTGCTCCTTCTTGCCTATTATTATTTTTCTCCCTTAACATGTACCACCACCTGGTTAGTATGTGTGGTTTATTTATTGATTCTTCTCTCTCTCAGTTTCCACATGCATAGACACCCCATGAAGGCAAGAATTTTGTCTATTCCAGTCACTGCTGAACCCCCACAACCTCCCATATAGTAGTCCTTCAGTGAATGCGTGTTGAATAAACTAATTCTTGATTGTAACCATGAAATAACATCACCAATACAGAAAAAGGAGAAAGATAAAGGAATGAAATTTACATATGCCAAAATAATCATGTAATTTTCTCTTGAATTTTAGTATTTGAGATATTTCTCTTTTTTCTTTATTTCCTTTATTTTTTAAAAAGATTTTATTTATTTGTTCATGACAGACACAGAGAGAGGCAGAGACATAGGCAGAGGGAGAAGCAGGCTCCTCGCAGGGAGCCAGATGTGGGACTCTATCTCTAGGCCCAGGATCACACCCTGAGCTGAAGGTAGATGCTCAACCGCTGAGCCACCCAGGCAACCCTCTTTATTTCCTTTAAGCAAAATCATTTTATTAAAAGTCCTATCCATCAGGAAGAGCAAAGTTGGAGGAATGATACTATTCAACCTCAGACTTGTTGTAAAGCTGTAGTAATCAAGACAATGTGGCATTGGTGAAAGAATAGACAAATAGATCGATGGAACAGAATAGAGAGACCAGAAATAGGTCCCCATTAATATAGTCAACTGGTCTTTGACAAGGAAGCCAGGGCAATACAACAGAGAAAAAAATAGTCTCTTCAATAAATGGTTCTGGAACAACTGGACATCCAAGTACAAAATAATGAATCTAGACGTGGATCCTACATCCTTCACAAAAATCACAGCTCTAAATGTAAAATGCAAAACTATAAAACCGTTTTAATAGAGGAGAAAACCTAGTAGATCTTGGGTATAGCGATGCCTTATTAGATACAATGCAAAAGAGATGACCCATGAAAGAAATAATTGGTAAACTAGAATTTATTAAAATTAAAAACTTCTGCTCTGTAAAGAACAAAATCAAAAGAAGTAGAACATAAGTCATAGACTGGTAAAAAAATATTTGCAAAACACATACCTTATAGAGAATTGTTTCCAAAATACACCAGGAAGTCTTAAAACTTAACAATAAGAAAACTAACAGCCTAATTTAAAAATGAGCCAAAGACCTTAACAGACACCTCACCAAAGGTGATACACAGATGACAAATAAGCATACAAAAACATGTTGCGCAGGCTATGTCATCAGGGAAAAGCAAATTAAAATAACAGTAAGATACAATCTTATACTTATCAGAGTAGCCAAAATCTGGAACATTGGCAACCTCAAATGCTGGTGAGGATGTGGAGTGACAGGAACCTTCATACATTGCTGGTGGGAATGCAAAATGGCACATCTTTTTCTGAAGATGGTTTGGTGATTTCTTGTAAAGTTAAACATACTCTTCTCATAGAATCCAGCAATCCTGGTATTTACCCAAAGGAGTTAAAAATTCATGTTTACACAAAAACCCAAACAAAGATGTTTATAACAGGTTTATTCATAATTGATCAAGCTTACAAGCAAACAAGATATCCTTCAGTAGGTCAGTGGATAAACTGGGTTAGACTTGGACAACAGAATACTATCCAGCACTAAAAAAGAAATGAGCTATCAAGGCATGAAAGAAATGGAGGAAGCTTAAGTGCATATTACTAAGTGAAAGAAGCCAATCTTCTGTCTATGTGATTCCAACTATATGACATTCTGGAAAAGACAAAACTATGGAGACAGTAAAATGATCATTGTGGTCAGAGGGTGGGAGGCAGGCGAGAGATGAGTAGGTGAAGCATAGAAGATTTTGAGGGCATGAAATACTCTGAATAATATTATAACGATGAACCATTATACATTTCCCAAACCCAGAAAATATACACCAAGAGTGAACCCTAAGGTAAACTATATATAGCCTTTGGGAAATTACAATGTGTCAATGTAGGAAAAAATGAACCATAATTGTGTGGGGGTAAAGGGTGTATAGAAATCTGTTATCCACCTCTCAAATTTTCTGTAAAGTTAAAACTACTCTAAAAAAATTAAGTGTGAAAAAAAAGTCCTATCAATCTCCACACTATTATTTTATTGATTCTGCTACTGTCTGAAAATTAAGAATTCAGACCTTTATTTTGTTTTTCAGATTTTTATTTGGATATTTGCTTCAAAATCTTGCTTTGACACCTTAGTTTTAAAAAATAGTGTGCTAGTTGTTCATTCAGGTGGAGGAGACATCACACGAATTCCTTCATATATTGGTATAGAAACCTGTTGTTTCCACCAAATATCTCAGTTAAAGTAAGAATATTATTTCCTGTACATGCCTCAAAACATTTTAATAAATGTTTGATGAGCACTTATATGCCAGGAACTCTAACAGAAAGCTGTTACCTTCTTTGTTGTTAAAAAACCCAGGGTCAACAAACTATGCTTCCGGTCAGATCCAGCCCCCTGCCCATTCTTATAAAGCAGTTTTATTGGAACACAGCCATATCTGTTCACTTCTGTATTGTCTAGAGCTGCTTTTGCTTTACAATGGTAGAGGTGAAGAGTTGCAATAGAGACTCTGTGGCCCACAAACAAAATATTTACTACCTTGTCTGTTACAGAAAAGGTTTTCTGACCCTGCCCTGAGGAATATGCCATGATATAAAGGCATTGGCTACAGGACAGAAATCCATGAATGGGTTTAGGAAGAATGGGAGGGAGGATACCTTGAGTGGTCAATGAGGCAAGGTGGGTAAAGCAGTAAGACTGTCATCAGAGGAAACTGGCCAGATGTGCAGAAACCCAGAACGACTGGCAATGGAAGGTCCATCGCAAAGGGAGATGATGGCTGGGGAAAGACTACTGCGGGGTTGCAAATAAGCTGTGCCTGTTGGAGGGGAGGCAGCAGAGACAGACTTCTTATAAATCATGTGGAAATCCTTGACAGAAAGAGACCTGCAAAGGAACAAGAATGATACTGTGGCTGGAGAAAAATGTTTAGTAGAAGAGGAAGATAGAAATGACTCATTTTTCTTACACTTGAGAAGAAAAACAGGTCGTTGGTAGCACAGTGATTGGAGGAGACCGAACTGAAACCACGGCCTCCTGCCTTTCTGCCAGAGCCTGCTGCTGTTTGCTCCACTGAAATCTCAAAGCAAACATACATGTTCATACTGGTCCTAAGTGGAGCTGACTCTTCCGAGGATTATCTATTAGAAAAACACTGATGTTTGAGCAAGAGAAGGTGGTATTAAGCACAGCTGTTTCAGTTGTTGGTGGGTAGTATCCAACAGGTTTTGAAATGAGAAAAAAATATACATCATTCAGACAGCAGGTCTCATGGGTTCAGGGACAAGGCAGAGAGAGGAAATATCACTGAAGCAGGAGGTACCCCACCCGTATCCCATTATACACAATTGCACAACCACCCGAGTTCCAACTGCCTGAGGGCTTTCTCTGACAGCTGGAACCCTCATTCCAAGGGCACAGAAAGCTGGAAGTTCCAGAAAATACCACCCACCCCAAGCAGCCCTCTACAAATGGCTAAAGAGAATGGGAAAAATAACCCTCCAATTCCCGTCGTCTCCGAGTTCCCTTGTGGGGCTGAGCTCCCCATCAACCACAATGACACTGGCTAGAGAACATACCCTTCCCTGTCTTACTTTCCTACTCCCCTATGGTCCTGGTATCACTTCAAGTCATTTTTTCCAAGTCTCCTTATGGGACCAAATTAAGGCAGTTATGTACATTAAGGCAAGAGGTGGCATGAGATAGGGCACCTCATGAGAACATGAATTGTACTCAAAGAAGAATATTAAGCTTGTACTAAGAAAAACAGCTTCAAATGTCTGGTTTGAGGAGCAAGATGAAGCCCTAAATATGAGAACAACACTTCAGAGCTTTGAGTCTTATGAGCATCTAAAGTATTAATATGGGTCAGAAAGAGTTGGACATCCATTACATTTAAACTCAGTTCAAACAACTTATATGGAGCCTGAATTGTATACACCATGTTAGGAACTCAGGGCTTCAAAGTTGAGTAAACAAAGTTCCTGCCCTCGCCTGACATGATGACACATGAGGCTTCAAGGTTGTCAAAGTCTTTTCACGGTTATGGTCGTGTCTCATCATTGATGCATCCCTGTCTGGAGCCACAGTGTATATACAACTGGCCTCCAGAAAAGAGAAAAGCTGAGAGGTCAAGAGTCACTGATTGTCACAAGATTGTAAATGGGAGAGGTGGAGCAAGAATCCAGGACTTCTGAGAACTCTTATTGAGCTCTTTATCATTTTTTAGTTTTCTTCCTTCCTACCGCTCTGCTCCTTTGGAATTATAATGTTAATTGGAGGATCCGAATTGTACAGGCCACAAAAGGCAAGAATTTTCTCTGTCTAGTCAATGGTCTATAGCAATTTAATACCATGCCATCCAACATGTATTTGTAGTGCTTTTAATAGGGAAAAGGAATGGTTTCTAGGGCAGGTGAGATAAAGGGCACACATTTAGCAGATTATAAGGAAGCAGCAGTTTTTGTTGCATTTTATAGAGAGAGCCATGACAAATATTGATGTGATAAATCATGTGATCCAGACAGGGACATTAATGCTAAGGCATGGACTGGTCTCCAGGGAAAGCTAAAAGGTCAGCATTTGTGCAGACATTGCTGGCTGGCTGGAGTATGGCCGCTGGAGAGGAAGGCTCCCCAGAAGGATGGCAAGGGGAGAAGGCATCAACATGGAGATGAACAAGATAAGGTGGAAGGTGGTGGGCAGTAGGAGAAGAGCATTTTTACAACTGGTTGATAGGTTTTCAAAGTTTTTCCTTTATCTGCGATAGAAAGTATAATGACAATGACGACAACGATAATACCAAATTGGTACACTATAATTTGTGCAACTTTCCTTGCTCTTTATCCCATATTTGATTCTCAGCCTTCCCTGAATCCCATTTCTTATCATCCATCACTATTATCTCTATACCTTAACTCATCCCTCATCCTTGTCTCATCCTTACCCCTCCTCCAAGCATATCCCACTCTTCCTCCCACCTATGAACTCCAGCCTGTACTGAGATGCACCCTCTTTTTTTTAACCCTCCAAGAAATTAGTTGGGTAAACTAGTTTCTAATCCATTGGTAATTAGTCACTAGCTAGTTTAATTAATCAATTAATTACTAACAACTAATAAGTAATTATTTTAAGTAATAATTAATAAATTGTTAAACAACTAACTTGTCTAAGTAGTTAATTGGTTATTAGGCTGATTGGTTGGTGACTTTTTTAAAAGCTGAAATTTTAATGGCCACGTAGCTGCATGGAAATGCTCTTTATATGACCTTGGTGACATAGCAGGTCAATTACTGTGTAGTAATTTCATTTACTGAAATTACATTTACATTTACATTTCATTGCTGAAATCAAACTTAGTTGGAATAAATTTTGCTATGATCAGTCAATATGCGTTTACATGTCCACAGATACCACACTTGTAGCCAACTACACTCATCTTAATTGACATATAATATCTTGATGTAGCTGTTAATTTTGTGTTTCCCAGAGGCCTTTAGATATCACTAGAAAGTGAACCAACAGTAAAATCCATAGTGGGGATGGGGGATAGATGGAAGAGTATAAAGGCCCCCGCAGAAAATGGAGAGCAAAACTCTGCCCAGCAGAAGAGTAGGCAATGGAGTAAGTGTCTGACTCAGTAAATGATTTTAAGATTGGATGAATAGGGGCATCTGCGTGGCTCAGTGGTTGAACATCTGCCTTCAGCTCAGGTCATGATTCCAGGGTCCTGGGATCAAGTCCTACATCGGGCTCTCCACAGGGAGTGTGCTTCTCCCTCTGCCTTTGTCTCTGCCTCTCCCCATGTCTCTTATAAATGAATAAATAAAATCTTAAAAAAAAAGATTGGATGAATGGAGGACTCAGCCTTCTAGAAAGGAATTCTATTTATATAGATCATTTTTGGATAGATATATTTAATACCATGGAGTTATTCCTCAAGGTTGATCAAATTAATAGCTATTGTGGATTAAAAATGTCCACAGTTCTTTCCCACTCCTCCCATCAAGGAATGGCATCCATATTCTTTCCCATGTGGGCTCTGGGCTGGCCCTATGACTCGCTTTGACCAGTAGGATATACTAGAAATGACATTGTACCAGTTCCACAGCATAGGTCTTCGGGATCCTTGCCCTCCTAGAAGCCAGTTGCCATGCAAAACAGTACCTACAGTTACTCTCCTGGAGAGAAGAGCCATGTGCAGAAAGATTCTGGAGAATGAGAGTTTTCAAAAGGAAAGAAGATCAATGAGACACAGCCCATCTAGTCACCCAGTGGAGGCATCAAACATAAAAAGGAAGTCATCTTGGATCTTCCGCAATCATGAGACACCCCTGTCAACACTACAGGGAGCAGAGATAATCCAGCTCTGCCACCACTTATACTGACTGCAAATCATGAACAAAGAAATAGTTGTTGTTCTAAGTCACTAGGTTTTGGGGTAATTTCTTACAACACAGAGTTAGATAACAAAAACAGTAATTGGAACCTGGGACTCATGTACTGCTGTTAAGTAATTAAAAAATAAATAAATAGATGCCCCAAGACTGTAGTGTCAGCATTGAGAATGAGCTGATGGTGGGGTGGCAGGGAACCTGCTGGTAGAGGCTTGAAAAGCATTGAGGAAATTACTAATGGAAGCTGGATACAGGACGATACCTGTTCTGTAGAGGTAAAATTTTGGCAATTACCATTGCTTTTGGTAATGAGAAATATAGAAAATAGAAATGAAATTATAGATTTGCATGAGATTACTAAGCTGAATGTTTGAAGTACTCTTTTGCTTCTTTCAGCAGCATATCAGAAGATGTTATGACAGAGATGAGCTAAAGAAAGAAGTATTAGCTATGTAAGCAAAATGTAGAGGAAGTAGAGAGGGCCCTGGACAGCTGTCCAGACAGCAAAAGATTTTCAAAATGAGAAAATGCCTCATGGCAAAGATCAAATCCAGGTTACGCTGAATAAAATATGACCTCAAGGTAAAAAGCAAGCAAAGGATGCAGCTGTAAGTTGCTTGTTAAGATTTCTGAAAGATTTACGACAGTCTCCTATCCCCTCTCAGCAAGACAAAATGACTTTTAAGTTCTTTTTTTTTTTTTTTTTTAAGATTTTATTTATTTATTCATGAGTGACACAGGGAGAGAGGCAGAGACATAGGCAGAGAGAGAAGCAGGCTCCATGCAGGAGCCCGACGTGGGACTCAATCCTGGGATTCCAGGATCAGGCCCTGGGCTGAAGGCGGCGCTAAATCACTGAGCCCCTGGGCTGCCCGACTTTTAAGCTCTTAAGGATATTGTCATATGTTAGTTTGCCACACCCAAAGTAGGCAAATGTTTGTTTGGCAGGAATTACAAAGGAGGCTTTACTGCATAAAGTAAACCTCAAAAACATTCATAGAAAACCCAAAACGTTTTTAAGAGAATGACTTTTGATAAAGCATCACCAGCTTGGACTAAAATGGTCAAGAACAGCTCAAAATAAAAAGAGGTCTATGGGCTCTCAATATTCTATGTACAAGAAACAAATTGAGAGAGCTATTTTTAGCTGCAAGCATAACCATTCCTTATAGGAATTAGAGGAGTTCTCAGAGGATAGAGCCCAAAAAGTAGAAGGCAAAATCAAGATCTGCAGAGAGCAATGGATGAAAGAGTGAAAGGAGGCCTCATGAGGGTACATTATCTGTCCAGTGGACCTGGCTGGATCATGAGCAAATAAATACATTGTTGTTCTTTTAAGTCCCTACATTTTAAAATGGCTTGTGATACCCATGTGGCAGATAACTGAAAGAGTCGTAGCTTGTGCATTACAACAAACTTGAGAAAGATTAATTTGCTCCTTCATTCTCATTAAAGATCTATGAGACAGTAATTTTTAGGTTGGTGACACAATCACAAAAGCAGTTTCTGAAGAGAGATTACAACAGATTCCACAGTTAAAAGCCTCTCGATCCAAGTGAGCCATGATCCCAGAAGGATGCAATATGCCCGGGGTGGGGGATGGTTGGACAAAACATCTCCAAATGGCACAATGTCAATCTAGTATTTTAAACACACTTTCCAGGGCACCTGGGTGGCTCAGATGTTGAGCATCTGCCTTTAGCTCAGGTCATGATCCCAGGGTCCTGGGATCGAGTCCCACATCCAGCTCACTGCAGGGAGTCTGCTTCTCCCTCTGCCTATGTCTCTGCTTCTCTCTGTGTGACTCTCATGAATAAATAAATAAAACCTTAAAAAAACACATTTTCCTTATCAACTGATGGAAGCTAAAGTCATACTAAATTCAAGTATATATCCAAAAAAGTTAAAAACATTTGTGTCCCCCATTACTTTTTGTACCTTCACAAACAAACATTTTCTCCTGGTGTAACTGAAAGGCAATAAACCCTAGCACTCATTCAAACAAATCATGATATCATCCCACATAGCTTAAATATAATAATACTGGTAATAATTTTAGGAAGAGGAGTGGGAGACACAGGCTTCCAGTTATGGAAGGAATAAGTCACAGGAATAAAAGGCACAGTATAGGGGATACAGTCAGTGACATTACAACAGCAGGACGATGACAGATGGTAGCCACAGTTGTGGTAAGCATAACATAACATATATACTTGCCAAATCACTATGCTGTATTCCCAAAATTAATTTTGTGTCAACTCTACTGAAATAAAAAAAAAAAAGCAAATAAATAAAGAGTATACTTTAAACTTAAAATCGTGTTTGTGGAGTTGAAATTTCAGATCGATCTTTGATGTGGGATCATTAAGCCAAAGGGTAAATGCATACATAATATTGTTAATTATTGCCATTTTCTGTCAGTAAAGTGAATGCCATTCTGCTCTCCCATGAACAATGTACCAATCTCCCTACCATCCTCTCATCAGAGTGTGTTGTAAAGCTACATCAGCCTGGCCGATGTGTGATAAATGATTTTTTGGTATAGTTTCAATTTACATTTCTCTTGGTATGGGTAAGCTGAAAACATCTCTGCATATGTGTAATGGCCATTTGTGTATTATTTTCTATAAACTTCCTTTTTATATCTTTTGGTCACTTTTCTACTTGAGGTTAGTCCTTTCCCCCCAAGTGATAAGAATTAGTTATATATCAGAGAAATTTAGCTTCATATGTATGATATAGATTGTATGTATTTTTCTCCAAATTTATCTTCTCTCATTGGTCTTTGTTCATTAATTGTGGTATGCTAAAGTTTTTATTTTATTTCTATATAGATGAATGTGTCTTCATTTACCATTAATGGATTCTTAGTCATTATTAGAAGACTGTCCACACATCATATACTACTATTTATTGTAATCACAAGATATTGGAAACACCCTAAATGTCTATCCTTATGAGACAGGTTGAATAGTTTTTTAGATATACAAAGGAATACTATACATCCATATGGAAAAGTGAGGAAAATCTCTATGCACTCTTATGAAATGATGAGAAAGATGTATTGTCATGAGAAAAAATTCAGTATGTAAAAGGATATATACAATATGCTGTCTTTTATGAAAGAAGAGTAAAGGTATATAGATTATATGTTTTTAAAGTTCTTTTCTAAATTATGAAACCAAATTATAACCCATAGGGCACCTGCGTAGCTCAGTCAGTAAAGTGTTTGCCTTTGGCTCAGGTCATGATCTCAAGGTCCTGGAAAAAAGCCCTGCACTGGGGCCCCTGCTCAGTGAGGAATCTGCTTCTCCCTCCATCCTTCCCTCCACCCCCACCCCCGCTTGTGCTCTCTCTCTTTCTCTCTCTGTCTCAAGTAAATAAATAAAATCTTTAAAAAAAAACAATAAATAATGAAGCCATAGAAAGCCAACTAATACTTAAATGTTAGAAGCAACTTCTGAAAGTGTAATCTGTATTTCCTAAGTTGACACAATTAAGCCATTACATATATGTCATATTTCAAAAGAGAGTCTGTGGGCTCTTGACAGTCCAGAGATATATTCCTGTGGATACACAAGTTTTCTATAACCAAAAATGTTTTTATTTTGTGTTTTTTTTTCATTTTCTGATGATCTATAAACAATCTAATCAAATTCTGGATCAACTGGATAAAACACTCTGGAACTTGCCCTGTTATGCAATTTTATTAAGTGTATGATTTTTTTCAGTTTTATTAAGAAATAACATAGTGCATATCACTGTATTTGTAGAGGCATATAGCATGATGTTTGGGATTTACATATATTGTAAAATTATTGCCACAAGAGGTTCAGCTAATATTCATCTTCTCATATAGATACAATTTCAAAAAAGAGGGGAAGAAAGGGAAAATAAAGAAAAAAACTAGACACAGAAAAGTGTATATACACAGTATCATGACTTATGAAAGAAAGAAAATTAAAAGTATATGCATTATGTATTTTGACACATTTTGCATAAATATCAATATATAAATATAAATTTCAGACATACAAACACACATTTTTTGCCAAAGAGAATGCAAAGGATAAGGCAGAAACTAATGCAAATGTTTACCAATAGGAGGTGGGTGGAAATCAGGTAAAAGAGATGAGTATGAGACTTTTCTAGAATAATGTTTTATGTAACTTTGAATTTGAACTTCTTAAAATTTTACATATTCAAAAATATAATTAAATTATTAAAGAGTAAGTACTACAGAATAAAATCAGTTCAACTCGGTATCAAATGGACAACCAAACCTCACAGAATAAAGAATTAATTCATATAATTACTATGTACATGGTGGTCTCATTCTACACCTTCAGTTAGTTACATTTTAGGTACAAAAAAGAAATCTGGAAGTTTGCTTGTAGGTTTGTTGTTGGTAAAGGTAATGCAGAGAACATTTTGTATGAATTGTAGCATAGAGCAGATAAGTAAAAATATTAGTATTTAGTTAATTAGATTTTTACTGACCAGAGGAAATCAAACATACACATTTATCTTGTAGTATTCATACCAAAAATACTTAACCAGAATCCCACATAAGGCAATAATTGATCAAATCCAAATTATGGAGTATTCTATGTGACAAAATTCCTGGACTCTTCAAAGTGTTAATTCCATGAAAGACAAACAAAAGTAAGAACTATTTATAGGGTAAAGAAAACTAAAAGAACACGACAATTACAAAGTATGGACAATCCCTGGTTGGATCTAGGATTTAAGAGAGAGAGAGAGAGAGAGAGAGAGAGAGAGAGAGAGAGAGAGAGAAGAAAGAAGGAGAAGAAGGAAAGAAGGAAAGAGAAAGGCTGTAAAGATATATTTTGGAGACAATTATGGAATTTGAATACAAACTCTTAAATAACGCTATGTTAAAGTTAAACTTACTGGGTGTGGACCTTTAGCTAGACTAAGAAAAAAAGAAATACTCAAATAAATAAAATCAGAAATGAAAGAGGAGACATTGCAACTGATACTGAAGAAATACATAGGATCATAAGAGACTACTCACAAACAAAAAGGAAAACCTAGAAGAAATGGATAAATTTCTAGAAACATGCAACCTACCAAGACTTAATCATGAAGAAATAGAAAATATGAACAGACCAGATAAACTAAGATGGCAGAGAAGTAAGAGGACCCTAGACTTGCCTCTTCCCTTGAACACAGCTAGATAAATATCAAATTGTTCTGAATCCCCAAGAAACTTATATGAGGACTGACAGAACAAATTGTACAACTAGAGGGAGAGAACAGACCACATCATGGAAGGTAGGAGGTGTAGAGAGTGGTTTGGGGGAGAAAGAGATCACAGGTGCCGCAGAGGGGAGGTAGCCCTGGTCATGCAGAGAGGAGAGAGAGCAAGAGAGAGAGCAGTGCACAGGGGATTTCATAAGGAAAACACTTCCCCAAAGCCTTGACCAGGAAAATGAGAGGGACTGATTTTCATGAGTTTTTATAAGTGGGGTTCAAAGACTGGAGTTTTAGAGGCCCGTAGCATGGCTGGCATGGAGCCCTACAAGCACTATAGTGCTCCTGTGGAGAAGGAGTACAAATAGCCCGGGGCAGATGGTGAGATCTGAGGATCCCCTGAGACATACTGGCAGACATGGTTCCCCCTTCTTGGAGTACCTCTGAGAGAGGTGGCATTGCCAGTGAGTGGCATCACCCCCCCACCACCACCACCACCACCACTAGTCAGCATAGTTTTAGAAACACCTGCTGAGGCGGCTAACCTGGATACCAGCTTGTTGCTGAACTTTACTCCAAACTCCACACTCTTGCAGTTTGGTGTGACTGCCCTTCTAGGACAAACCTGCATCAATCCAAGCACACCAAGACCCTCCCCAAGACTAGTGCAGGTACCCACCATGCCAAATACTTAAAGTTTGGAGTTTTAAGACTCAACTCATCTGCCTGAGATAGAACACAGGTGCACTACACTGTTGGGTGGGCAGATGGCCTGGACACAGACAGGGTGAAGTCAGGGATCTGAGAGGGACACTTGGGACACACAAGCAGAGATTGTTTTCCCTTCTGAGAGGGCTTTCTGGACAGAAGTAGGAGTAAACTCCTCTCTCCAAGGACAAGAGAGGGGGCTGGCATCATCCTTTCCCCCATGCTCACCATAAAAACACATAAGCAGCATAGCACCAATAGTCGTGGCCTAAACCAAGGGTTATACCAAGCTCCAATCCCAGTGTTCTGCAGGTGCTGCTTTTCTTGGGCAAGTGTGCCTGAGAACCAGAGCAGTGGGCCACTCCCCAAGAACACCAGCACGAACCCCTGAATGTATCAGGCCCACTAAACTACAGAGTTCTGCAAAGCTTCAACTCTAGTGGAAATAACAACAGGTCTCCTTTAACAAGCAGACCAGAGCATACACAGTTAAAGCTTGACACACGTTGGGCACCTGGGTGCCTCAGTTGGTTTAGTATCCAACACCTGATCTCAGCTTAGGTCATGATCTCATGGGTCATGGGATCGAGTCCTGTGTTGTCTCTGCACTCAGTGGGTATTCTGCTTGAAGATCCTCTCCCTCTGTCCCTTCTCCCACTCATGCGCTCTCTCTCTCTCTCTCTCTCTCTCTCTCTCAATTTCTTTCTCTCTTTCTCAAATAAATAAATAAATAAATAAATAAATAAATAAATAAATATTTTTTAAAAAAGTAAAAACTCACCACAGTCTGGCCAAGGTCCAAACAATTCCCACTGCAGGGTACTGACCTGAGGGAAAGAGCAGCCAAAACATAGCAGCAGAGTGCACACCAGAGACACTTCCAAAGTGCCAGTCCCTGGATAGTATATGACCTCTTCTTTATAAAGACATTACTCATGGGAGGAGGAAATATAACAGGCTTCCCTAATACAAAGAAAGACAGAGACCTAGAAAAAATGCCAAGATGGAGGAATTCATACCAAAGGAAAGAACTAGAAAAGGTGATGGCCAGGAATCTAATCAAAATAGAAATAAGTAATATGCCTGATCCAGAATTTAAAGCAATAATCATAAGGATACCAGCTGGGTGTGAGAAAAGCATAAAAGACATGAAGAATACCCTTACAACAGAGATAAAACAGCTTAAAACCAATCAGGCTGAAATGAAAAATGCAATAACCCAGATTCAAAATGGACCACAAGGATGGAAGAACCAGAGGAATGAATAGTGATATAGAAGATAAAATTATGGGAAATAATGAAGCTACACAGAAGAGAGAAAAATATTAGATCATGAATGTAGACTTAGGGAACTCAATGACTCCATAGCACATAATAACATTCATATCATAGGAATCTCAGAAGAAGAACAGATGGAAAAGGGAGCAGAGGGTTTATTTGTGGAAATTATAGCTGAAAAGTTCCTTAATAAGGGGAAGGGAACAGACCCACAAATCCAGAAGGCATTAGAGAACTCCCATCAAAATCAACAAAAGCAGGCCAATACCAAGACATATTGTAGTTAAGTTTGTAAAATCTAGAAAAAAGAAAAAAAATCCTAAAAGCATAAAAACAAAAGAATTCTCTAACTTACAAGAGAAGACAAATAGGGTTAGCAGCAAATCTTTCCACAGAAACTTGGCAGGCCAGAAGAAAGTGGTATGATATACTCAACCTGCTGAATAGGGAAAACATGCAGCCAAGAATATTTTAACCCACAAAGCTGTTATTCAGAATAGAAAGAGAGATAAAGAGCTTTTCAGACAAATGAAAACTAAAGTTCAGTACTATTAGCCAGTGCTGCAAAAAATACTAAAGGGGACTCTTTGTGTGGGAAAGAGACCAAAAGCAGCAAAAACTAGAAAGGAACATAGAAAATCTCCAGAAACAACAAAATAAGTAATACAATAGCACTAAATTCATATCTATCAATAATTACTCTGACTATACAAGGACTAAATATTCCAATAAAAATAAAAAGGGTGTCAGATGGATTAGAAAAAAATAAGACGCATATATAGGCTGCTTAGAAGAGATTCATTTTAGACCAAAAGACACCTGCAGATTGAAAGTGCAGGGATGGAGAACCATCTGTCATGCTAATGGATGTCAAAAAAAAAAAAAAAAAAGCCAGATTAGCCATACATACACCAGACAAACTAAATTGTAAACCAAAGACTATAACAAGAGATGAGGAAGGACACTATATCATAATGAAGGGGTCTATCCAACAAGATCTCACAATTATAAATACTTATGCCCCCAATTTGGAAGCTGCCAAATAGATAAAACAATTAATAACAAACATGAACTCCTGGATAATAATACAATAATAGTAGGGAACTTTAACAGTCCACTCACAGCAATGGACAGATCATCTAGTCAGAAAATCGGCAAGGAAACAAGTGCTTTAAATGAAACACTGGACCAGATGGACTTCACAGTATATTCAGAACATTTCGACCTAAAGCAGCAATATACACATTCTTTTCAAGTGTACATGGGACATTCTCCAGAACAGAACACATAAAATCAGACCTCAACAAATACAAAAGATAGAGATCATACCATGCATATTTTCTGACCTCAACATTATGAAACTTGAAGTGAACCACAAGAAAAAAATTGGAAAGATCACAAATACATGGAGGTTAAAGAACATCCTACTAAGGTATGAATGGGTCAACCAGGAAATTTTTTAAAAAAATTAAAAATTACATAGAAACAAATGAAAATGAAAACACTATTGTCCAAAACCTTTAGGATGCAGCCAAAGTAGTCTTAAGAGGGACATATATAACAATACAGGCCTACCTCATGAAGCAAGAAAAATCTCAAATTAGCAGCCTAACCTTACACCTACAGGAGCTAGAAAAAGACTACAAATGAAGCCTAAAACCAGCAAAAGAAGGGAAATAATCAAGATTAGAGCATAAATAAATTACATAGAAACAACAATAATCAAAACAAACAAACAAAAAATAATGGAATAGATCAATAAAACCAGGAGCTGGTTCTTTGAAAGAATTAATAAAATTGATAAACTCCTGGGGTGCCTGAATGGCTCAACTGGTTAAGCATCTGACTCTTCCTGATTTTGGCTCAGATTATGATCTCAGGGTCATGAGATCAAGCCCCATATCAGGTCTGTGCTGCTTGGGATTCTCTCTCTCCCTCTCCCTCTGCCCCCCGCCCTCAACTATGTGCTTTCTCTCAAGAAAAAAAAAAAAAAAGACAAAGAAAAGAAAGAAAAAAAGAAAAGAAAAAAGAAGAAAAAATTGATAAACCAATAGTCAGACTTATCAAAAAGAAAAGAGAAAGGACCCAAATAAATAAAATCATCAATGATAGAGGAGAGATCATGACCAACATCACAGAAATATAAACAATTATAAAAGAATATTGTGGAAAATTATATGCCAACAAATTGGGCAATCTGGAAGGATATAATATAGGTTGAATTATATATATATATATATATATAATATATATAATATATATATATATAATTGAATATTACTCAGCCATTAAAAAGAATGAAATCTTGCCATTTGCAAGGATGTGGATGGAGCTAGAGTATATTATACTAGGCATATTACTAGGCATATAATATACTAGTATATTATACTAGGCAAAATAAGCCAGTCAGAAAAAGACAGATATCATATGATTTCATTCAATGTGGAATTTAAGAAACAAAACAGATGAACATAGGTGAAAAAAAGAGAGGCAAACCATAAAACAGACTCTTTACTATAGAAAACAAACTGAGGGTTGCTGGGCAGGACAATGGGAAAAATGAGTGGTGGCTATTAAGGGGAACACATGTTCTGATGAGCACTGGATGTTATATGTAAGTGATGAATCACTAAAATTTACTCCTGAAACTAATATTAAACTACATGTTAACTAACTGGAATTTAAATAAAAACTTGAAACAGAATTTAAAAAAAATAACAGACCAATAATGAGTAGTGAGATTGAATCAGTAATACAAAAGCTTCCCAAAACAGAAAAGCCCAGGAGCAGACACCTCACTGGTGAATTCTACCAAACATTTAAAGAAGAATTAATGCCAATCCTTCTCATATACTTCCAAAAAACCAAAGAGAGGGAATCCTTTCAAACTCACTTTATGATGCCAAAGCCTCATATCGAGGTCTTAATACCAAAGCCAGGTAAGGACACTGTAAGAAAACTGTAGACCGATATCCCTAATGAACATAGATGCAAAACTTCTCAACAAAATATTAGCAAACTGAATTCAATAACACATTAAAAAGATCATCACCATGACAAAATTGGATTTACCCCTGGGATATAAGGATAGTTTTCTGCACACAAATCAATAAATGTGATCACTACAGTAAAAAAATAAAATAAAAATTATATGATCATATCAGTGTATGTGGAAAAAACATTTGATAAGATACAACATTCTTCATGATTAAAAAAATCCTCAATACATTGGGTATAGAAGGAACAAACTTAAAGATAACAAAGGCTACATACAACAAACCCAAAACTAGCATCATACTCAATAGTGAAAGATCAAAATCTTACTCCTCTAAGATCAGGACAAGACAAGGGTGCCCACTCTCCTCACTTCTATTCAACACAGTACTGGAAGTCCTAGTTAGGGCAAGTAAGAAAGACAAAGAAATAAAAGTACTCAAATTAGAAAAGAAGTAAAATTGTTATTATTCACAGGTGATATGATTGTGTATGTAAAAATATCCCAAAGATTCAACCAGAAACCATCGGAACTAAGCAAATTTACCAAAGTCGCAAGATATAAAATTGACATAGAGAAATCAGTTGCATCTCTATATACTAGTAATGAAATATTTGAAAAATAAAGAAAACTATCCCATTTAGATCCCTAATAGCATCAAAACCAATTAAATACTTAGGAGTAAATTTAAAAAAAGAAGTGAAAGATCTATACAATGAAAATTACAGGAGTTTAACAAAAGAGATTGAAGATAGAAGCACATGAGATGATACCCTATGTTCATGGATCAGAAGAATTAATATTATTAAAATGTCCATACAACCTAAAGCCATCTAGATTTAATGTAGTCCCATCCAAATTCCAATGGCACTTTTCATAGAAATAGAAAAAATAATTTTAAAATTTGTATGGAACCACAAAGACCCTGAATAGCCAAAGCAATCCTAAGAAAGAACAAGGCTGGAGGCATCATACTTCTTGATGTCAAACAATACTACAAAGTTATAATAATTACAACAGTATGGTACAGGCATAAAAATAGAACACATAGATCAATGGAATAGATGAGAAAGCTCAGAGATAAACCCCACCACATGTATGGCCAATCAATATTTGACAATGAAACCAAGAACACTGAAAGGAGAATAGTTTCTTCAACAAATGGTACTGAGATATTGGATAACTGAGGCAGAGAAATGAAATTGAACTCCTACCTTACAGCACACACAAAAATGAACTCAAAAGGGTCAAAAAATGAAACATAAAGCCTGAAACTAAAACTCCTAAAAAAATACAGAAGCTCCTTGTCATTGGTCTTGACAATGATTTTTTGTTTTTTTGTATGTGACACCAAAAGCACAAGCTATGAAATCTTTAAAAAATAAATAAGTAGAACTACGTTAAAATAAAAAGATTTGCACAGCAAAAGAGACAATGAACACAATGAAAAGGCAGCCTACTAAATGGGAGAAATTACTGGTAAACCATATATCAAATCAAAGATTAATATCCAAAATATATAAAGAATTTACACAACTCACAACAACAATACAATTCTATTAAG
Organism: Vulpes lagopus; assembly: GCF_018345385.1. Lineage (NCBI taxonomy): Eukaryota > Metazoa > Chordata > Mammalia > Carnivora > Canidae > Vulpes > Vulpes lagopus. The sequence goes on from NC_054834.1 coordinate 7,441,599, forward strand.
AAATGGACAGAGGGCCTGAATATACATTTTTCCGAGGAAGACATCCAAATGACCAGCAGGCATATCAAAGATGCTCAACGTCACTCATCATCAAGATAAGTCAAATTGAAACCAGAGAGAGATATCACGTCACACCTGTTAGAATGGCTATCGTCAAGAAGACAAGAGATAAATGCTGGCAAGGATGTGCAGAAAAGGGAACACTTGTGCACTGTTGGTGGGAATGTAAATTGGCTCAGGCCCTATGGAAAAGAGTATGAGTGTTCCTAAAAAAGACTAAAAATAAAAACCACCACATGATCCAGCAATCCCACTTCTGGGTACACATCCAAAGGAAATGCAGACCAGATCTTGAGGAGATATCTGCACTGTCTTGTTTGTTGCAGCTTATTCACAATAGCCAAGGTGTGGAAACAGCCTGAATGCCCATCAGTAGATGAATGGATAAAAAAGATTGTGTGTGTGTATATGAAACAATACTGTTCAAAGAAAAAAAAAAGTGGTATCATTCAATCATAAGAAAGAAGGATCCTGCCATTGGAACAACAATGGACCTTGAGGGCATATGCCAAGTGAAATAAATCAGACAAAGACACACAAATACTGTATGATATCACTTGTATGTGGAATCTAAAAAGGCCAAGCTCATAAAAACAGAGTAGAATGGTGGTTATCAGGGCTGCAGGGGGAGGGAATTGGGAAGTGGTGATAAGGGTACAAACAGCAACGAGTAGACAAGTTCTGGAAATCTAATGCATAGCATAGTGATGATAGCCCTCAATACTGTATTATAAACTTCAAAGTCGTTAAAAGACTAATTCTTAACTGTTCCCATGACAAAAATAATAATAATTATGTGATGTGATAGAAATGCTAGTGATTGAGGTTTTAGCGAATGCTTCAGTGGTAATCACATGCAATATACACATGTATCACCTCGACACGTTATCAATTAAAATTTATAGAAAATCACATGTCAATTGTATCTCAATAAAAACTTTTAGAAGATGGGAGAATAAAACTGTGGTTATGCAGGAGAATGGTCCTTTCAAAAACAAACAAGCAAACAAACAAGACAGAAATAATTAAGACATGAGTAACTTTTCACAAATGCAAATTCTACTTGTACTTGAAAAAGTACCTTAAAATTGTAGGTTTCTTTACTCATCTCGGTCTTCATTTCAACAGACATTGCCTTGGATAAATTTGTGCTTCAGAAAATAAAGCTAAGTGACTACAAAATCCTCTTGGTCTTCAGACCAAGATAAAATTTGAAATTTCTTTAAAAAATTTTAAGTAGATTTGCTCTAATTTTCTGCACAGGATAATCCTCATTACACTAAAAATTATTTTTTAATGTAATTAATTATTACACTAAAAAATTAAATTATTTGCCTTTAGAGAACAGCCTTTATTATCATTGTTTCATTGTTTCAATGGCATTTTTCCTAATTCTTAAATCTCTGCAGCTCATTCTTGTCTTCTATAGAAAAAATTCTATTCTTGATATCTTTTTGCCTCTGTCTATATCCTCACCTCCTGCAATTTCTTGTTTTTTCCCAAATTTCTCTCTGACCTACTCTCCCATGAGATGATTTATTTGCTTGATGCCAACAAGCAATGGTGGATCAATCTTCCTTTCCAAAACTTCCCACCTACGCACACTCTATTATAAAAACCCTAATGATCAGAATTTCTAATAATCACCTTTCTCCATGAAGATTTCTAAGCTTTCAATTCTTTTATCTTTTCCTGTCCATTTGCAGGATAGAGAAGAGGACTGCACATTATTCAGTAATTTATATTAAAATAGGATTACTTTAAATTCTTTCAATTAGAATTTCTCCCCGTGTTCTCAGAAACAAAGTCTCAGTCATAGTCCTAAAAATGCATTTACTTGTTGAAGCTTTGAGTTCTTCAGAACAGGAAGGCATAGGTGAGAAGTCACTTAACTGGAATCATTGAAGCTTAAGACAGAGGAAATAGTCTACTTGAATAGAATGTTGGAATACTGTCAAGTGTGTTTTACAACTATATTGAATTTTGAGTTTATTGTTCCCTTGTTTTTTTTAAAAGTCAAGTGTATTGAGGCATAATATATAACCAGTAAAATTGACTCATTTTAAGTGTACAGTTTGGTAAATTGGGACAAATGTGTAGTGTCATGTAACCAGCACCAAAATCAAGATATAGAACATTTCCATCACCTCAGGAGAGGTCCCTCATGAGTCATGACCCTTTTTGACACTCCCTTTTCTCCACTCCCTATCCTTGACAACCCATGATCAATTTTCTGTCCCAATAGTTTCACATTTTTCAGAATGTCATAATAATGGACTCAGGTAGTCTGAGGACTTTGTGTCTGGATTCTTTCACTTAGCATATTTAAGATTCATCTCTGTTTTTACATGTATCACTGGTTTTTTTCTATTTTACTGAATAGTATTCTGTTGTATGGATGGATCACAGTTCAATTCACATTTAACTGACAGTGAGTCCTTTCTAGAGTTTTATTATGAAAAAGCTGCTGCAAACATTCACATACAGGTTTTTCTGTGGACATATGTTTTCATTTCTCTTGGATAAATACCTAGGGACGAAATGGTTGTTATGTGGTAGTTTTTATAAGAAAACAGCAAACTATTTTTGCAGAGTGGTTGCACCAGTAATTCATTCCCACCAGTAATGTATAGATTTTCAGTTGGGCCATAAACCCAGTAAAACTCAGTACAATTATATTCATTTTTTCTGTCCTAGTAGGTGTGTAGTGATATATCATTATAGTTTTATTTTGCATTTTTCTAATGACTAAGAATTTTGATCAACATCTCATGTGATTATTTGGCAACCACATATCTATTTTGATTAAAAGATCTTCCACTCATGTAATAAAACCTGGACTTTTGTCTTCCTTTTGCATTGTAAGAGTTCTTTATATATTTTAAATACAAGGCTCACTTAACAAATAACATATTTTGCAAGTACCTACTCCAGTCTGTGGCTTATCTTTTCATTTTTAAGATGTTTCAAGTTTTAATGAAATCATTTCTCCTATTAATTCTTGTATGCTTCATTGCTTTTTCATGTCTATCTAGGAAACTTTCCCTCAGACCCAAGACTACAGAGATTTTTGTCCTGTGTTTTCTTCTAAAAAGTGTTGTACTTTCAGGTTTTACAAATACGTGTATGATTAATTTGAATTATTTTTGAATGGTATAAAGTATATATTATCTTTCTGCATGTAAATATTCAATTGTCCCAGCACCATTTGTTGAAATGATTTCCTTTAACGATTGAATTATTTTAGCACTTTTGTCAAAAATTAATTGATCATATATGTGTATATCTATTTCTGGACTCTATTTTATTCCATTGATCTTTATATCTACCTTATTGTTATATCTACTCATATGTTAGTATGTTGCTTTATAGAAAATTTTGAAATTCGGTAGCATGTTTCTTTTTCAAGATTTTGTATATCCACATAAATTTTAAAATTTGCTTATTTATTTTTACAAAATAGCCTGCTAAGTTTTTTTGCTGGGATTATGTTGAATCTATAAATTATTTGAGGGGGAGAATTGCCATCTAAGTCATGAGGCTTTCAAACTATAACAAGTCCAGTTATTTATATTTCCTTTAACTTTTCTCAGTAATGTTTTTGTAATTTTAACTCTAGAAATTTTAATTCTGCATATCTTTTGTTAAATTAATTCCTAAGTATTTCATGTTTTGGACACTATTTTAAATGTACTTGTCTTCTAAAACTTAATTTTTAATTGTTTGCTGCTGCTACAGGGAGACACAACAGAGTTTTGGCATAAAAACCGTGCTAAATTCAGTTATATAGTTATAACATGAACTATTTTTGGTAGCTATCTTAGGATTTTCTATGTATATCATCAATCATATGCAAGACAGAATAATTTGCCTCTTCCTTTCAAATATATATGTCTTTGTTGTTTTTTAACTTGCCTTCTTGCATTGGATAGAACCTCAAGAAAAATTTTGGATAGAAATGATGAGAGCAGATTTCTTTGTCTTGCCGCCTATCTTAGAAGGACAGCATATATTCCTTTACCATATAAAATATAAAGTGAGCAAGAGATATTTTATAGAAGTTCTTTATCTGATTGAATGAACATTTTTCTGTTTCTAGTTATATCCATAGTTTTCAGAAATGGATGATTTTGTATGAATTCACAGGAGATTTTACATATATATATGTATATATCTGATGTGGTAAATTACAATGATTTGTTTTTGAATGTTTTTGAAAGTTGAACCAATTCTAACAATTTTTTTACTAATCCTCACTTGGGGGATTATACTTTAATTCTTTTTTTTTCTATTTTTTTTTTAAGAGAGAGAGGAGTAGGAGGAGTGAGGGGGTGTAGAGGAGAGGGAGAGAGAGAATCCTAAGCAGGCTCCACACCCAACACAGAGCACGATGCTGGACAAGAGTGGGATGCTTAACTGACTGAGCCACCCAGGCACCCCTCATCACATTTTCATTATACTTTCTATACAGTGCTGAATTCAATATGTTTCTATTTAGATAAGAAGTTTTGGACCTATGCTCATGAAAGATATTGATATATAGCTTTATTTTCTTGAGATATTTTTATCTAGTTTTGGTACCAATAAAATGGGACTTCACAAAATAATTTGGGAAAATGTTTCATCTTCAATTATCTGGGGAAAATTGTATATATTGATATTATTTCTTCTGTAATTTTTTGGTAAAAATCACTATTGTAGCTATCTTATCCTGAGGTTTTAATTTTGCCTATATCTCTACCTACCTATTTATCTATCTTCCTATCTACCCAGCTATCTATCTGGTGGGAAGACATTCAACTACACATTTAATTTTTTTAAATATTTTATTTATTTATTCATGAGAGACATACAGAGAGGCAGAAACATAGGCAGAGGGAGAAGCAGGCTCCATGCAGGAAGCTTGATGTGGGACTTGATCCCAGGACCCTGGGATCATGCCCTGAGCCAAAGGCAGATGCTCAAATGCTGAGCCACCCCGACATTCCTACGACATTTAATTTCTAAATATAAGATTATTCAATTATCTATTTCTTCTTGAGCAGGCTTTGATATGCAGTGTCCCTCAAGGAATTTATCATGTTTATTGGCAAAATGTTGAAAATTAATATCTATTCATCATCTGTAGTATCTGTAGTGATGCTCCCTCTTTTATTTCTGACATTAATTATTTGTATGTTCTCTCCTTTTTGGTCAGTGTGGCTACAATTTTAACAATTTTCTTGAATCTTGAAACTTAAAAAAACAGCTTTTGCTTTTGTGAATTTTCTTTTTTTGAATTCTGTTTTCAATTTCCCTATGTCTGCACTTATTTTTATTGTTGTATTGTTTCTGCCTGCTTTGTATTTAATTTGCTTTTCTTTTTTTAGAGTGTTAAAGCAGATTAAAGTCATAGATTTCAATCCTTTCATTTAAAAAAAAAACTGATAAGGTTATAAATGTCTTTTCAACCACAGCTTCCATTGAGTCCTATGTGTTTTCACATGTTGTGCTTCATTTTCATTCAACTAACAGCATTTTTTAATTCCCATTATGATTTCATGTTTTATTTGTGATATACAAAATAATGGCCCTTTAAAGAACTTATTCATTGGAACCTAGGGAATATGTTACCCTCCATGACAAAAGGGACTTTGTAAATGTAATTAAGTATCTTGAGATAGATAAACAATCCTGGATTATCCAGGTGTGCCCAATATAATCATTGAGGTTCTTAAAAGGGAAAGAGGGAAGCAAAGGAGTCAGAGAAGATGTTGGCAACACAAGCAGAAATGAGAGAGATGCAGCCAGTAGCCAATGAGGGTGGGAATGGGGGAGATGGAGAGACGTTGAATGGACTCTCTCCTAGGGCTCCCGAAGGCATGCAGCCCTGCTGACTACTTGATTTTAACCCAGTGAAATCCATTTTGCATTTCTGACCTCTAGAACCATAAGATAATAAATTGATGTTGTTTTAAGCCACAGCTTTTGTGGTAATTTGTTATAGCAACAGTAGAAAGCTAAGACAGTTTATGGAATTATTTTAGACTAATATGTAGACTAGCAGAATGACTACTTCCAAAGACACATATGCATGATGGATTTTCTTTACACTCATGCAACCCCCATCCAGATAAATAAACAAAACATATCCTTTTAATACATGAATTTGGGAGGACACAAACATTCAAACCATGGCAATATTGAAATCCCAGCCCCCAAGGTGATAGTATTAGGTGAGCCCTTGGGAGGTGATTAGGTCTTGAGGACTGAGTTCTAATGAATGGGATTAATGCTACTGTAAAAGAAACCCCACAGAGCTCCCTTGGTCCTTAACAAGAAGGTGAGATCCTGAAGTGGGCTCTCCTGGGTTCATGCAGTCACCTTCATCTCAGGCTTCAGGCTCAGAACTGCCAGCTGTATTCTAAGTCACTCTGTCTGGCATTTTGTTATGGCAGCCCAAGTGGACTGAGACAAATATTTTATAAATCTGCTATTAAATGTACAGAAAAACATTAGTTTAGAACTACACCAAAAACAGAATATGCATATATTTTTATTTTTCTTTGCTCTTTTTAAAAAATGCATATTTGTATGGAGAACTATTACCTTTAGAACAAGAAGATGTTCATCACCAATTCTTTTAGGTTTCACAGGCTAAAGCAAAAGAAACCATGGTCATATACATCAAAAAAGGGGTAGGGAATGGAAGGAGGCTTACTATAGTAAGTTCACTTATCCTTGAAACCATTCAAAATTACATGCAAAATTCACAAAATGGTCTTTTATGAACTATATTCCTGAGCTAATAACTCCATCAATTCCTCCAGTATTTTGGGAGATCCCTGGGTGGCTCAGGGGTTAAGTTCCTGACTTCGGCCCAGGGCGTGGTCCTGGACTCCCGGGATAGAGTCCCACATCAGGCTCCCTGCATGGAGCCTGCTTCTCCCTCTGCCTGTGTCTCTGCCTCTCTCTCTCTTTGTGTCTCTCATGAGTAAATGAATAAAATCTTAAAAAAAAAATTCCTCCAGTACTTTATTTTCTGTTTTTTGCTTGTTTGTTTGCTAACAGCAACGAATAAGAAGCTTCCACTTACGAAGCTATTTATATGTCAGTTGTTAGCCAAAATAAAACCAAAGGAAACATACACTTTAAAATAGCAGGGTAAAGAATAGCATATATTGTATTTATATGCTTATATGCATAAAATAAATTTACAGATAGATGTTTGGGATAATGGTCACCAAACTATTATGAATATTCAGCTCTATAGTGCAAAATTAGATGATTTCACTTTTACCTTTGTGTATTGTTTGAATAATTCCAATGAGCCAGAATGTGATATGTAATTTTTATTAGTCTGGACACTAAAGATGGGAGTACTTTACTGTAGGAAGGTAACATAACATTAATTTATTTTAGTTATCTTTAAAAAACTTTTAGCCAGGGGCTTGGGGGAAAGACAGAAGGATAAATAGGTACAGCAGAGGGGAGTTTTAGAATAATGAAATTTTCTGTATGACACCATCATGGTAGAGACATGTCATTATAACTTTGTTAAAATCCACAGAATGTACAACCTGCAGAATGTACACTGTGAGCTCTAATGTAAACCATAGACTCCAGTTAATAATAATTCATCAATATTAGCTCATCAGTTATAATAACTGTACCACTTTAATGCAAGATGTTAATTATAGGGGAGACTGGAATGGGTTACAAGCCAATATGATAATTCTACTCTCTGCTTACCTTTTCTGTGAAACTAAACTTTTCTTTAAAAAAGCTATCAATTTTACACAAAGTGGCACCTGGGTGGCTCTGTTGGTTAAGCACCTGCCTTTGGCTCAGGTTGTGATCCGGGGATCCTGGGATTGAGTCCCGCATCAGGCTCCCCATAGGGAGCCTGCTTCTCCCTCTACCTCTGTCTCTGCCCCTCTTGATGTGTCTCTCATGAATAAATAAATAAAATCTTTAATAAAAAAAAAAGGGAGAGAGAGTTGGGGGCACCTGGGTGACTCAGTCAGTTAAGCACCTGCCTTTGGTTTAGGTCATGATCCTAGAGATCCTGGGATTGAGCCTCGCATTGGGCTCCCTGCTGCTCATCAGGGAGTCTGCTTCCCCTTCTCCCTGCCCCCTGCCCATGCTCTTTCTTGCTATGTCTCTCTCTTTCTCAAATAAATAGGTAAAATCTTTTAAAAATGAGTTAAAAATTTTAAAAAGCTGTATTTATTTAATGTGTAAAAATATCTTTATAAATTGGACAATATTTCACCAACCTAATATAAGTTCATATTATTATTGTTTTAATTATTTATGGTCAGGAGATGTTTAGAGTTGGAGGATTTCAAAACAGCCATATTTAGCTGTTTTGGCATCTGGTATTTCTCCCTATCTTAAGAAATTTTTATTTGATGTTTATCTTAATAGCGATAGCTTGATATCTTTTGTTTTCTGGGAAAATATCCAATGTTCTTCTTAACTTAAAAGGTCTAATAATGTATGGAGAATTCTAGCAGACTGTACTAGGGAAACCATGACTAAAGGCTGGACAGATGTAGATTCATTATAAACATTGACAAAACATTGATAAAACTTCTATATAACTTGGTAAGTAGGACAGGCACCCAATTAACATGTATTCTAATGTAAAAAGTATGTATTCTAATGTAAAAAGAAAACAGAATGTAGTGAGACACTATTGATTTTGTTTGGTCCCAATTTGGCTGCCATTGAGTCAGGTGCGAGGCACAGAGTCAACAGAGCAAAGACAGTGCAGATTTGAGAACTACACCCTAAAGAATGGTAGGTGTGTTATGAATATGAATGACTGAAAGCAAATAGATCAGGAGCTTTTTAAAAATCAAGAGATTTTTAAATCTCCTGCTCCTGAGCCCCACCACAGATACAGCCAAGGAAAACCCTGGGAAAGCAGCAATCTCCCAAGGGTGGAGGAAGGAATCGAGGAGAACAACTTGAGATATCCTGTATTCATAGATCAGAAGAATTAATATTGCTAAAATGTCCATACTCACCAAAGCCGTCTATAGATTTAATACAATCCCCATCAAAATCTCAAAAGCGCTCCTCATAGAAATAGAAGAAACAATCCTAAATTTCGTATGGCACTACAAAAGACCTTGAACCACCAAAGCAATCTTGTGGAAAAAAGAACAAAGCCAGAGGTAATATACTTCCTGATTTTAAGTTTTACTATAAAGCCATGGTAATAAAAACATCATGATACTGCCACAAAAATAGACACATAGACCAATGGAACAGAATAGAGAGCCCAACATTAAACTCCTGCATATACAGCCATCTAATAGTTGACAAGGGAGCTGAGAACACCCATGGGGAAAGGAGGGTCTTTTCAACAAATAATGCAGGAAAACTGGAGAAACACATGCAGAACAACGAAACTGGACCCCTATCTCACAACACCCACAAAAATTAACTCAAAATGGGCCAAAGAATTAAATGTAAGAGTCAAAACCATAAAACTCCTAGAAGAAAACTCAACATTGGTCTTGGCAATGATGTTTTTGGATATGATGCCACGGGCACAAACAGCAAAAGTAGAACTCAACAAGTGGGCCCACATCAAACTTAAAACCTCTGCACAGCAAAAGAAACAAATTAACAAAATGAAAAGGCAACCTACAAAATGGGAGGAAATTTTTCAAACCATACATCAGATAAGGGGTTCATATCTAATGTATATAGATAACTCAGTGAACTCTAACAAAAAAAAAACACAATTGCAGTGAAAAATGGACAGAACTATACAGACATTTCTCTGAAGAGTGCATCCAAATGGCCAAAAAGCACATGAGAAGATGCTCAATGTCACTAATCACCAGGGAAATGCAAATCAAAACCAGAATGAGATAGTTCATACTCTCATACTTGCTAGAATGGCTACCATCAAGAAGATAGGAGCCAACACGTGCTGGTGAGGATGTGGAGACAAGGGAGCCACCATACATTATTGATGAGAATGTCAATTGGTTCAACCGCTATGGAAAACAATATGGAAGTTTCTCAAAAAATTAAAACTCTATCTACCAAAGATCCAGCAATTACACTTCTGGATATATATATCCATAAGAAATGAAAGCAGGATATTTTTTTATAAGATTTACTTATTTATTTGAGTGAGAGAGAGAAAGAACAGGGGAAGGGAGAGAGGGAGAATCCAGATTCTCTCCAGCAGAGCCTGATGTAGAGCTCAGTCCTACCACCCTGAGATCATGACCTGAGCTGAAATCAAGAGTCAGACACTTAACTGACTGAGTCACCCAGGTGCCCCTAAAAACAAGATTTTGAAGAGCTATCTGCACTCTCATGTTTATTGCAGCATTATCTTCAATAGCCAAAATGTGGAAACAATGTAAATATCCATCAATAGATGAATAAATATAGAAGATGTGTTGTGTATACATATTAGTCAGCTACAAGGAAGGAAGTCATCCTGCCCTTTGCAACCACATGGATGGACTTTGAGTGCATTATGCTAAGTAAGAGAAGTCAGACAGAGACAAGTACTGTTTGATATCATTTATATGTGAAATCTAAATAAGTCAAACTTATAAGAACAGAGAGTAAAATGGTAGTTACCAGGAGATAGGGAGTAAGAGGATAAGAGAGATGTTGAGGCCCACAAACTTGCGACAAGTAGTAAGTAAGCCATAGAGTACAATGAATATAGACAACAATGATGTATTATCATCAAACTTGCTAAGAGTCTAGAACTTAATTATTCCAACCATTAGAAAGAAGGGATAATTATATAACATGATAGTGGGGCTAAATATCACTACAATGGCATCATATTACAATCTATAAATGTAAATATATTTTATCTATAATATATTGTATGCCTTAAATTTATGAAATATACATTAATAAAATAGTATCTGGAGAAAATTTGGGGTTGGAGATAGTGATATAGGAGATATTTGTGGGCGGATATAAGAGCCTCCCAAGAGACAGGGTAAATCAGTAGACAAAGAGGTCTGGAGTAGAACTTTGAATTACACCTAAATGTAAAGTGAACCCTAACTGCCTATCAATTTTTTTGAAGTTCCTGTGCTAGGCTCATTTCCCTAACTAAACTGTAATCCCCTTGAGAGGAAAAAAATAAAACAAAACACACACACAAAAAAACTGGTTTTCTTTGCTTCCGATTACCTCATAGATTGACACCTGATAGGTGCTAAATGCCAGGTCAGGAGACATAACACAGGCATGAAAACCACTAGATGAATCCCTTTAGGACAGACCATAGAAGCAGATAAAATAATTGGAAGTTAATTTGATAATTAGATCAAAACCATAAAAAATGATCTCTCCAAACCTGCAAGTTATTAAGTAACTAATATTTACAGCATTATTCACTTTTCTTTGGTTCAGAAGCTTGGTTTTCATAAGAAGTGGATTTTGATTGAAATTAAGTTGTTGAAACTCTTACTTTTGCATGGATAGGGGTAACTTAAATCCTAATAAAGTTTTATGTGTTTCTGCTTCTCAAATATCGTGCCAAACGTTTTTAAGGTAACACTAGCATATAGGCATCACGTGGGAAATGAATATTCCAGTCGGCTCAGCCCCCAGCCTCAGTAGGCTCACCTCCATTTCCAATCTCCTAGGGGGCCAGGCGCCATTCCAACCGGGACCCCCTCCTGGGTGAATCCCTCTCTTGGGGCCTCCAAACAGGGACATCCTAAAATTCCCCAGATTCCTCTGCAGATTCAGCCACCACCTGGGCTTCATTTCTTTTCAAACCAGACCTATACAAGATTTGTCAGCACCATTCCTGGGGGTAAGGGTCATTTTTTTCTTAGATAAGAGGTCAAGCGAAGAAAGTAGAACATATTTGTTCCTCTTGAAACTAAGGACAAAAGGGTCAAAGAAAATGCTTTTGCAGCTCCGTTTAGCCATTCTATTTTGTTATGAGAAAGTTGTTTTAAGCCTGCCTCTGCTCCATCCAAATCCCTGTTTAGATATCAGAGTCATATCTCTCTGATCCGGCTACTCCCAGCCTGCATTAGCTTTACCCTCCACTAGTGTCTTGTGGTTGGGAAATGAATCAGTCAGACTCATGCCATTTTGACAGAGAGCTTAAAGGCAGCTCAGCCGGACGAGGTGTGTGAGGGCACCCCGGGTCCGCCACGCTACGCTCGGGCCTGTGCAGCTGAGCTGCTTAATTGGGTTCTTGCTCTTCGCAAGCCTCCAAATAGCATCGAGTCCCAGAGTTGGTATTGGAATTTTTTTTTTCATCTGGCTAATAAGATTTTCCAAGTCACCAAAGCCAGGGGGGTTTGGGAAAGAAAGCTTCCTTTGTTAAACAAAGCAAGTTCTACAGGACTCTCTGCCTTTGAATTTAGGGAAACTGTCCCAATTAAAGTGTGAAATGATTGTGAATATTGAGGGATCTCTGTGCAAAAGGAAGCCTCTGACCCTGATGAGCATGGCCTAGGAATATTAGTTTTAGTGCAAATCCCTTCTTTGAAAGATCCGGAGGCTAGGACTTTGTTCCAAGGAATTTAGAGAAATATCACAGAGTCAAAGGCAGCAATAGACTCTCCAAAGAGTCTAAGAATTTTAAACATGTTTGTTTTTCCAGCCATTATGCTACAGATTCAATTTTTGTAGACGCTCAGGAAGTAGTCTGCATTGGCAGATGAAATAAATTCAGTGAAATTGACTCTCAAGCTCCCGAGTGAAGTATTTCATCAGGTCATAGTTCACACTTCTAAGCCACGGTAAGGATCTTGGGGTATTCTTGTCATCTAAAATAATATGTTTCAAGTAAACTTGCAGGAAGTTTGATTTCCTGTGAATACACCCCTATTTAACACTATGTTATATCGTGTTGTGCGGAGATAGCAAACAATAGGAAATAGCCTTTGTTCATTCTTCACTCCAAGGCCTTCCAAACAATGGTGGTAAGGGAGAAATAGTCCTAAGTGATCGACTGCATTGACCCCCAAAACACTTCGAATGGGCTGTGAGGTCTTAATATGAGTGTGTCTGACTTCTTGATAATTTGGGGAACCTGAGAGAAAGCTGAGAGGAGGGGAGGAACAGGACTGTCTAAGTTGGATAGCTATCACTTCATCTCCAGCAGAGGGCTGCCACATGGCAAAGCAGGCCCATAGTGCTAGCTAATCCTTTTTCTTTTTTTCAAAATAAGCTGGAAATCCAGATTCATATGCAAAACCTCCCAAAAGAACATGGTAGTTTTTAAAATGTGAAAATTTGCATTTGGCAAATTAGTTTTTGACATCTGATTGAGAGGATTGAGGATCTGGCTACCAAAAGTCATGATGTCTCTACACATAAAGGTCTCACGTGGCACCAGAAGACGTCTCTTATTGGAACCATGGGATCACAAGATCACCAGGCAGTGAGACTTAGCACCATCAGGACCTCACCTGGGACCCCATTAAAATGCAAATCCTTGTAACTCACTCCAGACTTAGCAAATCTGAAAAACTAGGTGTGGAGCCCAGGATCCTATGTTTTAACAAACCTGCCACTGATTCCTGTACAACTAAAGCTCAAGAGCCACTGTTCTACGTTAATTCTCTTTAGTTTCAGGACGCTGGTTCTACTGTTATTGTTGTTGTTTTTCAGATGTTTTAAGGAGAGTAAATATTTATTCACATTTTGTTTGACTTGTTAGTAGGTAAAGTACAAACCAGAGCTTGCCTCAGTGGAGCTGGGGAGCCCATTCTTTCAGCTTCCGTTTTGTCTGTTCCCTACCAAGGCCCCAACACCACCCAGACTCAAGTAGCTCCGTAGAGCAGCCTGCCAACCATTTGTCAAAACCACCTCAGCTTTCTCTCTCTGGGAAGGAGGAGAAACACTAAACTGATAACCTCTTATCTCAGAGGAGACATTTGCTAAGAACAGGATCTTATAATTTGTCAGCTTAGAAAAATGTAGTCAACGATTTGGAAGACAGTTCTAACTAAAGAGGGTCCAATAAAAGTGTAACTTAAAGGTTCATCGAGAAATGGGCACTGGCCTCTCTGCACAGCAAAGCAATTGTAATACCCCAACAAGAAGATGCCACCTGGGAAGATGAACGAAGGAGCCAGAAGCATTCACTTGCTCCCACTCTGGCTTCAGCTTGGGCTTCTCTGTTAGAATCAGGGACATCACTGGGAAAGTCTTCCTGGAACACCACTTCAGACAAACGGACTTTATCACACTTCCTGCTCCTGCTTTTCATACATTTCTCATTTAGGGAAAAATGTGATGATTGGTATTTTGATGTAAAGTTGTGTTGGATGCAAGGCTTGTTGGGAAAGCACATGTGAGCAAGAGCTGATTTATTTCTTCAGTACATGGCTTTATCACCTAGTCTGCTCATAGCCTGAAATATATGCCATCTTTAAAGCACACACGCTCTTAATGAATGTTTTTGGAATAAATGAATCAGTGACCAATCACAATGGAATGATTTTCCTAGGAGCTGGTTGATGCTTACTCTAAAGGACAAGAAGTGGATGAAGAATCACCTGAGGTTTTACTCTAGCTCCTTTATTGATTAAGTCTTGCTCTAATTCAGAATTGGCAACTTTGGGAAGTGAAATGCATCTCCACTTTGGAAAGTGGAAATTCGGGGAACAGGGAGGAGGGTGAGAGCTGGCAGTTATCCTCTAGCTGAGATAATGTGTCTTTCATCTCCAGTGCCAACTCCAAACTGTCTGCCTGAAGCCACATGTAGAAAATCAGTCTTAGGCAAGTACACCAAAGATGCTGATTGAGGAAACTTAGGATGAGTCCTGAGAAACTTTGTTATTTTTTTTTAATGTTCTAAAGTGATTTTGATGCTCAGCCAGATGTAAGAATCACAGCAATAAGCACACGTCCCGATTCTGGAGGAAGAGATGCTGACATCAATTAGTGATGTCTGCCTGGGGAGTCAGAAGGCAAAGCAGAAGTGTGTTCTCCATTTTCTGACCTGGTTTCACAGGCTTCTCATTTTCCTATAAGACACAATCATTTAAGCCTTTATTATTGCTGACCTGTCAGAAGGGAACAGAGGAGAGAGGAGGATACCACCCAAAAGAAAAGTATGCTAATTAGGGAAGAAAACCCACAAAAACAAAGGTTCCCTGATCTTTGTATTTCTTGATAACTTACGCTTCTCTGCAAAGTAAAGCTGTTGAACCACCAAAAACTATCTCATATATCTAAGCTAAAAGGTCTATCAGAGTCTGTTGGTTGGAAATAAAATAGCTTACATCAAACATATAGCATCAAAATCAGGACCAAATTTATAGCATCGAAATTAGGAGAGCCCAAAATCAAAGAGAAGCCTATCTAAGAAAAATATATCAATAAGCTTTCATAGACATACACTTATATATATACATATATACACCTATTTTTCACTTCCTAGAGTCATATTTCAATCATGTGAGAAAGATTATTACTGATCTAAAACAAGTCTGAAACCGTATCGCGGACAGCTAGGCTAACCCTCACATTACTGACAGAAAAACCAAGGCCCAGTCTTATTGATAACTATTCCCTAACTTCCAAATTTTCCCCTTAGAAATTCTCACTTTCCCTACTCCCTTACCCATGAAGACTGGACCCTCAGCTCTCTGCCTTCTCTGTACCATCAACTCTCCCTCGTATTCACTTCTGTCACTATCCAGCTTACCTTCCACAGTCCCCCACTTCAGTCACTCCCTTGTCAACATCATCAGCTTCCATTTCCCCCTAGACCCTCCCTTGAACCCTCTCTCAAAATCCCAACCCAACATCTTTTTAGTGGTCCATGTTCTACCCGGGCTGTCAGGTTTAGTAGATAAAATCACACAACACAATTCATATTGTCTCCCCACTTGCCCCCTGGCCTCTGCCCTCTAACTCCAACAGAATTATTTTCATTGAGGTCATCAATGATACATTTGCTGCCAAAAAGAAGGCTACTTTCTAGACTTCATTTGAGTGAATTTCTTAGCCACATTTGCCCTCAGGGATCACACCTTTCTTACCGAAATATTTTTCCTCTTGGCTTCTGTGGGGGTTTTTTTTCCACTTACTTCTCTGACCACTCCTTGTCAGTCTCTTTTATGGGGTTTTCTTTCTCTTCTTGGTCTCTAAAAGTCTCCATAATTGACCTACTTTCAGACCTGTTCTCTCACTTTCTACACTCATCCATCATGCTCACGGATTAGCTACCACTCCTATCAGTGTTTCTCAGCTTGGGACAATTTTGTGCCCCAAGGGACACTTGCTAATATCTGGTAATGTATTCCATTGTAACAACATGAGGGATGTCTACTGGCATTCTGTAAGTAGAGGTCAAGGATGTTGGTAAAGACCCTATAGTGCATAGATTGCTCCTCACAGCAGAGAATTACTTGGCCAAAATCTCAGTGGTGTCAAAGTTGTAAAACCCAGGTGCATATGTTGATGAATTACAAATTTGTTTCCGTAGTGGGGGCTTCTGAGAGTCACGAGCCATACATCTAACTGCCCACTAGGCTTTTCTACTTGATATCCCACTGTTATTTCAAACTCAGAAACTCACCCCAATTGTGTTATTTTCCCTGAGAACCTTGCATCTTAAGTCCATTTTTTAAAGTAAATAGCACCTGGGCACCTGGGTGGCTGAGTCAGTTAAGTGTCTTCCTTGGGCTCAGGTCGTGATCCCACGGTCCTGAGATTAAACCCCAAGTGGTTGGGCTTACTGGTCAACAAGGAGTCTGCTTCTTCCTCTCCCTCTGCCTTTCCCTTCTGTTTGTGCTTGCTCTTTCTCAAATAAATAAATAAAATCTTAAAAAAAGAATAAATAGAACCACCATCTGCTCACATCAGAACCCTGAGAGCCATCCGTGGTTCATCCTTTCCCTCACCATTGAAATCTTCTCTTCAATAAACTTGTGAAATATACCTCTTAAATATGTCTTGAATCCATCTACCATGCTCCATTTTTTGACTTCTACTTTTCCAGTCTTCTTGCCATTCATGCCCTCTGTCCCCCTCCTATAATTAACATGTCAGAAATATTCTTTTTTTTTTTTTTTTATGATAGTCATACAGAGAGAGAGAGAGAGGCAGAGACACAGGCAGAGGGAGAAGCAGGCTCCATGCACCGGGAGCCTGATGTGGGATTCGATCCCGGGTCTCCAGGATCGCGCCCTGGGCCAAAGGCAGGCGCCAAACTGCTGCGCCACCCAGGGATCCCCAGAAATATTCTTTATTTTATTTTTAGTTGTACTAAAATTAAATATAGTGTAACTGGAATTTGCCACATATGCTTCTATTGGCCACAGAGCCCTCGCATATTCTATTCTCTTTGTCTGCAACAAAGATCTTGCCTACACCCTTCACCTGAGGAGTTTGTTCAGGTTTCAGTGTGGATGTCATCTCCTCCAAGAAGCTTTCTATAATATTTAGACCCTGGGCACCTCTCCAGTGCTCTCCCCTAGTATCCCATCTTTCCTAAACACTGTTCAGATAGCTTGTCTACTAGACTGGAATTTCCATTTTCTCTTTATAACACTGATGCTTACCATATTTCTTACACCTAGCAGGCACTTGATAAATGTCTAATAAGTAAATGAGTAAATGAATGATCCATTGTTCATCTTGTTAGTACCAAATTTAGGAATTCAGGAATGCTCTTTCTCAAACAAAATTTAATAAAAACCTGGCCACTGAAAATTTTTGGATTAAAGCAATTTAATTTGAGGCAAAGGAAACTGGGAACAATAGCACACTAACTTTATGTGTTTATTTATAGGTGTATAATATGCAAAGATTTGTGAAGAATGGAGTTTACATATGAATTAAATAAATCCAACCATGCTTTCAATCCTTTTGTAACAAGTCATTCCAAAATTGGTATTGAGTTTATGCGTGCTATCTGAACTGCTGCAAACTGTTGAGTGATAAAAAGTTAACTCTACACTTTTATCTGATCTTTTAGCTCAAGTAAGCACACAAACTGTTTACCAGCACCTGAATTTTATCCTCATTTCTTAAACGTTCAACACTGCTTACACTTAGCCTTCCAAACAGGATCATTCTAAAGCCATCCCAGTTGAGCTTTCTTTGCAACCGTGCTTAAGTGTGATATTTGCACGCAAGTGCTAAGTCTAAGTAACTTTTACAGATGAAAAAAAAATCCAAAGAAAGTAAAAAATGAAGAGTTAACATGAATCCCCCTATACTGCAACCATAGTCTTTGGATCTTAGATATTGCAACATCCTCACCACACAAAAGAAGAGATTACTGAAGAGTTTCATGCTTCTACTGTATTAGGTCATACTGTGTAAAACAAATCTACCTTCAGATGTGGACAGAGGGAGTACAGGAAATGACAGTCTACATGGTTTGGGTGACTCAATGGATTTTTAGCTTAATTTTCTTATCTTATAGATATGTGAACTTAGATCTCAGTCATTATTTGAATTTTTGCATATAGAAAATCCCTTTGTTGTAAGCATGAACTCCTTTCTGGGACAAAAGAGTAAGTAAAACACTTTGTTTTACATCTTTTCATAGTGAATCAGCAGAAAATCAAATTACATTTATTCTTAGGCTTAATACATTTCTATGTCCTGGACCATTTGGTTGAGCTTCTCCTGTCTGTCCTGCTGTCAAACTGTAACATGCTCTGTGTTACCATTAGAAACTAATATTAAAAAGGAAGCTGTGAAACTCAGTTGGTAGGTGCCATCATGCTCTTTCCTTCTTTAGATAATATCCCAAAATGTCATATCTCCTTAGTATTCCAGTGCAAGGGAAAAATTGCATGAAGAGGAGTAAGTCTTCATTAATGGATCTCTCACAGGGCATTCTTCTAGGTTGCCTATAAGCCCCTTCAAAGTTGAAAGAAGTTAATTATTCACTTGCAGAATTTAGCAAACCATATTGTAGGTCAGGCTCTATATAAAGCTTTGGGTACTTACATGAATATAAGAATTCAAAGTCTAGAAGAGAAAGTAAGCATATAAAAATAATTGTAATATAATGTAATAAGTATTACATTTAGAATCAATATTTATGGAGGCCTTATCACCTACCAAACACTATTCTAAATGCATGATATGGATAAATCCATGTAATCTCTGTAATGGGTCTATGATGTATATAGATTCCATTGTTTTGCTCCCCTGATACCCTTTATTTTTTTTTTAATTTTTTTTAAATTTTTTATTTATTTATGATAGTCACACAGAGAGAGAGAGAGAGATGCAGAGACACAGGCAGAGGGAGAAGCAGGCTCCATGCACCGGGAGCCCGATGTGGGATTCGATCCCAGGTCTCCAGGATCGCGCCCTGGGCCAAAGGCAGGCGCCAAACCACTGCGCCACCCAGGGATCCCCCCTGATACCCTTTATAAGTGGACTTTTGATGTGTCAACCCTGTAAGACCACAGCCCTCAGTTATCCAATCAAGCACTAATCTAGGTTGCCATGGTGATATTTTGCAGATACGATTAAAGCCCTTTATCAGTTGACTTATGAAATATTATCCTAGATAAACTGGGTGGACAGACTTCCATCAGTTGAAAGGCCATAAGAGCAGAGTTGAGGCTTCTCTGATGAAGAAGAAATGCTAACTTTGAACAATAGCATTAGTTGATACCCCAGAGTTTCAACCTGCCCATCCTGATGGACTTGCCTGATGGATTTTAGACTTGGGTAACCAGCCCTTGAAGTCACATAAACCAATTCCTTGCAATAAATCTCCTAATATATATCTCATACTGGCTCTGCTTTTCTAGTAGAACCCTGACTGATACAATAAGAGAATAAACAAAGCCAGAGAGGTTAAGTAACTTGCCCAAGGTCATAGGGCTGATGCATGGGGAAGGAAGATTGAAACTCAGGGAGTTTGAGTGCAAAGCCCCTGTGCTGAACAACTATATTCACGTATCTGCTAGAAATTCCAGTTCAAGAGAGGTTCAAAGGAAGCAATCTTTAATTCTGATTGAAAGGATTGGTGGCAAAATAGGAAGCCCTCTCATGGGAAGATTTAAGGTGGAGGAAATGCTTGGAATGGATTTTGAGGGATAAGTTAAACTTTATGAGTAACTGCTATGTGAAGGGCACACCAGATGAGGAAGCTACAGAAGCCCTAGGTGTGCTTCAATAGGGCATGAAAATAGACATACATAAATAAATAGGGCATTTCTTGCCACCATGAAGAATGTTTCCCTCCAGATTCTCATCTGTGAAAAGTTAGATTAGATGACCTCTAAAGGTTGTTGTGAAGAATAGACAGGATGTGTAAAGCATTTTGCAAGCTGTCTGGGACAGTAGATTTTCTTTCTTTCTTTCTTTCTTTCTTTCTTTCTTTCTTTCTTTCTTTCTTTCTTTCTTTCTTTCTTTCTTTCTTCTTTCTTTCTTCTTTCTTTTTTAGATTTTCTATCAAAATCACTTCACTCTCTCCACACCAACTCCTCTCTCTCCTCCAAAGAGAGAGGAGTGCTGCATACTCTGATCCTGATGATAAATTAGTACTCATGATACACAGTCGATTCTATTCAACTCCTTTTTCTTTGGAATAAAATAGAATATATGCACCAAGTGCCAGGAACAACGAAGAAAACAAGCACAGTCTCTAACTTCAGATTGCCTACAATCTGGACAGAACAGCATGATTGGGCTATGACACCCCATCTGAAGGGAAATAGATGTGGCCTAAGAGAGTAAATAGGAAGAATTTGAGCAAACAACTCAAACTGAGATTGTCAGAGAAGACTTCCTAGAAGAAGGGACATCTCAACTGGAACCTGAAAAATGAGTAGGAATCCCATAAATTATTCAGGTTCAAGTTAGTAGGCAGAGTATAGTAGAGCAGGTCTAAAAGACCACTGTCATTGTTTATTGTTAAAAAAGTGAGCAGCCTGCAGCCCGGGTGGCTCCATGGTTTAGCGCCGCCTTCAGCCCAGGGCGTGATCCTGGAGACCCGGAATCAAGTCCCATGTTGGGCTCCCTGCATGGAGCCTGCTTCTCCCTCTGCCTATGTCTCTGCCTCTCTCTCTCTCTCTCTCTCTCTCTCTGTCTCATGAATAAATAAATAAAATCTTTAAAAAAAAGTGAGCAGCATAAATAATTCCTTAAGTAACCCTTACCCATGCCCCCCTTCAAAGAATGTCTGTGGATGGACAAGTTAGCAGTCCTTGCTCCACCTTCTGGTGGGCAGTACTTAGGTAATGAGAAGGACCCACATATGGAATCTCCATCTTGTCCAAACCATAAGTCCAAATAAATATGCCTGAACTCAAGTTCATTTCACATTTACCTTTACTACTTCTGAAGCTTGGGATAACTACTCACTTGGTATTTCCACCAGACTCCAATTTCTGCCTAGTTGGCTACTGTCCAATGATAATTTGATGTCATGTGGTGTGATAACAATAATTTAGCTTCTGTAGTGAAATGGAAGGTAATAATTAGAGTGGGAGGGGAAAGTGCAGTGATTCTCCTGTGGCATTACAGAAACTGCTCTAGCCACACTGATCAATTTTCATCTTGAGTTTCTTCCTTTACATGCCTTCTATTTTCTTCTTGTTATGCAAAAACATTTAATGAAAAAAACTCACATGATTTATATGTTTTACAAACTAGAGTTGTATCAGATATTTATGCGAACTCCATCTATGTGTGGTATCTTGGGACAAGATCCTGATTGGACTAACCACACCAGCCCTTCAGAGAAAAGAGCAGAGGAAGGCCATAATCAGATATCTAAGGTTCGTTTAAAAATGGGGCCCAGGCCTCAGGAATAACATAGCAAATGTTTTAGTAAAAAGATTCCAAGGACTTTAACCACTTAACAAACTGAGTCTTACCTGAGTAGGCCTGTGCTCTACTCCATGCATATGGAAAAAGGGAACTAATATTTTCCAGAGGGTGCTGCTGAAGGGGCTTTACACGGACAGTTGAAGGTTGGTATGGGGACACTCGGAAGGCCCAGAAGCATGTGACATTGCATCAAATTGGTGAACACATAAACACAGTGACCTTAAGTTATTGTCTGAAGGATCCGTTATCCCCTGATGAAGTCCAGTCACCTCTGGGGCCTGATATTAGTAGGACCAGAGAGGGCAGGACTGGGCACATCTCCACAGAACTGAAGCAGCAAGCAAGGACCAGCAAGGACAACTGAGGAAGAAATCAGAGCTGAAGATAATGGGATGAGAACTTCATTCATCGGTAGTCAAGAGGCCCAGAACCTGCATGCTGAGTGCACATGTCTGTGTTTGGAGTTGAGGGAACATAGAGAACATTCGTGCTCTACCATGTCAACAGAGACAGATGAGGCTCCATCAAACAGAAGCAAGAAGCTGAGTGTCAAGGCTCTGAACAAAGCCCAAGGGAAGAATGTTTGCTCTGCTTCGTCAGAGCTCATGCTGCCTCCCTTGAGCCTGAACAGTTGAGGAATAAAATCCCAGTTGGTGATGGGAGAAGTATTTCCTGGTAAGGGAATATCCCTGCTCTGATCATGTCTTGCTACAGAAGAAAGGCCTAAGAAACTATGGGAAAGAGTCTGCTTCTAAGAAGAGAGAGACAGAGACAGAGACAAAGAGACAGGGAGGCAGAGAGATTGAAAGATCCTCTTCCATATGGACAAACCCGAATCACTAGAAATGGACAGACCTGTCTGACATTCTCAACCTCAGTATCTCTCCTATTCCTGCTTTAATCAGGTCTTTTCTTGTTCCAAAGGACAGGGTAAGACTCTTAAGACATCTTAGGTAGCAAGATGCAGAGGAATCAAACTAGAAGATATATAAAAGCAATAGATTCAGAGCTGGGTCTCACAGAGTAATGCAAGCACTGGCAATTGAAAATCAGGCCTTCTAGAGAACTCTGTAGAAAAGGGGTCACCAGCTCCAGCAACCTGGCTTTCCAGTTGCCTTTTCTTTTTTTGTAGTTGACGGTTGTGGCTACTCCAGGCCCTTCTATTCCAGCATGTAGCTACTTGGTGATCAGTCCACCCAAACTAATTTCTGCTAATTTCAGGGCTTCTGCTATATCATGGCTTCCATTTGTTATCTTCTCTGTGTCTACCCCTTGTTATACAACAGTCTTCTAGAGTCTACCATGTAAGTTCCCTTAAAGTTTGGATCTCTACACTCCATGAGAATCTTTAGAGCCGCTGGCAACTAGTCCTGCTGTTCAGCTGTGGCCACCCCTACTGTAATGAACTGCTGCAGTCCTTGCAGTTCTTGCTTTGGGCAAGTCAGACACTTGGAGTGGCACAGCCCTTCGGTTACAAACGTAGTGTGATATATGGGAATATAGGTGCAGTAGAAAACAAGTAGATGCAACAAGCTGAAGAAAACGATCTTTCTAAAATGCACATTTATGCACACACACACACACACACACGATAATAGAAGGTGATATTTCAAGGGGTTTCCAGGTGGTTAGAACTGTGCATATTACAGATGGGAGGAATTTTCTGGTCCCTCTAAAGACAGGAGAAAAGAGAAAGGAGGAGAAATAGAAGAGGTGAGTAATATTGCCAGCTTCACAACATATATTTAATGTGAGTAGAATTTTGCAAAACCAGTGATGGGGTCCGGTTCACATCTGCATTGATAAAAAGAAGTTAAGTAGTAGGTGCAGTTGCAGAAAGATAGGCCCCAAAGAAAGTATTTTGGAAAAGCAGTGTTACATGGAACAGTTTGAGAGAGTAAAAGGCAGAACATTTTATAAACTCCATACTGATCGCTCACTTCTTTTAATCCTCTGGGAAACACCTTATCTTCCTTGTCGTAATTCAGTAATTCTCTTGACCCCATAAGATGTACGTCCTTGATTTATGGAAGAAGAAACTCAGGTTCAGAGCAGTTATGGCATTTGCATGGGGCGGGGGAGGGGGGGCACCACCCCACCAGGGTGGTTTCATCAGTTTAAGTGTTTGAGTCTTGATTTCCAGTGAGGTCATGATCTCAGGCTCCTAAGATAGACCCCTACATCAGGCTTTGCACTGATGAGCATGGGGTCTGCTTGAGAATCTCTCTCTTTCTCTCTCTCTCTCCCTCTCTCTGCCCTGTACTCCACTCTCTCACTCACAAAAAAAATTTTATAAATAAAAATAATTTAAAAAAAAACTTGCATGAAGTCACACAACTAGTAAGTATCCTTGCCATGTCTTCATTTGTGGCAAAGTTCTTTTGTATAAAAACACACTCTGGCATTATTTTATTTTATTATTTTATTTTTGCTTTTTATGTTTTTTAATGATGTGAAATTTACCTAAAGTGAAATACAGAAAATCCAAGTGAACATTCTAATGAGACTTGAGTACCGGGTAAACCTGTGTATCTACCACCACAGTCAAGATACAGAACATGTCTAGCAACTCAAGAAAGTTCCCTCATGGCCTTCCCAGGTAATCCTCACTTCCCATAGTGATCACAATTCCAAATATCTGTCATGTCAATTTTGCCTATGCTTGACCTTAATGTAAATGAACTCGTACATCATGTACTCTTGTGTGCCTGGCATTCCTCAGTCCATGGTGTGTAAGTTTTATCTGTGAGGCATGTGTCAGCAGTTCATCCCTCTCGATTGCTCAGTAGTATTCTACTGTCTGAGCATACCACAGCTGTTTATCCATTTCCCTGTGAAGACACATTTGGGTTATTTCCAACTTGGGTCCACTATGACTAAAGTGTATATACAGTCTCGTGTGAACATATGTCTTCATTTATCTTAGGTAAATATTTAAGAAGGAAGTTGTTTTTTAATGTAAGTGAATGTTGAACCTTATAAGAACAGCCAAACAATTTTCCAAAGTAGTTGTACCATTTCACACTCTCAACAATTGTCAGTATTCTTAATTTGAACCACTGTAGTGGATGTAAAGTAAAGCCTCATTATGGTTTTAATTTGTATTTCGGGGAGACTAATGATATCAAGCAAATTTTCATGTGCTTGTTGGTTATTCTTATACCTTCTTTTATGGTTTGTTCAATAATTTTTTATATTTATAATTGAGATATTTGTCTTTTGTTATTAATTTCCTTATATATTCTGGATTTGAGACTGTTGTCAGATATATAGATATAGATCTATAGATATGGATGATATAGGTATATGGTGAGTATTTCCTGTCTGTGACTTGCTTATTCATCTTCTTATTCTGTATTTTTACTGAGCAGAAATTTTTAATTTTCATGAAGTCCAGTTTATCAAAATTTTAAATGTTTACTGCGTTTGTGTCCTCTTAAAGATATCTTTGCCATCCCTAAGGTCATTGAGTTATTCTCTTACAATTTCTTCAAGAGGCTTTATAATTTTAGCTTTTACATATAGATCTCTGATCCATCTTGAACAAACATTTGGGTGAGGTGTGAGCTTTATGTTAATGTTCATTTTTTCCTCTACATTTATCCAGTTGTTTCAATACCACTCATTGTAAAGAATTTCCTTACCACATAGAAATTCCCTGGTGCCTCATCAAAAAATGATTTGAAAGTATTTATATGGAACTATTTCTTGATCTACTGTCTATCCTTGGGTCATTAGGATACTATCTTATTACAATCATATTATATAAAGTGTGAGGTCAGAAATCAGGTAAAATGAATCTCCTAATTCTGTTATTAATTATCAAAATACTCCAGATCCTTTGCATTTCCATATAAATGTTAGAATTAACTTATTAACTTTTCCTCCCAAAAAAGTGTTGAGATTTTGACTGCTATTGCACTAAATCTACAAATCAATTGGGGAAAAAATGACTTCTTAATAAGTTTCCCAGAACAAAGACATATAAGTCACTCCATTAACTAGGTCTTACTTAATTCCTCTTAGGAATGATTTATAGTTTTCTGTGCACAGTTCTTAAAAGTCTTTGTTAAATTTGTTCCTGAGCATTTTATGTTTTTGATGATGTTGTAAATAGAATCATCTTTTAAATTTCATTTTCTAAATCTTTGCTTCTAATATACAGATAAATACCTGATATTTATATATTGGTGTAAATTTTGAATATTTCTTATTCTATGTAAAAAATCATGCAATCCCTGAACAAAGTAAGATTACATCTTCTTTTGCAATGAAAGTGCTTTCAATTCTTTGTATTACTTGGGGCACCTGGGTGGCTCAGTGATTGAGTGACTCCCTTTGGCTCAGGTCATGATCCTGGGGTCCTGGGATCGAGTCCTGCATCAGGCTCCCCACAGGGAGCCTGCTTCTCCCTCTGCCTATGTCTCTGCCTCTCTCTACATGTCTCTCGTGAATAAATAAATAAATCTTTAAAAAATTGTCTGTATTACTTTATTGTACTGAACATCCCCCAGTAAAATATTAAATAGAAGTAATGAGAATAAACATTCGTAACTCATTGCTGATGTTAAGAAGGAAACATTCACTATTCACCATTATATCTGATGTAAGGAAATCGGGCTTACCAAAGTAATAGCAACTGTATAAATCCAAATCTGCAAGGGTATTCTCTAGGGGAAAAATAAGAACAAATAAAACTGCACAAAACCTACCCCCATCAAAAGAGAAAAAAAAAGAGAGAACAGCCAAACTTCAAATTACCTGTAAATAGAAACACAAACACCAATCTCTATAAGCTATTTTTAACTTTCCCACTATAAACCTCACTGGAGAGCAAGGGCTTTTTGGAGAAAACTGTACAGAAGAAATAAAAGAGGAGATGTTGGGAAGTCCAGAATTGGTGTAAAATCACTGACAGAAGAGAAAGCACACCCTAAGTGTGTTAAGATTGAAAAAGAATCCTGATGTATAAGTACAGATTACAGGGAAAGAGGCTTAAAAATCTCAAGGAAGTAGTTCTCCAAAGGCAATACTTCTGAAAAGAAAATGGTAAAATGGAAGCTATCGTGGCTTTTTGGAAACTGTGTGGTGAAAGAAAAAAAGAAGCTAGAGAGACATATTTAGGATTCTATAAAACAAAATAATATTGAAATACCCAAGGACATGGGACCATTCCATTCTTCTACTTAGCAACTTACTAGGTAAATAAATCATATTTTGCTATTCTGACAAAAGAGGGGATCTTGAACTAGCAATCTTATAAATCACTCCATACCAACAGACCTGGCCTGAAAAATGTAGTGATACAAGCAATATTCATCTAGACAAAACTAAATAGACAAAACTCTATTTTCTAAAAAGAAAATAGAAAAGTAGAATGAAAACTGAGAACAAAATGTAATAAAAATGAGAATCAAAACTTTCCAGCTAGTGAACCACCTCCCCTCCAAAAAATGTAGTAATAAAGTAGAAGAAAACCATAACACAACATTCCAAACTCAATTAAATACTCTCCAATAGGCACTGGGGAATATGAAAAATATCCTATTTTGAATCAGAAATTTAAAAACCAAGCAAATAAACAAAAGCATCAAGAAAGGAGATGAGATTTGTTTAAAATCATAAAATTCATAGAAGATCAAAACAAAATCATGTCAAATAATAAAGAAGATATTATAAACTGCCCAAGAAAGAACGGATTTTAATGAAAACTTACAAGAGACATGAAAACATAACCAAGAGATGAACACAAAATAGGGAAAGTAAAAAGGGTCAGAGAGAAAATGTCTGGAGTAGAAGACAGGGAAAGAGCATCCAATTTCCGTATAATTCAGGACACTGAAGAGGGAAAACAAAACAATGAAAAAACAGTAATATTTAAAAGTATAATGCAAGAAAATATCATGGAAATAAAAGAAGACATATCCCAGTATATTAGAAGGACTCACCATGTACCCCATAGCAATGATGGCTACAATAGCAATAGCACTGGAGAACCATGGACCCTACATCTCTGAAGGAGAGGAAACATCTCTGTGATCCGATTAGTTATGACTCCAAGAGAGCCAGGCAAATCTAGTGTTATCTTTCTCCCTGTGTCCTCCTGCAGCTTGGCCCTAGGTAGGAGTATAATTAAAAGAAGTGCATATGAAACATGAAACTAAAATCTCAGCTTTTTGTCTGGAACATCAAGAGAAGGAGCTCAGGGAACCAGAGAGTACCAGAGAGAAGTGGAGAGGGAGGACTGGGATCACTCCAGAATTGTACATGTGTGGCTCTGATCTTAAACAGCATACCAATACTTTTGAGTACTACACTAAGGGATAGGCCAGTGTATGGGTCCCAAACCAGCAATGAGTGGTACACATGTGGTACAGAGCTGACATTAAAGCCACAATCCACCAAAGGCTGGTTATAACATGCAGCGTGAACTAAACAAGGCTGATTGCCTGGAAAAAAAAAATTCTTCATAGGATTTAAACAAAGCTCAGAACCCCATAACATGATATTCAAAACATGCAGGATACAACCCAAAATTACTCATTATAAGATAATCAGGAAAATCTCAACTTATATGGTAAAAAACATCAAGAGACACTAACACTGAGAGGACACAGATGTTGATATTATTTGACAAAGACTTTAAATGAGCTTTTATAAAAATGCTCAAGAAGTAACAAAAGAAATGGAAAGATTTAAAAGTCCCAGCAAAAAAAAAAAAAATAGAAGGTACAAACAAGAACCAAAAGAAGTATTAACTAAAAAAATATAATAATGAAAAGTTAAAACTCATTGAATGGAATGGAGATGATAGAAGAAAATTAATAAACTTGAAAATAGATCAATAGATCAATAGAAATTATCCCATCTGAATAACACAGAACAGAAGAATGGGGGAGTGGGGATGAACAGAGTCCTAGGAAGCTTTGGGAAAATATCAAAAGGCCTAACATTTGTGGCACTAGAGTTCCAGGAGGGGAGAAAGAACATAGTACAGAAAAAGGAAAGAAATAATGACTTAAAATTTGCCCAATTCTTTGAAAGATAAACACAAAGATTCAGGAAGCTGAATGAACCCTTAAGATGATAGACCACACAATACAACAAAATAATAATAATAATACTCAGACATACCATAATCACATCAATTAAAATTAAAGAGAAAGAACATGTCATGAAAACAGCTAAAGAAAATGATGCATTACTTATAGGACAAAATTTGAAAGAATATTTTTCTTAAGAAACCACTGAGTACAGAAGGATTTGAAATAACATTTGTAAAAGCGTTTAAAGAACAGAAATACCGACCCAGAATTCTATATCCAACAAAAATATCCTTTCAGAACTTAAGGTGAAATAAAGTGAAGAAAACTGAGAATTCATTACCAGTAATTTTGTTTTAAACGATTTACTATTTTTTTAATAAATTTATTTTTTATTGGTGTTCAATTTGTCAACATACAGAATAACACCCAGTGCTCATCCGGTCAAGTGCCCACCTCAGTGCCCGTCACCCAGTCACCCCCACCCCCCACCCACTTCCCCTTCCACCACCCCTAGTTCGTTTCCCAGAGTTAGGAGTCTTTCATATTCTGTCTCCCTTTCTGATATTTCCCACTTATTTTTTCTCCTTTCCCCTTTATTCCCTTTCACTATTTTTTATATTCCCCAAATGAATGAGACCATATAATGTTTGTCCTTCTCCGATTGACTTACTTCACTCAGCATAATACCACGTCCATCCACGTCGAAGCAAATGGTGGGTATTTTTCGTTTCTAATGGCTGAGTCATATTCCATTGTATACATAAACCACATCTTCTTTATCCATCATCTTTCGATGGACACCGAAGCTCCTTCCACAGTTTGGCTATTGTGGACATTGCTGCTAGAAACATCGGGGTGCAGGTGTCCCAGCGTTTCATTGCATCTGTATCTTTGGGGTAAATCCCCAGCAGTGCAATTGCTGGGTCGTAGGGCAGGTCTATTTTTAACTCTTTGAGGAACCTCCACACAGTTTTCCAGAGTGGCTGCACCAGTTCACATTCCCACCAACAGTGTAAGAGGGTTCCCTATTCTTCACATCCTCTCCAACATTTGTGGTTTCCTGCCTTGTTAATTTTCCCCATTCTCCCTGGTGTGAGGTGGGATCTCATGGTGGTTTTGATTTGTATTTCCCTGATGGCAAGTGATGCGGAGCATTTTCTCATGTGCGTGTTGGCCATGTCCATGTCTTCCTCTGTGAGATTTCTGTTCATGTCTTTGCCCATTTCATGATTGGATTGTTTGTTTCTTTGCTGTTGGGTTTAATAAGGTCTTTATAGATCTTGCATACTAGCCCTTTATCTAATACATCATTTGCAAATATCTTCTCCCATTCTGTAGGTTGTCTTTTAGTTTTGTTGACTGTATCCTTTGCTGTGCAAAAGCTTCTAAAGGAACTTCTTCAGATAAAAGAGAAATTATACCAGAATATCAGTAATAATAAAAGGGAGGAACAAAAATGGTAAATATATATGTAAACATAAGTGACTATTCTTTTCCTCTGGGGATTGTTAGAATGGTTTTGAATGATGACAGCAGAAATTATAACAGTGTCTGATGGGGTTTTCATTGTATGTAAGCATAATACATAAGAATTTAAAACATTCATGAAATGAAGAGGATAAGTGAACCTATATATGGTTGTCAAAATGGCTACATTTGAAATAGTAAAAATTGATTCTAAGTAGACAGTGAAAAGTTAAATATGTATATTGTGATTTTTACAACCATGAGAAAATTACTCAAAGAAATAGAGTAAAAATATTGGTAAATTTTTAAATGAGTACTAAAAATGTTAAAATAATTCAGGAAAAAGCAACAGAAAAAGAGGGAACAAACAGAAAATAAATATTACAGCAGTAGACATAGATCCAAGTGAATAATTACATTAAATGTAAATGGTCAAAACATACCACCTAGGGGCACCTGGCTGGCTCAGTCAATACAGCATGTGACTCTTGACACAAGTTGGACATTGATTGTAGAGATTAGTTAAAAATAAAATCTTTAAAAGAAAACATACCACTTGGAGTGCCTGGGTGGCTCACTCTGTTAAGAGTCTGCCTTCCACTCCAGTCATGATCTCAGGGTCCTGGGATCAAGTCCACATCAGGCTCTGCACTCAGTGGAGAGTCTGCTTCTTCCTCTCTCCCTGCCGGCTCTCTCTCTCTCTCTCTCTCTCTAATAAATTAATAAAATCTTTTTAAAAATTAAAAAATAGAAAACATACCACTTAAAAGACAGATTGTCAGAATGACCACATGATCTCAAAAAACTCATTTCACATATAGTGATATAAATAGGATAAAAATTAAATAACGGATAAAGGTATACTCTGAAAGCATTAATCAAAAGAAAACTGGATTGGGTACACTATTATCAGACAAAGTAGTCTTCAGAGCTAAAGTAAGTACCAGGAATACAGAGAGACCTTGTAATGGAAAAAAGGGTTGATTTACCCAGATGACATAAAATCCTAAATATGTATGTAGTTAACAACAGAGCTTTCAAAAAAATATGAAACAAAAAGCTTTAAAGAACTTCAAAGAGAAATAGAAAAATACACACATTATGTAGGAGACTTCAAAACTCCTCTTTCAGTAATTGACAGAACTAGTAGGCAGACAATCAACAAGGATATAGTAGAAAAACGACCCTCCAACTGGAGCTATTTGATGTTTATAGAACACTCCCCCCAATAATAGGAGAACACACATTCTTTTTAAGTGCATACATAACTCTTACCAAGATAAATGACATAATGGGTCAAGAACAAACCCTAACAAGCATAAAAAAATTTGAATCATAGGAAGTTTATCATATGACTTTGATGATTTAAACTAGAAATCAATAATGGAAAGATAAAAGGAAAATTTTCAAATACATGGAAATAAAACAACGCTTCTAAATAATCTGTGGGTGAAAAGAGGATCATGAGAGAAATCTGAAAATATCTGGAAGTGAACAAAAATTAAAATACATGTGTCAAAATCTGTGAGATGCAGTTCATCAAGGCCTGGAGGAAGATTTATCACATTGAAAGCTTACATCAGAAAATCCAACCAGTAAATGTGGACCACTCTTTGAAGTGCTTCCATAAAGCTTCACAACTCTTTAGTAAAAGAGGTAAAAACAATGAACGTTTGTCGAGATTTTACTTGATCCAGATAATTGCCTACTTACTAAGTATTTGCCCGTGCTTTCTTATTTTGCCATCATAACGAACCTGGAATGTAAATATTCTCATTGGATTCATTTTACAAACAAGGGAACTGAGTTTCAAGGAGGCTAACCTCCCCCAAGTCACAAAAATCCACTGTCAAGCCCTTTTAGCTGCTCAGTAAATAATAGCTAAATGATTAAAACACTCAATAAACAATCAAGCGACGTGTCATGGGAGATGAATGAATAGATGAAGTGACAAACAGAAAGATGACTGGTAAAGTAATTTAACAAGAACTTATCGAGCTATGATTCAAAAGCCCTGCATATAAAACCTGTAGAAAAAAATCACAGTCCTTCTACGATACCAATGTTTCCAAAACTTAGCACATTATAACTATTATCTAGAATATTTGTTAGAGCCATGTATGCCCAGCTTCCTTCTTAGAAGAGCTTAGTTTCATGGATCTATAGAGAAAAATGGGCTACTATCAAGCTACCCAGTGACATCCATGCCAAGGAAAATTGTGAAGAGGCCATAATGTACCATATTTGTAATAAAGATGAAGTGGTGTAGGAGGGGGATTATTGCAGCTCACAACAATACAGAAAAAATGCATCAAACCCTAAGCAGTAGACATTTTGTCATATGATTAATGTAGCAGTACCTCATACGAATGGGGGTGGTTTAGTGATCAACAGATGAACTGTGCTATGTCTATGAGGGTGTGAATCACTGCCAAGACGGTGAATCAGCTATGGGAAGGGAGAGGTCAGGGCAAGGTCACCTGTTTGGGTTTCTCAGGGCTGTTGTATCTGAGCTTGGCAGAAGTCCTTTGAAATATCTTTTATTATTTCATTCAACAAATATTTCTGGACCTATAATAATTTAAATTTTCATGAGGCATGGATTTGAATATTTTTTGGTGGTCATATATAGTGAGCTTACTCTCCTAATGAGCCCAGTCAACCATCTAGAATGTGCCTTTCTTCACTCTTTATTACTTACATCATGAATTTTGTGGAATAATACTAGTTTTATGCCATGATATGACTCCCCCTTGCAAAACAAAATTCTCTCATCAAAGTTAACATGTGGCTTACTTACATTACAAGGATATAATCAAAAAGCTCTATGAAGTGATTTGGAAACAAACACAAAAAAAGATTTTCCTGATTTCCAAGTTTTTTTATTTCCAAATCACAAATTTCCCTCTTTGCAAAAAGTTGTGGATTCAGTCCCCCAGGCACATTGAAGGTCTATAGAATATTACTTCATTATGCTTATTATTACATCTAACATGACACTTGTAAATAGACACACATAAAAATATCACCCAGGATTAGAGGGAAAAGCCATGATTATTTAGTACATATTTTTTTAAAATTTGAGTTATTAAAATCGCATTAAGTTTATCAGTCTTATTTGATTACCTCCCACTTACCTTTGGATATAGCGGTTCAGTTCCATTCAACCTGGGAGTGTAATAAGCATTGTGTTCAACAGAGACAATGTGCTTTGATCTAATAGGAAGAGCTAATATGCAGCACCAAGAGATAATGAGTAACTGCATTACATTATGCTCTTCAATAAGTGTCCTGACAATGGCAGGGGTCATTCTTCACTCATTTATTAATGATTCGATCCCTGCAATATAGAATATATCCATGAGATGTGCATTAACTAATCCAACAAGGTCTCATGGATTTAGAGCTGACCCTGTGCTTTCATATACAGGAGAATAAAGAAGAACATCGAATTATGACACTTCAAAATTTGTTAGTGGTATTCTTCAATATCAGGGCAATAAATACTTTGTATGTATTCCAAAGGTTTTCCTTTTGAGCTAATGAGATACATTATTAACTATATCTCTCTTTCCAATGCTTACTCCAGGAAGTCACTATTCACCCAAGCAAATAGTTACAGAAGAATGCCATTTGCCCAACTGACTAACTTTGAGGATAAGAAGTATGAGGAGGAAGAGTCATAAAATTGACTAAGGACAAAAGAGAAAAAAAATGCCACTCTTCAACTACTAGAACGGTTAAAATTAAAAAGCCTGAAACTGCCATATTGGCAAAAATGTGAGGCAACTAGAACTCTCATTCATTGATGGAAGAATATAAACTGGTTCTACCACTTTGGAAAACTGGTAATAAAAACTAAACCTATATTTATCCTACATCTAAAAATCCCACTTGTGGTTACATATAGAAGAGAAACAATCACAAATGCCTACAAAAAAAAAAAAAAAGAGAGAGACTTGTACACAAATACTTTGAACAACTTTATTTACAATAGCCAGATGTGCAATTACAGAAGAATGGAGAAATTGTGGTAGTTCACGTGGTAAAATACGACACACTCCATAAAACTGTAAGAAATTACTGATATATGCAACAACATAGAAGAAATTTCAAATGATTACATACGATGGGATTCCATTTGCATGAAGTTCAGGAAACTTTCCGGAGTGATGATAACTTTCTAAATCTTGATCTGGGTGGTGGTTACATCGGTGTGTACCTATGTAAAAATTCACAAAGCTGTACTGCTGGTGTCAATGCCCTTTATGTTAGCTATTCCACAATAGAAATTAAAATGATAACAGAACAAAACACAGTCCAGAGAAGAGTAGGATGTGTCCAGGGGTTAGGGATTACTCATAGGAGGTGCGACCATGTAAAAATCTTTTCTTCCTCATGGGTCCTTTTGTTGGCTTTTTTGGCTCACTCCTGTAGCTCTTACATAACTGTGTGTTAAGGGACTGGGACCCCTTTCTTAGGAAAGGGGTTTCCTGTTCCAACAGAACTAATGCGAGGCCAAAGGAAAGAGATTAGAGAGAGAATATGAATCAGCTTCTTGAGGTACAAAGGTAGCGCAACCTAGGCAACAAGGCAAGAACACCACTTAGGCCAAGGCCAATGCTCTGATTTTTATTAAGAGTGCTCCTGGAGGAATCTCTTTGAGCTGGTCTCAGGGACCTGGTGAGGTAGTTCTAACCACAAACAGCAGCTGGGAAGGATTTGGGGTTTTGAGGCTCTGCTAATCTCTTCTTTTATCAAAAATACAGCCAACAGAATTATTCCTCCCAAGGCTTTGTTTGGAGTTTTGACTGGGGAGGGGAGGTTGGCTGCGAGGAACGCAAGCTAGCTCAAGTGAAAAGGAAGATTATTGAGCGAATGACAAGGAATCATATAGAATCTAAACAGCAAGGACAGCAGGGCACCAGAGGAAAGGAAGCGGAAAGCTAATCAAAAACTGAAACAGATGCCTTCTCTGATCCTCTCTCTGTGTCTTGCTTCTCTCTGTGCGCTTGTGATTCTTCCCACAGAGCTGTCTTGTCTACGTACAGGTCTGTTTGCTCGACAGGACCATGCTTAAATGGGTGGCAAACCCTGAATATGGTTCTCCACATCGAAACAGTTTATGCTGCCACTTTAGGTCCAATTAGTTATGGACCATGGGACTTTTTTAAGCTTTCACAATCTGGTGGTTGGGCTAATTCTCAGGGGTTTCTATATCAAGATCCTAGATTAAACACAAGAGTAAAATTCACAGAAGCATACAAACACTATTAAAGCAAATATCTATCTGCATTTCATAAGTATACATATGAACAAAAACCTGCACACAAATGTTTACAGTAATTTATTCATAATTGCCAAAAACTGGAAGGAACCAAAATGTCCTTCAACAGGTAGACGGGAAACAAATTGTGGTGCATCATACAACGGAATACTATTCAGAGATAAAGAGAGTTCCTTAAAAATATGTTTATCAACTACCCCAAAATATGGATGAATCTGGAACATATATATATTTTTTCTTTTTAAGGAGGCTCCATGCCTGGCATGGAGTCTAACGCAGGGCTTGAATTCACAACCCTGAGATCAAGACCCGAGCTGAGATCAAGAGTTGGATGTTTAACTGAGTAAGCCACCCAGGTGCCCTTGAACACATATTATTAAGTGAAAGAAGCCAGTCTGGGAAGGCTACATACTGTATGATACATGCCATTTGGGAAAACTATAGAGACAGTAAACAGATCGGTGGTTGCCAGGAACTTGGATGGAAGAGAAGATTGAAGCCAGGTTGAAGACTGAATGAGGTTCTTTAGAATGGTGAAAATATTCAGTGTGGCACTACAATGGTGGATATATGACTATGAATTTGTCAAAACCTATAGAACTTCACAGCACAAAGCATGAACTATTATGTATGCAAATCTAAAAAAAATCATTTAGGAGGTCTGAGATCCCAGGAATGCAATACAGATTGTGAAAAAAAAATCTAACTCTAGCTCTAACTCTATTATAAATGTATGAAGGGGATGGAGAAGACACTTTAGAAATGTGTGGAGGGGTGCCCAGGTGGCTGAGTTGACTGAATGTCCAACTCTTGGTTTCAGCTCAGGTCATGATCTCAGGGTTGTGGGATCAAACCCCTCATAGAGCCCTGCACTCACTGTGAAGTCTGCTTGAGATTCTCTCTCTCCCTCTTCCCCTCCCTATGACATCTCAAAAGTAAATAAATAAAATCTTAAAAGAAAAAAAAAAAAAGAAATGAGTGGTCTATAAGGCCAAAAGCAAAGGCAACTGTACATGTGTGCTATACTCTGGCTGATAAAGTTATTTCCCATGTGATACTGGTTAATAACTCTGAAACTATTCTACATATATTCTGGAATTATACAATGAAGCAAATGGATGACGGAGGGTAGAAATCAGACAAGAGGTACAGACATGTTAGAGGAGACTAGAATGATCCATGTAGCAATGGACTGGAGCCAATATGAGCTCCTCTTTAGCTTAATACAGATTGCAATGGATACATATTTATAGATATGTGTATATACCTAAATATATGCATATGCATATTCTTGCTCTGTCAGCTGGGAGGGCCTAGAAGCAACAAAACCCAGTAAGAACAAGCACACCTAAGCAACCCAGATCTAGTACCGTTCTCCAGTAAAAGACACCAAGGATCCCCGAAGAAATGGCTGATTCTAGGACTAAGACAGAAAACACATAGCATGTGCCAAAAAGTAATTCTCAAAAAAAACAAACAAAAAATGTTGACATAGGGATCCCTGGTGGCACAGCGGTTTGGCGCCTGCCTTTGGCCCAGGGCGCGATCCTGGAGACCCGGGATCGAATCCCACATCGGACTCCCGGTGCATGGAGCCTGCTTCTCCCTCTGCCTATGTCTCTGCCTCTCTCTCTGTGTGACTATCATAAAAAAAAAAAATGTCGACATACAGGAGCCAATTGAAAGAGCTTCCGGGATCCCTGGGTGGCGCAGCGGTTTGGCGCCTGCCTTTGGCCCAGGGCGTGATCCTGGAGACCCGGGATCGAATCCCACGTCGGGCTCCCGGTGCATAGAGCCTGCTTCTCCCTCTGCCTGTGTCTCTGCCTCTCTCTCTCTCTCTGTGACTATCATAAATAAATAAAAATTTAAAAAAATAAAAAAATAAAAAAAAAAAAAGAAAGAGCTTCCAACAGCCAAAGTCATGGCACTTTGAGCAACAAAATAAGTAACATAGTATTGGATTACAATCCAAAGTACAAGGTAACTATTCATGAGACCCTACTGACATAAATACATGATTGAATTAATTAAATGATTGATTAATGAGGGAAGAATAGACAAAATTTCCTATGTGAAAGGATTCCAAATAATCCAGGCAGCTATTCCCCACTGCAGCATGTTCACACAGCATAACTCCCATTTCTTTTTGTAAGATTTTATTTGAGAGAGAGAGAGAGAGTGTGTGTGTGTGTGTGTGTGTGTGTGTGTGCATGAGTGGAGGGAGGGGCAGAAGGAGAGGGAGACAGAGAATCCCAAGTAGACCCTGCACACAGTGCTGCATACAGAGCCAGATGTGGGGGGTCAATTCCACAGCCCATGAGATCATGACCTGAATCAAAACCAAGAGGCTGCTGCTCAACCGACTGTGCTACCCAGGTGCCCCTCATAATTCCCCACTTCTTAAGTGTTTGCTGAACATTGTGACTTCCTTCCCAAGAGGACAGTATGCACAGGGGAAAACAGAGTAACTTTACAGTAACCTAATAGACACTACCCCAGCCAAGAGATCAAGGTCAACATTAATATTGGTATGTCATCTTGACAGCATGTACCCTTGATCTGATGTGATGAGAATGTCACCTCTATCTCTGTGGTCTTCCTCTCAAACACCCATCACCCCACCTAGTTATGAGACAAACACCATACAAATCCCAGTTGAAGTCTACAAAAATATCTGACTAGTACTCTTTCAAACTGTCAAGGTCACCAAAACAAGAAATGTCTGGCGAATTATCACAGCCAAGAGAAGCCTAAGGAGACATGACTGAATGTAATATGGTATTTTGGATGGGATCCTAGAACAGAAAAAGGACATGGGTAAAAAGTAAGGAAATCCAAATAAAATACAGATTTTGAACAATGTATGAACATTAGTTCAACAGTGTTGATAAATGCACCCAATGCATCAGTGTTAACAATGCACCAAAATGGTAACAGTAGGAGAACCTCAGGATGGGGAAGTATACGTGTGGCTTAAGAGCAAGAAAAGGAAATCTTGTAAGAGAAGTGGAAAAGAAATCCACAGTAGTGCACAGGAGCTGACGACGTGCGCCCAAAGTGATGCCCAGGATTGACCACAGCAGTCAGTGTGCCTTAGGAATACCAACCACAAGGAGCCAGAACTGGGCTCCCCACGTGACCTGGAACTCAGAAATTATAAGTTCATAAATAAAAACACAGATACCCTTATCCTTCAGAGTGGAAATCAGCTTCTTGCCTTAGGTAATGATGTGAAATGGGTCACTTGTGTGAGCTCAGATCGCTAAGGCTATGTGTGACCAGATGCAGAGCCTAAATTTGAACTCTCAGTGCAACTAAGCCCATGAAAACATACTTGCCTAAAAATTGACGTGGAGCCAGTGAGATCCACAACAGATCTTACCAAGAACAGGCAAGGCTGAAAAAAACACATTAGGAGCTCCTCATATCCCAAGGTGCAAGGTCCCAGGTGAACCCACAATCAAAAATGACAAAGCTTGTGAGAAAGCTCAGTATCATGACGTAGCCAGAATCAACCAGTGGGGGAATTCGCATTTTAGGAGTTACAGATAATGGAACAATGTAAACGGGACTCAAATGGTGAGTGTTTAAAACTGTCCTACGGAAGGAATGTCATCTGCAAACCAAGAACAGCGGTTATGAAATAAATCTAGTGTATTAAAAAAAAAAGAATTAGAAATCTTGGGTGTGAGAAATAAAACCAAGAAAAAAATAAAAAAAAATTTAAAAAAAGTTTTCCTTGATGGTTTTTAACTCTGGTTACAAATCATAATCACCCTCAGGCTTTAAAAAAATACTGATGTCCATGTCCTGACCCACACCAATTAAACTAGTAACTCTGGGAGCAGGACCAGGCATTGACATATTTTTTAATCCTCAGGATGATTATAAGATGATTCAATACTCAGAAGTACTTTGTTAAATACTTTACTAGAAACAGCTGAAGAGAGAAATAACTAATGATAATAACAAAAACTCTAGAAGACACAGCTGGAAACAGAGAAGTAGAAAAAGAAGAGAGGATGAAATAGTTAAGTCTCCACGAGGAGTTAAGGAGTTAATAGTTAGGTCTTCCTTCCAGTTAAGGAACACGAGGGCATAATGAGAGAAGTCCCGTGTGTATCTCCTAAGTGTGCCCGAAGGAGAGACAGGAGAGGACGGTGGAGACGAAAGGGTCGACCAGAAAGTGGTTAAATATTTTCTCCAAAGAGGAAGTATTTGAAAAGCCTTCTTGGGTGAGTAGATAAACAAAAAGAACCCAGACCTAGACACATCACAGGGAAAGGTACAGGGAAAATGCCAGAAGTGGATGTGGGCGGAGGGGAATGACACATCCCTAGCGCTGTTGTGTTTGTTATAAGAAAAAGTTTAAATGCCTGTTCCTGGTATGGTTGTGCTCAAACAAATACAAGGTCACTGACCTGCGATGCTGTCCTCGGACTGGCAGGCAGTGGGAGGAACAAGGCACCGTGAAAGAGCCCCAGGGAAGAGGCGACAGGCACCTGCTGGCGCCGCTGCGGTCGCTGTTGGGTAGTTTCAATAGTGCCGGGCTCCTTGTATCTGTGCCTTTTGTCTTGTCACTTTATAGGTCTTTTTAGAGTCCACTGGGGAATAGATTTATTTCCTTAAAATCAGGGTGACCTTGAGGCTTTCCTTGGCCACTAGAATTCACTGGACCTGAGGGTGGGCCGGTTCTAAGCCTAGGCCTCAGGAGGCCGAGCTTTCCTCCTGCATTTGTGCCTCTACTTTGCTAAAACACCCAGGCCACCGTGCTGGGGGTGAAGAGGTGCGGGGGGCAGAGCTGGCCACCCCAGCCAAGACTGAGAGTGACCCCAGCAGCGCTGACCCCTCTAGAGGCAGGAGGCGGTCAGGCCTGTAGGCCGCACAGGTGCCTTCCTGCTGGGACAGAGGCGGCCCACGGGGGCAGGACAGCTCCAAGCTCCAGAGCTCTCTCCTGTACCCTAGGAACCCGCTTGCTGCGCTGCCCGGAGCTCCAGAGGGTTCCTGTGGCAACCGCGTTGGTGGCACAAGCCGGGCAGGGTGGCGCAGCTGAAATCTCTTGCCCTTGAATAGTTGTCAGCTGCAGACTGAGCAGCGAAGGCCGCGAAGCCCGCCTCGCCCGCGGCCCAAGGGCGCGGCTCCTAAGCCAAGGGCGCACCCACGGCCCGGGCGGCTGCGGTGGCGGCTGAGGTGGCGGCTGCGGTGGCGGCTGCGGTGGCGGCGCCCCTAGGGGCCGGGCATCCCGCGTTCGCAGGCCCCCAGGAGCGTCCTGCAAAGGCGAGCTCGGGGTGCAGCCCCCGCGGGGTGCAGGGGGCCCGGGGCTTCCCGGGGCTTGAGGCCGCGCAGGTGAATCGCCCCCCGCCCTCGCCCTCGCACCGGGGCTTCGGGAGAGCAGAGCAAGGAAGGGCTCCGCAGGCCGCTCCCCGGGTGGGGGGGCCGTGGTTTGGGGTGCCCGGCGGCGGGGCCAGTCCTCACTGCGCAACGGGGCGGGGGCGCCCCGGGGAGCAGGTCGCGGGGCCGGTGGGGGGGTCAGTGGGCTGGGGGAAAGGGGGGTCGGGTGAGTGGGGGGGAGGTGGAGGGGTGGGGGGATTTAGGGGTAGGAGGTTTAGGAGTGGAGGGGTGGGGGGTGGAGGGTGGAGGGGGGGTTAGGGGTAGGGGGGTGGGGGGTGGAGGGCTGGAAGGGGTAGAGAAGGTGGAGGGGTAGGGGGGGTAGAGGGGTGGAGGGGTGGAGGGCTGGAAGGGGTAGAGAAGGTGGAAGGGTAGGGGGGTGGAGGGGGTGGACAAGGTGGAGGGGTGGGGGGCTTTCGGAGTGAGGGGTGGAGGGGTGGGGGGTTTAGGGGTAGGGGCTTAGGGGTGGAGGAGTGGAGGGGTGGGGGGTGGAGGGGTGGGGGGTTTAGGGGTAGGGGGGTGGAGGGATAGGGTGGGGGGTGAAGGGGTGGGGGGTTTAGGGGTGGGGGGTGGAGTGGAGAAGGTGGAGGGGTGGAGGAGTAGAGGGGTGGGGGGGGTGGGGGGTGGGGGGGGGGTGGAGTGGAGAAGGTGGAGGGGTGGAGGGGTAGAGGGGTGGGGGGTGAAGGGATGGAGGAGTGGAGGGGTGGGGGGGTGGGGGTGGGGGTTTAGGGGTAGAGGGGTTTACGGGCGGAGGGGACCCCGCATTCCCCCGGCCAGGGGTGGCCCGTGTGCTCTCCCAGGACCGACCCTCCCGACGGGACGGGCTCCCCGGACCGGCTGCCCCCGAAGCCCCGGGGTGGGGTGGGGGGCGCCCCGAGGGCCGCCCTTCGTGGAAAGGGCGCTGGCGCCTGGGCCCCGGGCCGGCCCGCGGAGCCCGCACGGCCGCGTGTCCCCCCCCGCGCAGGGCCGGGCGCCGGGCCAGGTAGGTCCCCTGTGGCCGCGCCCGCGCATCCTGGCCTCCGCGGGCCCCGACGCCACGCATCGGCTCCCCTGCTGCTCGGCGTCCCCCGAGCTGCTCTCGGGCACCTGCGGGGACCAGGTGCGGGTGCAGGTGCGCGGGGCTTGCCCCCCGGGGAACCGCCCAGGTGCGTCCCCAGCGCCCACCCACCTGGGCGCCTGCAGCTCACTCGCAGGCGAGGTTAACAGAACACAGTTCCTGGTGCGACACGGTCCCACTTCTCCCTAAGATGCCCCAAGACCCTGCAGGGAAGGCTCCCATTGTGTTAAGGCGCTGACAGCCCGAGCGGGCCCTGGGCCTGCAGGTGGGACGCTGCTGCCGCTCCCCGCCCTTGGGCGCTCCGGGCCGCAGTTTTCCCACCCAGGCAATGGGACTATTCATACTCCTTGCCTTCGCAGTACCTGCTTTTCCTTTAAAAACATAATAATAATAATCCAGATTAAGTCCTTAGCTCAAGGCTTGGCACATAATATATAGTCAATGTTGGTCAGCTATTTTTGTGATTATTTCTCCTATAAATAGCAAGGCAAGTATTACAGTCTTTGAGTTAAGTCTTAATTGGGCTACACAAAACCTTTTCAGAAGTAAAGTGTCTTCTAAGCAGAGCCTTTTGGTTTTCCGATTTCCTATCCAGAGTCCCGGGTTTTCCCTATTTTCCTGGGGAAATACAAGAGAACCTGACAAAGACAAACTGATGAATTAAAGCAAAGATACTCAGTAACAGAAAAACAAAGGCAGGATGATCAATTTTAATGTCAAAGAGATGGCACAGATATTAAGGGAAGACACAGTCCTTTTTGTGTTCATTAAAGACAACATCTAAATTGAAGTGTAACAGTAGGAAACAGAGATGCTAACAATTTTAGGTTCCTAGTTTTGTAGGCGTTTTCTTAAAAGTGACTCTCAAAATTGTACAAAATTCCAGCCTCACAGACCAGAGTGTGTCCCTGAAAACATATAA
The DNA here is from genome assembly GCF_018345385.1 of Vulpes lagopus. NCBI lineage: Eukaryota > Metazoa > Chordata > Mammalia > Carnivora > Canidae > Vulpes > Vulpes lagopus. The sequence goes on from NC_054834.1 coordinate 7,484,597, forward strand.
AGTAAAAACGGTTACAAGTATAAGGAAATTAAATAAACTAAGCTTTCGTATATTTGACTACAAATAGGTGTGAGCGAATATTTAACAACACAGGAAGACGGTCATGATACAGGACAAGGAAGAAAGAACAAAAACAAAACAAAAACACAGTTTCTAACAGAAGGGTATGTCCTGAGGTCAAATAAATTTGAAAAACACTCAAACCAGTTCCCCTTGGACATTCACTTTTAAAATCTTAATAACCATATTAAATAAAGGCTCTGAGAAACCCAAACCCAATCTAGTGTTTTCCACCACTTTTATTTGAGCATGGAATACTCCTCTTATCACCCATATTAAATTTCTATCGAACAATCTTTTATAGACACATTTCGGGATATGCTAACCTAAAAGTATTCCCATTAAAATCAGATAAACGAAAAAGGAAGGATAATATCAGCCACAGAATATACATTCCATATCTATGTAGATAGTATGTAAAAGGCTACTGGAAAGAACATCAAGTATTTTCACAGATGGCATTTTCCTTTTTAGATTACTAAAGAGAATCATTGGAAAAAATTTGAACTATGTAATATTTTAGCATCTATTAAAATATATTAAAAATCAACATTTCATATGATGTCTATAACATTTTAGAAAATATCATGAATGGGGATGCCTGAGTGGCTCAGTGGTTGAGCATCTGCCTTCGGCTCAGGCCATGATTCTGGAGTCCCGGGATGGAGTCCCACAGGGAGCCTGCTTCTCCTCCCTCTGCCTATGTCTCTTCCTCTCTCTGTGTCTCTTGTGAATAAATAAATAAAATCTTTTTTTAAAAAAAAATATTATGAATAAAAATATTTCATTCACAGTAATGAAAGACTTCACTATTTAAAAAATGACCTACCTTTCCACTTGGTTCACACTACCTCCTCTGGAAGACTTTGCCTGACCTGCTTTTCCCTGTCCCCCTGTCACCTTCCATGCTGTTCCTCTCTCTCTCTAACAGGACTCACCTCACTGGACCACAGTTATCTATCTGCTTGTCGCTTCCCCCTACCCCCACACACATACCTCAGCCCTGCCTGAACAGGGAATATGTTTATTAATTTAGCGTCACTGATCTAGAGCCCAGTGGCTGGTTAAGAGGTGCTCAACAGATGTTAATCTATTTAATTCATGAGCCAATTACTTGAGCCTCACAAAAAATGTAAATATCCATGTCTTTCAGGTCAATGTCTTTGACAATCTTTTTATCTGTTACCTGTCTACACTGCTCAGATTTTTACATTTAAATGTCTCCCCCATGGGGCACCTGGGTGGCTCAGTGGGTTAAGCTGTTAAGTGTCTGCCTTCGGTTCAGGTCATGATTCCAGGGTTCTGGAATCGAGCCCCATGTGGAACTCTAGGCTCAGAGGAGTGTGTTTCTCCCTCTGCTCCTCCCCCTGCTCATGCTTTCTCTCTCTCTCTCAAATAAAATCTTTAAAAAAATTAAAAAATAATAAAATCTCCTCCTCCAAAGCCATGAAGGGTTGGATTTTAGATTGAATGGAAATTACCACCTTATTTCTTGAAAGTTAGAAACTAAAAAATCAAAGAATCAGCAGTGTGAATGTATCTGGTAAGACGAGCATCCCTCAAAATTGTATGCATCACAGCGGAGCAGGGCTCAGCCAGGTTGCCTGGAAATGCCCCGGTCTCCTGGTCTACCAGGGGAAGGGCTGCATCAGTTCAGTTTCCATCAGGCCTTGGGTCTTTCAGGGCTCCAGGCTTGGTCTGTTGGCATTTCTCAGCCTCCCCTGAAGCTGCTGGCATATGGATTCAGACGGCCTGATGTCCGGGCCCCAGTGTTAATCTCCTGCCCCCCCCACCCAGGTCATGCCCACGGTCATTCTAATTCAAAGAGAAAGCAGCCAGGGAAGCTGGGTCCCTCTTCTGAAACAGAGCCCCAGGGGCTGGAACCCACACACCTGATGACAGGGATGTGTGACCTGCTTGGGCCTTCAGCCTGAGTCCCAGCCTGTCCAAGTGACCCTGTCTGGTTCTGCCATAGGCTTTGGCTCAACAGGCACAAACTATCAGCAGACCTGTGTCTGTTGGTTGCTGATGGAGTGGTACTCTGAAAATAAGTTAATTTTAATTCAGCAAAATTGTTTACATTATTTAATAGATGAGGCTATCCCCTCAAAAATTAAACTTTGCTTCTGAGGTATACTGAACTCAAAGGTTTGTCTTGTTTTGCTTTATTTTGTTTTGGGGGATAGGTATTTTGCACTAATTGTGTTTTATCTGAGAATTTAAAAGGGCTTTAAAAATGATGGAAACCATATTGTTCCCATTTTGTAGAAGGGAAAGTAGACTCGCTTCGGGGCACTGAGTTCAGACATTAATCACCATTAACTAAGCTAGATGCCTCTCTGTTGTGCATTCTTTTTTTTTTTAAATAAATTTATTTTTATTGGTGTTCAATTTGCCAACATACAGAATAACACCCAGTGCTCATCCTGTTAAGTGCCCCCTCAGTGTCCGTCACCCATTCACCCCCACCCCCCGCCCTCCTCCCCTTCCACCACCCCTAGTTCGTTTCCCAGAGTTAGGAGTCTTTATGTTCTGTCTGCCTTCCTGATATTTCCCACACATTTCTTCTCCCTTCCCTTCTATTCCCTTTCACTATTATTTATATTCCCCAAATGAATGAGAACATATAATGTTTGTCCTTCTCCAACTGACTTACTTCACTCAGCATAATACCCTCCAGTTCCATCCACATTGAAGCAAATGGTGGGTATTTGCCGTTTCTAATGGCTGAGGAATATTCCATTGTATACATAAACCACATCTTCTTTATCCATCATCTTTCGATGGACACCGAGGCTCCTTCCACAGTTTGGCTATTGTGGACATTGCTGCTAGAAACATCGGGGTGCAGGTGTCCCGGTGTTTCATTGCATCTGTATCTTTGAGGTACATCCCCAGCAGTGCAGTTGCTGGGTCGTAGGGCAGGTCTATTTTTAACTCTTTGAGGAACCTCCACACAGTTTTCCAGAGTGGCTGCACCAGTTCACATTCCCACCAACAGTGCAGGAGGGTTCCCCTTTCTCCGCAACTTCTCCAACATTTGTGGTTTCCTGCCTTGTTAATTTTCCCCATTCTCACTGGTGTGCATTCTATAGTCTCTCTTGTAATTTGCTTCGTAGGTGAACAAGGTGCAGAGCACTAGGCCAGAGTCTCCCTTGATAAATCACTGAGTGGACAATATTAAGAAATTATCTTTCTCCCAAAGGTAATGCCTTGTATTCTTACGATGAGCATCAATCTATAATAAATATACAATTAAAGGCAAAAAAAATTTAAGGTTTTTTGAAAGGCTTTTTTTGTGGGATAATTCACTCACAGGTAGTCATTTCTTAAGCACCATGTTTAGGAAGCTCATATATTCATTTTGACTCTAAGTAATTTAGAACTAGTTTGCTTATTCATGTGAATTCAGTGATACTCTACGGACCTTCCAAATATATGTTTTAATCAGATCATAGCAGATGCTTTATGCGTGAAGGGTTGCATATTAACCAAATAGCTCACAATTTTTACATATTCCATCTCACTTGCCTGTTTATTCAAGTTATTTGATTAATTCCTTGAGAATATTTTAGGTGCCTAGTAATAGCTTGTTGAGTGAGTGAAAGATATTAGAAGTTCAGTGAGATCAGAGGATCCAGTTTACAGGGCCAAACATTGCAGTAAGAAGTAGCTTCAAGCACACAACTCGAAGAAAATGAGGGCCCAGTTAGACCAGGCATGTTTCCCTGGCTCGGGCACTGAGAGGGCTTTGGTGGTGAGATATTCAGAGCAGAAAGACATGCTCTTTGCTATCTCTCAGGGGTGAGGCAATGCAGATGCCCCTGGGGCATTTGCCAACTCTCCCCTCACTCACTTCCAGGACATCATAATTGGCCCAGTGGCTACTAGAAAAAGCCCCTGAGAACAGTTAGAATTGATTTTAAAAAAAGTTTCAGGCTGAAGGAACCCTGAATAGCATTTTCTTTTATTCGGCCTTACATTTTGTCATGAAAAAAAAAAAAAAAGAAGAAGAAAAAAAACAGATGATACTATTTCTGGAAAGCCAGGATTTAGCTCATTTTTTTTTTGTTTTGTTGTTGTATTATTATTTTTTTTTTTTAGGCAAGTAATTATCAAGAGAGCATAGCCTTTTTTATTGTTCTAAATCCAATGAAGCAGATGCCCCTAATATGACCTCTGGAGGCCCGGCCAGCTGAGGCTCAGCGTGGCAAATCCCAGTGAATCCTCCATTGTCATAACCTCTGCCTGTCCCTGGGTCCCTCTCCCACTTCCTGGCCCCTTACCCTCTCGCACACATGCACACTCTCAAAACAGCTTCTTACACAGCCCCCGCCACTGAACAGGATGCTTGTCCAAACTAAGAAACCAAGATGTGGTCTGGCATTCCTTCCCGGCAAAAAAGTTCCAAACCTTTTTTAGGAAGGCAGAGCGTGTAGTGTATCCAGACATACATGCTAGTCTAGAGAGATGGATACCAGGCACTTGTTACCTCGTGCCTTGCCAGGACTTTCTATAATGTTTTTCCTTTCTATTTTTTTTCTCTTTGAATCTGTGTTTGATGAAAATGTTTGCTTAATCCCTTAATATTCCTGCCAAACAAATACTTGAGAAATAATGAAAGATTCTTGAGATTATCTACCTCATATATAAAGCACATATATATACACACACACTTACACACACACACATAAAAGCTTAAAATTACATATAAAACTTTAAAAATAATTATTTGGAGATGCTTTTTTTGTTTGAGGAATGTTTCATACAAGAGCACACCATTGTACAGAGAATCTACCCAGCAGAATCACTGAAGAATTTGGTGGATAGAGTAGATGGAGACAAAGTTGACATTTACTACTTAGAATTCCCACCCCAAGTACACTCAGGACACCCTCACTGTCCTATTCAGTCTCCAACTGTCATTTGAAGGGACTTCAACAAAGGACCATTCTGTGGAGAATGTCCAAGAGTAGAAAAGAAGGGCATCCCATAGCTCTTGTATTATTGATTTCAAACTTAAGCCTGGGGGGAATGGGGCAGGAACAAGATAATGTCCATCGACCATCTTGGCAGGTAGGGTTTATAGTGGCAAACCGAGTTGGGGGGATCCAGGCGGGTGAAGAGTCATTCCAGTAGGATCCCAGGGCTCAGGTCAACCAGGTCGAAAAAGCCAAGAATGTAAGGAACCAGAAGGTGAGTGCAAGGTGTGTCCTAAGGAGCACTGAGGGTAGCTGCTTCTGCCATCACGTCCAAAGGCAAAGTGTGGGGTGCAGAAGGATGACGAGACCAAGAGGCCAGGACACTAGGCAGAGGGAAAGCAGGAGGTGAGGTACAAATGAGAGACTGAAGAGAGAATCGAACACAGCAGCCTGAATAGGGAGGAGTCTGAAGCCAATGCTTGGCACTGGAGTCATTTGGTCTGGTTTAAAGTCATGGTGTCATGGAGAAAAGGTGGTCTATCAATCCCCCCCAGAATTCTCAATTTTCAACTGTTCTTGCCCAACTGTTATCAAACAGGAGGGTGGTGCCTTTCTCAAGTTAAGGGTGACTTTAGAATTTTAAAGGGGAACCAGGCTTTGGGTTGTGGTCAAGAACCTGATGTCAGCAAGGAAGCTGCTAGCGTAAAGTCTGAGCAAGTGAGAGAGGAAAAAACAAAGGTCCAGAGTTCCAAACCAGCATGAGATGTGGAAAAAATGAGGGAAAGAGGCCTAGGACAGAGTCATATGGTTCACACTGCAGGTGCTCTGGGTTCTGAATTAGGGTGAGGACACCTCCCTCTCCCTTATATTGTTCACTACCCTTTCCTCTTGAACTCGCTCTTTGGGTTAGCATGTGACACTCTCTTGGGCTGGTGCTGCCTTTCACATGTTCTTTATGACTTTGCTTTGTGGATCCCAGTTTCTCTACCTGAGCCTTGCATTGGACTTTCTTCAGAGCTTACTCCTAGGCCTACTACTCTTCTCACTCTGTATACTCTAGTGGGTGCTTTCATCCATGCACCGACTTTTAATTCCTAGTGATTTCCACACTTGTGTCTTCAGCCAGACTGCTGTACCCAATTCTGCACTCACACATCAATCTTCTATGGACTCAGAGTTACATATTCACAATTGAGCCCATCGCCTCTACTCTGCAACTTTATCCCTTTACATCCCCCATCTCAGGTGACCACATCCCAACCATACATGTGTTAAATCAGATATCTAGCACTTGTTCTTCGTTTCTCCCCACCTCCCTAACTCCTAGATCCAACCACCATTTGTCTGCTTCCATTGTTTCTATGTCCATTCACCTTCATCCCATGTCTCTAGAAATTCCCTCTACTATCATTCAGTTTCTGTTCCTAAGGAATTCTTACCAGTCCACCAACCTCTTAGGCGGACCTTCTATAATTTATCTCCACTCTATTACATAAATGACCTTGCAGGTATGAAAAAATGTCATCTTGCTACTCATCTGGTCAAAATTTTGAATGCTTTTGTATTACCCATGGGATAAAAGAAACCCATGGGATTCTTTTCAACATACCCAGACCCTTCAGGATCCAAGTCCTATAACTTGCTTTACCTTGTCTTCAAATACATCTCCTCCCCCACCCCAACGTGTAATTTTGTCAAATGGTATGAGACTCTACGTTTCCCATTCCTTCAGATTCATGTCTTTTACTATGCTACTGCATTGGCTTAGCATACCTTCCCTCATTTCGCACCTGACAAAACCCTCAGCCAGGACCAGCTACATAATTTGCAAGGCCCAGTGTAAACAAAAAGGGCTTCTTGTTTAAAAATTATCAAGAATTTAAAAATGGGGGCAGCCTGGTGGCTCAGCAGTTTAGTGCCGCCTTCAGTCCAGGGCCTGATCCTGGAGACCCTGGATCGAGTCCCACATCAGGCTCCCTGCATGGAGCCTGCTTCTCCTCTGCCTGTGCTCTGCCTCTCTCTCTCCCTCTCTGTGTCTCTCAGGAATAAATAAATAAAATCTTTTTTTAAAAAAAAATATTATGAATAAAAATATTTCATTCACAGTAATGAAAGACTTCACTATTTAAAAAATGACCTACCTTTCCACTTGGTTCACACTACCTCCTCTGGAAGACTTTGCCTGACCTGCTTTTCCCTGTCCCCCTGTCACCTTCCATGCTGTTCCTCTCTCTCTCTAACAGGACTCACCTCACTGGACCACAGTTATCTATCTGCTTGTCGCTTCCCCCTACCCCCACACACATACCTCAGCCCTGCCTGAACAGGGAATATGTTTATTAATTTAGCGTCACTGATCTAGAGCCCAGTGGCTGGTTAAGAGGTGCTCAACAGATGTTAATCTATTTAATTCATGAGCCAATTACTTGAGCCTCACAAAAAATGTAAATATCCATGTCTTTCAGGTCAATGTCTTTGACAATCTTTTTATCTGTTACCTGTCTACACTGCTCAGATTTTTACATTTAAATGTCTCCCCCATGGGGCACCTGGGTGGCTCAGTGGGTTAAGCTGTTAAGTGTCTGCCTTCGGTTCAGGTCATGATTCCAGGGTTCTGGAATCGAGCCCCATGTGGAACTCTAGGCTCAGAGGAGTGTGTTTCTCCCTCTGCTCCTCCCCCTGCTCATGCTTTCTCTCTCTCTCAAATAAAATCTTTAAAAAAATTAAAAAATAATAAAAGTCTCCTCCTCCAAAGCCATGAAGGGTTGGATTTTAGATTGAATGGAAATTACCACCTTATTTCTTGAAAGTTAGAAACTAAAAAATCAAAGAATCAGCAGTGTGAATGTATCTGGTAAGACGAGCATCCCTCAAAATTGTATGCATCACAGCGGAGCAGGGCTCAGCCAGGTTGCCTGGAAATGCCCCGGTCTCCTGGTCTACCAGGGGAAGGGCTGCATCCAGTTCAGTTTCCATCAGGCCTTGGGTCTTTCAGGGCTCCAGGCTTGGTCTGTTGGCATTTCTCAGCCTCCCCTGAAGCTGCTGGCATATGGATTCAGACGGCCTGATGTCCGGGCCCCAGTATTAATCTCCTGCCCCCCCACCCAGGTCATGCCCACGGTCGTTCTAATTCAAAGAGAAAGCAGCCAGGGAAGCTGGGTCCCTCTTCTGAAACAGAGCCCCAGGGGCTGGAACCCACACACCTGATGACAGGGATGTGTGACCTGCTTGGGCCTTCAGCCTGAGTCCCAGCCTGTCCAAGTGACCCTGTCTGGTTCTGCCATAGGCTTTGGCTCAACAGGCACAAACTATCAGCAGACCTGTGTCTGTTGGTTGCTGATGGAGTGGGACTCTGAAAATAAGTTAATTTTAATTCAGCAAAATTGTTTACATTATTTAATAGATGAGGCTATCCCCTCAAAAATTAAACTTTGCTTCTGAGGTATACTGAACTCAAAGGTTTGTCTTGTTTTGCTTTATTTTGTTTTGGGGGATAGGTATTTTGCACTAATTGTGTTTTATCTGAGAATTTAAAAGGGCTTTAAAAATGATGGAAACCATATTGTTCCCATTTTGTAGAAGGGAAAGTAGACTCGCTTCGGGGCACTGAGTTCAGACATTAATCACCATTAACTAAGCTAGATGCCTCTCTGTTGTGCATTCTTTTTTTTTTTAAATAAATTTATTTTTTATTGGTGTTCAATTTGCCAACATACAGAATAACACCCAGTGCTCATCCTGTTAAGTGCCCCCCTCAGTGTCCGTCACCCATTCACCCCCACCCCCCGCCCTCCTCCCCTTCCACCACCCCTAGTTCGTTTCCCAGAGTTAGGAGTCTTTATGTTCTGTCTCCCTTCCTGATATTTCCCACACATTTCTTCTCCCTTCCCTTCTATTCCCTTTCACTATTATTTATATTCCCCAAATGAATGAGAACATATAATGTTTGTCCTTCTCCAACTGACTTACTTCACTCAGCATAATACCCTCCAGTTCCATCCACATTGAAGCAAATGGTGGGTATTTGCCGTTTCTAATGGCTGAGGAATATTCCATTGTATACATAAACCACATCTTCTTTATCCATCATCTTTCGATGGACACCGAGGCTCCTTCCACAGTTTGGCTATTGTGGACATTGCTGCTAGAAACATCGGGGTGCAGGTGTCCCGGTGTTTCATTGCATCTGTATCTTTGAGGTACATCCCCAGCAGTGCAGTTGCTGGGTCGTAGGGCAGGTCTATTTTTAACTCTTTGAGGAACCTCCACACAGTTTTCCAGAGTGGCTGCACCAGTTCACATTCCCACCAACAGTGCAGGAGGGTTCCCCTTTCTCCGCAACCTCTCCAACATTTGTGGTTTCCTGCCTTGTTAATTTTCCCCATTCTCACTGGTGTGCATTCTATAGTCTCTCTTGTAATTTGCTTCGTAGGTGAACAAGGTGCAGAGCACTAGGCCAGAGTCTCCCTTGATAAATCACTGAGTGGACAATATTAAGAAATTATCTTTCTCCCAAAGGTAATGCCTTGTATTCTTACGATGAGCATCAATCTATAATAAATATACAATTAAAGGCAAAAAAAATTTAAGGTTTTTTGAAAGGCTTTTTTTGTGGGATAATTCACTCACAGGTAGTCATTTCTTAAGCACCATGTTTAGGAAGCTCATATATTCATTTTGACTCTAAGTAATTTAGAACTAGTTTGCTTATTCATGTGAATTCAGTGATACTCTACGGACCTTCCAAATATATGTTTTAATCAGATCATAGCAGATGCTTTATGCGTGAAGGGTTGCATATTAACCAAATAGCTCACAATTTTTACATATTCCATCTCACTTGCCTGTTTATTCAAGTTATTTGATTAATTCCTTGAGAATATTTTAGGTGCCTAGTAATAGCTTGTTGAGTGAGTGAAAGATATTAGAAGTTCAGTGAGATCAGAGGATCCAGTTTACAGGGCCAAACATTGCAGTAAGAAGTAGCTTCAAGCACACAACTCGAAGAAAATGAGGGCCCAGTTAGACCAGGCATGTTTCCCTGGCTCGGGCACTGAGAGGGCTTTGGTGGTGAGATATTCAGAGCAGAAAGACATGCTCTTTGCTATCTCTCAGGGGTGAGGCAATGCAGATGCCCCTGGGGCATTTGCCAACTCTCCCCTCACTCACTTCCAGGACATCATAATTGGCCCAGTGGCTACTAGAAAAAGCCCCTGAGAACAGTTAGAATTGATTTAAAAAAAGTTTCAGGCTGAAGGAACCCTGAATAGCATTTTCTTTTATTCGGCCTTACATTTTGTCATGAAAAAAAAAAAAGAAGAAGAAGAAAAAAAACAGATGATACTATTTCTGGAAAGCCAGGATTTAGCTCATTTTTTTTTTGTTTTGTTGTTGTATTATTATTTTTTTTTTTTAGGCAAGTAATTATCAAGAGAGCATAGCCTTTTTTATTGTTCTAAATCCAATGAAGCAGATGCCCCTAATATGACCTCTGGAGGCCCGGCCAGCTGAGGCTCAGCGTGGCAAATCCCAGTGAATCCTCCATTGTCATAACCTCTGCCTGTCCCTGGGTCCCTCTCCCACTTCCTGGCCCCTTACCCTCTCGCACACATGCACACTCTCAAAACAGCTTCTTACACAGCCCCCGCCACTGAACAGGATGCTTGTCCAAACTAAGAAACCAAGATGTGGTCTGGCATTCCTTCCCGGCAAAAAAGTTCCAAACCTTTTTTAGGAAGGCAGAGCGTGTAGTGTATCCAGACATACATGCTAGTCTAGAGAGATGGATACCAGGCACTTGTTACCTCGTGCCTTGCCAGGACTTTCTATAATGTTTTTCCTTTCTATTTTTTTTCTCTTTGAATCTGTGTTTGATGAAAATGTTTGCTTAATCCCTTAATATTCCTGCCAAACAAATACTTGAGAAATAATGAAAGATTCTTGAGATTATCTACCTCATATATAAAGCACATATATATACACACACACTTACACACACACACATAAAAGCTTAAAATTACATATAAAACTTTAAAAATAATTATTTGGAGATGCTTTTTTTGTTTGAGGAATGTTTCATACAAGAGCACACCATTGTACAGAGAATCTACCCAGCAGAATCACTGAAGAATTTGGTGGATAGAGTAGATGGAGACAAAGTTGACATTTACTACTTAGAATTCCCACCCCAAGTACACTCAGGACACCCTCACTGTCCTATTCAGTCTCCAACTGTCATTTGAAGGGACTTCAACAAAGGACCATTCTGTGGAGAATGTCCAAGAGTAGAAAAGAAGGGCATCCCATAGCTCTTGTATTATTGATTTCAAACTTAAGCCTGGGGGGAATGGGGCAGGAACAAGATAATGTCCATCGACCATCTTGGCAGGTAGGGTTTATAGTGGCAAACCGAGTTGGGGGGATCCAGGCGGGTGAAGAGTCATTCCAGTAGGATCCCAGGGCTCAGGTCAACCAGGTCGAAAAAGCCAAGAATGTAAGGAACCAGAAGGTGAGTGCAAGGTGTGTCCTAAGGAGCACTGAGGGTAGCTGCTTCTGCCATCACGTCCAAAGGCAAAGTGTGGGGTGCAGAAGGATGACGAGACCAAGAGGCCAGGACACTAGGCAGAGGGAAAGCAGGAGGTGAGGTACAAATGAGAGACTGAAGAGAGAATCGAACACAGCAGCCTGAATAGGGAGGAGTCTGAAGCCAATGCTTGGCACTGGAGTCATTTGGTCTGGTTTAAAGTCATGGTGTCATGGAGAAAAGGTGGTCTATCAATCCCCCCCAGAATTCTCAATTTTCAACTGTTCTTGCCCAACTGTTATCAAACAGGAGGGTGGTGCCTTTCTCAAGTTAAGGGTGACTTTAGAATTTTAAAGGGGAACCAGGCTTTGGGTTGTGGTCAAGAACCTGATGTCAGCAAGGAAGCTGCTAGCGTAAAGTCTGAGCAAGTGAGAGAGGAAAAAACAAAGGTCCAGAGTTCCAAACCAGCATGAGATGTGGAAAAAATGAGGGAAAGAGGCCTAGGACAGAGTCATATGGTTCACACTGCAGGTGCTCTGGGTTCTGAATTAGGGTGAGGACACCTCCCTCTCCCTTATATTGTTCACTACCCTTTCCTCTTGAACTCGCTCTTTGGGTTAGCATGTGACACTCTCTTGGGCTGGTGCTGCCTTTCACATGTTCTTTATGACTTTGCTTTGTGGATCCCAGTTTCTCTACCTGAGCCTTGCATTGGACTTTCTTCAGAGCTTACTCCTAGGCCTACTACTCTTCTCACTCTGTATACTCTAGTGGGTGCTTTCATCCATGCACCGACTTTTAATTCCTAGTGATTTCCACACTTGTGTCTTCAGCCAGACTGCTGTACCCAATTCTGCACTCACACATCAATCTTCTATGGACTCAGAGTTACATATTCACAATTGAGCCCATCGCCTCTACTCTGCAACTTTATCCCTTTACATCCCCCATCTCAGGTGACCACATCCCAACCATACATGTGTTAAATCAGATATCTAGCACTTGTTCTTCGTTTCTCCCCACCTCCCTAACTCCTAGATCCAACCACCATTTGTCTGCTTCCATTGTTTCTATGTCCATTCACCTTCATCCCATGTCTCTAGAAATTCCCTCTACTATCATTCAGTTTCTGTTCCTAAGGAATTCTTACCAGTCCACCAACCTCTTAGGCGGACCTTCTATAATTTATCTCCACTCTATTACATAAATGACCTTGCAGGTATGAAAAAATGTCATCTTGCTACTCATCTGGTCAAAATTTTGAATGCTTTTGTATTACCCATGGGATAAAAGAAACCCATGGGATTCTTTTCAACATACCCAGACCCTTCAGGATCCAAGTCCTATAACTTGCTTTACCTTGTCTTCAAATACATCTCCTCCCCCACCCCAACGTGTAATTTTGTCAAATGGTATGAGACTCTACGTTTCCCATTCCTTCAGATTCATGTCTTTTACTATGCTACTGCATTGGCTTAGCATACCTTCCCTCATTTCGCACCTGACAAAACCCTCAGCCAGGACCAGCTACATAATTTGCAAGGCCCAGTGTAAACAAAAAGGGGCTTCTTGTTTAAAAATTATCAAGAATTTAAAAATGGGGGCAGCCCTGGTGGCTTAGCAGTTTAGTGCCGCCTTCAGTCCAGGGCCTGATCCTGGAGACCCTGGATCGAGTCCCACATCAGGCTCCCTGCATGGAGCCTGCTTCTCACTCTGCCTGTGTCTCTGCCTCCCTCTCTCTGTGTCTCTCATGAATAAATAAATAAAATCTTATAAAAAAAAAAAGAATTTCAAAATGGCAACAGTAGAGTATCAAACCAACCACAGAGCCTGGATTCTAAGCGAGGGGCCTGGATCATATCCTCATGCCCATAAAGGTAGCCCAGTCCTCAGCTTCATTTTCTCTTCCTCTGAATTTCTTCCTATTTTCTCCATAAGATTTGGACCTCTCTTCTCTTTTCTCACTACACTGCACAGATATGTCCATTCTACCGTTCATCCTGTGGTATCTTCATTTTTGGTGTGCATCTTTCCTCATTAGGCTGTAACTTCCTGACGCAGAAACTGGGCCTTAGTTAAAGTTGTATATTCAGCGTCTAGCACAGGACATGGTAGAGTTGGTCCTCATGATAGATTTGTTGACTGATCGCACTCACTGGTCACTGAGCAATCCCACTTTCTACAACTTCTTTTTTGTGGGATGGTGTTGTCATCTCTTTGCTTTGTTTCATTTTATATTCACTGATTGGTCGGTCAGTTGCTCACTTGATTGGTCTTAGGAACAGTTCTAAAAGACCTATGTTCTAGGAACAGTTTTAAAGTTCTTAGGAACAGTTCTACGTTCTTAGGAACAGTTCTAAAAGATGACTACCACAATGGCTCAGTGTCTCTGGAATTTCTAGAGATATATACTTAAAAGAGCCCCTATCTGTAACACGGAATAGTTTTTGCCATGGGCATCGGAAACAAAATTGAATGACAGATAACACATCATCTTTCATTTATATTTCCCTTTAGGGATTTTGACACATGCATTATAAGTTATATTTTTCAAGTAATCTGAAAATGTACTGTGCTTCCAAGTTATCCTACTGCATTAAAACTCAGAAAAAGGCTAAACTTCTTCAGCTTCTCTATTGTAAACTTATCCTTAAGAGTGACACTTGTGATTTCTTCCCTCTCCCACCCTCCAAGTATCATTCTTCAAAAGATAGTTCATCCAGAGGGCAAACATACAGAAGATAGATGCAGAGCCTCTTGTTGAAGCAGAGGTGGAGTTGGGGCAGGCAAAGCATTTGCTTCTCCATCCTGGCTCTCCCCATCTTCTGCCAAGCAAGTAGTCTTGAAGAAAGAAAGAAGAGAGTATTTTATATATATATTTACTTATATATATTTATTATTTATAAATTTGTATATTTATTATATAAAAATTTATTTATATATTTATTATTTATATTATTTATTATATATATTTATTTTGTATTATTTATATATATAATACTCCCTTCTTTAATATATATGTATATATACCCATAAATACATATAAAAATAGTATATATACACACAAATTTTATTTATATAAATATATACGTAAAAATAAAATATACACACATACACATATATACATGATACTTTTTTCTTTTTCTTTTACTTTTAATAACAATCCATCCAGGACCCAATACAACAGTCTAAACCACCAACTTGAGTTTAGCTAAGTCTACTCATCTAGGCAGACTTCCTGAGTAGAAAATTGGGTTATTACTGTGTGACATTTCTAAATTGCAGCGTTGGGCATGGAAGCGGGCTTAGTCATCAGGGGATCTGACATCCAGGTGTCATATCTATGCAGCTATTGAATCTTCATGATAGTTGATAGAGTCCATAGAGGACGGGCTGTTTAATCTCAAAAGTTTCTAAGTTTGAAAAAGGCCTTTAAAGGGTCTTACAAATGCCAAAGCAAACTCTTTCCCAGTGATTGCACATTCAGAAATCCATCTGAAAACAATCATCCAAAACATGGACTAAATATCCATTACATAATTATTTATATTCGCCTAATATTGTAAACAAGTGTTCAACACTGTGGAATTATTAGCTGTACTGCAAGTGATGAAATCACATTTGATGGGCTATCGCGCAGCTATTAAAACTGATGTTTATAAAGAGCTTTTTAAAACTTGGGAAGATGTTTACATTACAATGCTAAGTGAATTATGCAGCTTCCACAACGTATGTGCCATATGATCTCAATTATTTCTTACATGTACAAAGAAATGAAGATAAAACATATATAAATTTTAACTCTGATCTTTTTTTTTTTTTCTCTGAGATTATAGGTGATTTTTTTTTTTTTTTTTTACTCTTCTGCTGTCTCTATTTTTTCTGGTAAGCACATCGTTTTCCTAATAAGAAAAATATAAGACCTTTCTTTTAAACATGGCATCTCAAGCCAGCCCATGACTTCGCCTTAGCCCTCCCAGGCATGAACCAACATGACATTGAGAACAGAAGGGCACAAAGCCATCTAACAAGATGGGTGGGTCAGCTAGAACCTGAGCTAACAAAATTCACGGAGAAACTTGAAACCACAAAGCCCAATTTGCAGAAGAATGGCAAAATGGAGCTTACTCTTCAAGAAAAGTGAAAAAACTCTTAGTAGATTACCAGTTACAATTTTGTTATGCTACTTTCTAGAAGCCAGGAGAAGCATCCTTCTTTGTTTAACAAGACGGGGTGAGGAGAGCTCAGAGGCTAAATCTGTGATAAAATGCAACATTTCAATGTGGCAAACATAGCAAAGAACTAAAAAATGGTCAACTTATTTGGTTGTAAGTTTCAGAGATTCATTAGTTGAACTAAAAGGACTATTTATTAGGGACACATATGGAGTGATAAGGGATACAGCATCTCATGGAGAGTGAAAGAGGAAGAGCGGGTAGCAAGGATCTATAATTAGAGCAAATTTCAAGGACACTAGATCAGAAGGGGACTTTGGGTCTGAGGCTGTTCTAAAGACTGCAGCAGCAAGAGTCCACATCTCGGTGCTGGTGCTCCTGTATTCACACAACTCAGAACCCCTGGGCATCTGTTTTTTTTCCTATTCTGGTATCATACCTTATCTCATATGTTTTCCGAACCACGTATCTTCTGCTTCCATCCCTGGTCAGTTGATTTTACATATGGCTCACAATGGCCATCCCAAATTTCCACAACTACATGGCATTCTGTGAGCCTTGACTCTCATTGAAGAGAAGCCAAGCACCTTAGTGTGTCTGTTTTACTAGATCAAGAAGGAGTTGCAGTGCCTCAGCCCTTCTACTTACAGTAAACCACTTTATAAGCCTCTGATACACCTACGGGTTCACGTGTTGTCTCCTTGTCCATGAGACATATCTTCTACCTGAAACTGCCCCCTGGGAAGGACTCTTGGGCTGAGCAGATTCGCTCAGAAGGGAGTGGAAGAGAAAGGATATAACATAGAGAAGGTGCCTAAGACTTTATGCCTAAAAACTCTGTGAACAGCCATTGAATGAGGAAGGATTCAGTTTGCCTGATGAACATTTAGGGTAAAGAATACTGTTTCTGGAAGGTTGGCATGTCTGCCTAGAGTTAAATCAGTATCGTCAAGCCTACAGAACAGAATGGCTATATAAGCTAGTTTGTACCTATTCGTTAATAAAGGCTTAGGAATATTTTTATGCACAGAAGAAAAAAGATACACAATTTACATATTTAGCTGGGAAGCAGACCACACTCCTGATCCTTTATTGTATTTCACACAGACATACTCTTCCTTCTGTTATCAGGCTATGAAAGGGAACGGTAACATCTCACCCGCGACAAATTTCTTAAGTAGAATTTTGCCTAAACACAAGTTACATTAGTTACTCAAGACATTGATGCTACTTGTTCAGAACCTAAATAAAATAATGAGCTTCCTCCTTCTCCCCCTGACTACTATGTAGATTGCTTTGGGCAAAGTTATAAGCAAAAAAAGCGTAGAAATCTTGCCTTTGGCATCTGGATGTCTGTGTTGAACTGAGAGTCTGGAATGAAAACAGTTGAAAGGAAAATATGGCCTTAATGGGAAAGCCAATGCAAATTTCGCAAAAGAAATATTCTCTAATGGCCCTTTTCATGGCAGGATCAGCTGCCTCAATGCCCTGTAGACTCTATGATTCCATTAATCTCATGGCTTGACAAGAAATATTCGTATCACAGTTTGATGTTTGAAGACTGGAGGAAGGATATAACATTTATCGAGCGCATGCTACAATAGTGGGTCTCAATCATTATCTCATCTAAACCTCATAAAAATGCTAGGGGTTGGGTGTGATGATGGCAATGTCTCAGGAAACGCAGCCTTAAACCTCGCCTTAAAAAAGCCTAGTCGGGCAAATTGGAATTACTGTTCCTTGCCTCAACTTGATCACCGCAGGTTCATTGTAATTATCTGGATTAATACTAAATACTACAATTCTCATGAACTCACAATAGAGTTGGCATCAAGCTGTTCAGAATACTGTGGTGTGTGGATTATATGCTGATAGGACTGGACCTACCTAGTGAAGGGAAGAAGGGCAGGAGCCTGATGAGGAGCTGGGAAGAGGACATTCAACACCACAGGTGATCAGAGCAGGGATTTTCACAGACGGCACCACGTTCAAACAGCGACAGGCCCTGCTCTGCGGCAGGTGATCCAAGGGTCCTGTTCTCGCTACCCTCTCTTGTAAAGGCCTCAATCTATTTCTGGCCCTGATTGCCAGTTTTATTTTGGTCATCGATGCCTATTTGTTCAGAACCCCAAATAAAGTGATGGGCCTCCTCATATATTTGAGCAATGCATGAACAGTGGGGAATGTCATTCTCTCCCATTGTGGCTATTCTCTGTCAAATGTCTGCGGAGGAGAAGAAAATGAAGCCTCTTCTTTGCACTTGCGTGGTAGGAGAGGTCTCATACATATCCTTGGTTTGGGGCAGGAAAGAGCTGACTTCAAGGTTGAGTGCTACTTGACTTTTCCCCATTTTTCAGGAACTCTTCATTCGCCCATTGTTTCCTGCACCCGTAGCAAAATGCCCCATGCCAGGCGAAGGCAAGGCTCATGTTTCCATACTCACTGCCTCGTTGGAATTTTGCTGCTCATTGTTTCACAGACACATACATGGAAGTCCCCCACCTATTTTTACCTCTCAAAGTTCAAAATGACAGGAGTGGTGAGTAACAATAATGTGAGTCAGCAGGGCCACCAGCCAATGAGTTAATGACGAGTGTGTGCAAAGAAATGAAGTATTCACCTGATGTCTTACTAACGTGTGAGCTGAAAGAAGAGAAGTTTCTGGGTCCAGGAAGATATTCAAGGTCGGTGTCCGATCACATGGGCCAAGCAGAAGGGATTCGGAGGAATGGGCCCTCAGTGAGTGAAAAGGAGCAAATGAGGGAACCCTGGGTGGCGCAGCAGTTTGGCGCCTGCCTTTGGCCCAGGGCGCGATCCTGGAGACCCAGGATCGAATCCCACATCCGGCTCCCGGTGCATGGAGCCTGCTTCTCCCTCTGCCTGTGTCTCTGCCTCTCTCTCTCTCTCTCTGTGACTATCATAAATAAATAAAAATTAAAAAAAAATTAAAAAAAAAAAGAAAAGGAGCAAATGAGACTCAGACTGAGCAAGAACGTCCGTGGAGAAATACAACCTGTGCCTTGTATAGCAAAGTTCAAACTGAGCAGAAAGAGTCAAAAGGAAATTTTCTCGGATGGTCTCCACCGGGTGTGACGTGTGGGTAGGCAAGTGGTCGTCAGACTTGAGCGTGCGTCAGAATCAACTAGCTCTGAGAACCATTGGGTTAGCAGATTCACCAAGCCGCATGGTTGGGAGACACAGGTTATCCTGGGACGGTAGCCACGCGTCCTCTGGCTGTGGACACGCTTGTGCCGACAGATGGCCAAGGCCGCCCACTGCAGGACATCACCCCGGCTTCCGATTTGGTGGAGCTGGTTTCTTTAGGTGAGCTCGAGGATCGCAAAATGCATCATGTGGTCGTTTTGTCTTTATGTCTCTGCTGCTTCCCACAAAAAAAACATAAGAAAGCTTATAATAAATGATGTATGTATTTAAAACTTGAAATGGGAAATGAGAGAAAACATGGGAAAAAAAAAAAAAAAGGAAGCAACATCTCAACCCCAAACTGCTAGGGAATCTAAGAACAAGTATTCATCTTAGCCCTGAATTTGTAAGTAGTGGAGGTCAGAATGGGGACTCTGATGGGTCACATAATTCTCAATGCCCATCTGTAAAACAACTCCTCAGAAAAGCCCATTTGTTTGGCATTTTAAATAATGAGGAAGAAAGAAAGGGGCAGCTTGGGTGGGTGGTGTCACATGAACAATTTTTTTTAAGTATGTGAGGTGGAGGTAGGAGGCGTACGTGAGGGATGGTGAAGAGCCTGGCCGAGGTGAGGTGAGAGCTAATTTGTGGATGAGTGAGCAAGAGCGTCAACACCCAACAGGTAGCCCTCATGTTCTAGAGGCCCCAGGCTTTCACGCTCTTCGCAGAACCAGACTTGGTTCCAAGAGCCAAGGAGAAAACAAAGGCTCCTGAAATGTTGCCACATCCCAGGGCAAACCAGACCGACTCCTGTGAGGCCTGGCATCAGGCGGCTGTAGGAAAGCAGCAGCTGATTCCAGAACGGGGGCGCAGTCCCAGCTCCAGCTAACGGACAAGCGGGATTCTCCTGGATCTTGCACCAAGTCACCTGCCCTAAAAGGGCACCGAAGCACTTGTAAAACGCCCAAGGAACACAGGCCTCCAACCCTCCTGCTCTGCCCACGGGGTTTCTGAGGTGTCTCATGGCTCCGGTTCAAATTCCTGTCATACCGTCAGAGTTTCCAGACGACCGGGATATTTGGCTAAGGCCGCCCGGTACATCTTCTGTCGAGGGACTCTCCCCTGCCAGGAAGGGTGGGGTGGCTCAAATGAAAGACTCCAACCGAGTCCTTTCCATTCCCACTTCTGTGGTCCCCCCTCAGACTCTCATTGCATCGTCACATGAATCAAAATGATCTGGAGACTCGTGGTCATGCTAATGTCCCAACACGCCTTTTGTCCCTAGTGGCACCTTTCTTGGGGGGGGGGGGAGACATCAAAATAAAGTCCCCCAGATGAACACCATTTGCTTTGGAAGCATCAGGAACGAGAAGGCAGCTGAGGGATTTTTAACTTTCCCCCAACCGTCATGTGGCACTTGGTTTACATTCAACCATTAGGATGAGCATCAAGAGGAAAGGTACGTGACTCGAACTTTTTCGGGCCTGGGCTGGTTGTTTACTCTTGCCTCGCTGTCAGAATCCATCATAAGCTTCTCTTATTATCTTTCCCGTAAATACACCAGACTTGGTGGAAAGGAGAACATTCCTCTGGGCTGCTTAACAAGCAAATTATTTTTCAAGTGCTTCATCCCCTTCCTGCCCGCCCTCTTTGGATAAACATTTGGGAGACACAATCCTGTGGCCTGGCAATTTGCAAAGACTGTCTTTGTCTTCACAGAGGCAAAACAAGATGGACGAGGGTGATGGAGGATATGAGTTATCTTGGGTAATCAGTTGAAATATCCACATCTCTAATTCAAGGCTTCCTTTGATTTATCAATGTCATATTTCACATTAAGGCCCCCAACGTCCATGTTCTTCATTTCCTTTCTAATTATTGCTTTCCAACCCAATAATTTGCTGTCCTACAGTTTCTGAAGTCTTGCATCTAGTTTGTTCAGCATCTTGGAATGTGAGGAGAAAAGTAGGCTCTCTGTTAGAAAGACCATATGGACTTTTTGTTCTTTTCCTGCCTCTCCCCATCCTTTCCCATCAGTAAGTAGATCCCGGCCTGGTGCCTGGGGAGGCAGGACACGCAGAGTAAACAGCCTTTCTGAGATCATCGACGGAAATCGGGGGAAGGCTCAGAGAGAATGGAGGCCCAGGATCTAGTTTTATACCTTTATCGGGGGCAGACACTTGGTACGAGCTCCTTAACCTACAGGATTCACAGGGATGCCCAACTCTCAAAAAGCTTAAAAATTGGGCTGCTGAGAGAATCAGGGAGTGGACGCCATTTCCCTCCCCACTACCGCTTCCGCCCCTTGTATGCCTTCAATGTCATCTCTCACCTGGATCGTGGAAACAGCCTCCACTTCCACCCTTACCCTAACCCAAGTGTGTTACCAGCACGACATAAATCAGACCGTGTTACCTCACATCTCTCGGAGTAAAAGCAGAGTCTTCCCATAGGGCAGCCCCATTGCCTTTCTGACCGTAGCTCCTGTTACTCTCTTCCTAGCTTATTCTGTTCTGCTGCACTGGCCTTCTGGTGTTCCTTGAATGCCTCAGGGATGCTCTCGCCTCAGGGCCTTTGCACTGGCTGTTTGCTCTGCCCGGAATACTCTGCACCGTGCCCCATGCCTTTAGTCCACCTGACTTCCCAGCTCTGATGGACTGCTCCATGTGTGTCACCAGGTACCTGACTTCCCAGCTCTGATGGACTGCTCCATGTGTGTCACCAGGTACCTGACTTCCCAGCTCTGATGGACTGCTCCATGTGTGTCACCAGGTACCTGACTTCCCAGCTCTGATGGACTGCTCCATGTGTGTCACCAGGTACCTGACTTCCCAGCTCTGATGGACTGCTCCATGTGTGTCACCAGGTACCTGACTTCCCAGCTCTGATGGACTGCTCCATGTGTGTCACCAGCCCCTACCTGGTGAGTGTGCCCTTACAACCCCCTGCCTCATTACCGTAGAATCTCCAAAACCACAGAGAGCCCAAGTGGGAAATTCATGGGCCGGAGGTATCCCTAAGGGATTTAGTGAATAAACACCCAACCTCGCATCCTCTGGTTGGATTTTACACGGGTCCTCAGAGGTGCCTTGAAGAATCAAGCCCCTCACGAGTAGCAGTAAGCAGTAAGCAGCCGCGGACGCACCCCGTTGGCTCTCCTCACTTGCGCATCTCTCTTCTCCATCCTGACATTTCTGCTCTCTGGGCTCGTCTTTCCAACCCCCAATCTCAAAGCTCTATTCCTTTCTGATATTCTAAGAGGAAAAGCAGTTGACTACCAGACTAGCCAGGGGGCTTCTGAATTCCCTGAAGTCAGAGAAGTCACCTGCCCCGTCCCCGACGTAGCTAGTCCCGGGAGCGGGCAGCCAGGGATACGTCTTACCAACAGCAGATTTGGAGATGACACACAAGGCACGTGTCCCGGGGTAAGAGACACACCTTTCTAGAAGTATTCATGAAGTTCCTTCCTGCTCCTGATCATTTCAGAACCAGGTCCCCAAGTCAGAACGTGCTTGCCACGGCTCACCGCAGTCACCCCCTTGCTGGGGCCTCGCTCCTTATCCAGGCACCCAGAAGGTTCCATTCACTCTGTGATCTGTCCTAGGCAACGGATGGGTGGAAGGAAAGGGAGAGTGTTGGTCTCATCATTGCCTGGAATAGTGTTTTTGTTTTGTTTTTTGCCCCGAGAAGAAACTCTCCATGAGGCTCTAACGGAGGATGAGGATGGAGGGCCGTGCGAGTTTGCTAGGGCTGCCGGCGCAGAACCGCAGCCTGGTGGCTCACAGAACACACAGGTCTTTCCTCACAGTTCCAGAGGCTGAGGGTCTGCGATTGAGGTGGGGGCAGCTTGCTCTCCTCCCACACCTCTGAGGCCTGCGGACGGCTGCCTTCTCGCGGTGTCCTCACACGGCCTTCCCCTGAGTGCGCATCCCGGGTCTCTGTGCGTCCAGACTTCCTCTTCTCACCAGAACCCAAGTCAGAGGGGGTCAGGGCCCACTTTAATGACCTCGTTTTGCCTTTAACCTCTGTAAAGGCCCCATCTCCAGGTGCGGTCACATGCTGAGGTCCTGGTGGTCAGGGCTTTGGCAGGTGCATTTGGCGGGTACGGTTCAGCTGTAACAAGTGGGGATAGACAGAGCTGTTCAACTAGGTGTGGTCTTGCCCAGCTCACTCTCACTCACCCCTACCTTACACTTTGCCCCAAATCTCAGTCTTTTCTAACAAGGTATCCCGGGATGGCCATTGTCCCTAGAGTAACGTTTCAGCCATGGTGTGGGGTTGTCCAGCCCCTTTGCCTCCTGTTCTGTTCCAGCACCCTCTGGGTCGGGCACGTCAAGGGGTGGCACACGGGCACATTCTCATTGTCCCTGGTGCTGTTTCCTGTGAGCCACCCCTAGAATTGCTCTGTGCCCACAACACTATGCCAAAGCCACTCTGCTGGAGTGCAGATTGCCCTACACTCTGGCATGCTGGCCCTAGCATCTCGCAGACATGCCTCTGGCCTGCTCTCGCCAAGATCCTCTCACAGACCCTGGAGACAGACATCAGACTATCTCCAGAACCCCTTCCCTCAAGACCATAAAGTCCCCTTCACCAAACAATCCCTTCCCTTCTCTCTCCTTCCACCACCCACAGAACCCCTGCGGTTCTATAATCCACCCACCTTGAAATTTCTTCTCACCTCAGAGAGCCATGATTTCCAAGGTCCAGATCAAGGAGTATTTCAAGGGTGACTCCTTCACGTAGCTTCCAATATAATCCTTTTGAAAACTAAAAATATATATATAATTCAATAACCTCTTACATTTACGTGGCATTTCCAAGTTCAGTAACAGTGAACCTGGAAATGCCATGAGTGAACTTAATGACTCATTAAGTCATTTGATTTTCCGACAGCCCGGGAAGGAGGGCATCTCCTCCTCCCCACCAGGTACGCTCCGCGTGGAAGTCTAGCCTGACCGGGCCAGCGCCAACGGCCAATGAGCGGAAGGCCTCAGCTAGAACTGAGATGCCTATTTCAGTGCTCTTCCAAAACTGCTGTCAGTCTTCCCAAACCCCCTTCAACATACTGCAAAATACCTACATGAATTTTTCTCTAAGATGTATGAGAAGCACCTGTGTAACGGGACACCACGTGACGAGGAATGAAAGCCATGCTTCCTACCTTCCTTCCTTCCAACATCAGCTGTAAGGCGCCGATGTGCTACTATAACAACACAGTTGACTCTTGGCAACCCCGTGAGCTCCTGCATTGGTTTCTGAGGGCTGCCGTAACACAGTACGACAAACCGAGGGGCTCGAGACGACAGGAATGTATTCTCTCACAGCTGTGGAGGGTAGAGTCCGAAATCAAGGCGTCAGCAGGGCCATGCTCCCTCTGGAGGCTTCCAGAAAGGATCTTGCCTTGTCTCTTCTAGCGTGTGGTCCTTGCAGACGATACTTGGCAATCCGTGGCTCGTAGGCCTATCACTCCGATTTCTGCTTCCAACGCCATGTGGCCGCCTTCCAAGGATATTGCTTCACCCCTTCTCTCTCTCTCTCTCTTTTTAAAGATTTTATTTATCTGTTTGAGAGAGAGAGAGAAAGAGCACAAACAGGGGTCGGGGGTGGGGAGGAGAAAGGTAAGAGGAGAGGAAGAGGAAGAAGCAGACTTTCCACCGAGCAGGGACCTCGATGTGGGGCTCAATCCCAGGACCCCAGGATCATGACCTGGGCTGACGGCAGACGCTTAACCCACTGAGTCACCGGGTGCCCCTTCCTCCTTCTTATAAGGACACTAGTCATTGTATTTGGGCCAATTCTAATCCAGTGTGAATTCCCCTTAACTTGCTTGTATCTACAATGATTCTTTTCAAACCAGGTTACATTCACTGATACCAGGACTTCAGACTGGACCGTATCTTTTGGGGGGAGGCAATTCACCACAACAGGTATGGACCTGTGTTCCATAGATGAAGACCTCGTAAGGCTCAGAACAAGTAGGTCAGTATTTCTCTAAGTTTGGCCCAACAAACAGTGATGACATGGGAACACCTGGGGGTTTGTTATAGTGCAAGGGCCTCACCACAGATCCGCAGAATCAGTCCAGACTGTGTTTAACGAGGACTGTTGGTGGCTTGTAGGTACACTTGATTTGGGGAAAATAGATTAGTAAGAACCACCAAGGGTTTTTGTCAATGAGCCCAAGAGCTGACTTCAGAACTTTAATTTTTTAGCAGACTACGTTATCCTTCATTTTCTGATCCAAGAATCTGCTTGATTATTTGCCCCAAATTCCCATGAATGTTTGTCTTTCTTGCTTGGTGTCCATGGCCTTTCCAGGACCCCTGTGCAATTGTCCTACATGGTGGTGCTGCACGGCCGCACGCAGAAGCCCCATCCTGTCACCAACTCCTCGTCCCGCCCTCCCTGACCGTGTGTCACCCCTCCCTGTCACCGATTGCTCCTCAGCTGTCCCCTCCACGTGGGGGGAAAGCTAGTGTGCACTCGGGCCAGAGTCTTACAGCATTTTACACCATTTCTAAGGATTGTATCAACTTTCTGTTAGGGAACATTGGGCAATTGCACATCCAAAGTCTCTTTGTAAGAGATGATATCGACGGTGTCATGCTCAACCTCTACACGGGGAACAAATACCACTATTTACAAACACAATAATCACATTATATAACAAGAGGAATAATGGCATATGTTTACTGAGTCTCCCGTGTGCTGGGCATCCTGCCGTTCATATAGTTTTTCATTAGCTCCTCCTTTGGGGGGATACTGTTAGACCTATTCTGTGGATGGGCAAACTAGGTCTTTCCAAGCAAGGTCAGAACCAGGATTACAACCCAAGTAATTTGACTCTACCTTATGCTAATCTGCCTCCGTACCTCGCCTGGGCAGTCTGGTCCCAGCTCCTCAGCCTGGGCTCCTGTGTCACCCCACCGTCGGGTGCTGTCTGCAACCACCATCCAGTCTTCCCTCCTCTGCTGGCCTCCCCACTACGTCCTCCCACTCCCAACATCCATCATCCTCTTCCCCATCTCCCAGATACGTTCCATTGGGCTCTGAGCATCCACTGTTGTTGCATGTTGTCATCATTTATGAGCCAGGCCGAGGCTCCCACCCCCAGTCCTAGTGGGAGGGCAGCAAGAGCAGAGAGTAGCCGTACTTGAGAGGAAATGAAGGCAGCCCCTCCTGAGGGAATGGCCCCTCTGCACACAGTAACGACCCCGTATTGACAGTCAGGAGCCTCACTTTCCATTCTTGACTCTGTTAGTCCTTAGAATTATGCTTGGACATGTCAGCTCATCTCCCTGGCCTGTACCGAGAAGGGCTGGGCTACATAATTTCTGAAATTCCATCCAGGTCTAACACTCTCTAAATCTAAGTACTAATTCTTCCGGGAAGACACTCCTATAACTTTAGCCAATACTGATCGCTTCTGTTCTTAATCAAGTCCATATTTCAGTCCCAAAACTCAGAACACAATTTGACAGGAATATTTCATACTACTCCTGGGTATGGGAAACAATGAAATTGGAGCTGGAGTGCCAAAAATACTGCCATTCTTGGGATATTTTGGTGGGAACAAAGGGGTAGAGTATTTCTGAAAGCAAGAATATATCCCTGAAATAACAGAGTATGTGTTTAGTCCTCGCAGCATATACGTGTTTGCTTCTTACTGAATACCTTTTTTTTTTTTTTTTGATACTTTTTCATACTTTTCTGTATTTTTCTGTGTGGCATTTATGGATCTTAGCTCCTTCCCAGAGAGAAATTCCTTGAGATGAGAAACTCTCTGGTGCACTTCAGGTATTCTCACAGCTTTTCCCCAGTACAGCCTCATGGCGGGGGCACATCACATACACGTATTCTTTTAAAAACAACAAAGCTAAAAATACAGCACGAAGGACGTGGATTAAGCATAAAATATTTCCCACAGGCAGTAGGCTAGCACTTCACCGAAAGGGCTCATTTCAGTCTGGTTGCCTGGAAAGGCGTCAGCACAACAGGAGAGCAAATGTGTCACGGTAGGTTTTCCACACACAGTCATTGATTCATTCATCGCCGCTGCGAGCTGGCTGTGACTTTGCCCACATCATCAGATCTAACCAAAATTTTGTAATTAAATCCATTTTTTTTTCTTTCGTGGTAACCGCAACAGGTTTGTATCCAAACCAAAAGGAATTAGAGGCTGTGGGAGAGTTACCTTGTCTCTCACCATAGATTCACATGGTCCG
The DNA here is from genome assembly GCF_018345385.1 of Vulpes lagopus. Classification (NCBI taxonomy): domain Eukaryota; kingdom Metazoa; phylum Chordata; class Mammalia; order Carnivora; family Canidae; genus Vulpes; species Vulpes lagopus. Next base: position 7,511,649 of record NC_054834.1, read on the forward strand.
ACAACCTCCTCCTGTGTTAAGGGGCAGTAGAGACAATCAGGTTCTTGAATTTGAAAATTAAAAGGACCCCGAGAAATTGCCAGGTTTACTCCCCTCCTTTTGTTGATTGAGGAAGTGGGGGGCTGGATGTTAAGGCAAAGTGCCTAAGGTCCCAGAGTAAGTCAGAAGTGGAGGCAGAGGTGGAAGTCAGTCCCTCTGGCTTTGAGGCTGCTGTCTTCTCTACAGGATCCATGAGAACTTCCTCGTCGATAATGCCGTAAGGATCTTTGGTTGACTGGAGTCATTTTTCCTCTGACCCTTAGCATCCTGTTTGGGTTTAGGATGAAGGTGGGGCCCCCTAAAGAAAGTTGTTTATTGCACAGTAGGGTGGTTGGCATGTCCTGGTTTGCCCAGCACTTTCTGGGTCTAGCACCGAAATTCTCATATTCCAGGAGTTTCTTCAAGTCCCCGACAATCCGGGACATGGGCACCCATTCCTGAGAGCATGTCCTTCAAGCAGTACAGGTTCCCACGTGTGGTTTGTGGGGGATCCGTTGGGCTCTGTTTGAGTCCGTTTGACAAGCAGGTCTTCAGCAGGTGGATGTCACCCGGACATCTGCTCCTGCCACACACAGCTGGGGGCTCGTGGGCCCGCACTTTCACGCACCTCGCGGAAACACGAGGATACTAATAATACTTAACCCAGGTAGTTGGGACGATTGGCAAGGTACGTAAGCAGTCACTACTCGATAGAAATGTTAGCTCTTCCCTCTGCCTGCGGACTCAGTTTCTCCCCTGCGGCAGATCCTGCTGGTTGCTTACCCTGTGCCTATCCTCCCTTTCTCCTCACTTACAGAATCTTTTTTGTTCAGGACCCCAGTGAGTCTGGTCACACATATTCAGGGTCCCAGAGTCCCCTGTGGCCAAGGACGGTCGTGTGGCCCTCGCGTGGCCAACGGTGTGTGAGCTGAGCCCCCGGCTAGACCCGCGGAAGCTCGGTGCAGGGGGTGGGCTCAGCTCTGTATCTTTTCAGGTCTTTGCCTTCCGCTTTCCACTGGGGCTGCCAGAGAAGACACAGGATTTGTACTAGAAGATTATTCATTGTCTACCTGGAATCCAGATTCGACCGGGTGTCCTGTACTTTTATTAACCTGGCAACTTCTTCCTTCCGGCCTAGAGTGTCGACACTATGCCTGGACGTGCAAGGAACATCGTGAGACCATTCGCCGCAAGCTGAGGGCGGTGATGGAGGGGACCTGGACCACGGGGCGTCGTGGAGCCTCTCCAGCAGCCTGGGCTCCTTAGGGTAACTGCTGGAGGTCCCTGAACACAGGCCCTACCTGACGCTCTTCACGTGGCCGCAGACTTTGTCCTCCTGCCCTCCTTGATTTTCTGTATCCTTCTCTGGGAATGCTCAGTTTGGTTGTAATCACTTTCAGGGTAAGGCCCCACAAAAACTACATTTCTCCACCCACTTCTGTCTTTTTTTTTTTCTATCACTATAATATGCTGTAACCTGAGTGTATTATATCTCCTGATTCCATGCAAAATTCACCGACCTGCCCACCCTCCAAGGGGGTTGGGGTGTGGGACCCTCAACAGGTTTTCAGCACATCTCTAGAAATAGAGCCACGCACTTATCTTTAGTAAAGAAAGATGAAGTCTTTGATCACGAGTAACATGAAAACTACAATGATAATTTTCAACAGGTTCACTTTGTATTTGGTGCGGTTCACTTAGGAAATTCCTTGTCTTGAACCTAAGAGATTTTTACGATTTCAGAAAAATCAGCTTATTTCTCCTGCCCTCCTCCCCACGCTAATGAAATGCGAAACCAAACGTAAAGCATTAGTGTGAAGGGATGCTAAACTCTCAGCACACCCAGGGCTTCCACCTTTGTAGGCTAGTTTCCAACCCACGTCCTGATCACCGCACTTAACTTCCAGAGATTTCCTTCCACGAGTGTGGTCTACACTGTGCATCAAGGAGGATTTGAAGAAGACTCATGTCAGGAGACTGTTGTCTGGCTCAGAAACCTCCCTGGTTCTCCCACGGGCCCCCGACATTTGGCTTCCCAACTCCTGAGCAGCAGCTCCAAGATTTGGCCGTAACCAGGAAGGAGCCCCTGTGGCCCACACCGAGGGGGGCTCCAGCCACTCTCACGTTCTCTCTCACCGGGTCAGGCTCATTCCGATGTCTTGCCCGTGCCCGTGTGCGAATTCCTCATAGAACACCCTCTCCCCTCCCTCTGCTGCCTTGCATTCTGCTCTCTACCCCGGATCGAGTCCCGTATCAGGCTCTCTGTGAGGAGCCTGCTTCTCCCTCTGCCTGTGTCTGCCTCTCTCTCTGTGTCTCTTTCATGAATACATAAATTTAAATAAATTTAAATTTAAGTTCAATTAGCCAACATATGTACATCATTCGTCTCAGATGTAGTGTTTAACACCCAGCGCTTCTGCTGTTAAATCTTATTCAGCCCGGACTTGACACACAACCTACCAGTGCTCTTCGTATTTGTCGCATTTCCACCTAGTTGGCAGGGAGGCTAGACGTAACCCAGCGTGATAGGCAGGGGGCACGCTCGTGAAGCTCTTATTCAGGGATAACCTTTGAGCCCGAGATCCATGTGATGCATGGAGAACAGAGAGTGCCTATTTGTCGAGTCATACTTTTATTCGCAGAAGCTCTTACTCTCATTTTTAGGAAAAAAAAAAAAAACTTTATCCATTGTCTATTCCAAAAATCTTCGGTTCCCCACTTGGAGCAGATGCCCAGCGCTGTAGGACACAGCAACACCCCTCGGTCTTACCTTCCAGAACCACAGGGCATCCCAGTCGTCGCGTGGAACTGCACGGACGGTCTCATGTCACCACTGCAGCAGGTGCACACCCCTCACCCGTCTTTCATCGATCACGGAGGGGCACATGGAATACTCACTCAGCTCCCTGCTTTAGGATCTTTCCTTTAGGTCAAGGGCGCCACATGACAGTCTATGGACCAAATCCAGTCTTGTCAGCTGTTTTTGCAAATAAAGTTCCACTGGCACTCAGCCATACTCATTTGTTTACACATCGTCTCCGACTTCTCTCAGGCTACAATGGCCAAAGTGAGTAGTTGTGACCGAGAGCACATGACCTGCAAAGCCTAAAATAGCTACTATCTGAGCTCTTTATGCAACAAATTTGCTGACCTCTGAGCTAGACTACCAGGGTCATGGATAAAATACCCATCGCTAGAGGGATAGTCTATGACCATCACTAAATATATGAACATGGCTTTTAAATGTATAATTCTTGCTTTATCATTCTCGCCAGCAACATTGGGATGCATAAATCGGCCTATGTGCCTACTTTTTGGTAAGAAAGCTAGAAGAGTTTTGTTTTTGTTTTTGTTTTTTTAATTAAGTCGAGGGTCTAACAGAAAATGAGAGGCAAAAGGAGAATTGAGATTTCTGGTTAGCACTTCTGCAGAAAGCAATCCTTCGTGGTCAGGGCTGGAGGAGGTGACAAGACACAGGAAAGAATAGCCACAAGGTTATTCGCAGCTTACGTAGAACCAGTAGACTGGTCATCGCCAACAAAACAGCCCGGCTGACCCCCACCACCCCCCAGGCTGGAGTAAAATGTTTAAGTTGGTTGTAGTCAGATGCAGTCAATATCCTAAGAGATTACAGACTGAGCACCCACAGGCACCTGAGTCTTTTACAGGGCCGGGTGGCATATGGAATAGAAAACAATACATTGGGATCCCTGGGTGGCGCAGCAGTTTGGCGCCTGCCTTTGGCCCAGGGCGCGATCCTGGAGACCCGGGATCGAATCCCACATCGGGCTCCCGGTGCATGGAGCCTGCTTCTCCCTCTGCCTGTGTCTCTGCCTCTCTCTCTCTCTCACTGTGTGCCTATCATAAATAAATTAAAAAAAAAAAAAAAGAAAAAGAAAACAATACATTAAGGAAAAATCCATGGCTCAAATAAAATAAACATTATTTATTTCACTCTCATGCAAAAGTCCAAATGAAGGACTTTGGTTTGGTGGTATCATGGCCCCAGACCCCTGTGTTCAGCTTTATCAACCCCAACTGTCTTGCAGCCTCAAAGGCCCAAGATAGACGCGGTCACTTCATTGCGTCCCACCTGCAGGCTAAAAGGAGAAGAAAAGCTCACTTGCTCCCCCGTCGCCCACTCCCTGAGGAAGCTTCTGGGGTAGACGTCAGTTTAGGTCTTGTGGGGCAGGACTGAGGGGGCCGAGCCCCGTTGCAGGGGCCGAGACGACAGCTGCAATTCTGCAGGAAAGACAAAAGGGAAGGATGGAGCAGTCTCTGCTCTCCGCTTGCATGTGAAACTGAGGACAAAGGTCACCGTCCTCGATTTACTCTCAGGAAAAGTTTACTCTGATGTGTGTCCTTTGTCCGCAGAGAATGCAGTAGCTCAAAATAGCAGCATGTGCCAGCAGAGAGCCTCCGTCTTGCCACAGTTTTCCCAGGGGCCTGGCACTGAGGGAGTTTAATGGATGCCAGGGCCCGGAGCCCGGGGAGGCAGGCCTCCCTTGTTTGCAGGCTCCGGAGGGAGGGAAGCCTGCAAGGCCAGGGCAGACATGTAGGTGCAGCCTCGGCCCTCTGCATTATACTTGCACCCGCCGCTGAAACCCGCCCCCCCCCCCCGGGAGGGAGGGGAGCATCTCCCGCCAGGCCCCAGGCCCGGGGCTTTCCCGAGGCTCTGCTGCACGCCCCGGGGAGGAGCCCCTTTGGCTGCCCCCAGCCCTGCAAAGAGCCACCTGATACGCTGCAGAGGACCCTGCTCCCCATTCTCCCGAGGACCAGACCCTGGCCCCGGTGTGAATAAGGAGCTCAAACAGGTCCCCCGCCGGGATCCCTGGCCCAGGTTCCAAGGGGAGGAGCCGGGAAGGAAGGGCCACCTGTTACCCAGGGAACGGGAGAGGGGTGTTCAGGTGCTATTCCTAGGGCTGCCCCCTCCCCCCTTTAGGGACAGCACTGGGTCACTTTTACCCCAACTTCCCCCCCAAAGTGGTTAAGCACGTGCAAGGCCCTCTCGGCTCCCCGCCTCCTCCCAGGAAGCCAGACCGGCCTGCCCGGTGAGGCCCCATCGCTTCTGGAGGCTGCGAGCTCCGAGCTCCGGGGCGAGGCTCAGCAGGGGCTCACCCCACCCCTCACCCACCCCCTGCGTCTTCCACTCCCATCCCTCCGACTGCGGTTGGGGACAGGGCGAGGGCTGACCGCAGCCATGGTGCAGGGGGAGCCGGGTGGAAACCCTCACGGGGCTGGGATGGCAGCCTGGCCAGAGTCGCCCCAAGCCCCCGGCCGGCGCCTTCCATCCCTGCCCCGCGTGATCCCGCTTCCCTGCCCGCCTGATGACACTTGGAACAAATCCAGCATCGGGAGAGCGGTCCAGAGTGGTCCCCAGCCATGCCACAGGCCACTTGCAGGGGAAGCTGAGCGCCTGCCCCTTGCGGGGGGGCCGTCCCCCGGGTGAGGCTGCGTCCCACACGTTCACAGGAAACGCTACCTCCAGGCCTTGGGGGTCCCCAGCCCAAAGCCTTGCGGGACGTGAAGCTGTTTTTCTGATGGGGGTCATATTTTGCCAAATGTGTCCCTCTGTCTGCAGAAGCTAGAGTCCTGGTGTCCCCAAGGCCCCCGGGGGCTGGCCTCCTCCAGGGAGCATGGATGCAGGAGCCACACCCTCCAGGGGCCCAGCCCTGGTGTCCCCAGGGTCCCCGGGGGCTGGCCTCCTCCAGGGAGCATGGATGCAGGAGCCACACCCTCCCGGGGCCACACTCGGCTCCAGGAGGCCGGATGCGTCCCACCTGGAGGAGCACAAAGGGCACATCTGCACGGAGCCTGTCCTCCGGGGTGCAAGGCCTCAGCAGCAGTGAGGGGCTGCTCCCTGCTGGGCCGTCGGGCCCTAATGGCTCAGTCCTTGGAAGGGAACAGTCCCAACCCCTCCAGCAGCGCTGCCGGCCTCATCCTCCTGACCCACCTGAGGGCACCGGTCCTACGGGCAAGTCGATTGCCTGCATTTGGTTGTGATTGAACTGTTGCTGCGCGCACCGCCCTGGGAGACAGGGTTCTCCTGCAGGACGAGCCTGAAAGAGTTAATTTACCTCTAAAGGGAACATAGTTCCCTTCTTCCTCCCCGGAAGCATCAGATCAAGGGGTAATTATGAGACCGATAATCTTATTTATATTTTTATTGGGCTATAATTAAACAGTGTAGTAGTCATCCTCGTTACTGTAGCCGGCCCACGTGGGAGGATGGGATGTGTCTTCAGAGAGACAATCTGGACGGCAAAGACCAGAATCTTCTCCCTTAGGCAGCTCAGCATCTTTTTAAGGATAAGTTCTATTTCTGAGAGACAAAAATTCTATCTCAATTATCTCAGATTTTATCTCAGTTAACAACCCCAGAGGCCAGTCATTGCTTGCTGATCCCCAAGAGCCTGGAAGGGTCGGGGGGTGGGGGGAGCTCTCAGCGGCCCTGGTGGCCAGGAGCCCAGAGCCGCCTACGGGGCCTTAGCTCTGTCCCCAGGAGGTAACAGAAAGCAGATCTAGACAAAAGAGGGAAGAATATTTAGGTTCACACTGAAGAACTTCCAAACAATGAGGATCTACGGAAAAAGTGCTGAGTGTTCGCTGGTACATAAAACAGATCTACGCTTCGCCCTTGTATAGCTCACAGGCTGGGGAGAGGAGAATGATAAATACGTTTATAAAACACAGAAATCATGTTTTCCAGTAATGGCAAGTGGCACCAGTGAGGGAACGTGGCGTGAGATTGGGACGTCTGGGGGGCTCAGCGGTTGAGCATCTGCCTTTGGCCCAGGGTGTGATCCCGGAGATCCGGGATCGAGTCCCACATCGGGCTCCCTGCGTGGAGCCTGCTTCTCCCTCTGCCTGTGTCTCTGCAGCGCCCCCCCCCCCCCCCCCGCCACAAGTCTCTTGTGAATAAATAAATAAAATCTTTTAAAAAAATAAAAGCGAGAGAAAGAGAATGGAGAACAAAGAGTGATGGTGAACATGCCGGGAGAGGTAGTCAAGGACAGCTTCCGTGGTGGGGGGACTGTGCCCCCAGGCCCCAGGGTTGCAGGGAGGGGACCCAGCAGGTGAAGGCCAGGCCAGACACAGGGCTTCCTTCTGCAGCCCCTGAACCCTCCATGGGACACTGCTTGGGGCAGACAGTCCAGGTGGGAGAAAGACACTTTTAAGCAGCTGCTGGTCAACCACGTGTTGGAGAGGAGTGTGGAGTGTGAGGCCAGAAGTAACCTTTCTGGAACTTTCCAATTTGGGGCTGCCGATTTTGCCATGTCAGGGAGCTTACCCGACGGCAGGTCATGCTCCGACCCAGGCGAGAAGAATGAGGAAGCCTGCTGTGTGTTTGCTGGCGGGGAAGAGAGCCTGAGTTGGGGATATCCCCCCCCCAAATTCTACCCCATCTCTCCATTCTCTACCCACCACCCTCACCCCCAAAGGGGTCTGTGCAAAACCAGATCTCATCCTATCCCAAGAATTGCCTATTCCCGGCAGAAACAAAAAGAAGTGAATGAACAGATTCTTGTTATTCATACCTCGCTCACCTCTTTCTTAATTTTTTTTTATTATTTATTTATGATAGTCACAGAGAGAGAGAGAGGCAGAGACACAGGCAGAGAGAGAAGCAGGCTCCATGCACCGGGAGCCCGACGTGGGATTCGATCCCGGGTCTCCAGGATCGAGCCCTGGGCCAAAGGCAGGCGCCAAACCGCTGCGCCACCCAGGGATCCCTTTCTTGACCTCACTTCTTGCTCGTTTGTGCTCCAATAACCTACACGACTCATAATTTTCTACATGCCGTTGCACCCAGCTCTGTCTGCTTCACCACTTTTTGTGGACACACTCAGCTGCAGACTGAGCTCTATGGCCCTCAAAAGGTGCCCACCACCTGGCCTGCATCGGACTGTCCAGACCCTTCCCCAGCTCCCCCCTCCCTCCACAGTGAGATGATCCTACCCTACTTTCTCAGTCACTCTCCTCAGAGATAGGAACTCTGTTCCTAAGGGCTCCAGGGCTCACAGGCTGCGAGCCCACCACTTCCCTCACCGGCACTCTCAGGCAGCACAGGGCTCTGGGGCGATGTTTTTAATATTTGCACACAGACATCCACTTTAGAACGTTAACATTTATCTTAAAAATAAGATTGATTCAGAGGATGCCTGGGGAGCTCAGTCGGTCAGGCACCTGCCCTTGGGTCAGGTCCTGATCCTGGGATCGAACCCCGCATTGGGGTTCTTGCTCCTAGGGGAGTCTGCTTCTCTCTCTCTCCCTCTTACCCTCCTCCCCTGCTCATGCTCTCTATCTCTGTCTCTCTCAAATAAATAAATAAAATCTCTCAAATAAATAAAATAAAAGATTGATTCAATTAAAGTGATTTTATTCAAATAAACGAAGATGACAAACACTCTCACGTATCCCTAAAACAACCACTGGCTGTTCAGTTCACATCAGGGTTTGCTCAGCCTACGAGGATTATGTTGAACAAGACAGAAATAAGCATAGAATATGCTGAACATAAAAAAATGGCAGAAATCACTGCATACCACAATAATATTAATAATGACTGACATTTCGACTTGTGTAGGACTTTTTGTCTAAGCTGATTACATCATAGGTGCAAATAACCGTATAATTGCTCTAATGTGAGTCTAGTTTTAATCACAATACCCAGGTTTGATCTTGAACAATTCAGCACACCATTATCCAAGAGAGGACTTATAAAATGGTAAATGGGACCAGAGGAACCCATTTACCCTCGCTCATGGGCAATAAAAGTCGGGTTTCACTTGATGAGACACGAAGAAGCCTGGAAATCCTGCCTACGCTGAGTTTCATCGGCCTCACGTCCCGGATACAGAATACTGTGTGTATCAAAGAAAATGGTTTACACCTTTGATTTTGGTCTAAAAGACCGTGGCCATTAACTGGGGGAGAAAGGAAGCAGGGGTTCTGTTGTGGCAATGGAACAAATCGTTTCCTTGAAACTCGGCTGTTTTCTAAGCACACCCTGCAAAAGTTCCCCATCTCTGTTTTATTTTTATTTTCATTTTTATGTATCACTATTTCCTTTTTTTCATTACCCATTCTGGACCTATGTCTGTCTATATTTGAGCATAATCCACTTACATTCATTGTACTTAAAAATGTGGAGTATTTCTGGGCGCCCGGCTGGCTCAGTTGAATTGAGCGTCTGCCTTCGGCTCAGGTCGTGATCCCAGGGTCCTAGGATCGAGCCCTACATTGGGCTCCTTGCTCGGCAGGGAGTTTGCTTCTCCCTTTCTCTCTCCCTCTGCCTCTCTCCTTGCTCATGCTCACTCTGTCTCTCAAATAAATAAAATCTTCCAAAAAAAATAATGTGGAGTATTTCTTCCATTATCTCATTTTGTCCTTTATATGATTTGTAATTCGTGACTATTTCCCTTTTGTTTTTCAGTCTTTTCCTATGTAGCACATATTTTCTAATCTTTTTGCAATCTGGTAATTTTCAAGATGCATGTTCTGGTTTTACATACACTGGTAGTTTATTCAAGTGTAAATTTTAAAATGCTCCAGTGTACGTTCTTCTCTCAGGAAGGAAGACGATTTCTGACCCTTTGCGCTTAATAAATCAGATGGCAAAATGAGCATTAATTTACTATCCGTCTTTTTTGCCATCTCCCTGGTTCCCCTGAAATAGAGCACGACTCTGATGATTAGGATGATGCTTATAAGTATCACTGTTATGTACAATATTTATATTCTTTCTTTTTTAAACATTTCCATTCCATTTTCTATGTACAACGACAGTTATTTAGACTTCACTTCATAATCACCTGGCTCCTGTAATACCACTACTTGCCTGCTTTTAGCCATTTAATTTCAATCCATTTATGGGTCAGTTGCCATACATCCTCGAGTATTTTTCAGAATGAGTATATAGGTGATGGACTTGACAAACTTTTCGTATAGTAGATCTTTATTAGAATTCCATCTGTCTTCTGCAACTTGACATTAATAATACATCTCTTTTATTTTTCCATTTGCCCTAGGGGGGATTTTCCCCCCCTGTTTACTCGTTCTTGAAGGATACTCCCCATGCCTGACATTTGCCAATATTTACAAATGCAAGGAGTCACCTGGTTCCAACAATAATTATACGAACACCACTGGGACCTTCTTCCCAGCATTCCCAAACTGGAAGGCTGCTTTATTGCAGAACTCCACATAAATGTACAGTCTTTAAAAATCAATGATACATAATATGGCCCTTTTGAATTGTTGTGGGATCTGCTTCCCCAGCCTGATCGTCTTATACCAGGAAACCCAACTTATTCATGGGTAATTTGATAGTCTTTATGTATTTCCTTTTCAGATGCAGGCTTGGACTGCAATCCCTCTTGTATTTTCCTGTCCCCTCCATTCATCATTGTCAGTGCCCCATTTCTGCATCCGACTATTTCTGACCTGACCTTCTTATATTACCAAATGGTATCTCCCAAATAGGTATCAAAAGAGAAGAGCCAATGACAGAGTTTGGTCGGATAAAATGGCATTAGCTAATACAGAAAGCAGTTGCTTCATTATTTAATTGGTGAAGTCTCCAGAGTTCTAGGATACCTAACTCAGTGGGTTGGGGTGGAAATTTCTCAATATCTTTCTGCTTGATCCAGCTTGTCTACCTCAGGCACCATCTAAGCTTTAGTTGGTAGAAATTCGCCCCCGGCATCGAGCAAATCATTAGTCTGTATTCCTAATTTCCAGTACTGTGGAAGCTTTTATCTCTCACTCAATTTCCATAATTATTTCAATGAGAATTTGGGAAGGCAAATAACATGCCCCTAACTATCTGCCATCTTATCTGGGAAGTTCATCTTCATAGGGATTTTAATGGGAACGGAAGAAGGAATGGCAACCCGACAACACCATAAAAGAAAGTTTGCTCCCTTGTCTTCCTTTACAGTGGAGACAGCCTGTGTAAAAGTAAAATAAAAAATGTTGGACAAAAATAGAACACTGATTCTATGATCTTGACCCTTTCCATTGACCATCAAAGTAGGCAAGTGTCAGTGCTTAGAGAAAGCAATCATCTTACATGGCATTTCTCAAGAGAGAAGAATTAACCAGAGCAGCAGCTGGTCTAACAAACCCAGGCCGCTGAGGACAAAGCAGAGGGGCTGCTGGAAGAGATCTTTGTCTAAGAAGTTGTGCCACATGCTGATGCAAGGTAGTAGAGCAGAGCTGAAGACACAGGCTAGGCTTATTTTCAAATCCTTGCTCTACCGGCCAGATCGCTGTAGGTCCTCAGGTGAGGTACCCTAGCTACACTTCTGGGTCTTTATTACAAAGATGGTACCTACCTCAATGGGTAGCTGAAAGAAAAAAATGGCATTATTTATGCAAAATGCTTAGCATGGTACCTGGCCCAAAGTGAGGGCTCACTGAGGTTCACTATTGTTATTATCCTTGCTTTCATTTCTTAAACGGAGAGATAAGAACAAGATAGAACGAAAGAGCTGGCTAGTAGACATGTCCTCGCCGGTACAGATGAGAGACAGATTCGTTCTAGAACATCCTAGTGGCTGGAGGGGAGGGGCTGAGTGCTGAGGTGCGGAGAAAGCAAACCCCCGTCAGAAGTCGCTGGCCCATGTACTCCCTGAAGACAGGAACAGGGCCTTATTTTCCTTGAAATAGCCATATTCTCTGTAACTAGCTTAGAGACCCGTACATAACAGACATTTAATAAATATTTGATAGAGGAATGAATTTGTTCATTGAATGCAGTAGGATCAGGGCAAGCTGAGCCCAGTCAGAGCAGACCAGAGGCAGCATGGAAGCAGATACAAAGTCTGAGTAGATACAACGAGTGTCTAAAATGACAGATTGGGTAATTCATTCACCAACTCAAATGGTCCAGGTGAGGCCCTTTATATATATTACTTCACTTTGAATTCTTATCAATATTTCCATTTTTGAAATGAAGGACCTGAGGACTATACGAGGTAATAACTTGTTCAGTCTCTCTGCTTTTCTAGGTCCCTCCCATGTCATGGACTGGGTGGCCTGTGATCCTTCCCTGACCACAGGATGGCTCAAGTCCCTGGCAGGAGTGCCCTTGGCCCTGGGAATAGCATGTGTGGAGGCCAGTGCTCACTTCAGAGCTTGTCCTTGAGGTACAGGGAGAGGAAGAACACAGAAGGGTCTGCTCCTGAAGGTTCATCCCAGGGGCATGAGAAAGAACAAATGGCAGCTTGAGGGTTGGCTGAATCAATGTGGGATCTGGCTGGGCCAAGCCTCATGCTCTTTAGCTCATATCTCAACACTTACTAGGAGTTGCAACAATAAAATATTCAAATACTCTTATTAGCTTGCTGCAGCCTCCAAAGGGGCAATTCATGATGACAGTCACCAGGAAAAACATAACTTTGGATGCTGCAGGGTCACTGCAAGGAAGGAGATGAGAGACGATCTGAATGGGGCTATTATTATATGATTTTAATTCGTCCCAGATGGAAAGTCATATATTTAAAAAGAAAAAAAAAACCACATGTGAATGTTGCATTGAACACGCATTACACATCCTAAATTAATAATCTCCTGTTTCCACCTCCAAAATGACCATGAGTCAGCTGCTGTATGTGTCTGTGAAGAGATGCATATTTGAAGGAAATCTTGCAACGTTGGGAATGTCCTGGAAGCTCTCTAAGAGGATAGAGATAAACAGAGGAGCACTGTCCTGTGGGTCCTCACAACCCTTCCCTGCACTGGCCCTCTAGTGTCAACATGTTCCAGATGGACCACAAGTACAAGTAAGTGGGGACCCCTTGGCCAGTGGAGTTATCTGTGCTCTAGGGCCACCAGAATTCCCACAATAGCCCCACAGAAGGAGAGACTTGTCACTGGCCAGAGCCCCTGGAAGGGTCGCCCTGCATGCCATATCTGCAAACCTGTATACAGCCACCCATTTTGGGAAAAATCTTGCTGGCTCACTAGGACTTGCCCCACTTCCCTCCAGAGAACATAGGAGCAGAGCTGGTGATGCCTAGGCCACAGAGCTAGAGGCAGCACCTAGCTCCCCATCTGTCCCTTGGTGGATGGGAATGGTGTCTTCCTCTGGTTAAGGGTTGGAAATAGCTAGGATCTCACCCGCCGCCCAGTGGGTGGCAAGCAGGAGGACTAAGAGAAGGCTTAGGGAAGAATAGATCCTACTCTACTTACCTAGACCCATTGCCTTTCATAGGACATGGGGGGCCTGGAGCAACCTGGAAATAGCATTTCACAAAGCCAGGGTCTGGAGCCAAAGATTCACGCTTGCAGGGACAGAGGATGCATGCACAACACGCATGGCACATCAGCCTTAGGTTTCTGGAGTCCTCTGGATCAAACACCCAGGCTCGAGGGGCTCTCAGCATGTCAGAGGCCAGAGGGAGCCCTCCAGCAAGGTGGCCCCTGGGCCAAAGCTCCTGGACATGAGGCCGAGGACAAGCCAGCTGGGGAGAGAGGGTACCAGGGAGAGTGGACAACAGCTAGCTCACATCAGAGTCCGGCCTCAGAAAATACCAACGTGTCATCCAAGAACCAGTACAACAGCAAGAATTGCCTGAGATTCGTGTTAGAAATGCAGGTTCCTGTGTCCAACCTAGACCTGTGAGCACAGTCTTTGGAAGCTGGCCTGCCTCGAGGGGCGAGAGCCAGAGGAAGGAGGAGAAGCTTGTCCTATTTTCCCAGCTTCTGCCCAGCCTCCTGCCCCGAAGACTCTCCCCAGGGCCAAGAGGACACGGGACGGAATGACTTCAAAACGGAGCACTCAGCCAGTCTAACCAAGGCTCATTACCCCTGGGGCTAATCCGCGGCCCCCCGCCCGCTGTGCCAAGGGGCCCTCATCATTAGTCCGTCCCCCCAGGGTCACAAGCTCGGGGCGGGAGCTCCGACCAGGGACCCGTGCCAGGCCCCCGGCTCCTGCCTCAGCGCAGCCCTTCCTGGCTCTCCGGAGCCAAGGCTGCCGCGAGGCCCGAGTGCTTCAGGCAACGCGCACAGGCCAGGCCAGCTCAGTGCTCGGGCGTCCTGACCGGATCACAGTTACCCGCAGCACAAACCCAGTGTGGCCCGGGGTCAGGATCCTCTGCGAGATGCTCGGGATCTCCTGGCTGTGGGGCCTGCAGGCCCAGGCCCCTTGCAAACGTCACTGCAACGGCCACACGTCACTGCGAGGAGCAACGACTGGGATATTCCAAGTCACAGGCCGCAGGCCCCCCGCCTGCTGTGACCCCGACGTCGTGGAGGTGAAGCCCCGTAAGATGCTGGTCAGGCGGACGAGCCGTGGCCTGGATGGGCGCACAGCCGGCGCCGGCCAGCCCCGGCCCAGAGGTTGAAGGGGAGCCTTGAAGGGCAGAGGGTGGGCTCCAAGCCTGAGCTCCAAACCGTCTGCTGTCCACGCAGCCTTAGGCAGATTTCTGGACTTTTCCAAGACGTGTGGCTGGGCTTGACCTCAGGCTGGCCTTCCGGACTGTCCTCATCCAGGTGCTTCCAGCAGGTGCCTGCCGCCCGCCCTGCCGCCCGCCCTGCTGCCCGCCCTGTCGCCCGAGGGACCCGTGTGCTACCCCTGCCCATGCCTGGCTCTGCCAGGCTTATTTTCAAATCCTTGTTCTACCGGCCAGTTTGCTGTAGGTCCTCAGGTCCTCTGAACCGTGTTGTCTCAAATTTTCCCAGCTGCCAAGAGGGGAGCCTTGGACCCCTCCTCTGCACTCCTTGCGCAGGGCTCCTCCCAGCTCCCCACATCCTCCACCTGCCCCTGGGGGTCCCCATGGAACCTCAAGCAGCGGCCTCTGCACTTCCTGGGGAGCCCCTGGGACAGGAGGGGCCTGCACCAGCCGCGCTTGCCCGCAGTGTTTGGGCACTAGCCACTCCGGGGGACAGACGCTCCGTCCAAGAACCTGCCCCAGTTGGGTGCTGGGAACAGCAGGGACAAAGACCATTGAAAAGCATCTGCTTCCTTCCAAACGTGCCAGGGCCTGTCCCAAGCTAAGGTGCGGTGTTCATGTTCCGGAGGGGACTCCCGCAAGCAGGCCGCAGCCCGTTAGCGACTGACTCCAGTCTGGAACCGTCCTCGGGGGCCCGGGCACACAGCTCTGGGGGAAGGAGCTGCGGGGAAGGCCCGCGGAGCTCTGGCAAAGGCCTGCAGAGTGCGCAGGGTGGCGAAGTCTTTAAAATCCTTCCTGTTTGTTTTACTTGTCGTCCTTTCTCATCACGGCCTGCCGGGTGCGGGGCTGTTGTGTGGGTGCCCCCCCGCACCCCCCGCAGCCAGGAGGTGGACTCTCCGAGCATCCGGGCCTGCTCCCTCTGTCAGCCAGACCTGCTGGATCTATAAAGAATTCTCTGAGCTCCTGAAACCCAATGCCCCTTCCTTCCTGAGGACACCCCAGTCACCTCCCGCGGTCTGTGCCTTAACCAAATGTTCTCCTCCTTGACTCTTAAAACAAGTTCAAAGTGGCCCACAATTCATGTCAAACGGACCGGCCTGCGCTTTCCTAGTTTGTCTCCATGGACTCCTTTATCAAAAACCTCGGCTTTATTGGCCTTAGTCATCCCCCTCCCTCCTCTGGGGCCTTTCCTGAGCTCAGCGAGATGGTTTCAACATCCTGGACCCTCTCCGGTTTCCTGCTGCCTCCGTCCTGCGCTGGCCCGAGGAGGTGCTGGGCCAACGCTGAGTCCCTCTAGCAATTTCCCTGCGCATCCCTCACCCCGACCCGTGCCCGCACGGTCGGGGGCAGCCTCAGCCCTGCTGTCCGGGCCCCAGCCACCCCTCGCTTGGTCTGGGGTGGCGGAACGAGGCCCTTATTCCGCAGAGGCACCCCGTCCCTGCTGCTGAGCTCATACCGGTTCATGGACAAGAGACTCCACTTTTACTCTTCATTTTCTCTACGGCACATCACTGGTAAAAGGGTTTACAATCAACCAGTGCCTGGGAAGTACCTTGAAGTCTGCTGATGAAAGGTGCGACGGAGGGACTACATATTATTATTTCGGCAGACGAGGGCCATAATAGCTTGTTGCTTCATCTAATTCCCCTGAGTGGGCCCAGGCTCTGTAATTACCCGGGTTATGGGGCGCTGCCTCAGAGGCTACGTCCGCAGGCACAGGTGGCCACCTGGCCCAATGGGGTTTCACCACGTGCCCCCCGCACCCTCATCGCCGGCGCGCGCTGTGAGCCCAGCTTTGCAGGGGAGGGTTCAGCTGGGCTTGCCGTATGTGGAAATCGACTTTAATAGAAGAATCTACAAACCCGTGAGGCAGGTTTGTGCCAGTTCCTCCCTGAGGCCCCGGCGCCCGTGCGGAGGGAGCAGACCCCTCCCTTTCCCAGGCGGGGGGTTCCGGGGTCCCAGCGGGCCCCCAGCGTGTGTCCCTTCTTCCCTTTGCCTGGCAAAGCTGCTTCAGCCTCGTCATTTTCAAAATGAAAGGGTTGATGAAGTCTGTGGTTTCCAGAGCATTCCTCCCAGGCATCAGGTTCTGCAGGGGACGTTTGTGGCCACTCGTAGGCCGGGAGGCCCTCTCCTGCCAGGCCAGGAGGCTTGGACGGGACGGAAAGTCAGGTCCACTCTGCTACTTTCCGTGTGTGCTTCCCCATGAGATTTCTTTTGAGGGGAATGGGAGCTTTCTCCTGCCCGAAAACCATCAGCTAAAACCTCGCTAGTCTTTGGTCCTCAAGGTCCTTTTTACTCACAATGTTCTTTGATCCCCATTCCAAGCACCTCCCATTTGGAAGCTCACCCATGTTCCTCTCATCTCTACCCAACTTCCAGTGAAAATTATCAGGACATCTTTGTGGGCATAAAATAAAGGTATGCTGGTTTGGTTTGGGGTTTCTTTTTTTTTTTTTTTTTTTTAATCCTGTTATCTGGTGGAAATAGAATCCCACCTTCCCTGGTGTGGGCTGTGAGGGGGATTGGCTGAAACATTTTTCCACGTGCTGTTTTCCTCCATCCCTCTGCCCTTCCAGGCCAGTCCCTGCAGCCCAGCCAGGATTTGGACACCTCGTCTAGCATCCAGCCGAAATCACCAGCCTCGCAGGCCCTCCCCGCCTGCTCTCAAAGCCTACCCATGTGATTCCACCTTCCACGGCACGCACAGCCCGTGGGGAGCAGCCACTCTGCCTCCTTCCTTCTCCGCCAGATACGCAGGGGAGGAAGCGTGAGCCTCCCCAGGGCCCACGCTCTGGTGTGCACCAGCTTCTCGGGGGGCTCATTCCCTGGCTCGAATTCACGTCCTCGCCTTCCCATTGTTGAACCTCCAGCCCCCTCAATGCCCCTCTAAGCGCTTCGTTCTGAGCATGAGACCTTCAGATCCCCCAGCCTCCTCCTTCCCTCCGGGGGACTGTCCACTGCTGCCAGCCCGACTGCACATCAGAACTGCTGCAGGGACCCCACAGCCCCATCAGGAGGACTCCAGTGATCTGATGGGGGTGTGCTCTGGAAAACGGACAGGAAAGGGACTGAGCAAAGAACTTTGGTGGCCGGCCCCCCCGCCTGCTTTCACCAAGGACTCCCCCTTGCACGTCCATCCTGTATCCCCAACCTAGGAATTCTCTGGCCATGCAATCCCTCAGCCCTGGCCCTTTACTCTGGGGCCTTAAGGAAGCACCAGGGGTGGCATGGATCCTTGCAGCCCCCTCCCTTTCCTCGCTGTACCACGCAGCCCCCAGGCAGGCAGAAGGTGGACGTCCCCCTGGCCTGTCAGGGAGGGACAGAGGATGAGCCGAGGCTGCTCCCCAAGAGGCTCTCTCCCTCTGGCCTCTGTCCGCTGCCTGAAACAGCACTGCTGGCTCCCACCCACCCGCGCCCAGGGGCACCCCCACCCCGACTTCTGTTGGGCCACATCTGACCGGGCCCTTGGAGAATGACGTCCCTTTCCAACGTGCTTCTGCAATCTCACTTGGGCTCTCACCCCCCAGTTCACGGGCTCCTCCCTCCCCGAGGCCCGTACAGGAGGCTCTTAGTGAAGATGTTTCAGTGCCACGGTCTGACCTCACATTTTCTTGCAATTTCCTTGCCTTCCTCTCTTCCCCGCCAGCGCCAGGCCTCCCACACATAGATTTCTCATCAGGGCCGGGGGTCTGAGAGCACAGCTTCGCTCTGATTCCTTTGCTACTACGGCTGCAGAGAGTCTGAGCAGCATCTGGCCTGGGCCAGTCTGGAGAGATCTGGAATCCAAACAGTCTTTAAAGAGTTATGACTCCACGAACCATGGATGGCAACGTCTTCTATTATTAACAGTTCCAGCTTTCCCATCTGGCTGTTTGCAGAAGGAAAGCTGGAGATTACTGTCAGCATTAATTACAATCAGGTGCGCTTTTTTTTTCTCTTCCATTTTGCCCCAATGGTTTCTCACACAGCAAGAAATCCTTAAAATGCATGTCCTCTGCAATGTGGCACATAAATCCTTGCTGCTGGTGAGAGCTGCTGTCAGCCCGCGGGGCTCTCCCTGGGTCCGGTGAACTTGGTGAAGTTCACCAAGCTTCCTCGGGTTTAAAGGTGAGCCTGAGCTCCCTGAATCCCGAGGGCAGGAAATGTCAAGAGAATCGGCTTCCTTGCAAGATTTCTGGCACTTCCTGCTTCTAGTCTAACCAGAGAGCTACCTCGAGAACACTTTGTGGAATGTCTGTCTTCAGGGCCCAGCTGAACCAGAGAAGGCGTAGCTGCAAAGGAGGAAACCCGCTGTCTAGGCATGCCCGGGCATTCCCACCCCACCTGGCTCCTCCTGCCTCATCTGCCAGGTCTCCTTGCACCGACCCCTTGCACTACCCCGACCCCTTGCCCTATTCTGGTCAGCGTTTGGAACACAGGCTCTCATTTGGGAATATTTTCTTTCCCTCCATCTTCGTCTCTGCATGCATATTCAAGCATAGGCTGCATTTCTCATATTTTCTGAAAGCTTTTTTTTAATTTCTCTCCTCTGATTTATTTTCCTCTACACAAATGTTCATCTTCAGGATTATTTTTGTAAAGACATTGGAATTTGGAATTTAATTCAGATGGGCCATTCTAGTATTTTAGCTATTTTCTTTAATAGGTTCGCTATTTGGGCTCCAGCATTCCCAATCGGATGGCCTTGGGGAAGCTGCTTTATTCAAACTTTTTTTTTTTTTAATTTTTCTTTATTTATGATAGTCACACAGAGAGAGAGGGAGAGAGGCAGAGACACAGGCAGAGGGAGAAGCAGGCTCCATGCACGGGGAAGCTGCTTTAAACCTACTGAGCTGTTGTCTTCTTGTCTGAAAAATGGGGATACTATGTCTTCACAGCATTCCTAGGTGGATTAGGAAACATGACAAGTCAGCACTGGCAAGGGGCAGGTGGTAGCTGCTCACCTAGGGCATGCCTCATGGGCTAGGGCTGTGGAGAAGGGACAAGGGCCTGAGTCTTGAATGCTCATGGGAAGGCAACTCTCTTTCCCTTGGAGTGGGGAGAGGAGGCTGTTGTTAGGAGACTACAAATATGGAGGCAGTGGAAAGCACCACTCTTTAATACCACCCAGTTTTTTCATCATGGAACCCAACCTTCATGGGTTCCTTTCGCCACATGTGGCTCATCCCATTTTCTAATGGAATGAACCACCTCACCCAATTGGCTTGTGGTTTTATGCCCCAACAGCTGCAATTTAAAGTTCCAGTGCTTGAAAAAGAAATCCATTAGCTGAGAACCTTTGCCCCATCCCCAACTTCCTCTGACACACCACCCACAAAATAATAATCTCGGGGGGAAAAAATTGAGGGAGAGAGTTGATGACTTTGAACAAGCTGAGTGGAGCATGACTTATTTTCTCAATAAAAACCGAGTAGAGGAATTTACCACAACCACATGGTCGTGCTGCTAATTCGGCCCTGCCGGAGCTTGCCCCAGTTCAGGCCCCAAGCCACTGGCCTCTTGGAGCTCCGCAGTCATGGCAGCAGGCGGCCTGGGTCACATCCATTCAGCTGAGGTTGCCTTCAGCTGCCCGGGGCCCTTCCATGGTCGGTGTCAACCACAACTCCCTCCAAGCTCCTGCAGCCATCTTTCAGACGAATTCCCTGGCTGCATTTCATAATCTCAGGAGAATAAATGAAAGTTTTTGACACTTAATTTATTTCTTTGATGTATTTCAGATGTGTCTTCAGACAAAGCGCTGGGTTAGTCGTGTTGGTTGTCTTGAATCGGATATTAGGTGAGAATACTTCCTTGACACCATTACTGAGATGTGCATTAATTGTATTTGCACACAGTCGTAGCGCTCAATGACCTCCTGAGCTCCTAATTTTTCTACTTCATTACACTCAATGGGTTTGCTGAGATTCATAAATGAGACAGTTATGAATGTGGTCACCACCACGTGGGTCTGCTTAAAATCAGTATCTCATCGCTGTACTCGTGAAGGTACAGAAATCATCCATTATGAGCAAAATTAAGGGAAATATGTTATGTAGACAAATGGTTTAGTCAAACACTCCCTTTTCCAGATTTTAAATGTTTTTGTACAAGTGCTTTTTATTGTCAAAGTGGGCAAGTCCTATTTCTTCCCCTATGATATGAACTTCTGAAGGGGGTGTCTCGTCCTCAGCCCCTTTCTCAGACACAGGCCTTAGGAGATACCCCGAGGCCAGCAGGACTCAGAGGAAAGACGACAGGTTGAAGGAACACAAAATTCTGCATGTGGCTGTTACCCTGCCCTGTCTCCCAAACCCTGCCATAGGTGGCTCATGCACAGTCATCACTGGGAGACTGTTGTTATTGGTGAAGCCCTGGACCACCTCAAGGGCCATGGCCACCTTCACTTCGGGATGGCAGCCTGGCACCAATGATGAGGGTGTAACTTCTGGAGTCAGACCAATATGCGTTTCAGTCCAGGTCCTGGTGCTTACAAAACCCTGGGACATCAGAATGTTGCCTAAACTCTTGGGGCCTCCATTTCTTTACATGTGCAATGGGCTAATAGCTACTTCAAGCATTCAGTGAGGTAGTGAGTACGAAACTTTCGGGACAGTTTTTATGCCTAGTACAGAACATGCTCGATAAATGGTAACTTTACCATGATAGGCTCTAACTGAACGACAGCCATGATCCACTTTGGGACCCTCTGACTCTTCTTCTTACCTTTGTTTAGTCCAGTCTCCGGACTATACTATTGTATTCATTTTCCATGCTGTGTAACAATGACCAAAAACTGAATAGTATTTATTCCCTCACAGTTTATATGGATCAGGACCCTGGGCACAGCTTTACTGGGTCTTCTGCTTAACCTTTTGCCTTCAGGGTGTTGGCTAGGCTGTGTTCTCATCTGGAGGCTCAGTTGGAAACTAATCCATTTCCAAGTTCACTCAGTGTTGGCAGATGTCAATTCCTTACAGCTGAAAGACTGAGGGTCCCGACCCGGTGCTGTATGTCAGCTCCTAGGCCACCCTCAGCTCCTTGCCGTGTAGCCCTCTCCATAAGCCTTCTCACAACGTGGCAACTTCCTTCTGCAAAGGCAGCAACAGAGAAAAGAGCAAATCTGCTAGCAAGACAGTCTATTATAAAAAATCACAGAAGTGACAACCCATCTACTTTGCCATGTTCTCTTGGTTAGGAACAAGATACGAGTCCTACCCACAGTCCATCAGCAGGGATCGTACAAGAGGATACAGGAGGTCGGGATACTGTGGGCAGTCCTAAAGTCTGTCTGCCACAACTAGAAAAGGCCTCAGAAAGTCAGAGGTACAAGTAGAATCTACATCTATGCTTCTCAAAGTCTGATCATGTCCAGCTGCATCGCTGACCACAGCCCAGCCCTACTATATTAGTAACAAAGTACCACAAATTTGGTGGATTAAAAAGCCACAAATTTATTATCTTACAGTCCTGAGGTCAAAAAGTCTGAAATGGGTCTCGCTGGCTAAAATCAAGGGGTCAGTAGGCCTACATTCCTTTTGGAGGTTCTTGGTGAGAATTTGTTTTCTTGATCTTTAAAGCTTCTAGAAGTTGGCCACCACCTTTGGCTCCTGGCCACATCACTCTGTCTTCAAAGCCAGCAACTGTGGGTTGAGTTCTTCCCACATTACATAACTCTGACCTCTTCTGCTTCTCTTTTGACATTTAAGGATCCTTATGGTTGCATTGGGCTACGTAGATAATCCAGGATAATCTCTCTATTTTATTTATGTATTTATTTATATAGACAGGAAGAGAGAGGGGTGAGAGGGACATAGAGAGACAGAGAGAGAGAGAGAGAGAGAGAGAGAGAATCCCAAGCAGGCTCCATATCTAGCACAGGGCCAGATACGGGTCTCAATCTCACAACCCTGAGATCAGGACCTGGGCCGAAATCAAGAGTCAGATGCTTAACTGACTGAGCCAACCAGTAACCCTCCCTATTTTAAGATCAGCTCATTAGTGATCCCCCCACCCACCTCCCCTCTGGTAACCATCAGTTTGTTCTCTATAGTTGACAGTCTGTTTCTTGCTTTGTCTCCTTCTTTTTTCCCTTGCTCATTTGTTTTGTTAAATTCCATGTATGAATGAGACCATATGGTATTTGTCTTTCTCTAACTTATTTTGCTTAGCATTATATTCTCTAGCTTTGTTCATTTTGGTGAAAGGCAAGATTTCATTCTTTTTTGGCTGAATAATGATATATCACATCTTCTTCACCCATTCATCAGTTGATGGACACTTGAACTGCTTCCATAGTCTGGCTATTGTAAATAATAGCACAATAAACATAGGGGTGCATGTATCCCTTTGGATCAATGTTTTTGTATTTTGAGGGTAAATACCCACTAGCATGATTACTGGATCATAAGGTTGTTCTATTTTTAACTTGTTGAGGAACCTCCATACCGTTTTCCACACTGACTGCACCAGTTTGCATTCCCACCATCAATGCACGAGGGTTCCTTTTTCTCCACCTCCTTGCCAACACTAGTTGTTTCTTGTGTTGTTGTTTTAGCTATTTTGACAGGTATGAGGTGATATCTCACTGTGGTTTTGATTTGTAATTCCATGATGGTGAGTGATGTGTCTGTTGGCCATCTGAATATCTTTTGAGAAACATCTGCTCATGTCTTCTGCCCATTGTTAATCGGATTATTTGGTTTTTGGGTGTTGATTTACAAAAATAAGTTCTTTATTTGTTTTGGATACTAACCCTTTATTGGGTATGTCATTTGCAAATATCTTCTCCCATCCAGTAGGTTGCCTTTAGGCACCTTAATTCTATTTGCAAACCTAATCCCTCCTTGCCATGCAAGGTAACATAACCATAAGTTACAGTTGTTAGGATGATGCAGACATCATCAGAAGGGCATTATCGTGCCTACTGCATGTACTGTTTCAGACATGAGTCCAGCTGCCTCTGGCTGGACAAGCTCTCCAGATGATTCTACTACACATCCATGTTTGAGAGCCACTGGTCTACCCCAACAGGGTTTGAAACAGTTTATAAGACACGGGTGTCAACACCTGGTCACTGGTGAGAGGATATAGGGAATTGTTGTCATGATTAAATCGTGTTAAAGTATCATCAGGCATCAGCAACAGGAATTCTTCTGATTACAGTTTCTGAAAACTGTACTCTGTTCACAATAAAGTTAGCAGCAATAAGCCCCCTTTCCCCACGCCAATGAATTACAAAGAAAGTCTCAGAGGGGATGGAGTCAGCAGGTGAGTCACAGCTACTGGTGCTTCTCAGAGACGGTTCAGAGGAAAGCAAACCTTACTGTGCTATTCAGGAGGGTACAAGCCATGAGTCACTGCAGGGGGAACATCTCAGAATCCTTTGCAACTAGTAATAAATCCCACAGGCAGAAATGAGATGATTCCAACTATGTGAATCCAAACAGTGTAAGTCACAGGATGCTGCACTGGATAGAAATGTTCCCCTTGCAGTGCTTAGCCAAATTGTTACCAAGTATGTTCTGACAATGTGACATGAAGGACATAGGTCACATTGTAGGCTGCATATGGCTTGTTGCATATTGTAAGGGCTAAATAGCATGGAAAACGACAAATGTGTTTCCTTTTTTCCTTCCTAAGATTTTGCCTTTCTTACTCTTTGACCCAGGGTAGCTTTGCTTGGGGGAGTGAGCAAGGGTAGTGAGAAGATAAAGGTTAGGATTTGACAGAGCTAATTCAAAATTTGAGCTGTTGCCCTCATAATATAGATTATCCGAGATAGTTTTTTCTCCCCTTTCTCCATGTCAAGGGCTAACCACAGAGGATTCATCATAAATCTCTCTTTATGGGGAAAGGATGACCTGTTTTCTTTTTCAGATTTTTATTTATTTATTTATGAGAGACAGGCAGAGACATAGGCAGAGGGAGAAACAGGCTCCTCGCAGGGAGCCTGATGTGGGACTCGTTTCCAGGACCCTGGGATCACAACTGAGCCAAAGGCAAACACAGCCACTGAGCCACTCAGCGGCTACCTATTTTCTATTAAAGTCTAGTCCTGATGGATTCTGGAAGGAGGTGACCTACATCAGTTTTTCTCAGACTTCAGCTGCATCAGAGTCACCTGGAAAGCTAGTTGAACTATAGATCCCCAGGCCCCACCCCAGAGATTCTGGCTCAGGAGAGTAAAACCTGCTGCTTCTCCTCCCTGCAGTTTTAAGGAAGAAGAAGAAAAGAGCTAGAAAATGATAGTGCAGAGATATCTGTCCCAATATTCCTCTTTACAGATTCAATCCAGAGAAGCTAAAAAGAATTAAACAAATTGAGGTAATTCAGAGGGCAGAGGGAGGCATTTTGTCCCCAGATTCCCCATTTATGATTCTTCAAGATCAGTGCTTAGAGCCTGTGCCAGTGTGGTGCAATCTAGCCCAGATGAGAGAGCAGAACAGCAAGATCAGATAGAGCCCAGATTGGTAGCTTTGAGCTGCCCAGAGCTTGCAGTGGGCCAATATGGGGCCAC
This sequence comes from Vulpes lagopus, assembly GCF_018345385.1. Classification (NCBI taxonomy): domain Eukaryota; kingdom Metazoa; phylum Chordata; class Mammalia; order Carnivora; family Canidae; genus Vulpes; species Vulpes lagopus. Next base: position 7,536,561 of record NC_054834.1, read on the forward strand.
ACCATGGTGGATTGCTGGAGATGGGATTGGATGGTGAACCATAGCTACTAGAAGCAGAAGAGAAGCCATATCAGCCAATGGGAGACAAATGATGACCCATGTAGAGCATCAACTGACACAAAACAGCAGCCACAGACTTCATATTTGGCTGCCAAAAAAGATACAATCACATAAGGCAGCCCACTCCCCCAACAGCCAGACACCCCTTGGAGAGGAGCCAGTGGAGGAAGGAAACAGACAACTAAAGCATCAAGAATCAAGGCTGAGAACTACCAAAAGAGCAACTCAAGTCATTGATTTGCACTACATTTAAAGCAATTAGGACTAAACAGCAAATCTATTGATAGTCATCAAGACTTTATCTTGAATGCATATGATGGTAAAACACGGTCGGTGTGTCAATGCCATTGGGACAGTGGCTGCTTGATGTGCTGTACTGAGGGCTTGGAAGTTTCCAGAGAGCTTGGTCATTCCGGAAGTCTTGATTCTCCTGAGTGACAGTCAGGGGACAGCTCCTGCGGTATGGGGTTGCCATCGCGGGGATATGCTACATTCGGATTTTAGTGAATCCATGTAAGCACAAAGCCACAAAGACGGGCAAAGAATCATCCCTTCTCTGGCCTAAAAATGTATCTTTTAACAACAGAAATAAAGTGAAGCATGTGACTTTAGTCTGAGTCTTTAACGGTTAGGCCAAGTATCTATCCTGATCCTTGGAATTGGGCTAAAGAGGTACCCCTCCTCTTTTTTTTGTTCTGTGCTGCAGTGGACATGGACAGCAGAGTTAGCGAATCTGCAATAGAAGTGTTCTTCATAGGTAAGACTGTGTTGCTAGGATCTACAGGTAACACGAAAACAAGAATGACACGGACATTCTCAAGGGAAGACACTGTTACTCTGAAGAGCGAGCCCTTGAATTGTGGGTGGCTTATGTGCTTGCTAGGTAGGTTAAAATACAAGAGCCATGGCAAAAAGCCTTCTGTTCCCCATTGCAATGGAAATTCAAAATCTCCACCAGAACTGCACCTCCCCTATGCACCCCTTTGCAAAGCAGAGAACAGATATAAGGCAGGGCGCTTCAGGTGCACTGGGCCTCCTGATCCAAAGTGATAACGAACTTCCAACAACTTGCCAGCAGAAATATGATTGGTAATAGTAATTCTTTAAAGGCCACTTATTTAACCTCCTGAATCATCCCAATCATATAGCTTGAACTCCCGGACACGGATGAGGTCTAGGGTGTATAGATGGATAAGGGTGTCCCTGCTGCTCGCACCTGCAGTGTGAACACTGCACAATATTTCTTCCCATTAGTACCGGGTGAAAATGGATTTCTTCTGGTGCACTTCTTCCCCTTGTTGGGAGTTTTTCCAATCTTCCCCAAGCTTCCAGATCTAAAAGAAATCGCCTGAAATATGTTTTCATGAAGGAAGTAGTGTTTGCTGAAATATGCATGGCGTGATATGTGCAGCTAAACTCTTCATATCTCGAACCATAAAAACATCGTTTATGTCTGACTCATTTGTGAAATGTATTCTGGGGCTATTTTTGTCTTTGAGATGCGTACAACATCTATTACTAAATTATGTTGTAAAGAACTTTTAGAGATGGTCACTTACTAATCATTCCGTGAATGCCATGGTTTAATTTAAATATGTGTAACCCTTATGTATCTTTAAACATCTGGTTACAAAGCACTTAAAAAAGTAGTGACAACAGGACTTTAGTTGGCCTTGTGGTATTTGGAAGAGGCTGTTCTTTCTGACTGTGTAGCCCACTTTTGTTGGGTTCCACCTACCATATGTGCATGCTAGGGGACTCAATGAATGCCACATAATTATGATTTTCACTTTAGTGCTAGAACACCAGAATCTAATGACTGTACAGCAGACATCAATTAATCAAAATGCTGGGGAGCAGGATGTTCCTTCCAGTTAATTGAATTTACTGGTAAATTCAGGCTTCAATGGCAAATCCTTTTATTTTTACTCTTGTGAAAAATCCTCCCCAAATGCATTAGCCCACATTAGTAACCACAATGTCCCGAGGATTGACATCTGATAGTCACAAAAAGATTGGTCCTTTTTGTGCCTCTTTTTATCAGTCTAAACACCAGTTCTGCTTACAGAGTATTGGAAATGTGCTGTGGCTATTGCCCTGAGCCTGGAGTGTGTAATATGCCTCTTTCTCCTCAATAATGAAGTACAGCAGAATTTCTCAATTAATTGGGTGCCTTCATTAATCGGGATTCCCTTTAATGTCTTTCACTAAAATAGCTCCTGCAAGTTCAAAATTGCAAAACAGGTATCTCTTTTTTTAACAAAAAGGAAATTTTCAGGTGGAAGCATTGCGCCTTATGAACTTCAAAACAGGCACGTCTGTCAGGAGAGAGCCTCATTCTTTAGGCTTTATGGCCAAGGCTAGGGTTACACCCAGTGAGAATGTGAGCCTCAGATGAGGGCAGGTGTTTCCATTCTTTTCAGATGCTTATCTTAACATGGAGTGAAGTTGAGTCTATAAAACTGGGGTGGGAATTTCACTGGGGCAGATCGAGGCTGGACCATAAAATGCCCCAGCTCCGTGCCTGCTCTCTGCCTGGGCTTTAGCCCTCTAAAGAACCTTCTAGAAACGTAACCAAGGGCTTCAGTCTCCCTGCTCTGTGTGAATGTGACATGTGTGGATATGCATGTTTTTAATATGTTGTAATGAGTTAAAATTCATGAAGAATTATTGAATGCCCATCTTAAGGATGTCAGGGCAGTTGTAAAAGATAGTCCTTGTACCCAGAGACATTACAGTCTTTGGGGTTAAAGTGAATGCGTGATGTAAAATCCCTAAGGAGCATGTAACTGCTGGAACTGCACCTCTAGGAGAAGTGCTCCCAGATTTATAGAAGCAGAGGCTAGGAGATTTACTCACCGTCTCTGTAGCTAACTAAGAAAAGTGATGTTTTAAAATGCACGTTGGCTCACGTACCTCCCCTGCCCAACACCTTCTGGAGCCCCTTCTTCCATTTCAGATCATCTCTGGATTCTCTATGGTTCCATGTGTTCTTCCAAGGATCACCCAGCCCCCCTGTTACCTGACTCCTGCCCCAGTGGCCTTTTAAAAAAATTCTCCCAAAAGCTTGTTTATCCCTGCTTTAGAAACTTCTCAAGCGCCCTTCACCAGCAGTGTCTCCACCCTACTTGCCTTGTTAACTTCTCCGTTCAAGTGTTACATAAAAGGCCTCCTTTCCCCCGAATCCTGCCTCAACTGCCCACTTCTCCCATCCAATTATGTCATCAATTTGATTCCTAAACTTTCTCTTCATTAAGCATCTAAGAATTTGTAAATAAATATATGTTTGAATATTTAGGGCTTTTTATTCCCATGAGATTATATAATCGATGAAGAGAAGAACAGCATCTTTTTTATTTCTATATTTTTCGTGTCTAGCACAGTTTCCAAATATGGGAAACAACTGATAAATATCTTCAAACGAACAAACAAACAAATGAAGGAACACACAGAATAATGTGAAATATATATATACTACATATACAGGGCACCTGGGTGGCTCAGTGTTTGAGCATCTGCCTTTGGCTCAGGGCGTGATCCTGGGGTCCTGGGATCGAGTCCCACATCGGGCTCTCTGCATGGAGCCTGCTTCTCCCTCTGCCGGTGTCTCTGCCTCTCTCTCTGTGTCTCTCATGAATAAATAAATAAAATCTCTTTAAAAAAAAAAGAACACTAGGCCAAGAGTGAGCCAACCTATGCTTTAGTTCTCCTTAGATCAGATGTTCAGAGGGGGGCTTAGTTTCCTCATCTGCACCCTGGGGAGCATACACCTGCCATAGCTAACTCCTTGGGTTGTCAGTGAGATCACGTAAACACAGTGCTAGTACAAACTATTCTTAGGAAACTTCTTTATTCCGCTTGGCTTGTATAAAAAACTTGAGTGTTCTGATATCATTCATTCTTTCCCAGTGCTCATTCTACTTTACTTGATGGTTTTATACTTCATATGTTATACTGGAGCCCTTTCCATCTTCTTCTAATATTTGTTTTTCATTTTCTGTGTGAATCGAAACAAGAATTGATATTCTATCTGTACTATTAAGCATTACAATATTTTGAGCTGAGCTTGAAATAAGAGAGCTGAGCTAGATTTTTAATAAAGTATGTCTGTTTTCTCAGCATATGTTAAACAGGTGTACTATTATTGATAATAATAGCAGTCTTCTTTTCTAAAATTGTGAAATATGAACATATTTCCAAGCTCTTGGGCAGAGTTTTCAAGGAAAATAGATTTCTGATACCTATTTTTCAAATACATTAAAATTTGGAAGCCTGTATTATCCCACATAGATCAGGGGGAAAATGCGATTTCCCAGGAGGGTGCAGAAGGTGGGAGAGGGGTGGTATTGGAGTAAAGCTTCTCATTTCCTAGATCCCATTTGACGTATTCCTTCTGGAGTTTATACTATGTACCCCACTTCACCTGTCACACTGTCTTTTCTTTTCTTTCTTTTCTTTTTTCTTTTCTTCTTTCTTTTCTTTTCTTTTCTTTTCTTTTCTTTTCTTTTCTTTTCTTTCTTGCATTTCTCTCATATCGTTGCAATGTAAGAAATTTAGATACGTGATAAGCTAATGTGATAGTTTTAAAACTTCCTGCCCTTTGGCTTTAGTGGACAGAGTCCTGAGGCACTGAGCAATACCACACAGTTTTGTTGGACTATTCATCATTTATTTCCTTACCTTCTATATGAAAATCTCTAGGTGCATTTTTAAGGATTCTGGCCTATAAAGTAGTCATGCCTGCCCAAAAAAGCAGAAATCTGTTGTTATGTTATTGGCATCATTGTTATTATTTATAATCATCATCTTAGGAAAGGACTTGCCATTTCTGGATAGTCTATAATCCCCAAATAATAATCATAGCAACCACCATAATAATGAGCAATATAATCACCATTCATTAAGACAGTGATTCATAATCCTAACTATTATCATATTATGTTTAATTATGATGACAGTGGTGAAAATTACTATTTCCTATTGAGTATATGAAGAATTTCAGAACTCAAGGGAGGAAAAATGGAAACAAAAAGTTGGTGAGCTTTTTTTTCCTTTAAAAAGAATGAAGAATGCCTATTTAAAACTAAAGTTAAAAACTTGAAATTTATCTCTATTTAACTCACATTCATTTACCTTAAATTGGATAGGCAGATACACATGTTTTCAAGTTGTTAGAAGCTTATTTGTGTGACTTCCTCCTAAATTTCTACCAAAACATTTTTGTTCCATTTCAGACTATAAGAATCAGGAGAAGTCCTGACATGAGGTTATGCTTGATTTTTGAAAGTCACAGAGAGTGGGACAAGATTGGAGAGTTGCCTTTTATCTGCCTATTCTAGGCAACGAGTCATCGTGACATGGCCGTGGCACAAGGGGAAGGGATGGGATTTTGGCTCCTTGGCTTCTTGTTGTATTTCTGCACTATTGAGCTGGATGCACTCAACAGCCTTGTCTGTGAAGAAAGCAGGTGAACGTTTCACAGTCTTGGATGCTGAGCCTTTTTAAGCATGAGGTGAAAAGCACAATCATAAAGGAAAATATTGATAGGTTTGACTATTTGAAAACTTTACATTTCTGTAACAGGAGGACATGATAAATTAAGCTAAAAACTATTTTTTAAACTAATGAAAATATTTGAAAAATGTAACAGACAGTGGGTTGTTTTACATAATATATAACTTTTCAATTACTGTGGAAAACCAAGAGGCCGATGCAAAAGGACATATACCACTAGGGTATGAACAAGCAATGCAGGTAGAAAAATGTAGATGACAAAGATATTACGAGATAGTCAGACTACTGATACCTAAATAAATGAAAAAGAATGTTATAAAAAACATTTTTTACTTATGTTTGAGATTTTTTTAATTGATGATACAGTATAGAGAAATAGACATTGTCATATACTCTTGGTGAAGTGTATATTAATCCAGCTTTTTCGGAGTGCACTTTGGGCAGTCTCACTTCTGGGAACTTAATCTGTAGAAATATTCACATAACACAAAGATACGTGCATAAAAATGTTCACTGCTGCTTTACTTGTAATAGTTCACCAGAAATTATCTACAAATACGTCAGTAGACAACTAGTTGATTTATAAATACAATGAAATAAAGTCAAAGGAATACTGGACAGTTCTTTTTTAAAAAGATAATCAATGTCACTGGCATAAAAAAAGTCACAGATACATTATTGTGTGAAAAGCAAACTTCAGAACACCATATATCATGACTGCATTATTTAAAATATGCAACTGCCATATGTATGTAATGCATGTATCTACTGCTGTATTTACAATTAGTATCTATTACTTATTTAATAATGATAAATATCCCAGAAATTGTAGAATCTAAGTGATACATTCCTGCTCCTAGCCCAGGCTCCAATACCAACTTCCTCATCCAGGTAGATCGTGAAAGGAGCCAGGTTTCCCTCTGGGCCAAGCATTTTGAAAGGCAGTGGGAATACAGCAGTGAACGAGAGACATCCTTGCCTCCATAAACTCACAGAGCAATGAAGAAAATGATGCTTAAACATGAAATCAGAAGCCCCTGTGAAATTTGCCACAACCCCAGCACAGAGCACTGGAGGGCCCGATCAGACTGGAGATGCCAGAGAAGCCACCAAAGGCGGCACCTGGACGGTGGAAAGGAGTTATTTAAGCAAAAAAGTATCACCAGGTAGGGCCAGAGCAGACATCTCAAGAGAAGAAAGCAAGAGGGATGCTTAGAGGGGGCTCAGGAACCCCTTAAACAACCTTCAGGCCATGCAGAGAAGTGTTCATTTTATCCTCAATGCAATAGAAATCCAAAAAGAATTCACACAGGTTTTCACAAGGGAGAGATATGATCAGATTTGTGTTTCCGAGGATACACAACTCTGGCTGTAGTGAAAAATGAAGCAGAGACTTCCTTTTCAGGTAGAAGGGCTGACTGAAGACTTTGGAGGCAAAAAGAGGAGATCTTGCATTAAAAATAGGTGTGTATGTGTGCATGTTGTTTTGTTTTAATTGCTGAGCTTTCAGAAAATGTGTGAAAGGGAAGACAAGACTCATAGGATTTCACCTCGGTGGTCCTCCAAACATGGCCTTGGGCTTCTAGGATTCCCCAAGAACCTTGCAGGGGGTCTGAGAGGCCAAAACCATTTTCAGAGTAAGCTGTTATTTATTCTTTTCACTGCATTCACATTTGCTTGGTGCCCAAGGAGTGGTGATGAAACTGTGTCCAAAGTGGCACAAACCAGTCATCCCTTCCCCTCACAATTTTTAAAAATTCCAGTTTCACAGAAGACCATCCTTTATGGGGCAGTAGAAATGATTGACGTCATTAATCTCAGCCCTGGAGAATCAATGTTTTTAATATTCTCTCTAATGATGAGGGAAGGATGCATAAAGCACTCCCACTGCCCACAGAAGCTGGAAGATTGTCTCGAGGAAAAACATCCGTGTAATTGTTTCAGCAGGGAGCTTTTTCCATGAAACACCATTTTTACTTGAAAGAACAATTTAAAAACTCTAATTATCCAGTTTGGGGGATTTGTCAGACATCTCCTTGAAAATGAATGAGGTGAGACTGTCACTTTGAGAAAAAAAATGGACAATACTTGTTGCCCATGATTTAACTGAAGCGTTCAAACAAAAATTAAAATTTTGGATAACTTGTACCCCACCACAAGGAAAGCTTCCTAATACTTAAAGATTTTTCTGATGCAATCCATGGATTTTTAACAAATGTCCTTTTTGATACCATATAATGAAATGTGCCAATACTTGGAAGATCTGCATAACTCAGTGAATCAATATTGCCCAAGTGACCAATCTGCGACCTAAAATAAATAACACGTGGGTAAAAGACCGATCCGAATTGTAAGATAGACCACATAGATTTTAATGTAACAGAGAACAAAAAATTCATTGAAAATAGAGCAGATTCCGCAATTACAACTCGCCTTGAAGAAACCCCCACTTGCCAAGTTTTGCTGTTATATCAAAGAAGAATATTGACAGTTATCTGAAAAAAAAGCTATTAAATACCCTTCCCTTTTCCAATTACATATCCTCTGTGAGGCTGGCTGTTTTTCAAATACCTGAACTAAAACAATGTATCACGAAGACTGAACTCCGTGAGTTCGTGACAGCAGCCACAGGCTCTAGCTGTCATTTCTTTACTTAGATATTAAAGGGATGCGAAAAACATGAAACGATGCCCCTCTTCTTACCAGTTTTTAATTTTGTTTTGAAAGATGTAGTTTCTTCTTTATGAAAAATGTTATTTATATTAGCGTGGGGTAGATTTGTTAATGTTATTTTTCATGGATTAATAAAGAAAAGTAAAAATTTCAAGTTTTCAGTAGATCAGTAGATATAACCCCCATTAAACAGCCCTTGTTAAGAGCACAGAGGAGTAAAAAAGTTTTTAAGAGTAAAAAAGGGGTCCTCAAACCAAAAAGCTTGAGAACTGCTGTATTGTGCAAAGGTTCAAGTTGTGGCTTAGTCTGAAAGCAGAGCCCAGAGTCAGGACGTGTGTGCAGGTAGTTTACTTGGCGATGAGAGCTCAGGACCTCAAGCGCTCCTGCGGGCCTGTTGAGCGGAGCAGAGTACTTCTCAGAACTACACCCCAGGCCACAACAGGCAGAAAGTGTCGTGGGACAGCTTGCTTCCCTTGCAGGTCAAGGTCGCCTCCACTCCCTTTCCCCCCTGCGTTTCCTGGTTGCCAGATCACACACACTACTCTAGTTTCCCAGACTATTCCGCACTACGGAGACTGAGAAGCCCCACGATGGGAAGCAAGAGGTACAGGGCAGGTATCCCAAGGCATGGGGTTGAGTTTGCACCTGGGCCAGGCTGGTGAGAGCCTGTCTAGGTCTGGTGGTTGCAGAGGTGGCTACAGTTAGTGGACAGGGGCAGGAGGATATGAAGCAATGCACCAAGCATGTACCATATCCACCCACTCCCTTGCATTCCTCAGATCTCTTCATGCCTTCCAGGACATTCATTCAATTATGAAATCCCCTTCAGGGCGGAGGCCCAGTTTATTCTTTCAAAACCCGATTCCAGTGGCTAGTGGGTAAGCTATGGGCTGCAGTCCATCTGCTGCATCTGGTCCCAAGGCCACAATTGCCATTCACCCTCTCCCTCATCTACTTCCTACTCTACTTTTCTCTCATCCTTGGCCAGCGATTGAGCCCGTCTAGGAAGCTAATCAGATAGGACCACCCAGACCTTCATCACTGATAAATCTGGGCCCTGAGTTGCCTTGATTTGCCCACCTATGGTTGCTGTGAGTGCTCCCTCAATGGGATAACTGGGAATGAGAGCGACAAAAACACATCCCAGTGAATATCCCTGCTCCATTGTAGCAGAAACCCTAGCTCCTGGTCAGGATCAACTACTCCCAGCAAAGAGAGACCCAATGGTAGGCTTAGCTTCAAGTTCCAAAGAGCCCCAAGTTTTGTGTCCTGGTGGAAGCGTCCATCCCACCCCACATCCCCGACCGAGGGGTCTAGGATATCTAACGTCGCAATATAATATTCCGCAAGTGGGTAGAACCAATTCCACTTCCACTTCTTGGTTCCTGGACTTGGTATTCTAACCCATAGGGTTATAACCCCTTAGATCAGCCATTGGTTTACTGAGCATGAACTGCAGCCTGGACAACAGTGTCTGATCTCCAGGGTACTGTCCTCAAGCAGACCCATTGGCTGGACCTTTAACAGGCTGCTCCAACATTCTGATAGTCTTGTTGTGTCTGGGGATACAATGAAGGGATCCATCCTATGGTCCTATAATGGCTTTTACAGCTTCTTTACCATAAAATCAGTCTCCGGGTCCAGGGCATTGTGTGGGATCCCATACTGATATGCTGTGTTCTGTGTTGTATTATGGCCCTCTGTAAGCCGCTGGATCGCAGTGATGGCAGAGGCAAAGGAAACACATCCACACCCCCGGTAAAAGGGATCTCATGGAATCAACCTGCCACTAAGAGGCTGACTGAGCTCTTTAAGGGACTGCAAGTCCTCTGCCTCAGGTGAGGTCTTTGCAAGGTGAAAGGGGTTATTTCCAGCAAGGGGAAAGACATCTGCCGGCTAGAAGGGTTCATGGGCAACTTTGGGATTCAAGGTTCTCAGACTCATCCACTCAGATGGTTCCATGCTAGGTCTCCAGGTCCTGCTCATTTCTTATCAGGGTCCTGATTCTGACAAAGAAACCTATGAGGAAAAAAAAATAAAGAAAAAAAAATTTTTAATTAAAAAAAAAACAAAGAAACTTATGGAACTACACAATTTTGTTGTTGTGCTTAATTGTGGCATTTAAACAAATAAGACTTGCTATTAGAACTCTTGTGCTTAAATTGTGTCTTTTATTAAAACATATTTTAGCCTTCTCTATTTGTTCCATTTATCCTATATATTAGGGTTTTTGTTATTTGTGAGTATAGATTCTCTATTTTAATGGTGGTAGTAATCTTTTTAAGAATATATATGGATTTATATTTATCTAATTTGCCAAGGGGAAAACTAATACATATTTTCATTCCCTCCTTAGGATGATAAATAAATTTATGACACCCTTAATTCCTTATTCATCCACTTTATGGTGCTTGTCGACATCATTTAAGATATCAGGAACAAAAATCTTATTAGTTCTGGTATTTCCGTCATGACAGTCACTTATCAACATCAATTTGTATTTAATTGTTTGTCAATTTAAAATCAATATTTAAACTTATTTATATGTCTGACTGATTTTGGTGCTCATTTTGGTGTCCATTATCTGTATATGATTTGTGCATTTTGAATTCTTAACAGCACTTTGCTTCTCAATTAAATCGAGATTGTTTCTAAGAAGCAATGTCTCTGCTTGTTTCTTTGTTCCTTTAAAAATTTTTTTTTTATTGGAGTTCAATTAGCCAACATTTAGCATGACACCCAGTGCTCATCCCGCCAAGTGCCCCCTCATTGCCCATCACCCAGTCACCCCAACCCCCCGCCCACCTCCCTTTCCATTACCCCTTTTTCTTTTCCCAGTTAGGTGTCTCTCATGTTTTGTCACCCTCACTGATATTTTCATTCATTCTCTCTCCTTTCCCTTTATTCCCTTTCACTAATTTTTATATTCCCCAAATGAATGAGACCATATAATGTTTGTCCTTTTCCGATTAACTTATTTCACTCAGCATAATACCCTCCAGTTCCATCCACGTCGAAGCAAATGGTGGGTATTTGTCGTTTCTAATGGCTCAGTCATAGATGTATTTTACACTTCCTAAAACTGCTAATTTGAGTTATCTTGTCCCCTTCAAACATAGCAAGGCTTGGATTGAATACACAGTTTGGGGGGGGTGCACATTCTCTCCTAATACACTATAATCATTGTTTCTGTATGTTCTGGCACTGAGTTACAAATTAAGTCTAACATCAGCCTATTGCTTCTTTTTTTTTTTTATGATAGTCACAGAGAGAGAGAGAGAGAGAGAGAGAGAGAGGCGCAGAGACACAGGCAGAGGGAGAAGCAGGCTCCATGCACCGGGAGCCCGATGTGGGATTCGATCCCAGGTCTCCAGGATCGCGCCCTGGGCCAAAGGCAGCCGCCAAACCGCTGCGCCACCCAGGGATCCCAAGCCTATTGTTTCTATATGAAAAAAGTAAACCACTTTCTATTTTGCCAATATTTGTCCAAATGCAAGTCCCTTTTTATCAGCTTTGCCTTGTAAGGAAAGCATTTGAAATCTCCATAAGTAGCTCTTAATAAAGCTAAGAAAATTTTCTTCTATGATGTATATAATTTTCTATTATCTGTATAATTATTTCTAAAATTTTCTTCTATTATGTGTACATGTATATAATTACTACATCGTCCTTAGATATTTCCTAGTTTCTTAAGGAATTACTACTATTCATATATCACATGTCACAGACAGGAAAACTAAAAGCATTCTCTTTCCTTTTGCTTCTACGACCTGAGGGAACTCCAGTTTATCCTCCAAAATTGTTTCGTCTTGCTTTGTTTTTGCAATGTTCATTCTTTTCTCTATTGCTTCCAATCTTAATCTTCATTTGGCTACATCATTTTTGTTTTCCCAGAAGACTTTCCTCTTCCCCACCACCACCCCTCCCATTTTAGACTTAAATTTTAGCCTGTTGCCTTTCTAACTCATCCTGTTCTTTTGGAATCTCTTTCCTATTTTGTACATTAAACAATTTTTAGTGATCTACCATTCCTCTGAATCTTCAGGATAATTCTTCCTGTCTTCTTTACTTCGATATTTTTACTCAGGACTCATCCTGGGTATAATAGCAACATGCCACAAATAGTGCATGAGTACAGAGAGGGGGGAACCAACAGCTACGAGGGGCTGTGCAGGGCCTGAAGGTGTGAGGGTCTGTGATGAGCCATGAACAGTGAACATCAGTGACCCTGGGGAAGACATAAGTATTTTAAGAAAGAGCCTATTTGTTCTCACTTAAGTTTCCAATGGCTAACTCAGGCAGTTATGTGTAGGAAATGCTCAGATCAGGAAGCTGCTGAAATAGGCATCAGAGCAGGGATGAAGCCCTCAGCAAGGCAGTGGAAGCATGCATGGGAAGACCACAGCTTCCAAAATCATGCTAAAGGTTTGAGTCACAAACTTTGATGTCTGATTATGTGTCATGGAGGAAGAGAGAAGACTCTAGATGACCAGAAGAGGAGCAGAGTCTTAGGGAAGATGACATACTCAGGTTTTATATATTGCATATACTGTTGCATGGGCTTTCCAGGTGAAAAGGTCAATGTCAAGCCTGACGTCAAGGAGGGGCAGGCCTAATGAAACAAACTGGGAAGTACTTTGGACTACTCAGGATAAATGTCTTCCATCTGTAAAATGAACCTAAACGTGCTTCACTCACGGTGTTACTCCAACGGTTCCATGAGGTGGTTATGCCAACCCCAGACCAACTCTGCCCATGACCTTCTAGACATGATGCCTTCAGCTCTTCTTCCTCCATTCATGTTAGAATGTGAAGTGGTTAAAGCCTGATTGTTAGTGAATAGCTGCTTCATATGCAATCACATAGTGCAAGTGCCCTTTGATGACACTGGGGGCATTTCCCAAAATAGCCACATGTGATTCTGACATTTGACCTGTATATTTAGAAGAAAACTTGGGTATTTTCCATTGCATCATTTTGTTGAAAATGTTATATTTGAGTTACAGGAGAAAATGTAAATGGTTTCTGTTTTCCTATATTCTATGATTTGGGAGGGTATGAAAAATTGAAAGAATTTTGACTGGGAAAACATTCTACATTCTGTAAATGCAGAATGAACATTCTTTGGTGAAAACCACAAACAATAGAGGAGCTAAACAATAAAGGTAAACTTAAGATAGAACTAGTGAATGTGAAAACAAACTAAGTGATTCACCAGATACAGGTAATGAAGGAGCAAACTAGGAAGTAGGAAAGAAGTGAAATGACATGGAGGACCAACGTAGATCAAACATCTAGGCATTCCAAAACGAAAGACTGGGTGGAATAGGAGAAAGGTAAGAGTAAAGAGATAATTTTCCAAATATATGGAAATTCATTGGTCCTCAAGCAAGTTAAATCTCATTCAGAAACTCTACAGTAAAATTGCATAACATCAAAATCGTTCAGTAACTAGGAGAAATACGATTATATACCAGAGAATACAGAGTAAGAGAAGACTTCTCCCAGTGATAAGTAATAGCATAAGAAATTATGGTATCTTTAAAAATATTATACCAAGCAATTGTATTACTTAGTATTGAGAGTGAAATGAAGGTATCGATAGCATATAAAAATGAAGGTTTTATTTTAACAATTATTTACTTAATAAACTACTAGAGAATAAAGTGGAGAGCAAAAAAAAAGATAAACAAAGAAACCAATAAAAGATGACAAATCTAAATAAAGTTAATAATAATAATTCTCATTAGTTAAAAAAATAAAACTAAAATATCACATATTATTAATAGAAATGATAGCATGTAAATGAAAGTTAAAACATGTTAATTTCTTAGAGAAGAGGATAGAGATAAAGAAGAAACATGGACTTTGTTATAAAAGTGATTTTTATACTATTATTTAAATGTATTTTAACATTTTAAATTTAAAATGTAAATTTGATGTAGTTTGTTTAAATTTAAATATGTAAAAAATTTATATGTATTCAATAATTTAAAAAATTTAAAGTCAACCTTAGAAAAAAGAAATAAGATATGTAAACTCTTAGTAACAAAAAAAGGGCTAAAGAATATGTCTTCAATCTGTAAGAAGGTATTGAAGGAAAAAGAAAGAAACAGAGAAAGCATGACAAATAGGCTATGCATATTTGTATGGTAGAAACATTTTCAAACATTGGCAAACATAACAAATATAAAAATAAAAAATGAAAATTGGTTATTTTAGGACTGAGAAAGTGAAATAGGAATAAAATAATATGGGATGTTTGGGGGGCTCAGTAGTTAAGCGTCTTCCTTCAGCTCAGGATGTGATCCTGGAGACCTGGGATCAAGTCCCACGTCGGGCTCCCTGCATGGAGCCTGCTTCTCTCTCTGGCTGTGTCTCTGCCCCTCTCTCTGTGTCTCTCATGAATAAATAAAATCTTTAAAAAAAAGAATAAAATAATAGCTACAACAAAATCCAGCTGTATTTCTATATAATAAAAGCATTAGCGTACAGATAGATTGAAGAAAAAATGAGCAGTTAAAAAAGATGAGTAAATTATAGATCAGTATCATCTGTAAGTCACCCACTATAAACATTATATTAAAATATTAGCAAATCAAATCCAGCAGTAAAAAGAAAAAGAATATATTAGGACCAAATAGGGTTTATTGAAGGAATGCAAAGCAGGTTCTACATTAAGAAATCTGTTAATATAATTTACCTCATTAAATTTTTAAGTCTGTATGTTTAATCTCAGTTTATGTAAATTTTTAATTAATGCAAACACTATTTTTTTAATAAAATTATATGTAAAATAAAACTTTTAACCAAATATAGTCGTTCGTGGCTAAAAACACTCCAGGCGTGATGAGACAATAAAAATAAAATGCTGAAGACTGTAACAAATGGCTTGGAGGAGAAATTTCTTAGATGATAAGAGAGAAACGTTGGGCCTAACGTGACCCCTCTCCTATCACATTTGTATTAAGAAGATTGCACTGATGGTTCTGAGTTCCTTTGGCATATAGGTTCCTCGCTCCTCACAGTGGCAACTAACCACTATTTTGGACAGGATCTCTGAGTAACAATGGAGTCATTGGAACCTACATCCACTTAATTAGGTTACTTTTCTCCTTAGTGTGCTTGTTTTATGGTTTGAGAGGAAACTGAAGTGAAAGAAAGCTTGAACTGAGTCTGAACCAGTATTATTTATGATCTTGGTGAGACTAGATTCAATCTCTCCAAACTGAGGAAAACTTACTACTCTGCAAGTACCAGCCAATGTGATAAGACAAGAAACAGAAGAGGTATAAGATTCAAAAGGAGGAAAAAAAAAAAAAAAAAAAAACAAAAAAAACAAAAAAAAAAAAAAAAAAAAAAAACAAAAGGAGGGCACAAGATTGACATGGTTGTCTACATAGAAAGGTTAAATATATATCAAATACAAATCTATTAAAATTAAACTATTAAAGTTATTAAATTTAAAATTAAATTAAATAGAAACTATTAAAATTAAGATTTTAAGGTTACTAATTTTAACAGCCACATCACAGATCCATAGCATCTTTATATATCAGAACAAAACAATTAAAATGTAGAAAAGGAAAAAAAAATGTTATTCACAATAGTAACAAAAATTAAAAGATACCTAGGGGAAAATTTTTTTATTGTATACAAGACCCTAAAGGAAATATTATAAAATATTAAAGAACACAGACAGACTATTCATGGGTAGAGAAAATCAATATTGCAAGGGTGCATGTATTGCAATTCATGTATGAATTCAATGCAATTCCCTTTTTTGAAAGATTGTATTTATTTTATTAATAAGAGACACAGAGAGAGAAGCAGAGACATAGGCAGAGGAAGAAACAGGCTCCTCATGGGGAGCCCAACATGGGACTCGATCCCAGGATCACGCCCTGAGCCGAAGGCAGGTGCTCAACCACTGAGCCACCCAGACATCCTGATTTCAATACAATTCCAATCAGAATTCCAAAAACATAATTTTGTGATATTTAAGTAACATTGTTAAGTTTATATGGAAAAAGGAACAGCCAAGAACAAAGAACTTCTGGAACAAAGACAATACCTTGTGCCGATTTGTAATCTCCCTATCTCCGCTCTGCACTCATCCAGCTCCTGCCATTCCTAGGCAACTACTGATCTGCTTGTTGTCACTATGGATTCCCTTGCACTTTCCAGAACTTTCTATATATTGAATTATACATTGTGCATGTGGGTGATGGATAAATACTTCTATAGAGGGTGATGACTATATTCACGATTTTGACTTGGGTGGTGATGGCTTCATGTGTGTGCACATAGGAAAAAACGTACTGAATTTACACTTCAAAATATTGAAAATATTTGGCATCTTACTTAAGGCACAGATGTTTTAGTGGGGAAGATTTTCCTGAGCAAAATATTCATAATCAAAGTAATGTTGTTAAATTTGACTACATGAAAATAGAAGTTTATGTTGTCTTTTGTCATATAAAATTAAAAATAAGTGACCAAGAAATATTAACAACAGATTTCAATTATATATTGTTTCCATAGTATAAAGACACCACACACAACTCCATAAGAAAAAATATAAACAACCTATAGGAAAATACATTTTAAAAAATTAGGAAGAAAAACTAGAAATAGCCAACCTATGAAAATATATTCAAGTTCGCTAACAAATTGAGGCAATTTATCAGCTATCACATTGTCAGTGATGGAGAAGACAAAGGTGACACAAGTGTCCTCATGCTTTGTTGTGACAGGGAGAGAGCCAGAGATACAGATTATGGAGGGTAACTTTGCAGTATAATCCAAATATCCAAATATATATTCTTTTAGGCACACTAAAATGTAAAGGTAGAGTTTTTTTTATTGGATTATAAATACTTTTCATGTCCCCATATCATGATGGGAGACTTAATATGCTAAAACCATAGGGATCCCTGGGTGGCGCAGTGGTTTGGCACCTGCCTTTGGCCCAGCGCTCGATCCTGGAGACCTGGGATCGAATCCCACGTCGGGCTCCCGGTGCATGGAGCCTGCTTCTCCCTCTGCCTATGTCTCTGCCTCTCTCTCTCTGTGTGTGTGACTATCATAAATAAATAAAAAATTTAAAAAATATGCTAAATCCATATTAATCCCATAGATTTCAATTTATATAGACAGTGTGAAAATGTACAAATATTACAGATCCTTTGGTTTCATTATGGGCTTAATATAGAAGGATGTATGTTCTGTTAGAAGTGTTGATTCACGACTGTATTCGCTCAAAACTCTAAATGATATTTTCATTCTTTTGATATAAAACAAATTTCAATATTCATTGTTTTCCAGCTATTCTTTGCAGAAATATGTTAATTGAGATATTTAATCTAGAAACTGGAACATAGCAAAATAAGATAGAGGTCAGAATAATGTCATAGAGGGAAAATTCAAAAGATTAAATTAGGAAGTGAAAACGGGAATTCAGTAAGTGTGAAAAAATACATACCATGTCCATTTATATCCTCACTAAAATTGGGATATTTAGCTTGACCGTGACCAAGTTAATACCAGGACACATGAGAAACTACTTCATTCATAGTGTCCTTAAGTAAGTGCAAACCAATCTCTCACTGAGCCCCTCAGCTGGTCCTTACACTGAAGCTCAAACTAAACTTCCCCCAATTCCCCCAGAACTAGAGGCAGTGCAACGAGGGATGCCCCATAGCACCTTTACAATAAATAGAGTGTCTCACGTTACTGGGGCTGTTCTTATAACTTCTTTTAGTATAAGTACATGCCACAATTTAAAAAAAAAAAAATTAGTGAATGAAGGGATCATTCATGCGGTCCAGGATTATGGCTCTCTAACAAACTGGCTTCAACCAAGAAAAGATTTTTGCCACGGATGCAAACAGGCTACCCTTGAGCAAAAATCTGGCCTGAAATATATTTGGTTTGGCCATAATCGTTGGGGCGATATTTAATTGAGCAAACATAAAAATTGAGCAATTGCATATAAAAATTCACATTTTTCAGTATTCCTCAAGGAACTGTAAGATTTGGCAACCCTAGATTTACATGTCCAAAACTAGTTGGTGCTGAGTAGCAGCTGCCCCTTTGGGACAGGGGATGAGGGATAGATTTTCCATGGTCCTTACTAGGCTGCTTAATTCATTTATGTTACCTGCTGGCCCCCTTAGGCATCTTCGTTTGTGTTCAATTTTTGCTCTATTGTGTTGTTGCTCAATACTGGCTCAGCAGCCACAACACCCATGGAAGTTTTTAACAATACAGATATCTGGGTCCCACTCTAGACCTGATGAATCAGGATCCCAATGCGTGAGGCTCAGACATTTGTATATTTATAAATTATTTGACAATCCAATGCCCAGGCAAGTTTGAGAACTATGACTCTAAAGAAATGAATTTCTAGGACAGGTCTCCATAAATAGTTCTCTCAACTGAATTTCTAATGGTTATTGAAAACCCATGAGTTTGAGGTTAAGCCTCAAAGACAATTTTTTAAAATTTATTATTGAAGTAGAGCTGATATACTACGTTATATTAGTGTCAGGTGTACAACATAGTGATTCCACAATTCTATGTATTGCTCAGTGCTCACCATGATAAATGTAGTCACCAAACATCATTATTACAATACTCCTGACTATTCGCTATGCTGTGTTTTTCATCTCTGTGACTTATTCATTCTATAACTGCAAGATTGTGCTTCTTAATCTCCTTCACCTATTTCACCAGGACAATTATATTTTAGTGTCCCATCAACTATAAGAGCCAGCCAAGCTTGAAACAAGGTTGATATCTGTCAATATATCTCTAAAAAGCATTCCATGCTGTACCCTTAGGAATCCTAGAAAGCAGTAATAAGGGTCAAGATTCTCTAAGATATGATTTCGAGCTGCCTCCAAAGACGGACATGTGGAAGATATTTCCCCATCCTTCCCCTACAAGGAACGCAAAGTCATTCCAACCTCAGTGCCCTACTTGGCTGACGAGTCTTTATCCCAAGGAGCACTTCCCAGACCCATACTTTCTCTTCCCAGACACGCTGGCAGATGACTCAACAAGAATCGTCATTTCCAAGGTTTTCTAGGTAGAGTGGTTTTATCTCCTTCCTATCTATCCTCTTCCATCACCTATTTACTATAGAACTGGAGACCTCAACATTGAATGGGGACCAGGGTGCTCCAGGAGATACCATCAGCCCTACTGTCTCCGTTCCCTCTAAGACTGTACAAGAGAAGCCACCTACACCACTGAGAAGAAATAATATCTGCGAGTAAAGTTGGACTTTACTGATTTATCCAACACATCTGCTGAACATCTATGTGCTAGACAATGTGTAGGCAGGCACTTACGACACAACAATGAGCTAAGGAGGAAATCTCTGCCCTCCTGGCATGAACGCTCTAGTGGAAGGGAGGATGATAAGCAAGATAAATGAGAAAAATAGATAACATTCCATGAGATGATGAGTCATCAAGAGGAAACAGCAGGGACAGGGGATGCATATCGAGTGTTGGAAGGGGAGGCAGCTGTAGGTGATGTGGCCAAGGCAGGCCTCAGTGAGAAGAAATTTTAGTATGGATGTCAGGGAGCAATGGGAAGAACGTTCCAGGCAGAGTGAAAAAGCAAGTGGAAAGAGCACAAGCAGGAGGGGCCTGGGAGATGCAAGGATGATCAAGGAGGCCCTTGAAACCAGCAAGACGATCAGTGCTGGAAAGAGGACATGTGGAGACTGAGGCACCTACATGTGACCCCAAACGAGGCCACGCTGCTGTGGAGAGTCCTGCTCTCCACCTTCACGTTCAAAAACTACTCACATCTCCCATCCTCAGGACCAACTTTCATAAGTGATTTGGGAAAGTCTTAGCAAAAGACCCATTAGGGAATCCTGCAAGGCTCAGGGTTTGTCATAGAAACCTAGGTTAAAGCGCCCCACCTCATTCCAGAGTAACAGCACTAACCACATGTGGAGAGAATCTTGCAAAATTTCATTCTACCCGGGGTTTGCAACCGGGCCCCTAGGGGAGCCTTAGTAAACCTTAGGTACCCGTCGTTCCCTCATAGAAAACATTTGGAAATACACACACTTCCCATGTAAATCTTTCGTCCCAAATCAGAACACATTTTTGTGATTTTAATTTTTGGGTTATATTTATTTTGATTTGGCCTTTTCCTCTCGTATTCGGCATGACTCATTATTTTTCAGGTCTCAGCCATTCTGAGGGACACTCACGATGTGCCAGGAGGCCACAACACCACATCTGCACCCCAAGGGGCTGCTCCATTACAGAAAGACTGTGGACCACATCCTAACCCGAGACACAGTCTGCCCTGACAGCCGAGGGCAAAGCTTCTTCTAAGTCCCTTCAGTAACTTTGAGACTCTCGGTGACCCCAGGTCCACTCTAAGGTGGTGTAGAGTCTAACAGTCTGTGAGACCAGACCCTACTCTGAGATAGTCCTCAGGAACATGAAGACTTCTGCAGTTTCTGATGACCCCATGACACCAATCGCATGACGACGTTCTTCAAAGTTCTTAGTCCCAGGATCGAAGACTCCAAAGAGCTTCTGTTTGGGTGGGTAACAGCTGCCAAGACTTACTGTACTAACAATGCAACCTGGCAAAATTTTAAATGTTTATTAAGTCATTTGCAAGTAACAATAATAAGCCCCATCACATTTTAACCTAAATGACATATATCCATATGAAAAATGGCTATTCAAGCCAAACCATTAGTTAGAAGATTGCTGTTGTTTTATATATTTGCTAATCTCTCTAGGTCTGAATGGGTAGAAGACAGATGGATTCCCGTGCATGCTTCTGCATCAATGTGTTGTGATCTATTGTCTTCACTGCTGTGCGTGAAGAAGATCCGGCCTCACACAGACGTGCCTTTGGAAAAGTAAGGACCCTACAGGCAGCCCGAGATGCTGGGTGGCTGCAGTGAGTTTGCAGACCCCGTGGGGAACCCTGCTGATCCAGGTGTTGGGGCCGAGGAGGCCGCAGCACTGTGTGTAGCACCATGGGAAATACACACATTTCCCATGTAAATCTTTTGTCCCAAATCAGAACACATTTTTGTGATTTGAATTTTTGGGTTATATTTATTTTGATTTGGCCTCTTCCTCTCGTATTTGGCATGACTCATTATTTTTCAGGTCTCAGCCATTCCGAGGGACCCTCATGATGTGCCAGGAGGCCACAACACTACATCTGCACCCCGAGGGGCTGCTCCATTACACAAAGACTGTGGACCACATCCTAACCTGAGACATAGTCTGCCCTGACAGCCGAGGGCAAAGTTTCTTCTAAGTCCCTTCAGCAACTTTGAGACTCTCGGTGACGCCATGGTGTGCACCATGGGAAGCTGCACAGTGTGTTCTGGTTCGGTGAGAAAGAGAAGGCACAGAACGATGGGTGCGGCACAATACCCCACACAGACCTTGAGACAAAACAAAAAAACAAAAGCAAAAGCAAAAACCAATGACTCCCACCATTAACAGCTGAATTTAACAGCCAGTTTACAGAAATTCCTGAAAATTTAACCAGGGCCCACAGGAGCTGGAGGAGCAGCTCCAGCGCATTGTTGGGGTGAACTGAGATCAAGACTTTCTACCTGGTCATTTTATCAATTAAATAAAAGATGAAATCATCGGTAAAGAGAAAAGGGGGGAAATGTTCCAGAGGGTTCATCTGTTAAGTTTGCCTCCTGGGAGGACATTCGGAAGAACAAGTCAGGCTTCATTTGGAGCCGGAGAAGTCTGTGTTCTTACGGCAAGCAACAGAAATAAACTCTGTCCGTCTTAAAGAAATGGGGGGGGGGGGGGTTACTGGAAGCACATTTGCTTTCCTAGAATGGACAACAGGCTGAAGAGCCAGGATTGGAGAATGTGCAGATCCAGAGGCAGAAAATGTAATCATCCTTTAGGAAGAAAAAAAAAAGTTGGGCCAGGACACTATGACACAAGGAAAGGATTGTTTCCTTGAATGCAACAATATGGGACATAGTCAGATATGGGGAGTGAAAGGGGATTATCGAATGACACTAAGCCAGATAATGACAGAAAGAGAGGACTCAGGGGACAGAGGAATTTCCCAAGCCCCAACAGGCTAATGATTTCACCTGCGCGGCAGTGAGAAACCACTCCTTATTAACACTGGAAGTGTTCTTTGTTGTAGGAGTTAATTATTTTTAGCTGGAAAAATCTCTATTGCATATGTTGCCAAAGTAAATGTCCCAGTAAACTGCACACGCTTCATTCCACAGAATGGATTTACTATTTCCCAACTCCTTCTCTGGTGTTGAGAGAAACCCAAACTAACGGAAGTCCTTTGGGTATCGGTCAAGGCCTGTGTATTGCTGGCGCCTGGGGGGCTCAGGGGTTGAGTGTCTGCCTTTGGCTCAGGGCGTGATCCCGGGGTCCTGGGATCGAGTCCCACATCGGGGTCCCCGCCTGGAGCCTGTTTCCCCCTCTGCCTGTGTCTCTGCCTCTCTCTGTGTCTCTCATGAATAAATAAATAAAATCCTTAAGATAAAAGCAAGTATTGCAATGAATACAGTTCTTCTCTCCTCATGGGATCGCAGTCATACTAAGAATAAAAAACAAGTACTAAACGTTTGGGTGTGGCCAAAAATTAAAGTGAAATTTGGGAGATATAATCTGAGCGACGTTTTGTTAGCTCCTGTGCTTTGGACCTCGTTAGGCCTTGGATGTTATCTGTGATGGGGAGAAAGGAACATTTTTCTTTTGAGGGTCACTCACAGGGAAATAATTAAACTATGGCTAGTAGTGAGGGGCTACATCAAAATCAAGTCATTTCATTCTGGAATTTGATTTGGAATTGTTTCACTTGTTGTTTTTCTCTTTTTAGGGTTAAAAATGGATAACGTGCTTTCTTCAAGAAGCAAATATGTAAAATACTTCAATTTTGGGATGCCTGGGTGGCTCAGTGGTTGAGCATCTGTCCTTGGCTCAGGGCGTGGTCCCGGGGTCCCAGGATCGAGTCCCACGTCGGGCTCCCTGCATGGAGCCTGCTTCTCCCTCTGCCTGTGTCTCTGCCTCTCTCTGTGTGTCTCTCATGAATAAATAAATAAAATCTTTAAACACCTACATACATACTTCACTTCGTATGTTTATCATCACAGGCATGGGGAAGGCCCAAGAAGCAGGAGGATCAAATACAGACGCAGACCAAGATCTTTGGGGATGCAACGAGAGCCGTGGAGAAGGTGAGGCAAGAGCATAGAAGACTTGAGGAGAGAGTTCCAGGCTCTCCAAGACAAGAGTGAAGAATGGTCTGGGGACCATGTAGAAAAATACAGAGCAAACCTGTCCTATTACCTCCCGCATTTCGGATCCGCTTCCAAGGGGGCACCTGGCTCCACGCTGAAGAGTAAATGCACCGTGAAACAGAAATTCCTCCACGCAAGCTAAGGCTGCCAGAGTTTGGGGGTTTATTTATCTATTTTTTTAGTTATTCGTCTTGCCTGGAGAAAATGGTGTGCTTCCACCTGCATGTCTTCCTGTCTCAAGCACTTCTCTGTGCGCAGAGGATTTGCGGTAATTGGTCAGGGAGGGCATTTCCTGACTTTCTTGGAACGTGGCCCTCCCTACACCTGCTCTGCGCTCTGTAGCTCGGCATGGAAACTTTGCATAAAGTCTTTCCATAGTGCAATCTATAAATCACCCTGCACCGCAATATTAAAAATCAGCTTCCCGGGTAGGAGCACGCGTCAGATGAGGCCTGTCCCTGCTGTCTTTAGCTGTCTAGGAGGGCTACTTCTCTTGTTGAAATGTTGACCAGGGGACCCCTGGGTGGCTCAACGGTTGAGCGTCTGGTTCTGCCCAGAGCGTGATCCTGGAGTCCCGGGATCGAGTCCTGAGTCGGGCTCCCTGCAGGGAGCCTGCTTCTCCCTCTGTCTGTGTCTCTGCCTCTCTCTCTCTGTGTCTCTCATAAATAAATAAATAAAATCTTTAAAAAAAGAAAAAAAGAAATGTTGAACTAAAGCTAACGGCTAATGGCTCTTTTGTGCTTTAATCCTTGCATCGTCCACGTCACTGCTGCCATCAGACCAGGTTAGGACTTACTGTAAACACATTCTTACAGCATCCTGTACCCTTCACAGCCGAGGGCCCCAGATTTAGCGAGTCAATACATAGGGCGCCCTGGTACATTTGGATTCGTTATGCCATCTCTCTAGAAAACATAAAGAGAGGTGACGTCGTGTATGCCTGTCCTTCCACACAAGTGCAAATGGCCTGGGGCACAGCAGCAAACGGGCCTGGTCTCCTCGGAGGGAGAAGGGACTCTCTGCACTGTAGAAGGCTCTGGTAAGGCGAAGTTCTGGGAGCAGCCACAGCTAAGGGGACACAGCCTGCCTTGGGGTGTCCCAAGCAAGCACCAGGTGGGGGTCAGCCTTCTGACCTTCCCCAGGAAGAGTCCAGGGCCTGCCTGTTGGCGGGGGGAGTGGTGGGAGGCGCCAGCTCACCTCACCCCTGGGCTTCCCTGGGCGCAGGGGAGACAGATGTGGAAGGGGTAATAGCTCACTGACTCTTCTCCCCACCCACGCACCCCCTCTGGGAACAGATTCTTCTTCAGAGTGCTGAGTTGGGAGAAGGATCGGCAGTTGGGTAAAAGCCACAGAAGAGTCCGTAAATTACGTATCTTGCCAACTCTCAAGACTCCCCTGGGTTTATCCAGGCGAAACCAGCTCCGTGGTAACATCTTATGTTCTCGGAGGCCCCACGGGGTTTCCATAACTGCCAGTTGCATGGGTGCATCTCACTTTCCAAGGCTCTTTTGAATATATCAATCATTTCAATTAACTCTCCCCACCCCCCAAAAGCAACCCCCGGGGAAGGATACTTGTTCCTTCCACAGATAAGGAGGCTCGGGTTCATGGGTGTATGTGAACTTAGTAAACACTTCTGCAGGACTCAAACAATAGCGTTCAGCCTTCACAACCCAGTGGAGTACCCTTCCTCTGGGGGTGTTTCTGCTCCTCTCATGACTGTGGGGCCTGCCCCAGTTCTTGTGACCAGTCTAGGGCCCCCTTGCAAGCCCTGAGGTGGCGACTTTCTCCAGCCAATCTGCAGACTGAAGGTAAGTACTTAAAAGGTATATTAAATATCAACCATTATCATTTGAGTATAAATTAGTTCATAGTTTTACCGGGAAGAGATAAATGGCAGAGTTTGTTATCTAAGCATTTCCCTTCTCTTCATCCATCTCCCCTTTTACAGGAAAACAGAGCACAGACTCAGAGACACGGCTTACCTGACGGTAAGGCCCACAGCTTCTCTGATGCATGGTTGCTCCATGGACTAGACTGGCCTATGTCTGCAGGAAGGAATGAGGAAGCCCAGGGGAGAGAACAGAAGGTGGGGAAGGGGGAGAGTCTCTGAAGAGGGGAAAGGAGATGCTGGTATCAAAAGACTCAGGAAGCCAAGGGAAGGGACTGAGGGCCCAGCTACACTTTAGCTTTGGACGGCCTTATGGAGAGAGGCTGAGGGCCTTGGAGAATTGTTTGGCGAGGTGGACGTGGAGACGCAGGCCTCACTCCTTGCCCAGGCGGTGGCTGGATGAAAGCACGTGCCGGCCACAGCACCCAGGGTGCCGTCCGAAGGGCAGGGCAGGCGTGTTTCCAAACCCTAGGGGTGAAATGCAGCCCCAAGAATAAAACCACAGGGCCGCATGTGCAGCAAGGGGGAGGCCTGAGGACACACAGCTCTGTCTTTGCAAGGCCTGCCAGCAGGTAGGAGAGAAGAGGCGGAAACTTCCCACAGCCCAGGGCTGGTGACCAGCAGCAAAAGCTGTGGCTCAGGGGCTGCACGTCTTCATGTTGAGAGGAGGACCCCAGGCAGCCTGGCCGGAGGCGGGCTGGCCCTCTCCCTCAGTCAGCACGCAGGGCTCCCCGCAGGGCTATCCAAGTAGAAAACGTGTAAGAAAGTTCCCTGCTCCAGCCCGAAGTCAGAGCAGCCTAGGGGACAGCAGGGCAAGCCTCTATTCCCCAGTGGCCACGACAACAACAACCTCCACTAAAACTAAGGAAGGAAGGCGAGCATCTCGTTCTGGGCCAGCCAGGCCGCCTCCATAAGGTAGACCTGCTGCTCTGCAGGGAAAAGAGAAGAGGGGGCCTTAGAGGGAGGGAAGGTGATGCAAGCCTGCACCTAACATGTGACTCCACCAGGACTCTGAGTGTCCTGTAGATACTGTGGGATTAACCGCAGGGGCAGTAAGGGAGCAGGCGACAGTGGGGATGAAGCCAGAAGGGGATCTTCCAAGCAAAGACAGTGTGCCATAGGGATGCCCCTGCCACAAGCCCCCCCCCCCACCCAGGGGGTGACAGTTGTACCCAGGAGAGCCAGTGGTTGGACACCTGCTGCCCAGAGGGCAGGACCCTTGGCACAAAAGTGGGGACCCAGAAGGAGAAACAGCCGAAAGGGTGTGAAGCTTTTTCCCTAAACTCTCTTTCCTACCCCATCACCAGGAGATCTGAAATGACCGAGGAAGATCTGGAGGGGAAAAGGGTGGAGAAATAACAGCAAAACACGCCGCTCTCTTTTCCCAGGACCTACGGAAGCCTACGCCCAGCGGACGGGGTATACATGTCCAGTCAGATAAGATCTTAAAGGAGGAGTTTTTCCCTCACCAGTGTTTTTCTTTATCATAATTTTTTTTATTTATTGTGATTTAGTGTGCATATATAATTAGGGTAATAATTAAAGCACATTTTAAAACTTCTATTAAAGACCTTTTCAAACACATGCAAAATAGAAACCATGTAACAACACCCATTACCCACCTTCGACTATTATCAGACCCATTACCAGTCTTGCTTCATTTAGAGCCTCACCCAATACGCTCCCCAGCGTTACTCCCTAGCATTCCTCGTAACCAAAACCCAGACGTAAATAGCCATAAATAGTTCAGTGTATATCTCTAAAAGATAGGGAATCTAGACTAACCATTTTTTATTGGTCTGTACTGGACTAGACTCATGGGATTTGCCTGAGGCATACGTATAAAAAGAGGAAAATAAATTTCCTTAGATTATGGCTGAAGGCCATGGTTTAAATAACACAAAATCATTTAATAATATCCACACCTCGCTAAGCGTTGGGCTGTTCGTAAAATTGCTACAACTTGAGCATGAACCACTTTAGAAGATTCACACAATAAGTTGATTCAGGAGCAAGAAACTAGAACCTGAGGCCCCACGCCAGGGCAGCATGGCCTTGACCTCTAGGATGGCGGTGTCTGTGGTGGAGAATGGTGGACATCTCAGAGCAGAGGGAGGGTGACCAGGATGACCACCCCCTCCTGCAGGAAGACAGCAGTGTATCTGGTTTAGGTTCTACTGCTTCTTAATTTTGATTTCCAAATTGATATTGAAAACTTTTATAGACTTATCAGAATAACCAGGTTGTCACCACATCACAGATGAGGAAAACTGATGAACAAGTCATGAGGATGAAAGGCACAGCATAGGGAATATAGTCCGCGGTCCCATAACGGCGTTGTCTGGTGACAGACGGTAGCTACACCCGTGGGGAGCATAGACTATAGCGAGGTCGAGTACTGTGTCGTACACCTGGAGCTAATGTAACATTGCGTGTCAACTACACTGCAGAAGAAATTCGAAAAAATAAAAGGAAAACCAGATATGTCCGTTGCCCTTAGGGAAATGACGGGAGAGGGACAAATGAGAATTGGGAAAACGTAGCACGAATAGTGAAGAAACAAGCAAGCGCCGTGGGAAAGAGTAGTGGGAAGCTCCAACCAAGATCATGACCTGCTGACCACCCTTGGCCAAAGGTAAACACACAAAGCCTTTCTGTTGTTTGTTTGGATGTTTTTATTGTTAATTGCTGTGGAGAATGAAAGAAAAATGACAGTAAGAAAACTTCAGAAATATTAAACACAAAAAAAATCTTTAAAAAATGGATTATTTCTTCCATGATGTGCAGCATCTACTCAGGATGAAGAGCTTGCTGTATCCAAAGAATTTCCTAAAAATTTTAGAATTCTAACCTTGTGTCATGTTGCTGACTCAGTTGTTAAATGTGAAGTGTTTTTCCCCAACTCAGCTAATTACTGTGGAAGAGGAGGGCTGAGATTTTGACCAAGAATTCCTCCAGAATGTTATTCTCAACCTCAGGGCCTTGGACCACTGAGAAATCTGGGAAGTAGTGAATGGAGACCTCCAACCCACATCACACAAGCATCACCATTTGGGCTCTTATTTAAATCCAGTAAAATATGCAGCATGGGTAATGAGCTTTGTATGTAAAACACCACCACCTCTTTTACTAAATAAATGCATTAGTGTTAATAACAACCATGTGTTTTAAAGACCGAATAAATTATGTCTTCTCACATGGTCTTGTCAGTTCTAACACAGGCAGATAAAGCTTCGATTCATTTAAAAAATCATTTTAAAGACATCAGTGGGTCACAGAACTCTGTCCATTGGTGCTTACGTAAAAGGACAGTTGCGCCACATAATGGCCAATGAGATTTTTCTGAAGATTAAAGAAGATTCTCAAATCAAAAAATGGCAGAAGCACAGAGGTTCTTATTTTATGAGTAAGTGCCCAGGGGAAAATGCCTCCTTGTGCTTCAAAGTTCTTCATCACTGGAAAGCTGAAAAGTAGAAAGAAAATAGAAAGCCTGTAAATGTGTGTGTGCGCGCGTGTATATACATGTATACACACACACACAAAAATATACCAACATCACACGTACATGCATACCCACCTGTACACGCAGGCACATGCGCATCTACCACAGGCACGTGCACATGGATACATACGTGCACACACATGTACACACACATCAAGTGGTTAAGCTTCTGAACGCAACACAGATAAGGGAAGGAAAAGAAGGGCAAACACCTGGGTTTTCTGATGGGATGGAACTTAGAGCCGGAGCTCAGAAAGCTCGTGTCCCTCAGGAGACCTGATGATCCTCCCCAGAGCAAAGGAGGGAGTGAGAAGTTCCAGTGTTTGAAAAGTGTCATCTAAAGGTTGACAGTGGTTCCCCTGGGGAGGCAGAGATGCCCAGCAATGTTTCTTTACTTCTTCAGTCTTCTGTCCTTATTCTGCGGTTGGCGCGCCTCATTTAGGGAATCAGAAAAATCAACCCTTCTTTTTTATTTTTATTTTTTTTATTTTTTATTTATTATTTTTTTTTTATTTATGATAGTCACAGAGAGAGAGAGAGAGAGGCAGAGACACAGGCAGAGGGAGAAGCAGGCTCTATGCACCGGGAGCCCGACATGGGATTCGATCCCGGTTCTCCAGGATCACGCCCTGGGCCAAAGGCAGGCGCCAAACCGCTGCGCCACCCAGGGATCCCAACCCTTCTTTTTTAATTTTGAAAAACAGAAAAAGGCTCTATGGCGGGTGGGTTGGTCATGGTGATAATGGGAAAGGCTATGCATGTGTGGGAAAGGGGGTCCATGGGAAATCTCTGTACCTTCCACTCAGATTTCTGTGAACCTCAAAGTGCCCTAAAAAAAAAATAATAATAAGGCCAGTGGTGGCTGTGTGAGCAGTTGGCTCTCTAAGACAAGACAAAACAGAAGGAAGCTTCAAGACCTCACAGGTTGTAGAGAAAATTAGATGCAAATATTATAACCTGGTTAGTAGGGAATCTTCAAAAAGTTATTTTTTAACATTTTATTTATTTTTTTAAAAGTTTTATTTATTTATCTGAGAGAGAGAGAGAGAGAGAAAGAGAGAAAAAGAGCGAGCACAAGCGAGCGTGGCCGAGGGAGAGGGAGCCGATCTCAAGCAGACTGCACGCTCAGCCGCCTAGCACAGAGCCAGACTCGGGGCTCGATCCCGAGACCCTCACATCACAACCTGAGCTGAAACCAAGAGTCGGATGCCCACCTGAGTGCACCACCCAAGTGCCCCAAAAGCTAATTCTTAATGTGCTTCCTGATATTTTTGAACAACTTTTCTTAAAATGGTGTTTCACGTCCCCTGAAAAGTGCAGGCAGATGAGCTTTGGCACCTTACAATGTCATCCGGAACGTAAAGATTTTTCTTCCTTTAGATCGTGAATCTCAGCACTTCCTGTTGTTTCATAAGGCGCAGGTGAGAAGTGAATAATCATGTACATCACGCAGCCTAAAGGAACGGGCGTTTAGAGGAGCACGACGGGAGTCAGGTTTTGGATCCATCGGTATCAGTGGGATGATACTGAACTCAAATGTGAGCAGAGTGATGTCAGGGTGCCACGGGGAGCAAAGAGCACTGTATGTGACATCCCCGGGGACAGAAAGGAAATCTCTGCACTGCTTGGGACGCTGTCAGCTGCAAATGCCAAAAAGCCAACCAAAACTGGCTTACACAAATAAAGGAATTTGTTGACAATCCTGGCTGGAAATGGAGCTGAAAGGACCTCATTCAGACTTCCCTTTGGTCTCTCCAGCGCCCGACAAGTAGGACGTCATGGTGGTGGCCCATGGCATTTCCAGCCTCACTTCCCATCAGCTCAGTGAGTCCCCTTTTCTGAAAGTACCAAGAAAAAGGTCAAGGCTGGGACCCACTCTGTGGTTTGGGGGTGCGGTTCTGGGAATGTGGGGCGGTGGTACTCACATCGGTCAGCCCCGGTCATGTGCCCACCCAGTGTGGCAGGTGTGGGTTTACAGAACCCAGGAGTGGAATCCGCACGTATTCCCAGAGGGGAAAAAATAGATGCCAAGCAGACCAGAACATTAAAACACATCTCAGGGGATCCCTGGGTGGCTCAGCGGTTTAGCGCCTGCTTTTGGCCCAGGGTGCAATCCTGGAGTCCCAGGATCGAGCCCCACGTCGGGCTCCTGGCATGGAGCCTGCTTCTCCCTCTGCCTGTATCTCCACCTCTCTCTATGTGTCTATCATGAATAAATAAATAAATCTTTAAAAATAAAATAAAGTAGGGATCCCTGGGTGGCGCAGCGGTTTGGCGCCTGCCTTTGGCCCAGGGCGCGATCCTGGAGACCCGGGATCGAATCCCACGTCGGGCTCCCGGTGCATGGAGCCTGCTTCTCCCTCTGCCTGTGTCTCTGCCTCTCTCTCTCTCTCTCTGTATGACTATCAAAAATAAATAATTTAAAAAAATAAAGTAAAATAAAATAAAATAAAACACATCTCAGTGGGTATGAGTATCGTTTTATCATTTTCAACAACAGATTCCAAGAAGCCGATGGGAGTTAGAAATTTGCTATTATTGAAAATGTGTGTTTAACTGTGGTTTGATGCTCCTGGTGGTAAGATGCCTGAGACTCCAGAGCACAGTGTCTTCTTTCAAGAACTGAATCACCAGGAGTGAGAGCCCATCCCTAGTGGAGGGCCCGAGGAAGGAGACCTGGAGATGGAGGCCAGCATGTCCAAAGCTTCTTCAGGCACAAGCTCCGCCTCAACACCAGTAGGGAGAAAAGGGAGCAAGACTGGTTGAAAGCAAAGGTCAGCACACTTTTGCTATAAAGGGTCAGATGGTAATTGCTTTTGGCTTCATGGGCCACATGGTCTTTGACTGTTGTAGCCTAAAAGCCGCTGCAGAAAATACAGACATAGACAGGTGAGCTTGGCTGTGTTCCATGAAAAATCACAGACACTGAAGTTTTATTTTCAGATGATTTTTTTCATCTCACAGAGTATCTTCTCCTTTTGATTTTTTTGTCAACCCTCTAAAAATGTAAAACCCATACTTAGCCCATGGGTCACACAAAAACAGGCAGCAAGCCAGATCTGGCCTGTGAGCGGTCATTGTAGACTCTGGCTTGGAGGAAGAAGTCGCAGTGAGACGTGGCCATCCCAGTGTCTCTGCCTGTACCTTGTGGGGCCCCAGAGCTGGGATGGCCCTGCAGAGGTGCCCTGAGTCAGGGGAAAGTTGTCCTTCAGTCGGACCCGGCTGCTGTGTATTCCTGGGAAGGGGGATGGCTTTGGGTGCGGTGGCTGTGTGAGCACAGGACAAGCTCCAGAGAGGGACACAGCTGAGACTGTCATCTGTGATGCTCTCAGAAATAGGGTAATGAGGATGTCCATCCTAGAGGGGCACAGACTGTGTATTCCGGTGACCAGACTAGACCCACTGTAACAGGTTCCACAGTTATCCACACTTTGATTACCAGAAAACCCCATCGCTATTGCCAGCGTGCCATCCCTGGAAGTTACATGCAAATGAAGCCCAATTCTCCACAGCACACTAAAGAATGAAATCTGTTCTTTGAGGCTGCCATCCTTTCAAGTCCCAACTCGAGTTAAGTAGGGGGTGCTACTGAGTATTTAGCGTTCCCCTCAAATCCAACCTCATTAATTCGGGCCCAGTGGTGTCAGGCTTTGCACTTATTCTGAAGCCATAGACTGAATTTGAAGTCTAGTCCTTGAAACAAGTCTATTGAGAAATCAGAGCCTACAAGTTTAATTTCTTCTACATGCTATCCTATTTCTCCCACCAAATCCTCATTGCTTGACCCTTTTAATGACAGCTTGGCCCAGCTCTATGTTTCCTGGCCACTGTCAGTTATTGGAACAATGCTCGGTTTGGGAATTCAATGCTCTTCTCTTCTTATTGCCTTAATGAAGGCTGGAGCTGTGGTTGGGGTGGGCAGAGGACCAGGTTCTCCCTCAGTCTTTTCTGGGCACAAGCTCCTCATTGTAGGCAGCAGAAGAGGGAGAGGGGAAGGAGGGTTTGTCCCTCATTTTTGCTGGAGGACATGGCGGTGGCCTGAACAGGCCCCACTGACAAAGGGCTCACTCATATGCAGTGGGCATCCTGGTGATTGGGCTGCATCTCGGTGGAGGCATCACACCACGCCTGGGTCAGATGCTCAAATCCCAGACCCTTCCACCACCCAGTGCTTATTTCAGCGAGATCCAGCTCTGTGACTCTTGAGACCCGGCGCAGTTCGGGCACTCTCCGCACCTGGCAGTCTATCCGAACAACATCTCTCCTCAATTTCTTTGAGGTTCTCACAGCACGGTCAGAACAGGAAGTGCACTAGCTAAGTAATCTGACCAGGGGTGAATGTCTTGTCCCTTTATCTTGCAGGAACTCTCTTTCTGAGCAATTCTTACCCTCATTCTTCCCAAGCATACGGGAGGGGAATTAGCAGCAATCCAAACACCATTTCCAAGGCGAGGTTGAGAACAGAAAACCATCTCTCCTCCCTGGCTCCGTGTTCCCCCAGCAGCCCCTTCTCCAAGGCCTCACCTTTGAGTGACGGCTATGGCAGGTAGAAGCTACATTTGAGCAGTGGAAGCAGAGCTGGAGGCAAGGGTGGTCATCTGTTTACACACTGAAAGCCCAGGAGCTCAATATCCTGACCTTATGGCTTCTAAGACCTTGGGACTGACAGGCCAAAGGGCCACACCTGCAGAACATGAGCTCTCCTCCTGCACCTCTTCCTCAGGGTGACCCCTGGACTCATTACGAGGCATTTGCATTGCTGTTATCGCCCCTCCACAGAGAAAGCCTGACAAAACAGTTCATACAAACCTTGTAGGGTCAAAAACCACCCCCTCTCAACCCGAGAGGGGTAGTTTCCCAAGTGATTAGAAGCAATCTCCATTGGAGACCACCCCGCTCTGTCACAGCTCTTCCCAGCCTAGAGAGACACAACAAATATCCAATCTGAAAACGACCTACGGGCCCGTTCCACCGGGGACCCTGCCCACTCTCCCACCTTGCAAATGGACTTTTGCTTTAATAAACTGCCTTGTGCTTGCTACTTTCCTTCTGGCTGTCTTTATCCTGGGCAGGGCTCCCCACATAAATCTTCTCATGGAGAATCTAAGAACTGAGACCTCCGGTCACACCATGCAGACTCTCTCAACCATAATAGCTGGAGTTGGTTAGTAGTAGGGCTGCCTCTCTCCTGCCAAGTGTCTGAAAACCTTCTGGTGAGATGGCCGGCCAGAACTCCTGGCAGCACTCTGATATAGAATTTCAGGAACCTGGTACCATTTGCCCATAATTTGGGGCTTAAACTGCAGTTCCCGCCAGCTGAATAGGAAGATCCCATTCAACATGCTCTGATATAATTTTGTTTTGTTTGGGTTGGGTTGGGTTGGGTTCAGTTGGTTTTGTTGACTTGTGTTCTTTTGCCTTGGCAAGTAACAAGGTACTACTAGAGATTTAAAACAAAACAAAACAAAACCCACTTCCCTGGAAACTCATCTTTGCCCTTCTAATCCCTTCATGCCAAGTGCTCTAGGTTGCATTTAATGACTAGGTTCACTGTGTTTATCTTTGGGAAGAGCAAAGGCATATCTACATAGCTGATAGCCATCTTTCAAAGCTTCTTCTTTCACACTTGGTTTTAAACTTAAAATCGGGCCATTGGACATAAGGAAACAGAGTAGTCTTTTTCAGATAGAACTTTCTTAGAATTCTGCGTGCTGTTCTACTCCTGAAACCAGCCATTGCAGAAATGCCAGCACACCCGGTGAGACAGTCAGTCCCGATTATGAACTCTACACAAATATTGACTAAATGCATGTCTTGCACCTGAATTTGTACATACATGACTTCTATCAGAGTTTCCACTATTGCAGTAGGACGGGGTGGGAGAGAGCTTCCAGTAAGATATCAACACCTATGAGGCAGGAGTTGGATAGAAACAGAACTCAGCCAGGTTGCTCCAGGGGCAATTTTCCAAGAAGAGATCTGTAGACTCAGACACACAGATTCAAACTGCACTTAGAATTCAGACCAGCCTTAGAAGGGTTTTGATACAAAGGGGACCTGCCACATAGGGAGAGGAAGCTTGTGATCTTCATCCTGGCTGGATGTGTGAATAAGCAGAAACCAAAGCAGATGGCATTCTTCTTCACCTCATCCTTGAAAAAAAAGGGGGGAATTCAGTCCTTTTTGTCCCTCATCTTTTCAATTATATTCAGCTTCATAAAGGAGAAATTACTTTCATGTTTGATTCCTTTTTTTTTTTGAAAAAAGTTATTACAAATAGATGAAGCACAGATGATTTTTTTAAGGCAGCCAAACAACTCTGGATGATTCTATTACGTGGGTACATGTCATTACGCATGTCTTCAGTCCCCTAGAATATGTAATACCAAAAGTGAACCCTAACATTGACTACAGACTCTGGGTGATAATGATTTGTCCATGTAGGTCCATCCACTGTAACAAATGCACCCTCTGGTTGCAGATGTTGATAACGGGAAAGGCTATGCATGTGTGGGCCAGGGGGTCTTTGGGAAATCTCTGTACCTTCCACTCAGTTTTGCTGTGAACCAAAAAGTGTCCTAAAAAAAATAAGGTCTATTACAAATTATTCCTCAGACTTTTGTTTTTCTAACATCAGAAAAAGCAAAGCTGCATTTAATTCCATTCAATCTACACTTAGAGCAAAAGACCTGTTTAAAGGGTAGATTTTGCCAATACCACCTGGGATCTCTCCAG
This sequence comes from Vulpes lagopus, assembly GCF_018345385.1. Lineage (NCBI taxonomy): Eukaryota > Metazoa > Chordata > Mammalia > Carnivora > Canidae > Vulpes > Vulpes lagopus. The sequence goes on from NC_054834.1 coordinate 7,572,234, forward strand.
AGGCCACTCTGCTTTCCCGGATGATGCCTGCTTCAGGTCATTCTAATCTAGCCCAGAGATCGAAGAAGATGCTGACACCAGCCAAGCAAAACAAGTGAGGGGCATGTTAATAAGTCATACCCCTTGGCTCTCTCCTGGAATAAGTCTTTTTCTCCCGCCACCATATGGACTTGATTCACCCCCTGAAGAGGAGGGCTGCTGCTCCTGTCCTGCAACTGCTGGGAATTTTATGCCTAATAAAGGCTTCATTAGCACACAAGTGTAATCACGCCTTGGGTTTAATGGCTGGGAGGTCTATGGGGTTTGGTATATTTTATATTAAAATGTGCACATTCTTCCATCTGTGTTTTTTTAAAAATGGAAAAAAAAGACCCAAAATGTGTCATTCTCTACAATGAGTCTACTTACACCTCTTTGCAAAGGGGGTACAATATTGAAAGCATCTTCCACATCTTACACAGAATATTTTTCATGGACAGTAATAAAATAGTTAAGTGTCAGATTCTGTTAGCGTGAGCCCCTTCTTCTTCTCCAAGCAATCCTTGATGCTGAAAGTGGATTCTGGAGAGATGGGTTATTCCAGGACACAATTGATAGCTTGCCCACTGCACTTTAACAAGAGCTGCAGGTGACCTTAAGAGCTTTAAACGATATAGAGATGGCCTCAGCGGTGACTTCATTCTTGGTCCCACAGATCACCCCCCATTACCTCTGCTAAAGCCTACCCTTTGGATTCCTTGAATGGTTGCCTCTTAGGTTCAGAAAGAGGATTCTTTCCCATCCGCGTCCACTCCCACCTCCTCATTAACCCTTCAACTTGGAAATAAAAGAAAAATTGGCAATCTCTGAAAACACACTGTTAGAGCCTTTGTGTGGTACTTACAGGATGGCTAAATTAGCTCCGAGGATTCTTGGCTGGCAATCCTTATTACAGCTCTTGTTAACTCATCAGTAGGCCAAAACTGCATAAACCAAGTTTTCCACTCACTAATTAGCCAATGGTTTCATTTGGTGGTTTCTTCCATCAACTAATTATAGCCTTCAAAAGAATGATATCACTGCCTGGCTAGAAGAAAAGTTAAGCTAATCAAAACCATTTTCATTGATGAATGACAAGAGAGAAAACGAATTTAAGATAAAGAAATCAGGCTGCCAGACTGGAGAGCCAGTGAATCCACAGCTTGGAATTCTAAAATTAATCCGTAACACTGTGCTTCCTTGGCTAAATTGAAGAAATACGGAGTTTAGGGATATCAACAATCTAGAAGGAATGTCAGAAGCGATCCTCCCAAACTTCTCAGCTTACAAATGAAAAAGTGAAGTCTGGAGATTAAAATCGCTTACCCAACGTCTCGGCACAGAGTTAAACTAAAACTTTGATCTCTCTTAGATTCTCTGAAGCTGTTAGGTATAAAGTTCCATGTCCTAATCAAACAAAATAAAGTGTGGAGAAAGAATATCTTACACTCGTTTGAATAGATTCACAACAACTTTTAAAGCATAATAGCCATTAATACGCTGTAGTTTGCAGAGGTGGTTCTGATTACTATGAATTTCAAAGAGCCAAACCAGAATTTTGGTGTCTTCAGACACTTTATGGGGTCTGTGGGGCAACCATCGTCAGTGCAAATGGTCTGTTTGCTTGGACCATGTAGAATTTACACTCACCGTCACTCACTAGCCATTGACACTTCAAGGTGGGAGCTGCTTTGACAACCAGGACTTGAAGCCTCACATGAGTCAGAGCTCTCTGCCAACCCTTGACAGAAGTACAGCATAATCCAAAAACATACCTTTGCCTTCTAAACCTTGAGTTTTGGGGATTATTTGATACTTGTCAAAATGTTCCAACCATCTTGTATTTTTTGCTCTTTGTACATCATTAAGAAATCGTTCCAATACCTTTAAATACGCTCCTATATTTGATTTTCAAATTTTAATTGTTTTCCTCAATTTAGATTTGCTTATGGAATGAAGAATCTAATTTTATTTTTATTTCAGTTAGAAAGCCCATTTTTTATGGATTAATTGATTTTTTTTCCCTTGCTTGTTTATAACACCAGCTCCTGCATATACTTCTCAAGCATGCATATGTGGGGGTTTTTTGGGGGGCTCTTTAACTTATTTCATTGGCCTATTCGTCTATCAACTGATACAACACTGTCTTAATTATCATTTCCTTATAATAAGTTTTCATATCTAATAAGATGTGCCTCTCTTAATTTTTACTCTTATTCAAAACTGTCCTAAAAGTATTTATTTGGTCATGTGATAATTACATGAATTTCAACATCAACTTGTAAAGTGAAAAATCACGTTAGAATATTATTTGGAATCACATTAAATTTATATATCTATTTTGGGAGAATTTCCTTTGAGTCTTTCCTTCTCTGAAAACAAAACACGATATACCTCTCTATTTATTTAGGTTTTCATTTTATTTTTTTGAATTTTTTTTTTGCTCCTAGTTATACCTTATAGTTTTTGTTGCCATATTAATTATATTTTTATTTGCATTTGTAGTTATTTGTCACTGACATTTAAGCATATAGTTGTTTTTGCATGTGGATTTTGAATCTAGAACATTGATAACTGCTTTATTATTTCAAATAATTTGTGAGAAAAGGTGACTTTGTTTTTTTCCTCTTTTATTTTAATTGGTCCTTGTGCACTGCCCGGGACACCAACTTGATGGAGAAGCAGCCAGGGATATTGGGTACCCCTGACATTTAAGGAATTGCTTCCAAGGTTGCATATTTATGTGTACCTGCTGTAGGCGTTTGTTTTTTAAAACTCTATTAAGTTAAAGAACTTCCCTTTCCATCACGGTTGTTAGAAAGAGAAGGGGAATCTTCTATAAACATTCAATTTGTCAAAGTTTGGTTTGCCGAAGGCCATTTTGGATCTCACAGAGACTGGGTTTACTAAAGAACTTCACTGAGAAGTTCTGCATTTGCTTTTTCTAGGTGTCCCACAAATATCAACCACTCTGAACCAATTCTTACTTATATTGATGCCTTGCTTACAATTCTTCAACTCTTGACAATCAGGATGGCAATTCAAGGGTAGGCCCAGGGATTCAATTTCTCATAGGAATTTGTTTTTTCCATGTCAGATTCATGGCATAAATGAGCTTCCTTGTCATCTCACAATCCTATAAAGGAAGTTCATTACTCTCCTCTCTCCAAGATACTACATCTTCAAGTGTCAGCTTCGTGCAAATCCAACTCCCGTATATGTGGAAAAAAGAAGCAGACACTCTAAATGGGCATTAAACCCAAACCCAAACTCATGGTCCTACTAGGACACTAGCTTCTCAGGGCTGTTGCATTGTTCACATCTTCATTGTCCTGGTGGTCAGCCTTTTTCTACTTTAGACACACTTAAAGTTGTTCTCAAACTTTTTGGTGTCAGAAAGATTTTTCATCTGCAAAATTTATTGACAACTCCAAAGAATTTTATTTATGTGGATTTCATTACTAACAATTACTGTATTTAAGTACACTTAAATACAATTACTTTACTGCACTTTAAAATTAAAACAAAAACTGCTCATTTGATAATTCATTTAAAAATACCAATAATCATTCCACTAAGTGTTAAGATAAAAAATGTTTTCCAAAAGAAACATGTTTGTGAAAAAAGTGGCATGGCTTTACATTTTGGTAAATCTCTATAATGTCTGTCTAAATGTAAAACAGCAGGATTCTCATTCCTGTTTCTTTTTTTTTTTTAAGATTTTATTTATTTATTCATGAGAAATAGAGAGACAGAGAGACAGAGAGAGAGAGAGAGAATGGCAGAGACACAGGCAGAGGGAGAAGCAGGCTCATGCAGGGAGCCTGACACGGGACTCGAACCGGGTCTCCAGGATCACACACTGGGCTGAAGGCAGCACCAAACCTATGAGCCACCCACCCGGTTGCCCTCATTCCTGTTTCTATATTCAATCCCTTGTGATGTGCTGTTTTGGTCGGGGTATATGAAGAAAATTCAGCCTCATGCAGATAAGCAGTTAGAAAAAGGAGGAATATTCTAATTGCCTTTGCAGATAATTGTAGATACTCTTTGATACCTTCCCTAAATTCAACTGGTCATTTCTTAAAGATTGGTTGCAGCTTGGAATCTGGAACAATGACAATGAACTTGGTTCCTATAGCTTGTAACAGTAAAGTATGTTTGGTCTATCTTACAATTGGGCTACATCTTGTATGCACGATTTTATTTAGAATACTGGTTCACTGAGTTTTGCAGATCTTCTAAATGTTGATACATTTTATTAGACAGTATTAAAAAACAACAGTCATTAAACTCACCGACAATCTCACAAGTAGTATTATGAGAGAAGTTTTAACCTCACAGATGCCTAAAATGAGTCCTTAGGGGTCCCTAGACCACTTTGAGAACCATTGTCCTGAATTATATACTTGTCCCTTATGCATCATCCCTGAGGTTTTAGCTGTCTTGCATCTGCCATTTTTCCTGAACCAGAAGCAAGAAACCTTTTCTGTCACCCAAGAAATATGCCACAGTGAAGAATTACAAAAATCTATTGATAATTTCAACACTGTCTTCGAGCATGCATAAATGTAATGCATCCTCACTGTGGACCAGGCAGTGTTTAAGATAACAGTCTAGGGAGGAGCAAATGATGTAAATTCATTAAAAAAATAGTTTTATTAGCTTCTATTTGAGATTCAACTTTTTTCTCTCAAAATAATCCAGTATCAAAAATAATAATAATAATCTAGTATCTATCGTTTAACAAATAATTTACACTTGAGTTTTAAAAGTACAAGTTGCTGAGGGATATGTGGGAATCTTTGTACTATCTTTGCAACTTTTCTGCAAATCTAAAATTATCCAAAATAAAAGTTGGACTCTAAATTAATTAATAAGTGTGCTTCTGTTGTGTTTTCTTGAGTTAGAAGTATTGGGGGATGAATTGGCTTACGCTGGTAGTTTTCTGTTACAAAAAAATTAACTTTATTTAGAAACTTGACTTCCAAACAGAAAAATAAGTTGACCACAAAGAAAGAGATAAAGCAGTATAAAAAAATGAATTCAGAAACACTATAAACTGGTAAATATTATGCTAATTATATAAAATAAATATTATTATATTTGCATGTGTCCTAATGCCTTGCTCTCTTACTCTTTATGTCAGTATTTCAGCTAAATGCACTTTCACAGTCACCCTGTGCATTAGGCACTATGATTCTCTACCTTTTACACAGTGACTCAGAAAGTTCAGCAACTTATTTGTCAGTGACAGCCAGAGCAAGAGATGACAGTGTCTCTGGATCCAAAATCCCTGCTTTTAGCTACTTGGCTCTAGTGCTCTTACTGATGTCATTTCCAGAAATGGAAAAATTCACAGTCATTGAAGCCATTGCAGTGAACAGAGAAATGCTTTCATTGTTGTTGGACTTAGTCCTTAATTTTCCTGCTAGCTTTCTCATTGAGCCAATTTTAAGGATGCGACTGTGGATGGTCTGGTTGGGTGTTTGGAGGGTGGTTTAAAGCTAAGGTGTCTTATATGTACTTTGGGTGAAAAGTCAAGGGGTCCAAAAGGAGAAGGCCAGAAATCTAAAGCTGTTCTCAGAGAGACAAAGGAGATTTAAGATACTTTCCCTATCAGAAGGATAATTAAACAAATGAATTTATTACAATTAATGTTTACTTCTATTTACACAATGCCTTATACATTTTGGAAGTATTTTAGAGATTTTCAAAAGATATTCAAAAGTAGAGAGAATAAACACATAAGTCATAATCAACTAGGTTAAACAATTACCAATATTTTAACAATCTGGTTTTATCTATTACCTGCACACTTTTTTGGAAGGATAGCTAGAGTATGTTAAAGCAAATCCCATATTTCATATTACTTTGACCATAAATCCTTTGTATCCTTTTAAGATTTTTTAAAAAGACAACCAGGCACAACGATTCACTTGACAAAATGAACAATTCTTCCCCTAATCATCTCAGTTTGGGTTTACACTCCTTGATTGTCTGAAAAATAATGTCATACTGTTAGTTTATTCAAATCTGGAATCAAATAAGTTCCATGTACTGTATTTGACTGATGAGTCCCTAAGCCTTCTTTTCATAATAACCTGTGCTCTCCCCATGTTTTTAAATGTCATGTGCTTGTTAAATAACCAGGTCATTTCTCTTGTTGCCATTCCTACAGTCTAGATTTGGTTGGTTGCTTCCTTGTGGTGTCATTTAACATGTTCCTCTACTCCCTGTATTTCCGTTAAGTTTAAAAGTAGATGAAGAGGCTTGGCTGGATGTTGATTCAATTTTTTTTTTTTTTTTTTGGCTGAGAATACATCCTGAGTATCCTGTTTTGAGTGATGTTAAAGGACAGGGCTAAGTCTGTGGGTTTCAAGTGGTCAGCCTGGTCCAGCCATTACAGAGCTCCCTACCTACCTTTGCTTAAGGGTTTCAGTATGTAGTTTTGATGGTCACCTAAAGCCTTTTCTCATGAGGGGCTGCAAAATGATGATCTAATTCTATCAGTCCTCCTTATTTCACTGGCTGGAATTCTACAAATGTTACTCTGAAATAAAATGTATGCCCCCAAGCGAGGATTAATGGTTGATCCTTTATTTATCAGTTATTCAGAATAATGAGTGGTGCTCTACAAACTTCCAAAGGGACTAATTTTGTTAACATTATTTGAAATCACACAATTTTACATACTTAACATGTTTCAAGCCATTAATGACATCTGTAAACAGCATAGAGTTAGATTTTATCTTATTTCTCAATAAATTTATCTAAGGACTTTTGTCTTTTAATTAGGAGTCTAGTTCATGTAGAGTGAATGACCTATTTGGTAGGTGTGGTTGTTTTTTTCTTTGTTCTCTTTGAATTTTGGTTTCCTTTTTCAGTATTTTCCTACATGGACCACAATTTGTTTGCATTCGTGCATTCAGTGTTTTGGAGTACATATTTGATAGACAACTATCAGGATATCTTCTCTGGCCATGCCTCTTGGCCTGAGAATGCTCCTATATCCAGATGGGTGAGCCCTTGGCAGCCATATTTGTACACTATGACCCTAAAGCACTGGCCTTAGTTGAGGGAATTAAGGGTAGAAATCTGACTCTAACTGGGCTGATCAAAGTCTCTCTCCCAGGGATTTGGAATTGGGACCTTATTTGTGCTATCCATTTGGGGTTTTCTCTAATCCAGAGCTGTGTTTGAGCCTTGCATCATTCAGAGTGGAAACTGGAGAGAAGGAAAAATGAAGCAGAGACTCATCTTTAAATATATTTAAAATTGTCCTAAAGGTAGAGGGAGGAGGCACGGGACAAAGAGAGGGCAGGGGAGTAGAGAAAGAGAGAGGCCTGCCTGAGCACCTGCATTACCTGTGACTCTTTAGCCCTGGAATCTAATCCTTCATGGGCTCTGCTGCACTTCCTACCTGGGATCCCATGAGGTGTCTTAGCTGTATTTAAGTGGCACCAGCTTGGTGTTGGCTTCTGGCCATGCTGTATGTTGAAAGTGGCTCTTTTCTCTCAGAGGTAACACACGGCACCTTCCAACAATACTCCTTGGTGGTGCAAGTCACTGGCATGGCAATGGCCTGCTGTACCTGCGCTTGGGCTCTGGGCTCTCTACTGCCCACACTCAGTCAGAACTTCTTTTCTGAAGTCCCATCACTCTCCTGAGATGGAGTTTGCCCCTTAAAAAGGTGCCAGGCTGGCTCTTCCCTCACTCCTGGCCTGTATCTGGGTATAGGAAAATTGTGCTTTTGGTAGATGGGGCATAGCTATTTCCCAGCCACAGCCTTCCATTATCCTATGCTGCTGGAGGCAGCCCTGCATTCTTATGGGGGGGGGGGCGGTTCTTGCATCTTCTCTCACTAGCTTCAAGTCACTAGACTTGAGGTTAGGGGAAGCCCTTCTCTCCATGGAGAGGGCAGAAATCACAGCACCCCTAAGAATTCTCTGTACAGAAATCCACTGTGAAATTTCCAACCTCCAACTTCTATAAACATTGGAAAGGTATTGACCTAAAGGTCACAAAATTTGTTATTGGCCACCTCCTTTCCCAGGTTATGCTCAGATGATCAGCCATTTACTTTAGAATGTGGGGGTAAGAAGGCAACTCCTGCCCAGGGGCTGCAGTTTAATGAGCAAATGTTCACCTTCACAGGTATAATATACACATATGCATAGTATTCTCTAAGTCTCTTCTGCTCACTTAGAACTAATGGTCATTATTTACCCAAAATATTCTAAATGAATAGATTCTGCTAGAAATCTCTCAAAACTTGTAATAATCTGAGTGTTTAAAAGATTGATTCATTCATTGATTTTTTTTCTCTCACTGACCTAATAGTTCTTTAAGGTTAAAATTAGTAATATTTAATAACAACACTTTCTGTTTGTTTATTCTTTAGCGTTTACACATGATTTCAGTTGACTGATTTCATTTTATCTTTATAATAATCCTTTAGAGTTAACCTCATTACAAAGCATAAGAGACATCGATCCATTACACAGACCCAGATGTTCCCTATGTCATACTGCTTCCACAGCTTACATAAATGCACAAATGCAGTAACAATAACAACAATGACATGGAGACCCTTGCCTGAAAAAGATATTTTAATTACCAGTCACATGTATCTGAGCCCAAATGTTGTGGCTGATGGCAGTCAGCAGGGAGGCGGGAAGCTGAATGGATTAAATGACCCTCTTTGCAGCAATGGCTCAGGCTTTCTAGTGACGTAGGACTGGGGGGTGGGAAGCATTTAAGAATCTTCTTTCTGGAGACCCCAAAACAAAAGCATCTCTATGTTGTAAAGATATCTGATCCCCAGGGCTCTGCAGGCCTGTGAAGTTATGAAAACCAGGCTCAGCTCAAAGCTATGTAAATAAAATACAAACTATCAACACCTTGATTTCCTTGCACTTCACACCTATGCTCCCCCCACACCCACTTTTGAGCAGCAGATTCCCAGGCAGGTCCAGCTTCGACCCCACCGGAATGAACATGCTTATAGCACACAAAGAGCTTCTACTTCCACTCATCAGTTCCTGCTGGAGTTTCCCACCCAAACCCTGTTTTGAATTAAGATTAATCAATGTATTGAAATTGAAATCATCTTTTCCCCTTTGTTTTCTTCCTTGCTCTAAATTCCCACCCACGTCTTAGGGCATGATAAATACATAAACAGCTTATTATGGAATAGATTTTCGACTCCTTTTGTTTTACTTGTTCCATTTGCGACTTTGTAGTCTGCTTCCAGTTTGGAGAGAGAATTATCTGCCCAGTCCCAGCCCCATCCAGCTCCTCCCAGTAAGCTAATAGATCTCTAACTTATTTTTTTATTGATTGTATAACATTCTATTTTACTGGTATTTCGAAGTTAATTCAACCCTTCCCTTCACTAGTTCATTCTAATGAAGTTCATATTACTCCCAAGATTTTTATCATTATAAACAGTTCTGTAATCAGCATCTTTGTCTCCTATTGTTTTCCATACTTAATGCTTACATTTCTGTGGGATAGAGTCTCAGGAGTCAAATGCTGAATCAAGAGTGTGTCTATTTTCAGGGGGGCCTGGGTGCCTCAGTGGGTTAAGGATCTGCCTTCAGTTCAAGTCATGATCTTAAGATCCTGGGACTGAGCCCTCAACGGGCCCTCTGCTCAGTGGGGAGTCTGCTTCTCCCTCTCACACTCTCTCAAATAAAGTCTTTAAAAAAAAAAAAGAGTATGTCTATTTTCAATTTTGAGATGCTGATAAATTGCTTTTTAAAATGTGCTGAAACAGTGTACATTCCCAACTATAATGGATGAAATTAGTAGATGTTATCACTCATTGACTTTTACCAACCTGATGTTTGAAAACGGTATCTGGTTGTTACCTAAATTTGTCATTTCTAACTGTGAGGGGGGTGGAGAATATTTTCGTATGTTTATTGGATGTATTGTTCGGGTTCTACTCTTCTGTGAAGTGTCTATTCATAATCTTTATCTATTTTTAATTTGAGTTTTTAATATTCATTGTCAAAATAAAAAGCTACTTTTGTAATATGGAGATTAACCTTTAATCTGTCATCCACATTGCAAATATTTTCCCTTTTAACACTAAATTATAGACAGTGTAGCCTATTTAATTTTTTAAAATGTCATTTTTTATTAAAACATGTTTTCTCTTTGATAGTATGTTTTCTAACATGTACTTATTTAATCAATTGGGATTTATTTTTTGTAGAAAGTATGAGGTGAAGTTAATTTCTTTTTTCTAAGGCATTAAGTAATTTCTTAATAACATTTATTGAATTATTTTTTTCTATCCCTGCTAATTTATAATAGCACTTTATTTATATTTAAAATCCTTGAGTATTTTAAGGTCTATCCATGTGCCAATAAAATCTGGTGAGCCAGCTATTTTTATTATAAATTTTGATTATTTCAAATTTGGTAGGATAAGTTCTTCTTCTCCCATTTCATCTCTTTCAAGAAAAGATATAGGAAGTTCTATTGTGCTAATTCACATGAATTTTGGAATAACATTTTCAAATTTCACAATTTTAATTAGAACAGTATCACTAAAATCATACACATAAATTTATAGACCATCAAGATCTTTAGCCTTTTAGAACAAGATTAATGTATTTAGACAAGTCTGCACTGAGGCGTCATGTTTTATTTACTTTTCTTTATATTTCTTATTAGAGATATTTTTATATATTTTATTTATTATTTAGTGACTCAAACCTCATCACATTTAAAAGTTGGCTTTATTATACTTTAAATTTCAGAGAAACTTTAAAGGAAAAGGAATAAATGATTTTATGCTATGAGGCTTGGAAGGAAATATGACTCAGGAGTTTGGAACAGTGTCAAAAATCAAATCCTTTGAAACATAATAAATGATTTCAATGAGGCATCTGTTAGAATAGGGCAACTGACGACCAGCTTCTGGTGTATTCTCCCTTGATGTCTCCCCAAAATATCCAGGAAGACACAGGAAAGGTTAAAAACAAAATGAAATTGAAAACTGAGATGAGCAGTTGACCTTATATTAGATTTTGAGAGAAAATGACACTAGTTATACAGTGGATGACACAGGATTGTAGAATTAAAAAAAAAAAAAAGACAAGGCTTATCTTATGGAATATCTTAGTTGTGCTTAATGAAACTAAACCCATCTAAGCAAAGAGAGGGATAATTTGCATGCCCCTCACTGTATATCCCATGAAGCAAAGCTTTAAGGCTTATATCAAAAAGAAAATGGCACTATCATTCTTATACCTCCAAGATGCTGATTTGGGGGTTGACTAACATTCTATTTTCTCTACTACTTCCTTCTCCATCTCTCTTACCTTTATTTATTTATTTGAAGACTTAGAAAAAGACTCAACCAAACTATACGCAGCCATTCTTTGTTAACCCTCAGGTCCACTTTATGAAGCAAGTTGAATGCTAATTTAGTATCCGTTGAAGTTATTACAGCCATCTCATCTCTTATAGTCATCTTTCTATATTCCAGCAGAGATTGCCCTTCATGTGTTGTTGGGCTGTGGATGCAGAGAGGTGAATTCATGACACATTCACATGACTGTCCAAGCAAAGCCCTCTCTTGTTTTACTCACTTATTTATCCACCCTCTTCCATTCCCCATTCTCATTTTTACTTCCTAAGTATCCTCTTTTTTTTAATATAAATCCTTAAATTTTACATAATAAAATATATCACATTTTCCCCATTGTTTATACTTTTGGCATCGTGTCTGAAAAGGCCTATTTCAGACACCTGTCTTGAGTGGACTACTATCAAAAACTGTATAAGCTGCAAGAAATAAAACAACTATTCACGGATGTTGGACAACAACCAAGACAGAGCTATAATCCTTGAGAAATGAGAAGCACATGAGTTGAGCTTCACACTCACTCAACTTTTTCTCCCAGTGCATTTTCCAAACCATGACACAGGAAAATGAAGCCCAAGAAGTTAATAAAATTAACACTGATTATCATAAAACTCCCAGCAAACAAAGAATAGAAAAGAGCTATCTAATTTTGATACAGAATATATGTAAAAATTACAGATAATGAAAGAGACAATGGTGAAATATTGAATAGTTTCTCCCTGATTTCAGGAATGGAACAAGTGTGTCCAATATTACCTCTCATATTCAATGTTGTATTACAAGTTCTCCTCAGTTCAATAAATGAGGAAAAACAAAATATATAAAGACTGGGAAATTGCACAACAGTCTTCATTCTTGGATAACATGACTGCTAGCTAATTCAAAGGAGTCTACAAATGGACTATTATAATCAATAAGTGAATTTAACAAAATTTCTGAACATAAGGTCAGCATAAGATATTATTTTTATATGCTATAAACAATAGCAGTAAACAATTTGAAAATAAAATAAAATGCCATTTATAACAGCATCAACGATATAAAATATCTAGAAACAAATTTACTGAAAGATATGAAAGACCTCTACCTGAACACTACAGAACAGTGCTAAAAAATAAAGAAAACAAAAACAAATGGTGGAATAGTTAACTGTTGCTGTGTACAAAATTGCCATAATTTTCTTACTTTAAAAATGTATTATTTCACAGTTTCTGTGCATCAGAAGTTCAGGCACTGCTTAGGTAGGTTCTCTGTTTCAGGGTCTCACCATGTTGCAGTCAAGGTGATGATGGACAGCATTCTCATCTGGAGACTTTGATTGGAGAAGAATCCACTCCCAAACTCACTCCCTTTGTTACCGGAATTCATGTCCTTGTGGCTGTAGAAGTGTGAGCTTCTTGTTGGCTGTCTGCTAGTAGTTATGCCCAGCTCTTAGGGACTGCTGCAGTTCCTTGTGGTCCTTTTAGTGGGCAGTTGACAAGATGGTAGTTTGCTCCTTTAAGTTCAGCCAAAAAGCAATAGTAAATCTGATAGCAGGATGGAATCTTATATGATATAATGTAATCACAGCAGTGACATCCCATCACCAGTGCCATATTCTAAACATTGGAAGCAAATTTTAAGTCTCAACCCACACTCAGAACTAAGAGATTATAGAAAATAATAAAGCCCAGGATGTGAGATAATGGGAATCACAATGATATACCATGTCCATGGATTGGAAGACTTAATATTGTTATTATGGCCAATTATGCCAAAATTGATCTATACATTCAGACTATAACAATCAAAATCCCAGCAGAAAGTTCTTCTTGACAGATTTCTAAATTTTAAAACTCTAAAATTAAAGAAAATGCACAGTTTCCAGCAGAGTCAAGGCAATCTTGAAGAAAAAAAGTTATATTTTCACTATCAGCAATATTTACTATAAACCTAATGTAATTTAGGTAAAGTGATATTGGTACAAAGTTAGACAAATATGCCAATGGAACAGAAGAGATTAGCAGAAATAGACTCACACATATACAATCACTTGATTTACAATAAAGGCACTACCCCAATTCACTAGAAAAAGGACTATATTCTCAAAAATAGTGCTGGAGCAACTGTATACCCACATAAAGAAGAAAATGATCCTGTTATTTTTCATGATGCTTATGATGTGGTAGTCTGCTTTAGGATGAACATGAGCATCTCTCTCCCAGCTACTAGCTTACTTAGCTTCATTGAAATGTATGACAAATATACACCTAGTACCTTTAATGAGATGTGGATGGCCACCAAAGTTGCTGCTGTTGCTCTGAGTGAAGAATAGAAGTGTTATGTGGTCTGAATCAGTAGTGGCAATGAAAATCAAGTCTTCCCCATGAAGCAGGGTGTCTTAACCCATGGCTATGTCTGCCTGCTGCTGAGTAAGGGGCATTCCTGCTACAGACTAAGAGGACTGGAGAAAAAAAGCAAAAATTGGTTTGGGTTTGCATTGTAGATGCCAACCTCAGTGTTCTCAACTTGGTCATTGTTTAAAAGAGGGACGGGAGAGAGAAGCGTATTCTGGATTCACTGATACCACTGTGCCTCATTGGCTGGGGTCCAAAAGAGCTAGAAGAATCTGCACACTTTTCCATCTCTCTAAAGAAGATGGCATCCACCACTATATTGTGAGAAAACTCCTAATCAAAGAAGGTAAGAAACCTAGAACCAAAGTGCCCAAGATTCAATATCTTGTTACTCCACATATCCTCCAACATAAACATTGGCATATTGCTCTGAAGAAACAAAATACTAAACAAAATTAAAATAAATATAAATAAATAAATAAATAAATAAATAAATAAATAAATAAATAAGGAAGAGACTGCAGAATATGCTAAACTTTTGGCCAAGAGAATAAAAAAGACCAAAGAAAAGTTCCAGGAACAGATTGCCAAGACACAGAGGCTGTCCTCTCTCAGAGCTTCTACCTCTAAGTCTGAATTTTCTAAGAGTAAAATATAAATAATGTCAGACATCACAAAAATACAATGATCCTTAATTTCCTATCTCAGACCATACTAAAAAATCCATAGTGGATCATAGAGCCAGATCTTCTTAAAGAAAATATAGAATAATATCATCATGATTTGGGGGGTAGCAAAGATATAATAAGCAGAATCCCGCAAAAACTAAATATAAAAGATAAATAGTAATTTTGACTTTAGTTTAATTGTGAACTATACGCATCAAAAAAAATGTCATAAAGAGGGATCCCTGAGTGGCGCAGCGGTTTAGCGCCTGCCTTTGGCCCAGGGCGTGATCCTGGAGACCCCGGATAGAATCCCACATCGGGCTCCCGGGGCATGGAGCCGCTTCTCCCTCTGCCTATGTCTCTGCCTCTTTCTCTCTCTGTGTGACTGTCATAAATAAATAAAATTTAAAAAAAAAAGTCATAAAGAATGTGAATAAGCAGGAGAAAAACTGACAGCTTTTCCCCTAAGATCAGGAGCAAGATAAGGATATCTACTTCCACCTTTATTCAACATAGTACTGAAAGTCCTAGTCACAGCAATCAGACAAGAAGAAGAAATAAAATGCATCCAAATTGGAAAGGAAGAAGTAAAATTTTCACTGTTTGCAGATGACATGATTGTATCTATCGAAAACCTTAACGACTCCACCAAAAAACTACTAGAATGGATAAATGCATTCAATAAGGTCTCAGTATACAAAACCGATATACAGAAATCCATTGCACTTCTACACACTAATAATGAAGTAGCAGAAAGAGAAATTAAGAAAATAATTCCATTTACAATTGCACCAAAAAAGGAATAAAATACCTCGGAATAAATTTAACCAAAGTGAAATACCTGTACTCTGAAAACTATAAAACACTTATGAAAGAAATGAAGATGAAACAAACAAGTGGAAAAATAGTCCATGCTCATGGATTAGGAAAATAAATATTGTTTAAAAGCAATCCATACTACCCAAAGCAATCTACATATTTAATGCAATCCCTATCAAAATACCAAGAGCCAAAATACCAAAATACCAATACCAAAATACCCAAAATACCAAAATACCAATACCAAAATACCAAAATTCACAAAACTAGAACAAACAATCCTAAAACTTGTATGGAACCACAAAAGACCCTAAACAGCCAAAACAATCTTCGAAAAGAAGAACAAAACTGGAGGTATTATAATGCCACATTTCAAGATATGCTACAAAGCTATAGTAATCAAAACAGTATGGTTTTGGTACAAAAAAATAAACACATAGATCAATGGAACAAAATAGAGAGCCCAAAAATAAGTCCACAAATATATAGTTAGTTAATATTTGACAAAGGAGGCAAGACTATGCAATGGGGAAATGACAGTGTCTTCAACAAATGATGTTGGGAAAACTGGACAGCAACATGCAAAGGAATGAAAGTGGACCACTTTCTTAAACCATGCACAAACACAAATTCAAAATGGATTAAGGGACTAAACATGAGACCTGAAACTCTAAAAACCCTATGAGAGAGCAGAGACAGTAGCTTCTCTGACATCAACCACAGTAACATTTTTTTAAGTATGTTTCCTGAGGCAAGGGGAATAAATACAAAAATAAACTATCAGGACTACATCAAAATAGAAAGCTTCTGTATAGCAAAGGAAACAATAAACAAAACTAAAAGAAAATCTACTGAATGGGAGAAGATATTTGTAAATGACATATCCGATAAAGGATTAGTATCCAGAAAATATAAAGAGCATATACAACTCTAAAAAAAATAAGCAATTTAATTAAAATGGGCAGGAGACATGAACAGACATACAGATAGCCAACAGACGCACGAAAAGATGCTCAACATCACCCATAACCAGAGAAATAAATCAAATCCACCAAAAGATATCACCTCACACCTGTCATAATGACTAAAATCAAAAACACAAGAAACAAATGTTGGCGAGGTTGTGGAGAAAAAGGAGTCCTCGTGTACTGTTAGTAGGAATGCAAATTGGTGCAGCCACTTGGAAAAGAGCATGAAGCTGTCTCAAAAATTAAAAACAGAATTACTGTATGATCCAGTAATTCCACTACTGGATATTTACTCAAAGAATATGAAAATACTAATCTGAAAAGATTTTTGGACCCCTATGTTTATTGCAGCATAATAATGGATAGCCAAATTATGGAAGCAACCCACCTACCCATCAATTTATGAATGGATAAAAAGAAGGGGTATATACAGAATGGAATATTACTCTTAAAAAACGATGAAATCTTGCCTTTTGCAACAATATTGATGGAACTACAGGGTATAACGCTAAGTGGAGTAAGTCAAGTGGAGTTGAAGTGGAGAAAGACAAGTACCATATGATTTCATTTATATGTGGAATTTGAGAAACAAAACAAATGAGCAAAGAAAAAAGGAGACAAACAAAAACCCCAATTTTTAAATAAAGAGAAAAAAATCAGTGGTTACTAGAGGGGAGGTAGGTAGGGTAATGAGTGAAATAGGTGAAAGGGATTAAGAGTACAATTACCATGATGAGCTGAGAAATATATAGCATTGCTGAATCACTATATTGTACCCTTGAAACTAATAACTGTATGTTAATTATATTAGAATTAATTTTTTTAATTTTTTAAAAAGAATATGAATAGGGGAGTCACAGAGAGAAAACTCATGTTCAGATTATATAAAGAACTTTTGTAATCAAAAAAGCAAAGATAAATAGCTGTTTATTAAAAATGGAGAAAAGCCTGAGTCGGCAACTCAAAACAGTGGATATTTGAATATTTAATAAGCATATTAAAAGGCCCCCAACTGCATTAGTCATTAGAGAAGTGCAAATTAAAAATACAATGTGTTACCACTATCCATCCACCAGGATATCTGAAATGAAAGAGTGAAAATACCAAGTATCGTTAACAGCATAGAGCAACTGATACTGTCATGCACGGCTGGGGAAAGTGTAACAGTTTAAACACTTTGGAAAACTGTATGGCACTAATGCTACACACATGCCTATATTGTGGCCTGCAATTCCACTCCTAGGTATAAACCCAAGAGAAACATGTGTCCACCAAAAGTGATGTGTAAGAATAGCCATAGGAGCTTTCTTCTTTATAGCCCAACCCTGAAAAAAAAAAAAAAAAAAAAAAAAAAACCTTCCATGTCAAATGGAGAGAGTATAAACTTATCATGTGGTATTCGTGCAATGGGATACTATGCAACAATTAAGAGAATAAACCCTGATGCATACAACAACATAGGTGAAAATCTTTAAAAAAATTATTAAGCAAAAGAAACTAGTCACAAAAGAGTATATATTATAGACTTAAAACCCTGTTATATACAAGAATAGTAAAAATCAGCCTGTGGTGTCAGACATCAGAATAGTGGTTAGGGGTTTTTTTAACCTGGGAAAAAGTATGAGGGGATTTTTTGGGTGATGCAAATATCCATATGCTGACCTTTGCTGTGGTTATACCGTTGCATAAAAATGCAAAAAATTATCAAACTGTAATTTTGATATTTTGATCTTCAACCCATGAGTTATATCTTTAAAAAAAAATAAAGCAAAAAATAAAGTGCATG
Organism: Vulpes lagopus; assembly: GCF_018345385.1. Lineage (NCBI taxonomy): Eukaryota > Metazoa > Chordata > Mammalia > Carnivora > Canidae > Vulpes > Vulpes lagopus. Next base: position 7,590,215 of record NC_054834.1, read on the forward strand.
CCATGTCAGATTTCTCTAATTGCTTACCTAATTCTTGACAATATAAAAATAATTGTGATTTATTTGGGAAAGCACATAGAACTCCATTCAGCAGAAGTGTACAGAAAAAGACCTGATCCTATCCCAAAATTCTGGCTAATGATGTACATTTATAAGTTTAAGTAAAGGGTTAATTTGTGGTATGAAAGAAACCCTCTTTTATTCTCTGTAGATCATGAAGATTTTTTTTTTTAATTTCCATTAACGTTTCAGCTTACCTTTTACCGTTAGGTCTTTTATCTATCAGGAAGCTACATTTCCATGTTAGGTAAGGATCCAGTTGTCTTTTTCTTTGGATTCTGATCACCCTCCTTGCTCCTTGAAACAATTTTCTTCTTCATTATGCATATGCATTAATTTCTATTTATTCATGGATCTAAATTCCCAATTCTATTCTATTTGTTTTCATGCCGATCCTATACCACTGCTATTAGTGTGGCTGGGTGGTAGGCCGTCATTGAAAGGAGAGCAAATTCCCCTTCTCAAAGTTAACTTAGCTGTTCATAGATCTTATCCTTCAGTGGACATTTAGAACAAATCAAGTTCTTTATACAGCTGCCAAAACCAAATTTTTGACTGGGATGGAATTGAATTGTGTTAATTATTTCAACTCCTGTATTTTGTATATTTTACATTTCATCTGGTTCTTTCTAATGGCGTCTTCCTGCTTCATATTAATAATACCCTCCCGTGCCTTGGAGGCATTGTCGTGCCTATTTTAAATCCGTTGCTCATCTGATCTAATGATACTACTTTTTGCAATATGTTTTTTTGTACTTGTTGGTATTTCTTAAATAGTTGTGTTCTTCTCTCATTTCTCCTTTTGTCCTGAGACTTTAAGTTCCCCTGGGAATATCAGCTACCTTATTCTGTAACGTGCGTACAGAAAAGGTCAAAACACACATCCCAGTTCTCATCCTACCAGACAGTTCTGGGTGGGGGGTGGCAAGGGGGTGAGCGTACAAACCACTGACCACCATTTCTTTGCCATTATTCCACCAGTCAACTCTTGCATTGCCAAGCCACCTACAAACTCATCCAAAGAAACAGAAATCCACTGGCTCTGGGATTTGGGGAAGGGATGTCAGACGCCTGGGCTGGTTGCCACATCTGGTTACCTCAGCTCTACAGGGATTTTATGAAGTTGATACTTTCCCTCACAATGTGGAGTGTCCTGTGGCGATAGGACCTGTGACATCCTTGCAGCTGAATGGGACAGGCAACAGGAGAACTTAAAATGTTCTTAATGTTCTATATCTTGATTGAAACATGGTTTACGTGGGGTACACATTCATCAAAATCATTGAACTGTACCCTTCAGACCTGTGCGTCCCACTGTGCAAACAGGATACCTGGGAATGAGAGGGCATCTACTATCATCATCCTTTGTTTTACTGTTACTGAACAGTGATCTGGAAAAGCCAGTATTAAAATAAGTTGTAAAACTAAATTGGGATTGTAAATATGAGAAAGAAAGATGTAATACTATATTTGTTAGCTCCTACCATATTACCTTTGGCATCCCTAAAACTTCACTGAAAAAAAAATACTGGAACTACGGAGAGTTTAGTAAGATTGCCAGTTAATCAATAAACCCACATGGATCTATAACTGGGGTCACAGTTCAAATGCATACAGCATTTTCACCAAATGAAAATGGGTGAAAGGAAATAAATTGTGAGGGAGGCAGTACAAATTTTTTATTTTATTGAATTTTGGCTTAAACAAGTGATATAAACATTGGTCATACTGAAGATTATATTTTACATTTGAAGTAGAAAAAAATATAAATTGACAAATCAAAACAGTTTAATTTTACAATGTTTTCTCACTTGGGAATGCTGACTTAAGCCAGAAAAAAAAATAACACATTTTATAGTAAGATAGCAATGTCAAGTTTTATGTTTCCATTGTCATATGCAGGACAGAACTCAGCCTTGAAGCCTTTAACTGGGAGTAATATTTTGTTTCATATGGTTTCATATTTCATAAGAGAAAACAGCTGCTCACAAATTTAGGAAATTCCTAACCTAACATAATCTTTGTATGATGATTTTTCTATTTAGTGCAATCATACCCCGGATATTTGCACAATTCTCCTGGAATGATATAAACATGTGTCACTGTATGTTCTGAGCTCAGAAACTTCCATTTGTAGCTCTTCATTCAGTCTTCTTCTGCTAAAGATCAAGCGAGCGTTGTTGGTTACTTCTCTCAAAATCAGAAGTTGGCACACAGTAGGCTGCGGACACTGCAGGGTTCAGAGGTTAAGAGCATTGATTCTGCAGCCAGACTGTGTGACTTCTATCCCGGCTCCAACGCTTGGGAACCGGGACCTAGGGGCACTATTTCAACATTTCTGGGCCTCAGCACATCATCTATAAAGTGATGACAATTATAGCACCTATACAAGAGGGAAGATTAAATCACCAAGTATATGCACAGCTCCTAGAACAACGCCCAGGGCATAGCAAGCACAATTGTATTAGTTATTTTCGAGAACCTGTGATTGAATTCAGTTTTTAACCCCACTATTAGGGAATGTAGTTCATGCTGACATATTTTCACTTTTGGAATATAAAAAACTGAGCAAAGGCTGAAGTCCACCATGTCTGAGGGTACTTAGTCACAACTAGGTATCTACCTATAGACTCTTTTTGGAATATTTTCAAGCAAGGAATGTTTGTCAAAACAAAGACCAAGTCTTTGAGTCTTCTCTGTGAGCTGAGGTGGGGTATTTTCCTTGAATGATCTAACAAGTCAATTCATTTCTAATCCCTGCTAAGCCATTCCCCTCCATGCAGAACAGACTACTGTAGTGTGTATCCAAGTCACAGCATTGAACCTTCCTCCCAAAGTCAAGCGACTTGAGTGTATCCAGGCTGCAGAGTTAATCACCCCACATCCACGCTATAGTCTGTTTCTAATTCTGTATTTATTTCATTTGAGGCAGCAAGTAGATGGAAAGTTAACATCTTACATGCCGATTTCCTGATAAACAGGGTGATAACCCTCAGCATGGAAGGAGCATCATCTGTAGGTAGATTTACCAATTTTGACAGGTTGTATTTAAATTTTCAACACACACAAATAAGTTATTTTTGATTTTACGTTTTCATAGACACTGTGTTCAAATTTTCTCTTGATGCATAAGATTTCTCAGTGTCACCATAAATTAAAATAACAAACAGGGTGGTATTGTTACTTTTGTTTTCTTACCAACTATGAGACAAAATGCCACTGGTGACTTAAAACTCCATGCGGCTTTTCTGTAACTTCTTATCTATATTTTAACATGCTGAAGGTATTTAGGGCAAATTTAAGCTTCCAACACAAAATACAGAGGCATGAAGGGAAAAGAAGTTTATTTCACTCCCATCTAATAGTTTCAAAGTGTGGAGATGATTGGCTGGGCTGCTCTGCGTCATGCATCATTCACTGGTTCCATCTTGGTCCAACTTTTCTTGAGGTGTGTACCTTGTCCACACGATTGAAATGGGTTCTGAGGATCCACTTGCAGGAAGTGCGGGAGAACATGACAAGCATTTTTCTCAACAAGTGACACAGAATTAATATCTATCCCTTTTGCTCACTGCACAGGTGTTAACTTAATCACATGGCCACCGTCGCCACATAGGAGGCTGGAAAATCCAGTCTCTAGCACAGTGTTCATATAGAATTTGACAAAAAACTATCAACCTCCACTAGAAAGAGTAACAGTTATTTACCATTAAATTTATATTTGTGTTTGTTAGAGTCATGTGATGAATTGCTGCACTATTCAGACACTCATATAAATTCATTATCTAGAAAATGTTTTGATGTGTAGGCAAACTTTCCCATTAAACATAGTATTTCATGTCACTGCAGCACAGCTATTTTACTCAAATTCTGAAATTAAGATTCTCGTCTTTTTATTTCAATTTAAGATTTAAATCACTTATCTTTTTTACATATGGGAATTTATATATGTATATATACACATATATATAGGAATATATATACACATATATATATGAATATATATACATATATATATATTTGTACACACACCTATACAGCTACATACACACATTTAACAAACTGGTTAGTTATAAAATGGCATCTTAATAAAATTTGCATTTCACATTTGAAATGGCATGCTTCTCTGTCATAATTAGTCTCTCTTGTTTTTCTGTTTTATTTTATTTTATTTTTAAGATTTTATTTATTTATTCATGAGAGACAGAGACAGAGACATAGGCAGAGAGAGAAGCAGGCTTCATGCAGGAAGCCTGATGTGGGACTCGATCTCAGAGTTCTGGGATTATGCCTTGAGCAAAAGGCAGACGCTCAATCACTGAGCCACCCAAGCATCCCTCTCTTGTTTTTTAAACTTCTATTTTTCTTAGTCTTTTATTCTCTCAGACTTTGATAGAAACATAGGAGAAATAGTTTTATTTTTACATAAACATAGGAGAAATAGTTTTATTTTTACATAACTTTAGGATAAGGAAAACAGTATGACAAGCATAACTATAACTGGTAACTGACATTTAACCTCAATGAGCAGGAAGCCAGAGGAAGGTGGGTCTGTGCTTTCGGGAGCCTGTATGCCCCATCCACCAAGAAGAGCCCCTCAAGGGATGGAGGCCCAGGGGTGCAAGATCGTCCGCCTCCTAAGAGAATCTGGAACTCTGGATTTCTATTGCAATCCCCTGATTAAAATAATATAAATGGCCAATTAACTGAAATTAGAAAACAAAGTAAAATAATAAAAGCAAAACTACTGGTAGTCAGGCCATGTACAAGTAAGTGTACAGGCCACCCCCAAACACTTCTATCAGTTGATCAGTTTGCATCTTTTTCATAACCTATGAAAAAATGTAAGAGAATAAAAAGGTCACACTTAATGGTGACAAAAATTATTGACTAAGGAGTGACTTTACAGGAGTTGTTAAAGCCAAAAGGAAAAACAAATTATAAAACTGTATTGATGGATATAAAAGATTTAAATAAATCCTAATTATGCTGCATTTCAGTAAGAGAAAAGAATCTTATGTCTGTGGTCATGATTAATTCTATGTGTCAACTTGGCTGTGCCGTGGCACCCAGGTTTTGGTCAAAGACTAGTCTAGAGGTTGCTATGAAGATATTGTTTAGATGTGATTAGCATTTAACAGCAGGCCTTGAGTAAAGTAGATTACCTCTGTGATGTGGAGGGGCCTCCTTTTAAACAGTTGAAGATTTTAAGAAAACACTGAGGAAGGGCACCTGGGTGGCTCAGTGGTTGAGCTCATGGCTCAGGGCATGATCCTGCGGTCCTGGGATGGAGTCCCATATTGGGCTCCCTTTTGGGAGCTTCTCCCTCTGCCTGTGTCTCTGCCTCTCTCTGTGTATCTCTCATGAATAAATAAATTAAAATCTTAAAAAAAGAAAAGAAAACCCTGAGGACTCCCAAGAGAAAAGGAATTCAGTTCCAGAAAGGATTTGAGAATGCAATATCAAGCCTTCCCTAGCTCTCCAGACTACCAGCTTGCCCTGCAGGTTACAGATTTGCCAGCCCCATATACAGGAGCCAGTTCCTGAAAATCTCTTTCTCAATCGCTCTCTCTCTCTCTGTGTCTACACACACACACACACACACACACACACACACACACACCTTATGGTTCTGTTTTCCAAAAAAACCCTGACTAATACAGCTGTGTAAAATCTCATCATCCTAATTCAGTGAAACATGCAATGCTCACCAGGATGATGATGGTGATGATGATGGTGATGGTAATAACCAGGAAGCTGATGACTTTTATGTGTATGGATGGAAAGGTCCATTGACAAGATGGTTTTAAAGCTGACCTTGAAAAATAAATACATCTAAGTATCAAAAGTAAATATTAAGTAATAAATGCAGAGAGGAAAACATGCCATACCAAGACTATAACAGAGATAAGTAAAAACATAATACTAGAATATCAAATCAAAGAAATAAAACCCAAGATTAAAACATATTTAAGCATTTAATGTATAAGTGTAGAGTTTCAAATAAGTGAAGAAAGATGTATTTAACGAATACAAGGTGTTAGAACAACTAGTGAAGCATTTTGAAACATAATAATTTCTGTATTCTGACCATAAATCACATAGATTCTGTATTCTGACTAAAAGCCACAAATTAAAGATACAAATGCAAAATAAATATACAATATATGAAAAGAAAACAAGTAACAATATAAATATAATATAAATTATAAATAAATTTATAAATTACAATATAGATATAATCTTGGGATAGAGATGATTTCTTAAAGTATCACACGGAGACAGGAATTATAAAACTATCATTACATTTTATTATATATTAAAACTCAAAAAATATTTGCAAACCACTTAGCGGAAATTATTTAGAAATCAGTAATAAAAGCATAATTTGCCCCAAAAGGAAAATAAACAAAGTACAAGAAAGACAATCTATGAAAGAAGAAAAACAAGCAGCTTATATATGTTGAAAAAAGTTTATCTTATAAAAACTTACAAATACAAAAGCATTGGTATACTACATTTTGCCTAAAAGTTTGGGAAGATATCCTGTTGCTACTAGATGTAGAAAATAAATAAAGAAACCGGGAATGGTGAAATCTTTTTGGAGGGCAGCATCCAAATATGTGTGTGTGTTATGTATATTGTGTGTGTGTCTATGTGTGCACATAAGGATATGCTCTCTATTAATATTTTTATTCACTTGGATCCAGCAATTCCTCCTATAGGACTACATCATGACTCCGAGTCATCATCATTTCATTGTCATAGCAAATAAATACCAAAAAACGAATAACCCAGAAACTTACTTGACCCAACAGAAGGGAGACTTATTATTATAGAATTATAGAATTATTATTATTATTATTATAGAATTATTGTTATTACTATAGAATCCAAACCTAAGAGAAATATATGAGATCGTGTACGATAGACACAGAAATGGGTGGCCTCAGCAAGAACACACACAGCTCTCCATCCATCCCTCGCTTTATCTGAGATTCCCCTGAGAGCAAACTCTAAGAAAAGGAATATAGGGTACTGGGGAGCTTTTATAGTAAACTAAGGAAGTAATCATGAATCGTGCAAAGATCTCTCTAAAAAATTTGTTTATGAAAATGACCCATCATACAACATCTAAATTCATTGTCTAAGTCATAGTAACCCCACATAATGGCATAATATATGGGCATTTAAATTATGTGAGAGAAGGTTGTTGAATAACATGGAGAACCAGTTACCATTATAATCTCTATTATTATGGGAAAACATAAATTTAAAAAAAATAAAAAACAAATACAGTGTGTTGGTTAAGCAATGGGTTGTCAGGTGATACCCCAGACCTCCTGAATCAGACCCTCTAGCAATGGGATGCAAGAACCTGCAGCTTCATGGGTACTCAGAATGATTCCTACATGTTCTGAACATGAGGACGTCTGTACTGAGTGATTAGCTTCTGAGGACAGACACTGTGAGTTGTTGACAAGTGCATCTTCATCCTCTGGCAGGGAACACAGAGTCACTGTCCTGAGGGCTGGATTCCAGAGTGGGGGTGGGGACGGGATGATCATAGGTATAGTGACACCACACTTGTAAAATGTATGTGTCTATGAATGCGGGTGTATGGGTGTGTGTGCAGGTGCATGTGCATGTGTGTGTGTGTGTGTGTGTGTGCAGGCATGTGTGTGCTTATATGTATAGAGATGCGTGTGAGGGCACATGTGTGCACATATCCTGTCAACAATGTCTGAATTCTCCAGCCTTGGAGTAGAGCTTTTGCCTAGTGCTCACCAGAAGCGATGGTGACACTTCGGACACCAGAGCAACAGCCTGTTGCTCCACAAGGGGCAGAGACACAGGGAGATCGAAACCCACTGAGGCAACAGTGGGGGGGGGGGGTCTTCCCTTTCAGGTTTCCTGGTTCTCTCTGGGACAATGGCTGGTGGAGTGAACAGCTGGGACTGTGCTGTTTAAATAGTTCCTTCTCTGCCTGAGATGGTGTGGTTGTGTTCACATAAGCTAAAAGCACACTCTACCCAGCTCTACTGTAAACACTCATGCATGTTTGTTGAAGAAATGAAGAAACAACACAGGTGGCAGGTCATGGTCTGCAGTGTAGCTTCAATAACAAATTAAAAAGCTGTCATGTAGATAGTACTTCTCACATGCACCAGGCCCTACTCCACGCCTTTACATAGGTCATCATCGAAACTTCTCTCCCATTGGACAGAAGCACAGGCACGAAGACATGTGATCATTGGCCCAAGGATGCCAAGGCTGGTTTGGAACAGCTCCAGAATCTGCCTTGGCTCCCTGAACACACATTTCAGGAGAATCCAGATGATTCTGACAGACTCCGTCAGCCAGGCCCTCTTTCCCAAACAGGCTTTGCCATCCTCTTGAATCAGCTGAAATCAGATCACGTATCTGATGAGGTATCTGGAGACAGGAACCTCTCAAGCACTGTTTGTGTGCATGGGGAACTGGTAGTTGGATGGATTGAAATAACTTTCTTTTTATCTGAAAAGCACCCAAACCCCTGCACAACTCATATTTAGTTTGCTTCTTCCTACACTTCGTATTATGTTGAACCAGGTGGAATTTTGATCTTCTACATTACTGTAAATTTTATGGCTAAATCAACACCCAAAGTGCAGGCTTTACTTGTAGTCATGGTTAGGTGGAAACATGAGGTTCAGTGGAATTATTGTAATATGTAACGGTATTTCAAGATTGTGAAAATTCTACTTGAATTAGTATAACCAACATAACATTAAATTATGTCATAATCACTCTGCAGTGTGCACAAAATTTGGGGGCATCCTACTGATAATGATGGATAGTTTCAATAATTTGTACCTTTTCTAACAAAACTACAGAGTCCATTTTGCTTGTTAAAATGCACAGTGATTTACAATAGTCAAAACTACATTTGGCAGCGAGTTATGTTGAAGACAAGATAGGTAGGAAATATTTTCTTGATTAGATAATGGTTGGTTGAAATTCCTTCCAGCTTTTGTGAAACAAAAGTTAGCAATTGAAACCATATCAGATGATGCATCAATTTTCCATAAACAGAAGACTGTGCAACCCTACTTTATTGAAAAACCTTTATGCGGAGCTAGATTTAATCTCTCAATTTGAGAAGCAGTGCCATGAAATAAGATGTTTGCATGCAAAATCTCCAGATTTCCAATGGAAATATAAAACAAAGAAGCACTCTGTTCCCTTGGGGATGGCACCTATCTTGGATTCGTTTTTTCTCTGATGTTCTTGCATGGTTTTATCAGTGGCTTCAGGGAAGTGAAACAGCAGTTTGCTTCCTTAAGAACAAAGGCTTGGAGAATTTTTTTTTTAAAAAGATAATATATTAAAAGTACTTTCCCTACTGTTCTTTTCATTTGTTATGAATTTCCTGAGGAGTAATCATTGTTTCAAATAATTTGTCTTTTAATGATTTTAATATTTAATCTGGCAACTAAATATGACTTGAGCTTATGCTTTATTTTCTAATTTTTTCTTTTCCTAAATCACACATGAAAATATTTTTTGGATAGGCACATTTTCACTATGTGAAACTGAACAAAGTATGGGGTTTAAAAAACATATAGAACAAACTATATATTTCCCACTAGTTACTTTGTCCTCCCTTGCACCCACCCACCCCACCCACCCCACCCTACCCCTGCCAAAAAGTGGATCTTCAGTAGCATCTCTAAATTTATTTGGTAATAAAGTATTTATCACGTGATAAGTGGATATTTATCATGATAATTACCTGATATTTACCTGATAAATGGATAATGACAAATAGGACATTGTCCCTTGGTCAAGGCCCTGCAATATCATTGTACATAAGTGGTATAGAATGTAAACACGGTGTGGGGGAGTAACACATTCCTATTGGCTCTGTGGCAACCATCTTCATTTCTTCTTTTTGTCTTTATAACAAAATAGTCATTTCATATTCTGTAATATAGCTATTTACTGGTTTCTATTTTCTGTTAAATGTCAAATGTCAAATGTTTCTATTTTCTTTGTTAAATGTCAAATGTTCCAAAGTTTTACCTATGTACTTAAAGCACTGCCACAAAAATATCAAGAATGTTTCTCAGTCAGAGGAGTTAAGATGGTGGAGGAGTAGGGGGACCCTAATTTTGTCTTGTCCCTTGAATACAAATAGAAATCAAATCATTCTGGACACCCAAGAAATCAATGGAAGAGTGTTTCATTGTCTGTTTCTATAAAGCCAATGTATTTATCTGTGTCTTAATAGGCAATCTTAGGTAAGGGATAATTTCTTACCAACGCAAGTTAGCCAAGCACCAAGTCAGTTATCTCAAGCCATAAAATTATGATGCACCCTGATTGTTTTCTCTAACTTTTTCCCATGTAAGGCAATCAGGCATTCTTGAAGAAATCCCCAATTCCAGCTCTGACTCCTGCACCTGGAAATGTACAAAATAAGCCTGGGTCATTTTGAAATTGTATGGAAGATCACAGGGCATTTGAAAAGGTTTCCTTAGCTAAAGGTGGGATAATTTCAGGATCAAAATCTTTGATATCCTAAAACAAGTAAATAAAATAATCCAAAGGAAAAAGTTAAACACATATGCAAGACAAATACAAACAGCAATAGAAAAGTATAAGGTCAAAATCATACATGTTATAGGTAGTAATGAGACAGATGTCATTTTAAGTTGTAAAAAGTATGATTCACAAAAACATAAATCAATCATTAAGATTTATGTGACAAATAATATTATCTGTCTAGAAATTTAAATTAAAAATAGAGACAGAAAATATGACAAAATCATGAAAGTAGAAGAAATGAAATTTTCACTCAGCCTCTGTTAAGCAAGTAGACAAATGTTTCAGAAGATTATGAGATTTTATTAATGTAATGAATAACAATTATTTGAAAGATACATTTTTAACTTTTTACCTCTTACACAGAAAGTATCACCTTATTTCCTATGTCCATGATTTGGGAATTTTCTTTCTAGAAAATTATTTTCTTTTAAGCTACATAATAAATCTCAGTATATTTGGAAAAATACATTGTCCTCAGTAAAATAAAATTACAGATAATGGTAAAGATTTAAATAAAGAATTCCTCCAATTAGATATTTTATAATGACCTTGTAAATACCTTTTGGAGAAAAAGGGCAATAAAAACTGTGTGTATTAAAAAATGGAAAAAATAAAATGTTCGCTTGCTTCAATAGACTTTATTTTTCAGAGTAGTTTTCAGTACACGGCAAAATTGAGTGGAAAGTACAGAGATCCAAGGGCTCAAGGGATGCCATGTTGACATGACCTGACCGGACTCCCTCTATCCTTGCCCTCCTTATTCTATGTTGGCTTCACCTTCAGGTAAGCTCTTCTCACTGGATGGCAAGAATGGTCTCAACTAGAGCACCATGTTACAGTGCCAGTCCTTTCCTCCTTTTCTTTCCTCCATTATGGTAAGAAAAAAAATGTTTAAGAAAAGCAGGAAAATTCCTTTTACTTTCTTTGTTAACACAATACCTTGATGGACCTTTGTGAATGTGGAGGGATAGATACCCTGGGGCCATGACCAGGTGGGCTAGAAGTAAAGGAATCAGGTATTTTATTATGTAAACCAAGACACTTTGGAGGAGAAAAGCATATACTATTAATAACTTCCCTGGGCACACATGCATAACCTGGCATTATTCCCTGTAACCCTAAGTATGGGCACCACATCTAAAGAAAGGAAGCCAAGAGGCAGCTAAACTATTGTGCTTAAAACACTCACACACACACACACACACACACACACGCTGAGATGGCTCAGTGAATGGTCAGTAAATGACTGACCATAGCAAACGTTGGTGACAACAACGTGGGACAACTGAAACTCTCATCCACGACAGGCAGAAGCATGAGATGGTTCTGATAGGTATCTATCACAGAGAAATGAAAGCATGAAACCCAAGGACTTGTCTGTGAGTGCTCACAGGAGCTTAATTTGCCATAGCCCAAAGCAGAAACAACCCAACTCCATCAGTACATAAATGGATTAACTGTGGAGTGGAATACGATGGGATACTGCTCAGACAAATAACTACTGATGTACACCACGATGTGAACGATTTCCAAAATTATTACACTGAGTGAAAGTGCCAGGGCAAAAAAAGAGAGAACATATTGTAAGATTCTATTCACATAAAATCTAGAAATAAAAGCTAATTTATATAGAGAGAAAGCAGACCAGCAGTTTGCTTGGGGATGGGGTGGAGAAAGGAATGGATTTAAGAGGCCACAAGGAATTTTTTAGGGGGTGATGGAAATGTTGTTTGAGAGGCCATGGTTTCAGGGGGTATGTATGTCCAATCTGATGAAATTATACACTTTAAATATGTGCAGTTTTGTGCATTTCAAGTATAACTCAAAAAAGCTGGAAACTTACTTGGAAATAAAAATAGGTTGTTTTGAAAGGGGTATTTGGAGTAGCAGGATGGAAAAGACGAGACTGAGGGGAAGTGATGGAACCTAAAACCAAGCTGAGTCTGGGACTAGCAGGAGGCCAGTCAGTGCACATTCCCCAGTGGGTTGGGGCCTCAGGAGAAGGGGTATCAGAAGGCTTTAGGGTGAATAGGTCTGAAAGTCTAAGTTATCCATTGTGCTACTCTCTCATGTAACCCCCACACTTACACCCTGAATCTTTGATAAGGACTGTAAATGGCCTGGGATGAGTGCTATGCCAAGGAAATAGAGGAGCTGAATTTCTCTGGGTAGATCTAGGAAAATGAGAAAGGGACAGCTGAAAATGTAAGATGGGAAACAGATCCAGGATGCATTAGAAGCAGAAAATCAGTCTGAGATGACCCAGAGAAATATCTGACTTTCAAGAATCCCCATTGAGATTTGAACCTTGGCCGAAGGCCCCGTTCCTCAGAGAATCGGGGATTTGAGATAGTGTCATCCACCTCTCCAAGGATGGTACAGCATCTGAGTTCCATGACTATGTCAAAGGGCTGTGGTTACATCATTCCAGCTGAGCACCACTTCCTGGGGCCATGGCTCCTTATAGGAGTTATCAACAGAGGCCAGGCCATGGTCAGAGACCAAGGTCATTGGCCTCCTTCTTAGTCAGCAGTTTCAAATGTAAATGATTCTGGGGAAGGGAGGGGTAGTGGAAGGAAAGAAGGGAAGCAGTTTGCAGTTTTCAATTTCAACACCCCCAGTCCTGGCACTGGAGATACAGTGATGAGCAAGAAACATGATTTGTCTATGCCCAGAGCTGAGAGGCCAACAGGAATGCAGACTTTAAATCAGGAAGAGCAATGCATGTTAGACTAAAGGAGGAGGGATTTCTGATGTGTATTTAAAATAACTGACCCTATGGGACTTCCCCGGGAAGTGAAGTTAGGATAAGATCTGAAAATGAGCAGGATATGATGCCCCACCTTAAAACTTCTGGCCTTGCCAAACAGCCCCCTGCTTCCCCGGTCAACAAGGTTCATCCAGGCTGCTGACAGATACCCTGGCACCAACACTTGTGCATTGGCCAAGCTTGATGCCATCCTGAATATTGCTGTGATGAAGCAACATGTCCTATTGGTGTGACTCCCACAGTAGATTTGTCACTCTCTCCCACAGTGGGCTCCTGTGTTCCCAAACTCATGAAACACCAGGCTTTGGCAACACAGAGCAACATTTTAAATCAGACCCTGCCTCTCTGGCAGTCGTAGTGTGGGATGGCACAGAATGACCACAGATGGACACCATGGACAGTGACAATGGACCTCCCTTACCCTCACACTTCGTGGAATTCCACTTCCCCTCCCGCTCCTATGTACAGACATTCAGCTGCGAATCCCATCCTCAGGAGCACTTTTGTCCAGTTCTCTGAATAAGTCTATTGCCCTGCCACGCAGCAATATGTGGTAGACTATGACACTCGTTCTCCATTGGTCATGCCTCCCGATCCTTTCACCCCTCAGTGACCCCCTTCCCACATTGATTCTGAGTTTGGCCATGTGACTTGCTTTGGCCAGTGGACATTAGGAAGAGTGGGGCAAGCAGGGGTTTGATAAGCATTTGCCCACTGGGTCTGGTCCTTTCAGAATGTTCCCTCTTGGAACCTACCAGTCTGTAGAGAAGTTCTGGCTCTCCTGTTTTGAGGGACAGCCCATGTGAAGAAGAACTGAGGCACTTCAGCCCATAATTAGTATCCAGGCCTTTCAGAACCTTCCAGGCCAGCCCAGCCACCAGCTGGATGAAGCTACAGGAATAGACCCAGCAGACACCAATAAGGAGCAGAGAAACCACCTCACCAACCTGGCCAAACTCATGGGACCATGAGAGAAAATACGCTGTCATTGTTTTAGACTTAAAAATACTGAAGTGCTTGTCACTGTATTTATCTTATAGATGTGAGTCTCAGGCCTGGTTTCCCAGCAACTACTCCAAACACAAAATTCTTTACAATTCTTTACAATATTTGTTTTATTCTTAGGATGGTCTTGCCAGGCTTTGATTTCCCTCAAGAGGAGTATCTTGGGTGTTTTGTTTTGTTTTTCAGCTTGGTCAGAGAGAACTTTGAAGGATTTAGGACCTTCCTTTCATAAACGATAGACGAGTGTCTTGTGACAGCTACAATGATGAAGTAGGGTGGCTTTTTAAAACTGTGTATTTAGGGTACAAAAATACTAACTTGAGGGGGGTACATGCCCCCGAATGTTTAGAGCAGCATTATCAACAGTAGCCAAATTATGGAAAGAGCCCACATTATCCATTGACTAATGAATGGATAAAAAAGATGGCAGGTGATGTCCTCAAGTGGAAGTGATCAAAGCACCTCCCTTGCCACAGTACCTACACAATTCTCAGTGGGAAATGAGCCATCGCAGGGGCAAAATAGAACTAAGTGCAGTTGGGTTCCATCCCTTCAGCCTCCTGAAGCTCCACTGATGGGTGCATTGGGATGGTGGCTATAATATGGAGGTGTCAGCAGATTCAATCCATCTTCTATTTCTTTATTTGCTTTGTTCATCCCCCAAATGATTCCACCAATGAGAAGTACAGTTTCAGGATAACTATAAAAATAGAGGTGCTGGTGATAGCCATGGCTTGGGAGTGAAGGGATGAAATGACTCCCATTGCTTCAGAAAGCAGAATTTTCACAGTAAGGAAAGGTACTGATTTTATCGAAGTGCAGATTTAAATACTAAATATTAATTAGAGTCATACCAGCTTCTACAAGTGGTAAACACGAAATATCAGACCAACACATGAGAAGTGTGTTATTCACTCACATCAAGTCCATTTGGCAATTAAGTTGGGAAGGGAGTGGGAGGGGAGTTCTGCTCCGTGCAGTCATTCAGGGAGCCAGGCGCCCTCCATCTTATGATTCTATCATCCCCTAGAGCTTGGGGGGTCTTCTCTAGTCAGTCAGGGGACTGGGGGAAGGAATGAGTGGTCTTTACCAGCCAGGCTGGGAAGTAGGATGCATCACTTCCAACCACACTCCTTTAGTTAGAACTCGGTCGTATGGCCACAGCTAACTGAGAGGGGGAATGGGGAATGTGGTCTTTCAGTAGGTGAGAAATTAAGAATGAGTCTGGTGAACAGCTAGTCAACTTCCAGGATGCCAAGCTAAGGGACAGCAGGAGCCAGCCAAAGCCTTTACTTCCTCTTACATTAACTATTTTGTTTTAAAAGATTCCTGTGCTTAAGGCACTGATAGTGTTTTTCAGCATTTTCTTATTTAAACTGTAACTAGTCAAAATTTCCCCTGAGAAAATACTTGCAGCTCATATATCTGATAAGGACCCTCATCTTGAATATATTAATAACTCCTAAAATCAATAAGAAAAAGAACAATTAATATCTTTTAATGTTCAAACACCTTGAAAAAGGCATTTCATAGAAGGTATCACAATGGTTAACAAGTGTGTGAAAAGGTGACCAACATAATTTCTTATCAGAAAAATCCAAATTAAAATCAGAATGAGGTCCACTGTGGACCCATCAGAATGGTGTAAGTTAAATGTTAAATTCTCATTTTTATACCAACTTTGGAGAGAAAGGAGAGCAATTGGAATTTGTGTATGTATCGGTGGGATCATAAAGCATTACAACCACTTTAGAAAAGTTTTTGGCAGTTTCCACCACACATATACGTAAATTATAACCTGGCAATTTGTAGCTTAGGAATTGAGTGGATTCCAATTCAAAAAAATTGAGTGGATTCCAATACAACAGCCTTGTATCTGAGTTTTCATAGAGCTATATTTATAATAGAAAATAATGGGTATTTTTTAATGTCCACTAATAAGAAAATTAACTAAATGTAGTCTTCAATACCTACATTGAAGATCTGTGCATTTCAGTTGCATTAAATATTTTTAAATTTGAATTTTTAAGTCATTTTTAGTGGGGGATAGTTTACATACAGTCAATTTTCCTCTTTTTGTTCAGTTCCAATGCATAAGTTTTAACAAATGTATCCACAATTATAATCAAGATATACTATTTCTCCATCCCTCCAAAAAGATTCCGTGTGGGTTTTTGTAGTCAATTCCCTCCTCCCACACCCTTAGCATCCACTGATCTGATTTCTGTTCCCATAGCTTATTGTTTTCTAGGATGTCATATAAATGGAATCATATTTATGTCGATTTTTGTGTCGAGCTTTTTTTTCACTCAGCATGCTTTTCAGATCCATTAATGATGCACAGAACAGTAATTAATTCTTTTTTATTGTTGAGTAGTATTCCATGGCATGGAGTTAGCACACTTTGTTTACCCATTCACCAGTTGATGGATATTAGAGTTGATTCCAGGTTGGGTCAGTTATGAATAAAATGACTATAAACATTTACATGTAAGTGTCATGGGGACATATATTTTTACTTCTCTTAGATGAATACCTAGGAGTAAGTACCTAGGAGTAAGTCCGGAGTAAGATTACTGGATAAGTCAAGAGGATATTGAACTTTATAAGAAACTTCCAAACTCTTTTCCAAAGTGGCTATAGTATTTTTTTATTGCATCCTGCAATGAATGAGAGTTCCAATTGCTTTACATCTCTACCTGGAACCTGGTACTGTCAATTTATTACAATTTTAGCCACTCCAAATGGTGTGTAGTATCATTTGTATTTTAATTTGTCTTTACCTAAAACTAATGATATTTAATCATTCATTTGTTTATTAACCATCTGTAAATCTTTGCTTTTGAAGTGACTGTTGAGATTTTTTACCCATTATTTATTGATTTGGTTGATTTTTTTTAAAGATTTTATTTATTTATTCATGAGACACACAGAGAGAGAGGCAGAGACACAGGCAGAAGAAGAAGCAGGCTCCATGCAGGGAGCCTGATGTGGGACTCGATCCCGGGTCTCCAGGATCACTCCCTGAGCCAAAGGCAGATGCTCAACTGCGGAGCCACCCAGGTGTCCCGATTTGGTTGACTTTTAGCAAACAAAATATGAAAATTACCTGTTATAAGTAGACCTTTTTAAAGTACATATTTTGCAAATAACCTCTTCCAGTCTGTAGCTTGTCTCTTCATTTTCTTGACATTGTCTTTCAAAAAGCAAAGGATTTTAATTCCAATGATGTTCAATTCATAAATTTTTCTTTTGTGATTTATGTTTTTTGTGTCCTAAGAAATATTTGCTTAACCCAAAGTTACACAAATTTCTTACATGTTTTCTTTGGAAAGTGCTAAAAATTTTAGTTCTGTGCCTTTATCAGTTTATTACCTCTCAGCTGCAAATTAATTCTCTTTGCCTGCTCTGTGAAAATGGTCCAGGCCCATTAAATATTTTTCTTTTGCCTACTGTCATTGAAGCCCTGTCAGTAGAAGGTACTAGAGAGCCTTCAGGAAGAAAGGGATTTTGCCTTCTGGTTTTAGAGTGCTCACACCACAGGCTCTTTTTTTTTTTTTTTTTTTTTTTTAACACCACAGGCTCTTGCAGTTCACACAGCTTCTCCTGGGCTAGCTAGCTCCTGCAGTGCACTGCAGTCAGAGCACCAAGCAGCCAATGACATCCCCTACAGCCCCCAAGAGCAGTTGGGTAGCCCAGAGCCTCTGGTGAGACGCCTCTCTGTGAACAAGTTCTAGAGGGTGGCTTTCCAGCATGTTCCACCAGCACAGCATCACAGTGATTCTTTGCCATCAATGACCCACACCCATGCGCCAACAATGTCTAGAATTCAGTCCTGGAGATAGTGGTTTCTCTTGATAGCTGCTATGCCTCTATTCTTTAGTTTTTATTTTATACAAACCAACCCATTGTTACTTTAATCCCTGAATATAAATTCAGTCATTCTTTATATTAACTTTTCATGTTTTTTGTATGGTATGCGATATTCCTGAATAGTATTATGTACATATCCACTGTTCTACAGACATTCGTTGGAAGGATTATCCCTTCTTCATTCAACTACCTTGTAACCTCTGTCAAAAATCAATTGACTGTACATGTGCAGATCTATGTCTGGTATTTATTTTTCTGTTCCCTCAACCTATTTTTCTATTATTTCACTGATCACATGCTATCTAGATTATATGATTTTTATGTTAAATCTTGAAATCAGCTAGTATGAATTGTTCAAGTTTGTTCTCTTTCCACATTGTTTTAGCCATATTAGGTCCTTTGCTTTTCCATGTGGAATCAGCTTACCAATTTCTACCAAAAAAAAAAAAAATGTTGCTTGAGATTACATTGAATCTGTAGACCAATTTGGTATGAACCAACATCTTAATATAGAGATTTACAATCCATGACCATCATAAAGCCCCACTTTTATTAAACCTACTTTGATATCACTCATGAATCAGTTTTAGCATACATATCTTGTACTTGTACTAAGTATTAGGTATTTTTAGTGTAAGTATTTTTGTATTAAATATTTCATGTTTTGGGATGCCTGGATGGTTCAACAGTTGAGTGTCTTCCTCCAGCTCAGGGCGTGATCCTGGAGTTCCAGGATGGAGTCCCACATCGGGTTCCCTGCATGGAGCCTGCTTCTCCCTCTGCCTGTGTCTCTGCCTCTCCCTGTGTCTCTCATGAATAAATAAATAAAATCTTTATTAAAAATAATAAATAAATAAATATTTTATGTTTTGTTTTTGTAAATGGTACTTTAATTTTTTTATTTTAATTTTTAAATTTTTTTGATATTGAGTTTGTATCCCATGACCTTGCCAAACTTATCTGTTAGTTATAGAAGCTTTTTCATAAATACTTTGAGATTTTCTGCTGCCTTAACAGGCATTGATTAATCCCTTAGTCCTTTGAGGTTGAGCTGCTATAACAAGGTACTATAGATCAGGAGGTTTATAAACAACAGAAGCTTTTTCTCACCTTTCTGGAGGCTGTTAAGTCTAATCAGAATATTAGCATTGTCAGGTTCTAGTGAGAGCCTTATCTAGGGTTGCAGACTGCTGACTTATATCCTCATATGTAAAAAGAGAGATAGCTAATTTTCTGGTCTCTTTTTATGATCCATTCATGTAATCTCCATCTCCATGATTCAGTTACCTCCCAAGGGTCCCACCCTAAACACCATCACACTGGGATTAGAGTTTCAACATATGAATTTGTGGATCACAACCACACAGTCCATTGCATCTACATGGACCATCCTGCAAATTAAAACAGATTTCTTTCTTCCCAATCTGTATGTTGTTTCCCCCATTTTTCCTCCCTTATTGCATTGGCTAATAACTCCACTGAAAAGATTAAATAAGAGTGCTAAGAGCAGACTGCCTTTCTTTGTTTACAAAGAAAGCATTGTTTACAAAGATGAAAGCATTCAATATTTCATTAAGACACAATAATTAGAAATATCAACTATAAGTTTTTCCTATATGACTTATATCAGGTTAGGGAGGTTCCTGTTTATTCCAAGTTTTCTTAGAGTTTAATCTGTTGATATTGTGAGTTACATCACCTGGTTTTCTCATGTTGAAACTTGCATATCAGGGATTTCTAGCTCCATTGCTCGATCTAAATAACCTTTCCCTGGTTCCCAAGAAGATGCTATGCAGATTACAAATGAACATAAAATCAGTTATTATTAGTTATGATTTATGAGACAGGCTTTGAGTTTCATTCACTCAGTCCATACCATTCAGGACTACCATTCTCCTGAATTAGGTAGTTAGGGAGATCTATGCTTGGCTTTCTGATGAAATAGTTCTGGCCCTATCAGTTTTTAGCTATATGACCTTGAGAAAGTCACTTAACTCTTCAAAGCCGCATTAAAAAAAAAAAAATCCATCCAACAGAAACAGTAATTACACTGACCTTTCCCTAGATCCTCACGGCCTCTTCTCTTACTCTTATTCCCAGCATTTTTCCCATGGAACTTGGAGATTGAATTCATATCGTCTGAGCCCCTCCAGTTTAATTTAAGCTCAACAAGTTCAAAGCCTTCTGCTGCTTTGAACACTAGTTCCCAAAGCCTAGAATTACACTTGATATGCAGATGTAATCAAACTATATGTTGTATGAAGAGTAAACAAAATGAGATTGCACATGTAAAGCATGTAAACTTTATCTGGCCCAAAGTAGATTCTCATTAAAATGTATTATTATTATAAATATTTATTCTTCGTGGTGCCTTCTCATATATGTTCCTATCATAAATTATCAGGGCCCTGCAAATGGCACACTCAAATAGGGTATTTAAGGAGACAAATATATCAATGGATTCTCTAGAAAAGGTGATTTGAGGTGGGGACGTTGTCAGGACAATTAACGAAGGAAAGTAATGCCCCTGGGGCTAGAAGCATCAGGGAGCCCTTGTCACTGTAGGTTTATTAAGGGGTAAGGAGAGGGAATGGTTGTGTGAGTGGAAAGAGCAGCTGTGGCTGGAAGAGTGGGCCATCTGACAGGACTGGAAGACATTAATGGGAGAATACCGTACCCCAATATGCTGAAATGAATACCCCGCATCACTGCTTCTAACCATTGGCTGAGCCCAGAAACCAGAGGACAGGGGAACCCCAGTGAGTCACTCCATAAAGGTCAGTCTCTTGGGAAAAAGAGCAGAGAGGTGTGAAGCCAATCTAGAAAAGAACATGGAAACCATCCACCACCTATAACACATACAGCCACTGTAGGAGTTCAAATTCTCAACAACCAGGAAATTTTACAAAGTGCTACCCTTCCAGGTTACCTTCCAGAAACATCTTCTTGCCCAATCCTTTCCCTCCCTGACCTACTAGCTCCGTAAGTGTTGTTTGGCTGGGAGGTATACCTTGGGTGAATGTGCTTTGTTTCTCTAAGATTCTAGGAAGAGCATGTTCATACGGACTGTGGTAGTGCTCCCAGGCAATTTTCTGATTCTGTTCTCCTGATCTGCCTCTCTTGCCATACAAAATAAAAGAGAGCTGTGAACCCAGCAGTCCCCTATGTTCATGCCGCAGTGCAGTATGTCTGTGCATTGTTAAGCAGCTGCCACAATTTCCCCGAGAGGTTGCTACATTTCAGAGCTGGATGAGGTAATAAGGATATTTAGCCCAAGTTAAGCTTGTAAAAGTGCTTTGGGAATCTTTGGAATGAAAAGAACTGCACATACCCAAAGAGTTTGTTATTAATTGCACGATATATGCCCCGGGTTGGAAAAAGATCTTCGCATGGGTGTCTCCTGCTAGTAAACACAACTACTTCTTTGCATGGACAAGATTAATCTGAGAACTGAAATGCAAAACCAACAAACAAACAAACAAACTTTAGGCAGGGATTAGTGATGGAAAAAACTTGAGATCATTTCCCTACCTACAAGATGGGAATACTGGTGGTTGTCATGTCATCAAGACTGGGGAGGGTGTGGTGGCAATAACGTGTGCGAATTAATTTATGAGGCATTCTTTTGAGGTGTCAGATAATGTTCTTGGAAAGTGGCTAGATAATTCCAAGGACCCTTTCAGACCCATCCTCCTAAAAACAAGATATAACCTCTCCCTCCATCTGGGTTATATCTTGGAAAACTGCCAGGCATGACTCAGTTAATTGAGTGGACTGAGGAGCCTGTAGACAGTGAGACTGAGGAGGGGCTGAGACCTTAAAACCAGTCCCTCCCTCCTGGGGTGGGACAGGTGGTAGGCAGCTTGACCCAGCTGCCGATGCTTGGAGGAAGTCCAGCCCAGCAGGCAGAGTTTAGTGTCCAAGAGGGAGAGAGAGACCAGGCCAACAGTCAATTTCAGAGGGTCTAACTAAAGTGTGCTCACTGAGTAGGCTGGGACAACAAGGAATGGCAGATCCAGACATGTTCAACCAGGCCAGAGCCACCAGGGAGGTCCCCCAGCAAGGACAGTGACCGCCAACATGAAGCTCAAGCTCAGTTTTTTACTCTGCAGAAGGAAGACTAGCAATTTGAAGCCAAGGTCTGTGATGGGGCAGGAAGTTTATGAAGAAATACAACCAGGTGTGGGGAACAGGCCCAGACTTGTAATGATCCAGAATTCCTATATAGAGTGTATTTGGAGAAGGCATTCCGGTTGGAAGGGGAGATTTGAGGCTGCGTTTACATATAACTTTATACAAGGTTGATAAAATAAGTTTTCCATATCATATTAATTAAAGAAGAAAGGGGCTAGAGCTTTACTTCTACTCATACACACACACACACACACACACACACACAAACACACTCACACACTACCTCCATACACTTGTACTAGCCCAAAACTAGCCATCAGAATTGAAGTCCAAAAATTAGGGCAGACAAGCAGACAGCACTATTGTGGTGAGTATCTCAGCTCAGACAGCTCTGCCAAGTGCCAGGTGGTGCCTAAAAGGCCCATCCTAATGCTCCCCGGGTTTCTGACTTGCGCTCCTGATGGTCATCTCCCCTCACATGTACAATACAAATGAAAGTCTTGTAGAATTATCATCTTTGCCACATTCCCTGAAGCACACAGCCATATATATATATATATAGTAAGTGATCAATAAATACCCGAAATTAGATATTTGAGCAGAATCATGTATTCAAGACTCTTCACATCTGACATATCCCATCAGTCCCCTCCCTCCCTTTCTCTCTCTCTCTCTCTCTCTCTCTCTCTCTCTCTCTCTCTCTCTCCCCAGTAATCAAATGCCTGTTTGACATGCAGGTGGTTCTTGAGCCCCATTCAGTCTGGGTGTTTCTGGCCCCAGAGCACTTAGGCAAATCTGTTTGACCTCACCCTCTTTCTTCACAGGTTGGGTCAGTTTCATGGGCAAGAGTTTTTGGCTGAGAATCCATATGGTGGGTCTTAAGTTAGAAAACCCCAGCTCCCGCTGCAGAGCTGGTTCCTTGTGACCATGACCATTGGCATCATCTTCAGCAGAATTTTACTGAGATAAATAAGACACCCCACCCCAGCACAGCCACAAACCTGGCCTGTGCCCAGGCATCAGGATTACCTGTGCTAATAAATGGATGTGTCTGGACCCACTCCTGGAGATCCAGTCCTGTAAGTGTAAGGGGTAACCAAAGGCAGGAATACAGTCAAAATCCAGATGACAGCCATTTTGGAATGAAAAGGATTTCTAAGAGTTCCATGACAATGTACTCTTCCCTATGAAGCAATGAAGAGAATTTGAATCCAGAAAACACAGGCCTTTCCCACTGTATTCTATTCTATACGCAACATTGTACTGCTCTCCACACCACTGCATGTTTTCTGTGCTTTACTCCTTCGCTTGAAAACACAGCAACCAGGATGTGATTAATGTCCATTGCGGGCTTGGCAAAGGTACTCCCTAACAGCAGCCCTAAACAAGGAGCCTCTGGCCCTGTGTTGTGTGCGGATTTCAGGGATCTGTCCTAAGTGTCAACTAAATTCATCTTGACCTTAGAACAGATGTTTCCACTTAATTTTTCAGAACCATAGATGGTAATCAACTTACAGCAAACCTTCATCTCAAATACAGCCACCTGGCTTCCCAGAGCAAAACCGGCAGCATTTCAGCAAATCTCTAGGCGGAAAACTTCGAGAAAAGCAGAGAGATGGAATGCATTGTAAATGCCAGGCATTGTAGGTGCGCAGAAAGGAAAATTGATTTAGATCAGAAAGATTGCAAGATACATTCAATAATCAAGGACCTTGGCGGCCCAGCAGGATTTGCGTATCAGGATCCCCTTAGGAGATAAAGTGCAGACGCTGGGGGAGAGTGTTCCTCAGATTTTAATGTGCGTGCAAACCACCTGGGGTCTTGTTAAGATGGTGGGTCGAGACTCTGCATTTCTAAAGGCGTCCTGGGTGATACTGAGGCTGCAGATCCGAGAGCCACATTTTGACCCAGCAGCCACAGACATTTGAGTCACCTTCTGTAGACAAATGATCGGCTTTGGTGAATAATCAGCTAAAGGCCACAGTACCTGTTTGTTTGTTTGTTTGTTTGCCACGGTGTCTTTAAGACCAAAGGGAAATTTAACTTACATCATCCAGGGAACAGTGGCTTTCTTCTCCATTGAGATGCAAAATAATTTTGTGTCCTCTGGTACCTCTCTTTCTGATGAGAGTCCTAAGAGAACCTGGCACGTAGGCTCTGCCTTTGTAAGTAAAGGTACTGCTAAGATGGTTTCAAATTTGGAATAAAAATTGAGTCTGTTTCTTAGGCAATGTTTAATTCAAGCTCCAACTGATTTTCTTTTATCTGTTTATTTGGTACAGGGAGTTTCGATTCAATAACATCATTTCCATCTTTTTGACATTTGAATGAAGAGTTGGATTTTAGTAGGACCTGGGTACATACTCTGCTCAGGGCCTGTGCCTTATTCCGTCCCCCAGTCCTCGTGACAAATGGTGACTGGCTGAGTTTCGGACTGCTGTCTGTGCTCACAGGTCCGTGTAGGGCTTAAATTCATGACTGGAACTCATTAGAAGAGCCACGGTAAAGAAACTGAGCAATTGACCAGTGAATGTGACTAACAGGGAGAGCCAATTTGGTTAAGGTGGGGCCTCAAATCCCCAAATATGACACACAACCACCCAACCCGTTTCCTAAAGGATGGAACCATGGATGTGGTTTCATACGCTCATCAGAGCCTTCCCCTCCTCCTGCTCTGACATCTCATGTGGCATTATCATCCTTACCCTGGCATCTCTGTAAGTCAAACTTTAATATATGTTTGAGAATTTTTCAGCGTTGTCATAAAGAGGAAAAATGAATTGCTTCCAAAAAATCTTGCTAGGATTTATGAGAACATGGAATTTATCAGAATTAAGCTCATAGAATGTACCATGTGGTCTCTCACCTTGCTATAAAAATGACTAATGCTTATATATCCCAGATTATTAAAAGCTTATATGCTATGTATAACAAGCATCAGAGAAGAGAATTCTGAAACTTCCTTGAAGAATATCACTTGCATCTAAGAGCACCTACAATAAGGAAATCCTTCTGTCACCTGATTGTATTTCTTTGTACTGAAAATTTTGGGTTTTTTGTTTGTTGGTTGGTTGGTTTTTGAAGATTTTATTTATTTATTCATGAGAGACAGAGAGAGAGAGAGAGAATGGCAGAGACACAGGCAGAGGGAGAAGCAGGCTCCATGCAGGGTCTCCAGGATCATGCCTTGGGCTGAAGGCGGTGCTAAACCGCTGAGCCACCTGGGCTGCCCCATACTGAAAGTTTTAAAAGAAAAAAGGAACAAAAGATCATAACCCAGCTACCTATGAATCCATTTCCAATAGCACACTTGTTAGTGTACATCCTCTAGGGCCTAGATCACAATGACAAAACCACCACTCAGTATCACAAACAAACAAGCCCTTAGCAAAACCACGAAGTTTCCGGTTCTAAGAGCTTCCAGACATTTGCTTTTTGATCAATATAAATAAAATGTGTTTTTTTAAATCTATGTTTATAAAGAACATATAGGTTTGCACAAAGATAAGATAAAGTCCTGTACTGGCCAATATGGCAGCCAAGTGTCACTTTAGCTATTTTCATATACATCTAAATGAATGAAAATGTATTTCATTATATAAAAAGTTCATCCCTCAATCACACTAGCCACATTTCAAGGGTTTGGTATGGATGGCTAGTAGCTATCATATATTAGCACAGTCATAGAACATTCCACCATCAGAAGAAACTTTTATTGGACAATGTTGGTCTAACAGGATGCAGACCAGACAGTAATTACCACTAATAATCTGGGATTATGATCTCTACAAATTGAGAATGAACAGTAGTGGACAAATTATTTTTTTAAATTTATACACCTGTTTATGCCAGTTACTTCAAAAAATGTAATTTCCTTTTTCTTTTCTTTCTTTCTTTTTTTTTTTTAACATGACAACCCTGGAAACCTTGAAACGTCAGTTAGGAAACTAACAATTAAATGGGCTTTGGGGCCACATTTAGTCAATGCGTCCTATTTCCTATGTGCATTTAGGAGCAAAGCTCTAATTAAATAGGTACGGAGTTTACCCAGATGAATACCAGTGTTCCTTATTCAAAACAGAATCACTCTCACTGTTTTCATTCCATTTCAATTTTATAGATAACAGGATGAAGGAACATGAGCTTGGAAGCAAAATTCTAAGTCGAGTTGAGATTGATTTCACACAGAGCTTCTACTGTGGTTAGGTTCATTGTATCAGAGCGAGAGGTTGCATATGGCCCTCAGGCATCCTACAGTCTAAGTGGGAAGACAGATTTACAGACAGATCATTCCAAGTCGGAGGACCAGGTGTGATGATGGAGGTATGTGCAGCACGTGGCTTAGGAATCCAAGAAGGATCATTAGCTCAGCTCTGAAGACCAGAAGAATCACAGTCCACTAGCTTAGAAAAGGAGGAGTACAGAGTAAGGAGGAAAAAGAAGGGATTTTGGGGAAAGAGAAGAACTCCATGCTTGGACAACACAAGCTAAGGAAGAGATAAAACAGGAGGGGAGTGGTGCAGTTCTCAGGCAGGGTGGCCCCAGTGGGACACGTCACCCCTTAGCTGAAAGCCTTATGCTCTACATGACTCCAGAAGGGGTGGACTCTGTGCTATTGGTGAAAACAGCATAAGGTGTCACGTCCAACAACCCTGAGTCTGAATCCTGACCCCTCTACTTCGCAGCTAATTGACCATGTAAGTCACTTCACTGTGCAGGTCTGCTTTCTCCTTGAGCAAAATGCCCAGTGATACTCAACTGGTGGGATGAGGTGTGGAGCAGGTGAGGTCCCACTGGCCCTGATGCCCATTGGGCTATCAACTTAACTTCTTTATCCGAATTGTACCATATGACAAAGTGTTTCATTCCTAGGACTCATCAAAGAAGTAGAATAGAGATAATAACATCCCCAACATCAATAGCTGCCTTGTACTGAGCACTCATTGTACTCATTATTCCTATGCCACAGATAATCACAGTCCTTGTCTTCATCCTCCTAACAAACCTCTAAAATAAGCAGCATTTGGGGATCCCTGGGTGGCTCAGTGGTTTGGCGCCTGCCTTTGGCCCAGGACACAATCCTGGAGTCCTGGGATCAAGTCTCGCATCAGGCTCCCTGCATGGAGCCTGCTTCTCCCTCTGCCTGTGTCTCTGCCTCTCTCTCTCTCTCTCTCTCTCTCTCTCTCTATCATGAATAAATAAATAAAATCCTTAAAAAAAATAAAATAAGCATCATTTGTGCCACTTTGGAGCAGGGAAAGCTGAGGCTTAGAAGGGTAAAGAAACTTTCCCAAGCTCCCTCGCCCAGATGGAAGCCCTGGGACTTGCACCCGGGGCTGCCTGGCTGCCAAGCCTGCCCAGTAACCTGTACTCTGCTTCTCCCAGTGGAGCCACCAAGAGTGGTCTGGATGTAACTGCTGGTCTGCTTTTCAGAAGAGATTTTGGCAACAGTTCAAATGACAAAGAATTATCATTCCCAATCTCAGTGTCCTAAAGGACCGCATGTAGGACTCTGGGTTTTTGTGTTGTTGTTTTTAAAGGTTTTATTTATTTATTCGACAGAGAGAGAGAGCAAGCATGAGCACAAGCAGGGGGAGTGGAAGAGGGAGGGGGAGAAGCAGACTCCCTGCTGAGTAGGGAGCCCAATGTGGGACTCCATCCCAGGACCCTGGGATCATGACCTGAGGGAGCCAAAGGGAGACACTTAACCAACTGAGCCACCCAGGTGCCCAGGACTCTATCTTAAAAGAACACAAAGTTTCTCTCAGGATCATCTGCCTGCGTGACTCAATTTTTCCCGGAAGACCAAAAAGGAAGTCCAATTTAGACATTGGCCCTGGACACCTCTGCTCTAGCAAGCCTGAGCAGATTTCCAGTCCAGCCTCGAGGCCTCTGGGTGGCTGCAAGGTAGACATGAGGACAACCCACTCTAGACCCTAGACTCTAGACTCTCAAATTCTGGTCAAGGAATAATTTAAATAATAATAATTTAAATGATAACTGCAAGCAGTTTCTCCAGGGGACAGTAGCCAACGTAGACACATCTTCAAACCCCCAATGGCCAGCCTCAGGCTCTGACCCAGGCCAGGCACTGGCCACGCCAAAGAGCTAATGGGCTCTAGGTCCATGAGATGTCCTATCGTCTTCATCTGGGGCTGAGCCCACCCTCACCCTCTCCTGGGAACAGCACGTCCCTGGGCCCCTCTGTCTCTGACCAGTTTCCTGTTTCCAGAGAGAATAGAGAGAGCCACAAACTGGGAAAGACATTTTTTAAAGAGGTTTTTTTTTATTATTTATTTATTCATAAGACACAGAGAGAGAAAGAGAGGCAGAGACACCGGCAGAGGGAGAAGCAGGCTCCATGCAGGGTGCCTGATGTGGGACTCGATCCTGGGACTCCCGGATCATGCCCTGAAGCTGAAGGCAGGTGCTCAACTGCACCACCCAGGTGTCCCAGGAAAGACAGTTTTAATCAGTTAGCAGACTCCTTTGAACTTCACTAGGAGTCCTCTCAGGTTGTGCTTCAGATTTAGAGTGGAAGCCGCCCAGAGAGAGAAGCAGTCTGGCATCACGCGAACCGGAGTAGCAGAAGCCAGGGCCGCAGGTGCCCATCAGCCGGGCCTCCCGGCCCTGTCTTGCAGACGTGGACATCACACGCAGATGCCAGGAGCCCTGCCCTGTGCTGAGGTTCACTCTGTGACAGTCACAGCTGCTCAACGGTCCCAACTTCCACCTCCCTCTCCTCTCCAAGCATGAAACCGGTTCAGCTCATCGGTCTGATATCGGGGTTTAGTACTTGCATTCCTATGCTAACAGTTACTCTGGGCCAGCAAACACCGTGCAAAGCACCTAAGCAATAGCACCTCATTTCAACTTCAGAAAACCCTGTGAAGAGGGTAGCATCATCCCCTCTGTACAAAACGAGGAACCTCGGCTCAGAAAAGTTCAACTAACTGTCCCTGGATACAGAGTCGAGGGTGGCGGCACAGGGGCTACAAGAGCCTGTTGTGATTATTAGGAAATCAGGGTCGGAAAGCAGAAAAGTGGCCTCAGAGGAAAGGATCTAATTGCCTCTAAGTGACATCTGTGCAGTGAGCCCTGTGTCGGGCTGATCTTAATTTCCTCTGGGCCACAGAGCTCCCATCAAGAAAATGGGACTCATGGCTCGGCCCATTAAAGACCACCTCACTAATTAACTGAGTCCTGCATATCCCCTCGGTGCAAGGTCCTGACTCCTTATTGCGAAGCACTTAAATCTATCTGCTCACTATTTCAAAGAGCACTTTCCGAAAGGCGTGGGGACTGCGCGGCGAGCGTGAGCCCATGCACACGTGGGTTGAAATGCGGTGTCTATTTAATGAGCAGTCGCCAACTTCGGCAATGTGTTGGGCACCCTGGAAATCAAATTTAAATGATGGGGGATGCTGAACAGGGTACGTCCCTTTGGAAAAAATAATGAGGTCTTGGCCTAATTGCTCATTTATCACAGGATTTTATCTCAGTCTGCCAAGGAGCAAAAAAGGAAAAGGTGGCAACTGATTTAGCCTCGTTCATCTACAACTTTAACCAGCATGCGCTTCTAATGAAGCCAAGGCTTTCCGAGTTGGAGAATTTACTGGTCTAGAAGGTAACCGAATGTTCTATCACCTTCTCTAATTGAAAAGTCATAAAAACGTCACAAACAGTGTCAATTACCCGCTGATGGGTTACTTTCCTCCTATTTGCCTTTGAAGACAGCCAGTGGTTCTGGAAAATACTTGAGGCCACGTGTTTCCTCCACCCCACCCCCCAGCCCAGTGATATTTCTTTCAGAAGTGACAAGGAGAGACAGTGTCCCTTGTTGGTGTCTGGTCATTATGTATCTGTCGGAATCCATGACTTAGGTTGGGTCCAGACGTTCAATCACAGAAAGGTGGAGGGGGGGTGGCGGGGGGAGTCAAAATAACTGCAAAAAAAAGTGAGTGTTGGTTAATTATGATCTGAAAGTCAATAAAGTCATCTGATGGCAGATTTAGGGGAACTCATTAGAGAGTGGAATTCAATTGCGGAGAGCTGCAAGCTGCTACAGCTCTGAAACCAGCCCATTTCATTAGGGTCTTCAAATGGGATGAGAGAAATGCCTCCAGGGCACGAGTCCCCCCACCCCCCCAACCTCGGCAGCCTCTCAGTGGAGCATCTGTAAAGCATTTGCAGGCATAAGTAAAGAAGTAAGTAAAGGATAAGATATCCAGGTATCCTGCACCAGCTACTTTTTCTCATTTCTCTTGTTTCTCAGCATCCAAATCACTTAAAAAATCTTAAAAAGCCAATCAGACAGGAGGGCCGTAAGAATTGCAGTAGGCACAGTGGCCATGGCCTTTGCTCAGCCAGCATCAGACATCCCAAAGTCTCAGGCTCCGGGGAAAGAATTGTGTGGCCGTCTTGAGCGTGGCTAATAGTAGGGGACGGGGCCCTGTTAGGCTGCTGGCGATGACTGTGTGAGCTCCTTGTGAGCCGTATAGAATATATTTGTTTAAGTGTGGAATTAGCTCTGCCCGCCCTGGAACCTCAGTCTCCTGAAGCAAAGCTATAAAACAGGCAATGTTTATCTTTGGGTTCTGACTGCTGGAATCCTCTCCTTTTGGGGGCCCCGTGTTCCCTGCCCATTTGTCCTCATTGCTTAGGGTTGTGCTTCTCAGTCTCTCAAAACCTACCTATCCATCTTTGGTGCATCACGCACCCGTCCAGTGACTCCTTGCTAGGCTCCGGGGGCCGGGGGGTGGATAAAAAGAGAAGCAAACCAGTCTTTGTCTCCCAGGATCTGTTAATATTGGTCAAGGACAAGGAGATGTACGCGTGAAAGCATCCAGCCAACTCCTCCTGAGGCGTTCCCTCGAACAAAGTGTCCTGCTCTCCCCATTTGTCAGACAGGGTGATCTAACTCGGAAGCTCACAAAAGCAGACTTCGATGTCCAGACCCTCACACTAAAAAATAAAGGTAAAAATAAAAGCAGCATGAAATCAGAGCATCTTCAAAAACAAGAAAACAAGCAGGCCCAGGACAAGGGCAGGACGCAAGGCAGTAATTTATGACAGCGAGTGTGCACTGCTAGGTTCGCTCGCGTGTTTGCAGGTCTATTGTGCCGTCCCTAGGAACCAGAAACAAAGAACTGGAATCCCACACTTACTTCTCTTGATGGTGGCGCCTTCCCTCAAAGGCAGCAACTTCACAAATACATAGGAAATAGACCAGCCCCAAAATGGGAAAAAAAGAAAAAAAAAATTGAGCAATGCAATTCAAAAAGAAAAAAAAAATACCCACTGGTTAAAAGAGAAACGAATTCAATGCCATTAATACTCAAGCACAAATCGAGCAATGAGGAGTTGTCATGTTTCGCCTGTCGGTGCCCACGCCTGGTGAGGGCTGGCGAAAAGGACAGGGCAGCGTGCCCGCCTTGGTGGAAGTGTAACCCGACGCAGCCTTTTCTTAGGGAGCAATTTCTGATCAGTAATCATAAAAACGCTCACAGGCTCAGGCCTGGTAATTCTCCTTCCAAGAACGGATCCTTAGGAAATAAGGGAAGATGCATGGGAGGCCCTGAGCGCAGCAACCTTCATCGGGCCCCACGGTCCTCCGCAGAGGGCCTCGCCCAGGCTGGGCCACGGGAAGCCTCTGGGGGAGCAGCTGACACTTTTCAAACACACTGAAGGAATCCAGATGTGCTCCTGACCTCCCGACGGGCTAACCTGCTGTCGGCCTGGCTCCTTAACCTGAGGCCTGTTGGCAGGTTCCCGCCCGCGTCCCTGCCCCTGACTCTGCACCCTGCCCCTCTTCCACGGGGGGTGGGTCAGTCCCCACTTGGCCTTTTCATTCTGATTCATTCTCATCTAACAGAAATTCTTGGAGCTTGAGTGTGCACATTTCTGCCTTCCCAACCGTCAGCACCGGGTGCAGCTTTTTCTCTTATTTTTATACCTATCGGTCATTTTAATGGG
Organism: Vulpes lagopus; assembly: GCF_018345385.1. Taxonomy (NCBI): domain Eukaryota; kingdom Metazoa; phylum Chordata; class Mammalia; order Carnivora; family Canidae; genus Vulpes; species Vulpes lagopus. The sequence goes on from NC_054834.1 coordinate 7,622,622, forward strand.
GACCTGGAGGCAGAGGAATTAGACACTTGTGCTGACATCACATTCTTACCCAGAAGTCCTGGGTTGCTTTTTGAAAACAAAAGAAAACCACAGGCAGAGGGAGGCAAGAGGTGGGGGGGGGGAGATAGAGAGGGAGGGGGAAGGGGAGAAGGGGAGATCCATTTATATGGCTCCCCCTCATAATGCTAGATACCCCGCTGCAAGGTCGCCTGTTTCAACAGTTTGCCACTGGCCTCAGTGTTAACCAACAGGGATTTGGCGGGGGGGGGTGGGGGGGGGGGGGGGGGGGACTAGGAACAGAAAAGAAAGGAATCTTAGAAGGGCAGATGTCAGGGGAAGAAGAGACTCAGGCCCGATACTGCAGCAATTGGCTTGCCATTGAGGACTTTTCGATTCTGGAGTCAGGAGAACTGGCCTCCCGAGAAGTCACAAAGTGAGTACGTGCACCAAAAAAGCCAAGGTGAAGGAGTTTCCTGACAGTCGATTTTTTTTCCCCCTTTGCAATGCTGCCTCCTAACCTGGTCATGGCAACAGCCTCATCTGTAATCTCCGAACCAAAGGTTGGTGAGGAACTGCATTAAGGTGTGTGGCCACACAAAATTTCATCACAGAGTGTTCTAGTTGGCTGTTTGGAAAGCGAGCAGTGGACAGAGAGCCAATTGCTTTCAAAGTAACAGATTCAGCAGATTGCTCCCCCATGGTTGTGTGGAGGACAAGCTGGGCCTCCGAGCTTCCGAGCATACTGGACCGCGCAGGTGTAGGCTCCCTGTCTTCACTGGCCCTCTGAGCTCTACAGACCTCTCCTCTTTTCCATCTTCAACACAACCCACACTAGATCTTCTCTAGATGGTCTCTGGTTCTACAAGGTGCATCATAGAAAAAAAAAGAAAAAAAAGAAAATCCAGCCTTAATTTTGCTGTTACTGTTTTTGAATCATTGAGAACCCTCACAAAACTGTCAGTCATTTAAACAAAATCTCTTGTCATCACATCAGTGGTGTTTCTGTGTGTGTGTGTGTCTGTGTGTGTGTGTGTGTGTGTGTGTAAGAAATAGTTGTTCCAACCAAGCTGACTGTAACTGGGAAATGTTGAGGAAAACAAAGCTGATCAAGGAAATTTTGGTGATGTTTAGCAGCTGTTTCCTGGGTACATATCTGTTATATTTTTTAAGCCACAATTAAATGTGATTTTAATAATCATTTGGTATTTAAATAATATACTATGATTGTCATATGGAATTTTAATTAGATGCACATTTTCAACTAAAATATGAAGCGTTACCACTGCGAAAAGACCTTTTCTCTCTTAAGAATATTTTTTAAAGGTAACGCTCCTTGTGATTCAGTAAAAAGCAAATTCTTTTCCAACATTATTTACCCTTCTACATTAATCCAGCATTTGATGAGTCTTGAGGGAACGAAAGACAAGAATTTTAAACTAAATAAGTGCTCTCATAATCTCCTAATGAGGATAATGAAAACAGTACACAGAAGGATACATTTAAGATAAAACATGCTTCAAGTAAATAGCACAGAAGAAGCAGAAGTTGCTTCCATCTTCTCTCCATTCAAGGCATTTCCGGGACACCATGTTTGCAAAGCAGCCACATTTCATCTTCTTTACCTTTGTTCTCATTTTCTTTAGGAAACTCTATATCTCAGATGTTCCCCCCTCAGCATTCAAAGGCTATGAACTTGGATCTTAGTTAAAAGCAGAGCTTGTAAATGTAACTGTTCAAACCACTAGCTCTTCTTCCCAGACTCCACAAAACCAGGGCTTTGGTGCTCCTCCCATTGGCGTTCTGAAGACCCCTTCACCTTTTAAAATTCCAGAGAGTTCTTTTTCAAGTATCATTTTTCTGCTGGTGTCCTTTTTTGACTAATGCCACCTGTTCACCTGTTCCTACCTCTGGTGTCAGTGAGGTGAACACTAAGCGATGACGGGCCCAGGATCTCACGGCTGGTGTTATAAATCCAACACGGATGAACTCAATGATAATTTAAAAATAAAAAAAGTAAAAGGCTAGAATGTGCAACTCTTTCCCTTTGTCAAGTCGTGGCAGCTCCAGCCACCACTGTCTTTTCTTCTCGTCCCTGTGTTTGCTTTTCATCTTCCTGAAAGTCCGAGAACCCTCCCCGATGAAAGCCCGTTAGCTGGATTTCAGCCTCATTTCAGGGCAGAGGACATTTTGTCCTCCGAGTGACAAATACAGGGGAAACTTCTAGCCATTTTATAAAGCCAAGGGTTAGCATTAAAAAGAAAAACATTGAGCCCCTAGCTGTTATGCCAACACCTCTAAGGTTGTTATGCCAACACCTTTCTCTCAAATATATTCAACCTGTAAAAGCCATTGGAAGGTCGACTGGATTTCAAATATTTCTGGTCACCATTTCCTAGTGATAAAAAAAATACACTTTTTCAGAAAGTATACTTTTTAGGGAGGAATTACATAAAACATAGTTGATCGATTTTCTCATTCTTGAAATCTTAACCCTCCCGAGAGAGAGCGTTTCAGTTGAGTCGAATGCTGCAGAAGTAACACTTGCTCACATGCTGTGGATCAGGGACTGTGGAGGTAATCTCAGCTACAATATCTCACTAAAATGTGAATAACTGCTGAATCTCTCTCCTATGACTGGAAGGAAGGAGAGAATTATCGGATGAGGGAGAGGCAACAGGAAGGTTCACCTGGTTAGGAGGGATTCCTTGAGCCTCGGGTAGGTTATAAAAGAATGTCTCTTCCCCACAGCACAGGGAGCCCAACACAGGCTGAGCTGAGAGGAAAACAAGAACCAAAGTCTGTGAAGCGCAGAAGAGATTCTACATGAGCCACCAAGTGCAGGGGGCAGAGTAGGTATCACAGGATTAAACAATGAGCCAAGGAGGTGCAATCATGATTTGTTGATGCCAGAGTTTTCTAGAATGACAACCAGGGTCCTCAGTGAAATCCTTGAAGTGTACCCTCATGCCCAGCAAGGAAGAGTGCCAGGATAAGTTGTGGAGGGCAGGGTCTGGGATGCAGCAGCAAACGCAGGAAGGTGGGGGTGGGAGGGACCTCTGGTTCCTGGGAAGACTACAGAAATCCTACGTGGGGCGGGCAGGTGGTGCGTAGATGTCAAGGTAGGCTGGGCTAAGCTTTGGTGTTCAGTAGGTTAGGTGTACTAAGTGCATTTTCAATTTAATGATATTTTGAACCTACAGTGGATATATAACCCCATTGTAAATCAAGGAAAGTCTGTGTATTAAAAATAAATAGTTAAAATTTCCTTACGACCTAATTATTTTCCTATGACCTACTCTGGAAGTTGTCCCCATACGCTGTCTCTGTGTGGCCGAAAGGCCACTGCACATCTCTGCCTCACTCCATGGCAACATTGGTGGCTTGAAATTGGCCAGGATGTAAGAGACAAACGCAATAAATCAGGGCTTACCATCCCCCAAGGAGAGTCAGTTATTTAAACATTTACCAACATACTATTGGAGACTGAAGTACTCGAACATGGGGACGAGGTTGGAGAAGCGGAAGCCAGACATCTAAAGAGATGTCATCCGAACAGAAGAGCACAGAGACTTTCTGCGAGAACTGGCATTTATGGGCTCATCTCAGTGTGCTCCGTGGGCAAATCATCGGCATTTACAGGGTCAGTGAAAGGGTAAACAGCCAATGCCTCTGAAAGCACCATTCATCTTACCAAATGAAAAAGTGGATCTCAAATGATGGATTTTTCTGTAAACTGTCACAAAGAACCCTTGAGGTTATTCTCACAGGAGAAATGAGTACAGTACAGGTGGCCAGGAGAGGAATGGAAATTAATATAAATCAACATGAAGGAACTACCAGAGGAAAAGAAGAATGGGGATAGCATTGATGATATAAAAAAAAAGGTACATGGAAGATCCCCAAAAATAAATATTTCGAAAGAAGTTTTAATGTGAATGGAAATGTCCAAATCATGGCATTGCTTTTTTTTCCTTTTCTTTCTTTTTTTTTTTTTTTTTTGAATAACGTTTGATAGATTAAGCCAGTGGATTTCAGCTGCGTTCCCTAGATGGTTCAGAATCTAGGTCAGAAGCTAAGAGGAGGATCAAGCTGACACAAGCCCAGGTTCCATTACCTTACCAGGGCAGCTAATTTTCTCATTTCACATTGGGCCTTCTAATAAGATTCCATTTGAAGAAGGGTTTCCTCTGCTTTTAAAAATTGAAGGGAAAATGAAAAAGAGAGAAATTGGTTTCCATCTCTTTATTGAAACATGAATTTACAGTCAAAGTCATTATTATAATACTATCAAGCATTGTCATTAAAATATTATTGAAAAATAATGCAATCACTCTGAATCACCTACCTACTTGTGAATCTTGAATGGTGTGTTTCATGCATAGATATTTTTTAGGATATTGAAACATGTAATCTGAGGGTGCCTGGGTGGCTCAGGTTTAAGTACCTACCTTCAGCTCCCTCCTCAGTGGGGACACTGCTTCTCCCTCCCTCCACCACTCCACCCTGCTTATGCTCTCTCTCTCTCTCTCTCTCTCTCTCTCTGTCTTACAAATAAACAATTAAATTATTTTTTTAAAAAATAAACACATAATCTGATTAATCATGGGGGTTTTTTTGTTTCTTTTTTTGCCATCTACTTGTATGACTTGCTGATTTTTTTTTTTTTTAAATAGGAATCAGGTGTAAAAGACTGACCAAGCAGAAAGCCATTCCATGTAGGGTCTCTTTAGAATCTGGGTCCATAGGTCCATAGATCACCATTGGGGTGACATGGTTGGATATGCATTTTGAAAACACACCCTGATTCAATGTGGAGAACAGATTTGAAATGGCTAACAGTGGACATGGGAAGATTAGTTAGGAACTATTAAAATGGCTCAGACTTACTCTGGTGGTAATGTAGAGATGTACAAAAATGGATAAAAGAGAAACCTAGGCAGTAGAATAGCCAGGACTTAGTTAAAAAGGGGGAAGTGTGAAAAATGACTCTTGGATTTCTGAACTATACAAGCAAATGAGAGAACAGAGGTGTATATTGAGACAGGGAAATCTGAAAGAGGAACAAGAGGGGAGAAGTAGATTATTAATCCAATTTGGATATATTGTCTTTGAGACATCTTTGAAGTATTCAAAAGGAGATATAAGGTGAGCAATTGGATATTATGTCTCTGCAGCTCAAATAGACATAATTTTCATATCATATTCATATTCACACACTATAACTCCCCCATTGAAAGTGTGCCATCCCATGCTATGTAGTATATGGACAGAATTGACAGCTGTGACCACAACCAACTTTATTTTTTTTTCACAACCGACTTTAGAACACTTTCATGACCACAAACAGGAAGTCCTGTTTCTATTAGCAGCCACACCCAATTTTGCTCTCACCAGTTCCTAGGCAACAAATAATCTATTTTGAAATCTATGGATTTCCATATTTTGAACATTTTATATAAAGGGAATAATACAACGCCTACCTTTGGTGTCCGACTTCTTTCATTTAGCATGTTTTCCAAGATCCATCCATGAATCAGTTAGAGGACTGAATACTATCGCATTGAATGGGTATAATGTGTATGCCCCATTATGTTTGCCCAATCATCAGTTGATAGCCCTTTAGGTTCTTTCTACTTTTGACTATTATGATTAACGCTGATATGAACATTCATGAACAAGTTTTTCTGTGGGTATGTTTTCCTTTCTCTTGTATATATACTTAGGAATGGAATTTCTGGGGGATATGATAACCTTTGTTTAGTGTTTTGAGGAACTGCCCAACTGTACTTTGCAGCGATGGTGCCATTTTAGTTCCCTCCCACCCCCTCGCAATGCACAAAGTTTCCGATTTCCCCACAGCCATGCTAAGACTTGTTATTGTCCACTTTTTAAGATATAGCTATTCTTGTAGGTGTGAAGTGATATTTCATTGTGGTTTTGATTTGCATTCCTCTGATGATTACTGATGTTTTCATATTTCGATAAACATTTTCATGTGCTTATTGGCCTATTGTATATCTTCAATAGAGAAGTATCTATTCAAATTCTTTGCTGTTTTTAAAATTGGGTCCTTTGTCTTTTTACTGTAAGAGTTCTTCATATATTCTATATGAGTCCTTTTGTCAGATACATTATTTGCAGACACGTTCTCTCCTTGTGTGGGTTCCCTTCTTACTTCCTTGATAGTGTTTTCTGGTGCACAGGTTTTGTTTTGTTTTTTTGTTTTTGTTTTGTTTTTGTTTTTGTTTTTGTTTTTTTAGTTTTGATGAGGTCAAATTCCTTTTCCCTTTAGTTGCTTATGCAACCAAAATTTTATACAAAAAAAACATTATTGGAATTATATCCGAACCCCCCCCCCAAAAAAACCCACACCTAATTCAAAGTCACAAAGAGCTATACCTATGTTTTATTTTAAGAGTTTTACAATTTTCACTGTTAACTTAGCGTTTTGATAGATTTTTGAATTATTTTTTTATGTGTTGTAAAGACTGAGTCCCACTTTATCCCTTCACAAATGGTTATCCCATTACTCAGCACCATTTGTTGAAAGGACTATTTTCCCCCATTGAATTGTCTTGGCATTCTTCATGAAAAACAATTAACTATAAAAGTTAGGGTTTTTTCTTTGATTATTATGCCAGTATAATAATATCTCCTTACAAAGTTGACTACTGAAGCTTTGTAGTAAGTTTTGGTAATATGAAAATGTGAATCTTTCAAATTTGTCACCTTCTTTAAGATTATCTTGTCTACTCTGAGTTGCTCACACTTCCCTATAAGTTATAGGGTCAGCTTGTTAACTTCTGGGGGGAAAAAAGGGCAGTTGGGAATTTGATAGGGATTTCATTGATTCTATAGATCAATTTGGGGAGTGTTCTACTTAATATTAAGTCTTCCCATCCATAAACATGAGATGTCTTTCAAAATGTTTTGTTTTTTGTGGTGTATAACTCTTACATTTCTTTTGTTAAATGTATTCCTAAATATTTTATACTTTTTAAGCTATTTTAAATGGAATTTTTTCTTAATTTTATTTTTTGATTGTGTATTGATAGACACACAATTTATTTTGGTGTTTCAATCTCATATTCTATAAGATTGCTGAACTTGTTTTTTTTTAAGATTATTTATTTATTTATTTATTTATTTATTTATTTGAGGGAAAGAGAGAATATGAGTGGGGAGGAGGGACAAAAAGGGAGGGAGAAAGAGAGAAGCAGACTCCCCACTGAGTGCAGAGCACCATATAGGGCTTCATCTCACCACCCTGAGATCATGACCTGAGGCAAAATCAAGAGTCAGACATTTAATCAACTGAGCCACCCAGGTACCCCTCAACTTGCTTATTAACTCCAATAGATTTTCTTTCTGGATTCTTGAGTATTTTTTATATAAAAGATCAGGTCATCTGAAAATAGTTTTACTACTTCTTTTCCCATCTGAATGCCTTTTTCTTTTCTCTTCTTTTCTTTTCTTTTCTTTTTTCTTTTCTTTCTTTTCTTTTCTTTCTTTTTTTCTCTTTCTTTCTTTCTTTCTTTCTTTCTTTCTTTCTTTCTTCTTTCTTTCTTTCTTTCTTTCTCTCTTTCTTTTCTTTCTTTTTTTCTTGCTTAATTGCCCTGGCTAGAAACTCCAACACAATGTTGAATAGAAATGGCAAGAACAGATACCCTTGTCATTTTCCTTTCCGTTTTGAAATATTGTTTTTGCTGGACGTAGAATTCTTGGTTACCATTTTCCTTCAGCACTCTGAGTATATCATTTTACTGCCTTCTGGGCTCCATGTTTTCTGATGAGAAATCATCTGTTAATCTTATTCAGTCTTACTTGTACATGATGCTTCTCTCAATGCTTTCTATATTCTCTCTTTGTCTCTGGTTTTTGCCAATTTGATTATAATGTATTTAGCTGTGGATCTCTTTGATTTTATCCCACTTAGAGTTTGTTGAACTTCTTGAATGCATAGATTTATGCTTTTCACCAAATTTTCGAGGTTTGGGGCCATTATTTTTTCAGATTTTCTTTCTGCCCCTTTCCTTCTGTTCTGTTCTTCTGGGATTCATATTATGCATATATTGGTTCTCTTTAAGGTATTCTACAGGTCTCTAAGGTTCTGTTCACTTTTTTTTTTTTCTTTCTGTTTCTCAGATGAAGTAATTTTAATGGACCTCTTTTCAAGTTTGATGATTCTTTTTTCTTTCTGTCCAATTCACTAGTTCCCTCTAGTGAGTTTTTAATTTCAATTTTTATATTTTCCAGTCCCAGATTTTCTCTGATTTTCTTCATCATTTGCATCTTTTTATGGATAATCCCTATTTAGTGAGACATTGTTTTCATATGTTTCCTTTAGTTCTTTAAACATGCTTTGTTTTAGGGACACTTGGGAGGCTCAGTGGTTGAGTGTGTGCCTTTGCCTCAGGTTGTCATCCTGGGGTCCTGGGATGGAGTCCCGTATCAGGTTCCTGCAGAGAGCCTTCTTTTCCCTCTGCCTATGTCTCTGCCTCTCCCTGTGTGTCTCTCATCAGTAAATAAATAAACTCTTTTTTAAAAAGAGCTTTTAAAAAATATGCTTTATTAGTTTTTGAACATATTTAAATTAATTGATTTAAAATCTTTATGTAGGAAGATCAATGTGTGGGATTACTCAGAAACTGTTTCTATTGGCTATTTTTTCCCATGTATGGGCCATAATTTCCTTTTTCTTTCTATATAGTAATTTTTGTTGAAAAACTGAACATTTTAAATATTATATAGCAATTGAAAATCAGATTCGTTTCCTTTCTTGCCATTTGTTTTTATTGTTTAATGTTATCTTTTTGCTGCTGCTGTTTTTTGGTAACTCCTCTAATTCTGTAATCTCTTCAAGTATTTTGTGGGATTAATGGCAATAAATAAAGAAATACATGAGTGAGGGAAGGGTAAAATAAGTGATAGGAATTAAAGAGTACACTTACCATGATGAGCATAATGTATAGAATTATTGAATTGCTATATTGTATACCTGGAAATAATGTAACACTGCATTTTAACTACAGTGGTATTAAACTAAAATTTAATTAATTAATTAAGAAAATAAAGTAAGACCTGATGATAGAGACAGAGGTACCCTTTGTTGACAAGCTTGATTAGGATGATTTTATTTACTACATCCAATGTCCAAGATCCAGTGGACATCTTCCTTCCAGTGCTGTTATCTTCCTTTTCCTGATTACACCAAATCTACTATGTAATGATACATAATTAAGAATTTGATCCTATGCTTACTTCGTAACTCAAATAATTTTGATTTCTTGGTTTGACATTTTTCTTATCCCCACAGAACTTGTCTAGGATGATTTTATTCTGTGAAATGATATTTCATCCTTTCTTCCTATTCTGAATACTAATGAGTAAGATTCATTTATAAAAATAGAAATTTGAAATTATAATATTAAGCCTGCTGTTGAAATATCATGTAAAAGAGCATTATAACTATCTTAAATGTCTATAGGAAGTGGCTACCTTAAAGCTTTCTTATATAAAAGGCTCTTTCCTTTCTATATTCCCCAGAGTTTGAATTTCTTATTCATACAGCAGTTTAGAGTCATTGGGGTTAAAGTATGATGATATATAGAGGGAAAACCCCCTATGGGAAGAAAAGAGCAATAACATCTGCTGTCTCTCTCATGCCAGGCTTTGTACCAGGCCTGTATTTATGTCATTAAATCCTCACATGTACACTAATATGAGGTGAGTATTAATGATCCTGTTTCAAGTGGAGATACTATTGTTCAAAGAAGTTATATAAAATTGGACAAGTTCAGCAAATTCAAGTAGATGTAAAACAAGCACCAAGAAATTTTGACATCATATTCTTCTAGGACACTATTCATGTTTAAACTTTAATCTTCCAAAGTCAATAAAGAGGAGGAAGGAGTATCTACATTTGTTGGAGCTTCTTCATGCCATCTACTAGTCAATACTTAATATTTGTTATTTTATCTGTCCAATGACATTGTGAAGAATCATAAATATGGAAAAGTTAAATAATTTGATAAAATTGTACTTCTGGAAAATGTCTGGTATACAGAAGATATTCAGTAACAATTTATTTTTTAAAAAAAAGATTTTATTTGTTTACTCATGAGAGACACACAGAGAGAGAGGCAGAGACACAGGCAGAGGGAGAAGCAGGTTCCATGCAGGGAGCCCGACTCAGGACTCGATCCGGGATCACGCCCTGGGCTGAAGCCAGACACTCAACTGCTGAGCCACCCAGAGATCCCTAGGTCAACATTTCAACAAGAGAAGTAGCCCTCATAGACAGCTAAAGACAGCATGGACAGGCCTCATCTGACACATGCTCCTACGCGGGAAGTAACCGCTGAGCCACCTGGGCTGGCCCAAGTAACAATTTAAAGAGACACATGAAAATGGCAGAACTGGCCCTAACTCTGGGGACTGTCCATTTCTCTTCTATAATACCTTCTAGATATGCACATAGGCAGAGATCAACACATCTGATTTTTCATAGACAACCTTTTTTTAATCTGTTAAAGAACTAGATCCTGAAAGATTCAGATTCTTGTTTTGGTAGGGAGGGGAGATAAGAAAGACAGGCTACTGCAGTGCCCAGAGGAATAGGCCAGGATAAGACCACAGTAAATGCTAGAAATAATGCCACAGGGCTTGTGGCCATCAGTCTGTGCTCTGTACCTACATCTAGGGCCTCTTAAAAGCCACTCTTCTGTTAGTATTAAATTCAACCAATGATTTTGCAACCATCTTTTCTACTTTCATGATCTGTAAAGATTAAAGATTCCAGACAAGGTGGGAAGAGAACTTCAAAAGTTCATCTCACAACAATTTTGGATCAAAGGAATTTTATTTTCCTGGCAGTGAAAAACTGAAAGGTAAATAAAAAGACACAATATTTTATAGGGTTCTTCACTGATGGGCTATTCTTTAAATGCTGAGGAAAGAAGCAAGTAACACTTCTGATTATTTAATTAAAGTGTGCATAAAGCCTGTGGCTGCTGTGTCAGAATACTTTCTCAGACTTGTTAACAAGTGGGTCCAAGCTAATGCAGAAGGGCACTTTTACAAATATCTTAACAATTACTACTTACCTGCCTTCAACCTCCTTCCCTTAATCTCAAGGACATTAATAGTGGATGAAAAAGCACAATGACTTAATTTATCTACAAAATCAACCTGGAGAAAAATGTTAGATTTGAAAACAACTGATTTTGGAGAAGTGATGATTCTCAACAAGTTTAAAAATAAGGAATCTATAGTGAGGGAAGGACAGAAATCAACAGAAGATCAGAGAAAAGGCCCTTCAAAATCTGGCCACTGGCTACCAATCTGGCCTGATCTCTGCCATCTGTGTGATACTTCTCTCATCTCTAATGAGCAACCTGGTTTTCCTAAGTCAGTGATGGCAGCTGTGAATTACTGCCTTTGGACCCAAAGTTCCTCTGGGTTTTCAGGACGTTATTTTCTTCAACTGAACCATTCTAGTTTGTGCTCTCATCCTCCTCTCCAAGAAGACTCTGTTCCCCAAACTATGAAAACATCTTGTTCCTCCAATTCTATGTCTTTGTAGATGAGACTCTCCATTCCTTTCAACTTCATTGTTCTGGCCTCATCCCACATGCTCATCAGGGCCTGATCCAATAATGCTTTCTTCCCAGAAGACTTACCAAGTAAATCCTGCTCATTTGCCTTAACTCCTTAGCTTCTGAGGACACAGAAGATTCTAATGTAGTCCCCTCGACTTATTTCTATGCATCTTTCCTTGCTACAAGATTCAGGTACAGACTCAATATGCTGTTGATTTTTCCACTGAAGTTTTCCAGAGCCTTAAGTTAACTTTCTGGGACTTGGAAACTTAAGGCCCTTTGAAATTCTAAACCCACATTTCTTTTCATAAAAGTGAATTTATTGTTAAAAATGACTAATAAAGTAATCATTTTTGAATGATATGGCTCTGGTAATTTATAACTATGACTAAAATGTTTGAGGAGATAGTCTATTTCGGGTTATAATGATTTGAAACTTCTTAGTCAATTTCCTTAAGTAAGGAAAAGTAAAGGGTTGCTAAGTCATTTTAAAAGAAAAAAGGGTTAAAACTTATGATAAGGTCCAGAGCTAACAGCTAAACTCAGAATCATTTCTGTGTCATGCCTATACCACATGCCAGGTGAATAAAAAAGCATGACACCTATGTGCAGTAGAAATGCATTTACGTGTACTATTTGGGGTTTTCGGAGGGGCCAATTAAACAACCTATTATGGGCTGACTTGTGTCCCCCTCTCCAAATTCTTATTTTGAAGTCCTAACCCCCAGTACCTCAGAATTTGACCATATTTGGTGACAGGGTCTTTAAAGAAGTAATTAAATTAAAACGAGGTCACGAAGGTAGACTCTAAACCAAAATGACTGATGTCCTTCTAAGGAGAGAATATTAGAATGCAGACATGAACAGAGGGAACATGAAGTGAAGACACAGGGAGAGGATGGCCCTCCACAAGCCGAGGAGAAAGGCTTCAGAAGAAACCAACTCTGCAAACTTGGTCTTGGACTTCTAGAACTGGAAGAAATAAACTTCTGTTATTTAAGCTACCTTGTCTGGGTGGCTTTTTCTTCTTCCAACTTCAAATTCCATTGAGAATCAGACACAAGTGCCAGTCATACCAACAGGAAAACACTAATATTTATTCCCAAGGGAACGGGTTGAAGGCCAGGACTTTAGTTCCATGGTTCAAAGGCTTTCTAATACCTCCTTTTTAAACAGACAAACTTTCCTATTCGGTTACTTACTATGTGGCAGAAAACCAAACAGAATGTATGCCACTTAAAAATAAGAAGATCTGAAAGACAAAGACAGAGGAGCTAAGCTCACTTTCCTTTAGAAAAGTTATCATCTACATTAGACTGAGGCCAAGAACATCAGTAACAGAAATTGCTTGTTGTGGAAGCATGAAGAGTAGGGAGTAAATACCACTGCGATGACCCCATGTTTTTGCTCTCCTGACTCATTTTGTATAAGCTCTAAGACTCTGGTCAGCCAAGGGAATGACTCCTCTCCTAGGAGAGGAGAAGAGCAATGACAGGGCTGAGTCTATCTGCATACTTCCCAAGTCCCCATTGATCTCATCAAGCATCATCAAGGTTATCTGGAGAAATGAAAGGAGGTAGAGGCCAGTCAATGCAAGTCGTCCAGGATGCATAGTGATGAAGTTAACCATGGAATTGTGTTTACTATATCTGGTGAGAGGTGGGGGGCGAGGGTGGACTCCATCTATGCTACTTTCCCAGAGAATGACAGCTGAGGTATTCCTGCTTTCTTACACAATTCAGAACTTGCTAATGGTGGCATCCCATGGGCCCAAGGTATCTTCCTTCATCCCCTATTGTGTGCAAGATCATTAAAACCCGTAACATCATCAATTCTGTATTTCTGCTCCTGAGTATAGGCTCTATGCAGTGACCTTATTTCCTGTTGCTCTGGATTTGCTTAAGTCCATCCACCAAGGTTGCTTCCGGGGATAATTTTGCTCTTGTCTCTAAATTGGCTTCAACTGCTATATGTTGGCAAATCGAACTTCAATAAAAACAAATAAAACAAATTTTAAAAATTGGCTCCAGCTGGTCAATCACCACAGCAGATTCTTAAACTGAAATTGCTATTGGTATTTCTGAAACCTGTCCCTCCAGAAGCCTGATATACACAAATATCTCTGCCATGTGAGGCTTAGTTTTAATATTGGAAAAAAGGAATGACATCTATTTCTGTTACATAAGGTCCCATGCCAATTTACTCTATAGGATGAACTTTATTTGAAATGCTGAATTTGGGTTTTTTCCTTATCATATTTAGAGTTAAGATTGTTTGATGTGTTTAAGTGCCTTCTTTTCTCTTTTTTTTTTCTCAGCTATCAAATGGATGCAATAGGTTTGGGGGATTTTAGTTCATAGATTTGCTTCTTTAGATCTAACTGTGAGAGGTTCTCCAAAAAGAGAGATGGAGAATCAGGGTAGCTGAGGTCTTCCCAAGTCAGTGGTGTTCAAGCAAATCTTGTACTCCTTGACTTCCCTAGGAATTAGAAAACAGTACACAGGAAGGATTATCTAGTTTGACAAAACGTATGCTATTATTTTCATGCCTTGATTCCCTTGACTCTGTTTTACTTTCCCAGTGCCAGCCTCTAGACTCATAGTTCCAAAGTGCCTTCTTAGAGTTCCTCAGGATACAGGAAGTCCCTACATCTTCAATTTCCAAAGAGGTGTTCCTGTAAGACTCATTTCCAGTGACTGAAGTGTGTTAATATATATTGGCATTCTCAAAATCCATTCTGAAACTTTGCTTGAAATCTGTTTTAGGGTGACTTGGTAGGGCCTGTTTTCCATGGAGCACCCTTTGGAAATACTGCCATAGGTGTAAAGTCTTAAGAGGAAGTCTCAGTTTCCCACCCAAAATCAGGAAGAGAAGGCTTTTGATTCAGTGGCAACAGCAAGCCCAAGATACTTGAGAAAAATTCTTCCTAGGAAAGGCCAGACTCCTATTATCGGCACCCCCAAAAGAAAGGTGCTCCACGTTCAATACTAAGGAGGATAATCAGCATGCCTGAGCTTTCTGCTCATACCTCTAGAGGGTTTCTCAGCAGCCATGCTGTTGACATTTTAGACAAAAATACTTCTTTGTTGTGGAGATTGTCCTTTGAACCATACTTTGTATTGTAGGGTATTTAGCATCCACTGGATGATGTCTATTAGGTGCCAGGAGTAACACCATTTGTGGAAACCAAAACTGTCTTCAGATCTTGCCAAATATACTTGGACGAAAAATCTTCTCCAGTTGAGAACAACTACCCCAGAGCAACAATAAAGTTAAGCCCTGCCCACAAACACAAAACTGGAAGCTGGAACTGAAGAAGATGGAAGATGGGGGAAACATCTAAACAGCTGCAGAGGAAACTATTTCTTCCTAAGAGTAAATGGACAACCAAGATGGCCAGATATTTGAGGAAAACCAAAAGTAAAATAAAAAGACAAATAACCAAACGCAATAACTGACCCTAGGAGAAACCAATACTTTGTATTCAAAGACAAGAATGCATATTTCTAAAAAACTGTAATTAATAGCCTCAAAAAATTCTGGAGACAATGCGTCTATAAAATAAAAAAAGATTTTGTTTTTGAAAATGACATCGGAGAATAAAGAAGAGTTTATGGAAATGAAAATATGATTCCTCCCCTCCAAAACAAAACAAAACAAAACAAAACCTTACTGCTTAATTGAGTGCTCTAAAAATTAAACTCAAAGGAGGTATTCTGACACTAGAAAATATCAGATATAGAAAATATAAAAGAGGAGTTAGGAAAACCAAGGAAGGATGTCTGGGTGGCTCAGCGGTTTAGCGCCTCCTTTCAGCCTAGGGCGTGATCCTGGAGTCCCAGGATCGAGTCCCACATCAGGCTCCCTGCATAGAGCCTGCTTCTCTCTCTGTGTCTCTGCCTCTCTCTGTCTGTGTCTCTCATGAATAAATAAATAAAATCTTAAAAAAAAGGAAACACCAGGGATACATCCCAAAGTTTAACATCTATCTAATAGTTCTAGAAAAAGAAAACAGGACGTAGGAAATAAGAGGAAGCTTTGGGATATATCCTCATTCTCTCCTCCACCTCTACCAAAGCTTAAGAGAGATGCTAGTGCTCACACTGAAAGCAAATCTCACTGTTAGACACATCTCGACTCAGAACAAGAATGAAAAAAATATCCTTAAATCTTCAAGAGTGGGAGGGGTGCTAATGCTTATTTACAAATGAACAGTAATAATGGAGTTTAGTAATATATGAGATCTTTTGTTCAGAAAAACTTTTTGAACTTTTTGAACTTCTCCCTTGTGCGGCTCCCTCCATGGTCATACCTACCTCCACCAGCTCTAACTCCCGGCAACCACTAATCTGTCCAATCTCTATAATTTGTCATCAGGAGAATATTCTAGAAATGGGATTATACAACATGACCTTTTGAATTTAACTTTTTCTACTCATAATGCCCTTGAGATCTATTGAAGTTGCTATATCAGTAGTTTTTTCCCTTTTATTGTTAAGTCTTACTCCATGGTATTGATGTACCACATTGCTTAACCATGTACCTTTAAGGACAGAGTTGTTTCTAGTTTGAGGCTAATTATAAATAAAGCTACTATTTCTTAAAAAAAAAAAAAAACTCCATAAGCATGCTAGATGGAGACAGAGCAATGTTTGAAGTTCTGAGGGACATGATTTTTTTTTCAGATTTATTTATTTTAAGGAGAGAGAGAGAAGGTGTGTGGGCAGGGGGAGGGGCAGAAAGAGAGGGAGAGAGTCTCAAGAAGACTCCTCACTGAGCACAGAGCCCAATGTGGGGCGCAATGCAGGGCTCGATCTCAGGACCCTGAGATCATGACCTGAGCCAAAGAGCCATTGATAATGAGCCATTATCAAGAGTTGTCACTTAATTGAGTCACCCAGGCACCTCTTGAGGGACATAATTTTTGAACCTAAAACTATGGACAGCATGAGTGTCAGGTATTTTTCTACATACACTTTCTGGAAGAGCTATTGAAGATATGCTTTGGAAAAATGAAATTGGGATCAAAGGAAGAAAGCTCATGAAATACAAGAAAAAATACAACTAAGCCAGAAGTGAAATGAAGAGAAATTTCAGACTGAAAGCTCTTAAGTTAGTCCAAACTGGAAATAAAAGAGTCAGTTCAAGAAGAAAGTGGATTCCACTCAACCAGTGAATTAAGAACCTGAGACACTGAAGGAATATGACAAAGGATCATTTTTAACAATTCATGGACAAGGACTGCTTTGCCATCAGTACAGAAATGATGTGTGGGCACATTCACACACACACACACACACACACACACACACACACACACACACAGATTTCTCAAAATAGCAAGGAATGTACAAAATAGATCTGGGGAATCGGTGCTGGGACTAGATTAATCTGCAAATGTTATAATACGCTGTCTTGGTCTCTGCAGGCACTACAACAAAATACCACAGACTGGGTAGTTGCTTAACTGAACTTTTTTTTTCTCTCACAGCTCTGGAGGCTAGAAGTGCAAGATCAAAGTGCTAGCATGGTCATGTTCTCGTGAGGCCTCTCTTTCTGGTTCAAAACTGGCACCATCTTGCTACATCCTCACATTCTGCTAATGATCCTACTGGAGCCTCTTTTGGAAAGCACTGATCCCACTCATGAGGGCTCCATCGTCATGACTTAAGCATCTTACAAAGGCCCAACCTTCTAATATCATCTCAAGGGTGTTGGTATTTCAACATACAAATTTGGTGGTGGAGGGGGGAGTGGGGGAGAGATACAAATACTCAGACTGTAGCATGTCCTGTAATAAATGTAAGATCTGAAGTTTTAAAAATGGATTTAATGGATTGAGAAATTGCAATGGCATGATAGTACAAAAATTGACAAGTAGGAAGGAAGCTAATAAGAATTTCTATGTCATCACATGGGAAAACAGTTAATATTTGTTGAGCAATTATGGCTCATTTTTAGTCACTTTGTGAGCTGCTTTTCAATCATTATGACTTTAATCCTCACAATAATATTATGAGGTGGTTATGATTATCCCAATTTTATTTATGAAGAGATTAAGTAACTTGCCCCAGGTTACAAAACTCTAAGTAGCAGAATCAGCCTTCTCAATCAGGCCGGCTGATTATTGTATATCCCAGGCCTTCTTTTTTCCATTCCACCTGCATGAGACACAATATAAATCTAATTTAGCAGATTGGAGGTACCAATGATCATGAAAGTCATCTCAGACACTACTCTAAAGACCTGAAGACCCATAGTTAGCTCACACTGGGACATCCTCAGGAAAAAGGACTACTTCCCTCCCATTGTGCACAATAAAAGGCCATTTAAAATGTGTCTCCATATAGTTCAAGGAAAGCTTCATAAAATCAGAGAAAGTCCAGGAAAAAAGCAATTAAAATGCCAAAGGGCTGGATATGCTGTTTTATGAAGATGGACTAAAAAAAGACTGAGAAATTATTGGCATAAAGAAAATTATGAAGACTGTAAACAAGAACATATGTAATCCTGCCAGAATACGAGATCAAGCAAACATCTCAAAAAGATTTAGAAGAGGAAATTTTAGAGAAAAGCAAAGGAAGAAAAGTAAGTAACCCAATTTTAAAATGGACCAGTGATTTAAATAAACATTTCTCCAAAGAAGATAAACATGTAAATGGCTGAGAAGCCCATGAAAAGATGTTCAACGACATTCGTTATTAGGGAAACGCAATTCAAAACTAGAAAGACATATCATAGCCACCCACTAGGATGGCTACAGTAAACAAACAGATAAAAAAAAACTTGCTGAGATTTTGATTTATCGGTTTTATATATATATATATATATATATATATATAGAGAGAGAGAGAGAGAGAGAGAGAGATTGAAATTAAAAACACAATAACATTACATTAGCACCCAAAAATGCAAATACTTAGGCATAAATCTAAAAAAATAGGGATAATATAGATATATATATATATCTTTCTAAAAACTTTCCATATATATTATATATGTTTTATATGTCCATATATTATATGATATATATGATATGTATATCTATATATATAAAACTAAAAAACTGATGAATAGAATCAAAGAACTAAGTAAATGGAGAGGTATTCCATGTTCATGGATAGGAAAACTCAATTTTTCAAGATGTCAGTTCTTCCCAACTCGATCTACAGATTCAATGAAATCATAATCAAAATTGCAGCAAATTATTTTGTGGATATTGACAAACTTATTGTAAAGTTTACAGGGAGAGACAAAAGACTTAGAATAGCCAACACAATATTGAAGAAAAAGAAGGTCAAAAGACTGACACTTTTGACTTCAAGCCATACTATAAAGGTTCAATAATCAGGAGAGTGTGGTATTAGCAAAAGAAAAGACAAAAAGATAAGTTGAACAGAATAAAAAAGCACAGAAATAGAATCCCATGAACATAATCAACTAATCTTTGACAAAGAAGCAAAAGCAATGCAATGGAGCAATGACAGATGACAGTCTTTCCAATAAATGGTGCTGGAAGAACTGGATATCCACTTGCAAGAAAAAAAAAAAAAGAATCTATACACAGACCATACAGTCCTCATAAAAAATTAACTCAAAATGGATAACAGACCCAAAGTAAAACACAAAACTATAAAACTCATAGAAGATAACATAGGAAAAACCTAGATGACCTTGGGTTAAGCAATGACTTTTTGGATACAATATCAAAGGCATAGTTTATTGAAGAAATAATTGATAAGCTAGATTTCATTAAGATTAAAAATTTCTGCTCCACAAGAGACACTCAAGATAATGAAAAGAAGTCAAACCACAAGCTAGAAGAAAATATTTGCAAAAGACACATCTGATAGGGGCTGTTATCCAAAATATACAAAGAACTCTTAAAACTCAAACATAACAAAAAAGTCAATTAAAAATGAAAGACTTCAACAGACACCTCACCAAAGAAGATATACAGACGACAAGCATGTGAAAAGATGCTTCATATATGTCATGAGAAAAATCCAAGTTAAAACAACAGTGAGTTACCACTATACATCCACTAGAATGACCAAAACCCAGAACAATGACACCAAAAGCAGTTGAAGATGTGGAACAACAAACAAGCTCCTATCCTACTGGTGGAAATGCAAAATAGTGCAGCTATTTTGAAAGATAGTTTGGTGGTTTCTTTAAAAACTCTGCCCTTCTTACTATACAATCTTGAAAATTTCTATCCACCAAAATAATTTGCACGAGGATGTTTATAGCAGCTTTGTTTATAGTCACACAAACTTCAGTAGGGAATATATGCAAAAGTTTCTGCACCTTCCATTCAATTTTGCCATGAACCTGAAACTTCTATAAAAAATAAAGTCTATTTTTTAAAAGGAAATGGAAAGCTATTTTATACATTTATAGAATTCTTTTCTCCCAAGACGTGATAGAGGCCAGAAACATGGGTAAGCCTAAGCACAGTGAGGTAATAAATAGCATATAACGTGTTATTAAGGAAATTAAGGCTATTTGGAAGATGCCCAGGATCTTTAGAATTTGAACCTTTTAAGGGGATCATCATCTCCCACAAAATGTTTCCTTTGTGTTGGTTTTATGAAACAAAATAGTAGGCAGAGTTGACCATTAGAGTGAAGTTGGATAATTTTTGCTCTCTCTTCCTCCTCACTATCCCCCAAATCTTCCCAGAAGAATTAAGAAAGATTACTAATTACGAGGATAGAAAAGAGAAATAGTAGCATTTCTCTTCTATAGTGGGCCTAAAAATAATACAGTACAGAACAGCAAAGAGTTCAGGACCCCTGAAAGTGCTAGAAGTTTCTACATGTAAATTTTGCAGCAAAATGAAAAATGTTGCTGTGCAGGTAATACAATCAAAGGAAATATTTTCTCCACACTATTGACACTCTCACAACCAACAAAAACAAAAGTCCACGAGCACACACTCAAGACAAATTTTATGTGGATGGAAAATCAGTTGTTCACATTTTTTTAAAAGAAGTCACTGCAATATTATTTTGTTAAGGTTGGGAGATGATGAGCAATTGTTTGTTCAATGAACATTTAAGTAGCATAGTTTACCAAAGATTCTTACCACAGAGCAGTTTTATGTGTGCAGCCCAGCTGGAAGTAAAAATGCACACAAAAGAGAAAAAACAAACCACTGAGTTATTAAGCTGAGACCGTAGAGTAGCTCTGGATTTTTTTTTTCCTTTTCCACATAAAGATACCATTTGGTTGAATAAACAGTACATTCTTTGCATTTAAATAAACTTAATTTTAAACAGCAGAGGGAGGAGGGGAAATGAAACTAAACCAAACATAAAACAAAACCAGAGATCATTGAAAAAGGGACTTCAAACCAAATTTTTATTTTAATTAAGACAACACTCAACAATAGAAATCTGGGAAGGATGTTGATGCAAGAAAGAAAATCTTTTTCTTCAAATTTAACTTCAAATTTAAGTGGATGGCTTCCAAACATCTATATAAATGCAAAAGATCACCATGTGTCCCAGTGGAATGATGTGGCAAGGGAAGCTTTTATTGCTTAGGAGATGTGGTGGTTACTTACTGAAAGTCTAAAAACAATGTGCGCTTCCCCTCTTTCTAACTTAAAACTAAAACCCAGGAGGTTATAAAAACAAATGCCACATTCTTGTTCGTCCAAACAAGCTCCTTTGAAGCATCTTCTCCATATGAAATGCACCTCTTTCCCCTTCTGGGAAGAGAGCATAAGGAAGATTATAGAAAGAACTCCTCTGAGGAAGGAGAAACTTTTTTGCATATTTTAGAAATCGGTGGCTGCCTCAAGGCCCATCTATTATCTTAATCTTGCCAAAGTCTTGGCTGCTTCTTAAACTCTGTCCAAAAGCCAAAGCTTCTCTAACATGTTCCAATCATTGGATTGATCTTCGCTCATTCAACCTATGCTGACTCATCACCTTCTTTAGCATAGAATACCAGTATGACCCAGAGCAAACTATGACCACAGTCTGCCTCTTTACCTTCAGGAAACATAACTAAATTAGCTTTTTCTTAAGCTAGACAAAAGATAGACAGGAAATGTGACCAACTGGAAGCTGGGAGGTGAAGTTTCCAAAAAGAGAGCTAAACCCATCATGACATTCCCAATCTCTGTAGCAATGAGAGGCCCAAGAAAAGCAATGATCAGATCTCTCTCCTTTATCTTTGGCTGTAAATATTTCTTTGCAGCTTTGAGGACCAGCTAGAGGAAAATGTGATGGAGATTTTTCTGGCAACAGGAAATCAAGGGCTAAAAAAAAGAAAAATTTGTGAGTCATTTATTTCTAGAAGTATAGACTTCATAATTCCCCCCCTCAACCTCCATATACCTCTCTCTGTTGCTTATGTAACACTAAAAGAGGGAAGAGGGGGTAAGGATTTTTCAAATTAATGTTTTATGTTTTCAAGAAACACAGAAATAGTGGAAGATTCAGTAATTTGAACCCACTTTCTTGCTGAAAATAATTATAAAAGCAGTGCAGAATGTATTTGAAAGTATCAGAGAGCTAATAAGTTAGGGCAAAGATGTGATGGAGGATAAAGAACCAAGAAATACTCACACACGGATTCAGCATGTGTAAGCATTTTTCCTTTGGGACCTTTGCTGAAAATGAAGGAAATGGCTTAAAGACTAAGTAACACTTTTAGTAGCCTCACAAAATTATCAAAACAGAGATCAGAATCTAGCGGTACAAAAAATGGGATGGTCCTGGTACACTTCCAATGCTTGCTTAAGATCTCTAAGAGTTATCCTAGAATTAAGACTGACTTGAAGGGTGCCCAGGTGGTTCAGTGGTTGAGTATCTGCCTTTGGCTCAGGGCGTGATCCCAGGGTTCTGGGATCAAGTCCCATATCCGGCTCCCTGAGGGGAGCCTGCTTCTCCCTCTGCCTACATCTCTGCCTCTCTCTCAGTGTCTCTCATGAATAAACAAATAAAATCTTTACCAAAAAAAAAAAAAGAAGAAGAAGAAGAAAAAAGAGAAAGAAAAGAAAAGAAAGAAAAGAAAAGAAAAGAAAGAAAAGAAAAGAAAGAAAAGAAAAGAAAAGAAAAGAAAGAAAGAAAAGAAAAGAAGAAAAGAAAAGAAAGAAAAGAAAAGAAAAGAAAAGAAAAGAAAAGAAAAGAAAAGAAAAGAAAAGAAAAGAAAAGAAGAGAAAAGACTGAATTGAAATAGGTCCCTGCAGGGAATTCAGCTCAGCTTTGAAGCACCATGGGATTAAGGTGATCCTGTTTTCCTAAAGTTTCAAGCTTCCTAGAGTGATGCTGGTTTCACATATCTAGCAGAGGAAAACATAAATTCTCTGTGGGGAAGGATATTTTCATACTAAACTTCAAATTATTTTCATAAATTACTTTAAAAATATGTTGTCCAGGGGTGCCTGGGTGGTTCAGTTGGTTAAGCATCCAACTATTAATTTTGGCTCAAGTCATGGTCTTGGGGTCTTGAGACATAGCCCCATGCTGAGCCCAGTGTTGGGTGTGGAGCCTGCTTGGGATTCTCTTTCTCCCACCCCCTTTGCCCCTCCCTACCTATGCAAGTGCCCTCTCTCTCTCTCTCTCTAAAAATTAATTAATCAATTAAAAATAGAAGTATATTGTCCAACACAGAGTCCAATGTAGCCCAAGGATATAAGATATCATAAAAGAAAGGTGTCAGGGGGATAAAAGATCCTAGAAATATATTCTATGTGTTGGAGATATACAAATTTTAAAATAATGCTCCTTCCTATGTTTAAGAAGATAAGGCAATTGACATATCTTGATTTGTCTGAGACTTTTCCAGTTTCAGTGTTGGATATCCTAGCAAACCAAGAGAGGTGACCACCCCAGAAAAGACAATATTGAAAGTTTCCACAAAGAACGGAAAACTATTTTTAAAATGTAAATTCTACATGTGAAAAATTCAATAACTGAAATTAACAACTCAACAAATGGGACTAATAGTGCAGTAGACACACTAGAAAAGAGAAAGAGTAAATTAAAATTAGGGCAGAAGAAAATATCTAGAAAGAAAAAAAGATCCAGAAGGAAGACAAAAAGAAATACAATACAAAAAGGAGAGTAAGAAATAGAACAGAGAAGGTGCCTAAAAAATAGATACTTCAATTTTTAAAAGAGGAGAGACCAAGGGAGGCAAGATCAATATTTTAAAAGGTAATGACTGAAAATACCTCAAAACTGATGAAAGACATCAAGCCATAGCTTCAAAATGCACTATGCACCCTTTGCAGGATGAAATCTTAGGCCCATCATAGTGCAAGTGCTAAAATCAAAGGAAAAGAGGAAAAGTGTTAGAGTTGTCAGAGGAAAGTGACAAATGACTTATTGTCAAGAGTGACACCCTGACATCTAAGTTCTAAGCAGAAGCAGTAGGATCCAGAAAACAATAGAATTACATCCCTGAGGCAGTAAAAGAGGACTTCTAGAGAATAATAACAGACACCTAAATCTGAATCTCTTAACAAATCTTTCAAAAACAAGGTAAAACAACAAAGAAAGGAAATTAAGTTCCCTAGAATTATGTCTAGAGAATGACTAAGAAATAGACTATATCACAGGGGCACCTGGGTAGCTTAGAGGTTGAGTATCCTGGGATCAAGTCCCGTATCAGGCTCCCCACAAGGGAGCCTGTGTCTCTGTCTCTCTCTGTGTGTCTCTCATGAATAAATAAATAAAATCCTTTTTAAAAATAAAAAATAAAGCTATAATAAATAAAACTTTCATAATTAAAAGAAACCTAATCCACATATTGAAAGAATGTACCTGGAAAAATTGTATGAATATACCATGTACCTGGAAAAACTGATCTGGAATGGTTAACTCCAATATATACTTTATTAGACTTGAAAGAGAAAAGTATTTCTATACAAAAGTCCAAGTCACAAAGGAAGACACAGATTATCGAAATACATTGTAGCAGAAATATACAATGTAAGAGAATAGTAATTCAAAATTTCCAAGAAACTTGACGAAATGTGAATGAAGAATTTTATATCCAGCCACGCTGTCCTTGAATTATCAAGTTTGTTCTATCCATGCACAATCTCAGGAAACATTGTACTCACAAGCCATTCCTAGGATGCTAGTCGAGCACCAGCTTCATACAGTCAAGAGGTAACCAGGCAAAATTCAGCAAAAGAGTTACTGATGACAATCGAATATATTTAATTATAGATCTAAGACCAAAGCAAAAGCAAGGACAAGGAAAAAAGGATAGTATGTAAATGCTGTATGTTATGACAAGGTAAGAACAACTAAAAGAAATCGAAAGAATGGGGAGAAAAAAGAGGAAAGCGGAAAAACATCTAATTTACAATTGTACTGAAGACATGTGAGAATCAAAGAATATCTTTTAAACAAATTGAATAGTAGAAACCTAAGTGAGGAAAACTAAGTACGAGAAACATTATATAATGTAATAGTAATAAGGTAACCAATAGAATAAAGATGGAAACTTTCCTAAATATCAAAAAATACTTATAAGATGGAGCAAAGAAAACATATCACATAAATACAACAAAATATACACAATAAATATAATATAAACTAATGTGGCATAACAATCATATCAATAAATGTTGATGAACATAAAACACCCACTGGAAAAAGGACTTCCAGACTGGTTCAAAGGACAAAATCCAATTCTATAACAAAGTGACTCAAAGAGGCTAAAAATAAAGGGGATGGACAAATGTATACCAAGCAATGCAAATACTATGAAATCAAGGATAGAAAGCCTGATATCAGATAAGATTAAAAATGGGCCTAAAAGCATGAAATACAGTAAAGAAAAGCATTTTATAATGCTAAAGGCAACAATTTCCAATGAAGATAAATAATTAAGTGTTTATACAGCAAATAACTAAAGATTTCTTTGATGAAGCAGAGTATAGAGATGCAAGGAAAAATGGAGAAGAGGGCAGCCCAGGTGGCTCAGTGGTTTAGCGCCGCCTTCAGCCCAAGGCCTGATCCTGGAATCCCAGGATTGAGTCCCATTCCAGGCTCCCTGCATGGAGCCTGCTTCTCCGTCTGCCTGTGTCTCTGCCCCTCTCTCTCTCTCTCTCTCTCTCTCATAAATATATAAAATTTTTAAAAAATAGGAAGAAAAATGGATAAGAATACATTAATACTAAGAGATTTTGAAACAATATTCTCAGCCTAAGATAAGCCAAGTGGACCAAAAATAAATTATACTATGAAAGTTCTAAGCAATATTATCCATAAGGCATAACTTTTAGGTATATATTGAAATTTTCCTAGTGATGTTGACTTCAGCACAGACTATTTCAAAGATTTACCATATATAATTAGATTACAAAGAAAATCTCAGAAAATTTCATGCAAATTTTTAGAAGTTAATAGCAAAATTTTAAATGCATTGGAATTAAAAGGAAATGTCTCGCCACTAAAAAAACTCATGTAAAAGTGAAAAAACAAAGACTAAAATTGCAGAATGTCTAACGTAAACATTAACATTAAATATTGAAATATATGAACTATGATTAAATAAATGATTAGAGAAAAACGAATAGCCTTAAATATTAGCCTGATAGCAATCAAAATAGAAGAATAAAATTATAAGAATTAAATGAAATCCTCTATAAAACTAGAAAAAAAGTATAAACTGAACAAGGGTGGAAAAAAATAACAAAAGGAGAGCAAATGTGGTAGAAAATAGAAAGATAATACAACTAGTGAATAAGCCAAAATGCTACTTCATAGACAAACTACAAATTTCTACAACAGAAATTTATTTAAGAGAAAAGAAGGGGAAATGTATAAAATAAGAAATAAGGGAGTAATAAACATTAAAAGAGATGAGATTTTCAAAATCAAATGGCACTACTTTGTAATACTACGTAATTTGAATACCAAGATCAGATGAAGTAAATAATTTTGTAAATTATTTTACAAAATAATGTAGGGAAATACAATTTGGAAAAATTTACCCCAATAGAGACAGAACGTCTAAACCAACCAATTTCCATCGAGAAAATTGAAAAATTGTTAAATAACTATCCCACACAAAAAAAGTCCCGGTCCTAATAATTTGTTAGGAAATTCTACCAAATATCCAAGGACCAGCTAATCAAAATACTACATATGTTGTTCCAGAAAAAGGAGAGCAAAAGGTGAAAACCTCAAAACATTTTTATGAAGCTGGTATACAATATACCTAAGATATAATATAATAATATACCTAAAACAAATAAAGCTAGCATAAACGAATGTACAGATAAATTATTGGAAATAATAGTTAAAGTAAACATCTAAAATGTAAGAGTTTTTTATATATCAGTAATCAAGTGTAATATCAAAATTAAAAAAAAACAAAATTAACATGTACATGTAAATATATCTAATGAAGAATATATCAAATTCTAAGCAAAAAAAAAACTATAAAAAATTTAGAGTTCAAAAGAATGAAAAATAAACTAAAGGTTGGGAAAAAAACTTGATATGATAAAGGATACGTGTATTAAAACTATACAAGGAACTCTTAAACTCAATAAAAACAATAACTCCATTAAGTAGTTGGCAAAGATCTAACTCAATGACTCACCAAAGAAGATATATAGCAAATAAGCATGTGAAAGGCTCACCAACATCATATGTAATTATGGATTGCAAAATAAGATAATGAGATATCACTATACATCTATTAGAATGGCGGGAGAACAGAAAACAATATTGAATACCGGCAAGGATGTGGAGCGATAGGAACTCTCCTTCGTTGCTGGGGAAGACCACAAACTGGTACAACTACTTTGGAAAATTCTGACATTAACTATTAAAACTAAAAATACATTAAACATGGCCAAAATGCCTTACTCTTGATTTTTTCATCCAATAGAAATGTTACTCCAAGAGACATGTACAAGCATGTTTACCACAGCTTGGTTTCTAAAGGCCCCAAAATATAAACTTAAGTATCCTTTTCCAGGAAATGTATAAACTGCAGTGTATTGGGTCACACACTGGAATTCTGTGCAGTGATGAAAATGAGTGACTAGAGCTATGGAGCAACACTGATGACTACAACGTTCAGCAACAAAAGATACGCACAGAAGAATACGTACTGTAGGACTCCATGGACATAAAGCTCAAAACATATGCAGAACTAAGCTGCAGTGCTTTGCTTGGAGAGAAAAGCAGAAAAGTAATCATCCTGGGAGTCGAGATCACAGTCACCTCTGGGAAGAAGGAAGGGCACTGCCTGGACGGGTCTCAGAGCAGCTTCCAGACTGTTCGCAGAGATCCAGTGCTTCCTCGGAGTAGTCATCGCACACAGGCTCACTTTGAGATGCATCACCGAGCTGGACCTTTTCTGCTCTGGTCAAGTTCTGTTGAGCGAAGAAAACAGCTGATAGTCGGTGGTTGATTTCACCATAAAAATATTAAAAAGTTAAATAAGCTTTTTAAAATTTTTTTTTATTTCAAAATTTTATTTACATTGTATAGTTGGTTAACATATATAGTAAAATGAGTTTCAGGGGTGGAATTTAGTCACTTAGGTACAACACCCAGGGCTCATTTCAACAAGCACCCTCCTAATGCCCATCATCCATTTAGCCCATCCCCTGTCCACCTCCCTCGTATATGCTTTTGATATGATAAAATGCAAGCAGTACCAAAGGGTAGAGGATGTAAAGGAAATTTCTCGGGATGCCTGGGTGGCTCAGCTGTTAAGTGTCTGCCTTTGGCCCAGGCGTGACCCTGGAGTCCCAAGATCGAGTCCCACATCAGGCTCCCTGCATGGAGCCTGCTTCTCCTTCTGCCTGTGTCTCTGCCTCTCTATCTCTGTGTGTCTCTCATGAATAAATAAATAAAATCTTTAAAAAAAAAAGAAAATGAAATGTCTCTCACTATAGACAACCGTGGTAATGTCTCTTACACATCTTTCTAAAGTTTTCTATATATAAGTGGATGATAGGGAGGGAGTGAGAAAGGAAGGAAGGAAAAAAGAAAGGATGGAGGGAGGGATATATAATAGAAAGAGCATAAAAGATAGATGATAGAATAGATGGGATAAATGACAGAAGGATAGAAAAATAGATATTCTAAAGGGTAAACATGAGCAGCCCAGGTGGCTCAGTGTTTAGCACCGCCTTCGGCCCAGAGCATGATCCTGGGGACCCGGAATCGAGTCTCACGTTGGGCTCCCTGCATGGAGCCTGCTTCTCCCTCTGCCTGTGTCTCTCTGCCTCTCTCTCTCTCTGTTTCTTATGAATAAATAAAATATTTTAATTAATTAATTAATTAATATCTCTCTTCTAGAAACTTACCTACATATATTTTCATATATCATTATCGATGGAGATTTAGATTGCCTCCACTCATTTGTCAATACAAATAATTCTGCAATGGGCCTCGTGCATGTGTTGCAATGCTATATGGAAATATATGTAGGTAAGTTTCTAGAAGAGACATTGCTGTATCGTGGAGCATGCTGATAGCTACCAATCTCCAAAAGTTGAATCCATTTACATCCCACCCACAGTGTATGAGAGGATCTGGTTCCCAATCTCACCAACACTGTAGTACTCAATGTTTTGAGCTGCCAATGGATGTGTAAATATTGACCTCCAGTTTAAATGTATGCTTCTTGGGACCCCTGAGGGGCTCAGCGGTAAAGTGTCTGCCTTCAGGGTATGATCCCGGGGTCCTGGGATGGGGTCCCACATCGAGATTCCCACAGGGAGCCTGCTTCTCCCTCTGCCTGTGTCTCTGCCTCTCTCTGTATGTCTCTCAGGAATAAATAAATACAATTGTATATATAAAAAAATAAATTTATGCTTGTTTTGATAAAAATCAAAAGGGCACAGCTTTTCATATCTTTATATATGTTGCTATTTCTTTTTCTGTGAACCCTTCATCTCTAGCTTTTGTCCACTTATATTTGAAATAGGCAACACATTTCTTTGGCTGGGAAGTCAAAGATCACAAAACAAGACACTAGAATTTCCCTCCCATCCTTTGACCCTGTCCCCCCACCCAGCATCCCTCTCCCATAAGTAACCAATTCCATTACTTTAGCAAATATCCCTGAAGAGATTCCACATAGAGGCATGTTAATATACGCATGTGCATATACGCATTTGTTTCTCTTTTGTTCCCCAAATAGTAACTCACTATGCACATTCTTCTGTACTTAAACCAAAGATTTCCAAAGACTTGGGAGGCTTTCCCCACTCCCAGGCTTTTCCCCACTACGTATTGCACACGTAAAGTCACGCAATAGCCAGTGATGCCTACCATCCAGCTACAGCAAGGGAGGCTCAAATGTGGATGGCAGAAAGAAACCTGGAGAAAGAGGTCTGTTTCCAAGAAGTTTGGCATAAGGCTCTGCCCTGAAACTACATCTTCCCACCAGAAACCACAGGGATAAACAGCCCCTCCCAAAGTGCTGAGGAAAGCAAACAGCAGATGTGCAGCAGTGACCCGAGCACATCGGGAGGGGCATGGCATGGCACACACGTGGGAGTGCTAGACAGCAACAAGACCAAGGCCGGGCTGAGGCCAGACAGGTGGGAAGGCAGCTAGCACTCAGGTCGGCAGCACAGCAGAAGCAGAGGTCTGACTCCTGAAGGCAGCCATCGATGGGTGCCCTGGCTGGGTGGAGTGTGACGCGATGCCCAACTGCAGAGGCCTGTTGGGGGCTGGCGGGGGGGGAGCCGGGGTGACAGCAGCAGCAGCACGAGTCAGAGAAGCACAAAATGTCCTGTAAGAGTGGGGCAAGCACTTGGCTCCAAGGATGTGCAGAGTAGCACGAGATTCCAGAACAGACAACATGAGTCAGATGTCAAGGGTGGGGTTTAGTCCCACACCGGGATCCCAACTGAGACATGGCTGCTAGGCACTATGATTACCAGGGTAGGGATGAGCGATTAAACAAGATCTTACCTGCACTCTGCATATTGTAATTAGCTGTGTGCCGGTCTAAATTAATTAGGAGGCAGATTTTTATGTACCTCCTCCATAGGATTGTCTGGTGCTGCTCAACATAAATCCCCTTCCTGTTTTTCAATATTCCTCATGAAAGAACTTCACCACTTATTGGAGAGCTGAAAGACCTAAACTAACTATCCCAACTGGCCATCCGATTGTGCTTGGATGCATTGATGGGGCTACCTTGCCATCAATCAGTTCAATCATCCACTCTTCACACACTGATCAGTGTTAAGCACCTACTGTGTCCCAGGCCAAGTGACAGAAGCTGAAGGCAGGACAAGTGAGGCAGGGAGTCCCTACTCTCCAGGAATCTAACCTCTTATGGGTAAGAGAGACAGATAATTAAAGCAAATCATTAAAATTCAGTACAAAAAGTTCTGCAATAAAAAATTTAACTGAATGCTTTACAAGTACGGAGGAAGGAGTCACACCGATCCTGTCTAACGTTGTCCGAAAAAGATTCCCAGAGGAAATGGCATGTGAGCTAAGTCGTAAAAGGGGATTTATAGGAGTTTTCTGGCTGAGAAGGGAAGGAAGACACTCTGGGCTGGGAGAACAGTGGCTATAAATGTGGAGGCATATCTAGGCACAGCATTTCCAGGGAAGACTTAGCAGTTCATTGCAGCGGAGGCAAAGAGAGAAGGTGAGAGAAGATGGCAGAGAAGAGGGAAGTAAAGCCCAAATTGCCAAAGCGTCTGGGAAACCAGCAAGACACAGCCTGTATGGATTTGAAAGAGAGAAACTAGTGGCCAAGGAGGTAATGCAATCAGCTGCAGAGAACAATGAGGGCCACCAGTGATGCAGACACTTGGGATGCACTATCCAGCTAGGACCTGCCTGGAGTGGAATTTTGCAGGTCATCCGACTTTACACAGCAGTACTGAGCAGGAGCTCCCCCTCCCATCCTTATCCTACACCAGTGGTGCTCAGCTGAGGAAGGATGGGGGCACAGTGTAACCTGGGGGTGCTACGGGCATCAGGGATGCTGCTAAACATCTCACCATGCACAGGGCAGCCCCCCACAGCAGAGAATAATCTGGTCCAAATATCAGTCATGCTGATATTGAGAAACCTGTCCTACACATTTAACAGAAATATTTTACTCACATATGGATCTCACATTAGAGGCACTATTACATAATGGTTATATCTCTTTTAAAATCCAAGAAATGGGGGTTCCCCAGGTGGTTCAGTCAGTTAAAATGTCCTACTCTTGATTTTGGCTCAGATCATGATCTCAGAGTCCTGGAATCCAGCCCTGCATTAGCCCTGTGCTCAGCAGGGCGTCTACCTAAGGATTCTCTCTCTCCCTCTGCCCCTCCCGCTGCTTGCATTCTCTCTCTCTGTCAAATAAATACATAAAATCTAAGAAATGTGGCACAATCATTTATATCAGCTTAGGTATATCTTTCTCTAACTTTCTATCTCCTGCCCCTGCCTCCCACCCTTAACCTCCTAAACTACCATTTTATCTGTTAGCCTTCTACTTCCATAATTCAATATCCTTAAGCTTTTGGCATCATGTCTTTTTATGACCATAATAATATCTTGCCTGTATATTGTCTTCACAATATTGTCTTCACAGTGGTCAGCATTTGTAGTTTGATCTGAGTAGATAGTTCTCCATAAAAGATATACATATAAACAAGAATAGGAAAATATACTCAACACCACTAGTCATTGGGAACTAATCAAAACCATAAAAACCGGGGTGCCTCGGTGGTTCAGTTGGTTAAGTATCTACCTCCCGCTCAGGTCATGATCACAGGGTCCTGGGATCAAGCCCCGAGTCGAGCTCCCTGATTACCGAGGAGGCTGCTCCTCCCTCTGGCCCTCTCCACTGCCTGTGCTTTCTCTTTCTTTCAAATTAATTTTTAAAAAACTTTAAAAAATTTTTTTAAGAAAACCACAATAAGGTATCACTTCATACCCATTAGGAGGGCTATAATTTAAAAAAAGCGAAAAATAACAAGCATTGGCCAGGATATGAAGAAATTGGAACTCCTGTACATTGCTGGGGGGAATGTAAACTGGTTCAGCCACTGTATTAGATCAGGCTACTAGGACAAAATACCATAAACTGGGTGACTTAGGCAGAAAATGTTTATTTCCCCACAGTTCTTGGGGTGGCCAAGTCTAAGATCAGGGTGCTGGCAGACTCTGTTCCTTGTGAGAACCCACTTCTTGGCTTCAGACAGATGCTTCCTCCCTATATCCTTAGATGGTGAAGACAGAGGGAGCTGGTCTCTCCCTCTTGTTATGAGGACGTGAATCCCACCCTGCAGGTCCATCCTCATGATCTCATCTAAACTTTCCAAAGGTGCCACCTCCAAATGCGATCACATTTGGGGTTAGGGCTTCAATATATGAATTAGGGTAAGGGGGAGATACAGACATTCGGTCCACAACCATTGTGAGAAACAGTTTAGCAATTCCTCAAAATGCTAAACGTAGAATTAACATACAGTCCAGCAATTCCACTACGACTTATATGTTCAAGAGAAATGAAAACATGTCCACATGGAAACTTGTATACCAATATTCATAATAACAAAAAGGTAAGAAACAACAACGTCCATCAACTGATGGACAGACATAAAACGTGGCATATCTATGCAATGGAATAGTATTTGGCAATAAAAAGAATAGAGTACTAATACATGCTACAACACGGATGAACCATGAAAACGTTAAGGTAAGGGAATAAATAAACCATAAATTGTATGATTCCGTTTGTGAGAAACATCATGAACCGGCAAATCCAGAGACAGGAAGCAGATCAGTGGTTGCCACGAGCTAGTGGGATTAATGACGATGACGAAAAATTGATTCTAAAAATCTAAATCTAATATCAATTCTAAAATCGATTGTGGTGATGGGCTGCACAACTTTCTGAATATACCAAATACTTGTAAACTTTTAAATGGACAACTTGTGTGACGTGTATTATACCTCAATAAAGCAGTTATACAATGAAAAGAGAACCCTGATAGTATTCTCAGGTTTCAATCCACTCCCAAAGCTCAGCCCTTAGGATTGGGGAGACATTGTAGGCTGATAATTATGTTGCCTCTCTTAAGCTGGCTCAAATGGATCTATGGGATTTGCTACCAAAAGTATAGTCTAGGACTGCATCACAGGCCAAGAATGGATGTTTTTCACATCAAGGGAACACAGTAAATATTACACTTTGGTGTCTACTTGAGCTAATCACAACACAGCCTTTGTCTCTAGCTTTTGGGTTTCCCTGCTCACCCCAGAGAGTTCTTATGAAGTGTCAGTAACATACCAGATATGAAAGCTTCTTGTAAAGTTACAGAGATATGCAAATGCATAATATTATCTAGTTCCTGGGCCTTTTAATTTTGATATTTGTTTTTCCATACACATTAATAGCAAAGAATGCTTTTGTTTTATAGGCCAGGTACACATTCTTTTCTAAGTTGACATGCAGTTCCTTAAAGCTAGATTTAGGAATGAAATACGAGATCAGGGCCTAACAGAAATGATAAAACTTTCCATCTGAACACAAATTTAGTACCTTAGTAAAGAGATACTTATACATTCGATTACACATGCTGCCGCTCTGGTGAAGTCATCAGAGAAAATCAGCAACTGATCTTCCCCAGCACTTCTTAGTATACTGGTGGGATGGTCACTCTTGCTTGAAGGTCACTAGGCTTCTTCTGTTTCTTTAGGATAAGTGTAGCATGCAGACTTTATGGCCTGGCATGTACAGGGCCCTTCACATCAACCCTGAAGGCCCACTGAAGGCACCCACATCCCTGCACTCTCTTGTGCTGACTTGCTGGTCGTTTTCCGACTACCCATGTTCCTTCACACATGCTTCTGAGTCATGCCCTCCACCTCGAGTCATACACAAAATGAACAAACACCACTCCAGCACTATTTCTTATGGGAACATGCTCTAATTTCCTCAGGGGCTTTAGTATTCTTTCTTCTAAGTCTTGCTTTTCCTTGTGCAAGTCTCCTCTTAAGCCTAGGTCATACTGGATGGCCATTCTCTGCAAGAATACCAAACTTTCTAGATAGTGAGATTCTTTTTCCAAATCTCTTTCACCAGGGTCCCAGGAAGGGCTGGCAGGGATTCTAATCAAGTGGACAAATGACAGATGTGGGTCGAAAGCCAGGGCTCGGTCAGAGAGGTTGTTCCCAGGCCAGCTGGCAGCCAGTGATGAATCAGTGTCCATTGTGAATGGCTGATGCCCATAAAGTCTAGTTAAGTATCTTGAATATCAACCCTCGCATGGGTTACTCAAATCAGCCTGGAGCAGGAAAGGCTTAGCAAAATGCCAAAAGAAGTTAAAGTTTTAGAAATAGAAGGTAAGGTCACGAGCTAAAGAGACACAAGAAAAAAGAACAAAACCAAGGTGAAGGGAAGCACCCAAGAAATAAGAGCTAAGTAGAGGAAACGTGAGAGTGGAAAGAATGCAAGCATTGCTTACAGGTCCGACCCCAAACGTTCTCCTTACTTGCTTGGGTCAAACTCTTCAGTTCCCATTTTCCAAATTAGTAAAATAGCCATTTTAAAGCCCACTTTTCAGAATGGCCAAAAGACCCAGAGGAATAAACATTCTCTTTTCTGTAATAAAATAATAAAGCCCTATTAGGGCATGTTCACCTGTGGTCTTAGAATATTTCAAAGAACACAGTAATTGGTCATTAATCAGCAAAATCTCACTATTAATCATTGTCCCGTGGTATCTCTAGTTCTGGCATACATTTCTATCAATATTCTTCTCAGGGTGCATTACCATTAATTGCCTCTCCTTTCCCTCCCATTAGGTTGTGGGCTATTTGTGAGCAGGGATGTTTGCCCAATTGCCTAGCACAATGTATGCCTATCCCAAAGGAGGTCCTCCATATGGACGTGGTGAATGACTTAAGTGAATGAACCTTGGCAAGATGGGGAAGAAACAGCAGAGGCAAAACAACATAAGAAGATACAAAAGTTACTATTATAATAAATCTCCCCCCCTCCAAAAAAAATACATAAATACATGTATGCCCAGAGTGCTATGGAAGGAATGGGAAGTCTGTGTCCTCTGCCTTTAGCTGAATCTTAAGGGATGAGTAGGAATTAACCAGGTAAACAAGACAGGGGAAAGGAATTTCAGACAGGGGGAACAGTATGGTGGCATGAAAATGTGAACAGATGAAAGCAGATAGCTGGTGTGCATTCGAGGGAGTGAAGGAAGCAGAGTTCGTGGTCAGGAGCAAGGCCATGAGCCTTGCCAAGGGCTTCAAACCTCATCCTAGGAAGGGAAAGCTGTTACTGGGGTTTGGGAAGAAAAGTAATAGTATTGCCGTGAAAGGAAGGCCAATATGGTCTGAGGTGGTATTTCATTGTGGTTTTGATTTGTATTTCCCTGATGGCAAGTGATGCAGAGCATTTTCTCACGTGCATGTTGGCCATGTCCATGTCTTCCTCTGTGAGATTTCTCTTCATGTCTTTTGCCCATTTCACGATTGGATTGTTTGTTTTTTGGTATTGAGTTTAATAAGTTCTTTATAGATCTTGGATACTAGCCCTTTATCTGATACGTCATTTGCAAATATCTTCTCCCATTCTCTAGGTTGTCTTGTAGTTTTGTGGACTGTATCCTTTGCTGTGCAAAAGCTTCTTATCTTGAAGAAGTCCCAATAGTTCATTTTTGCTTTTGTTTCTTTTGCCTTCGTGGATGTATCTTGCAAGAAGTTACTGTGGCTGAGTTCAAAAAGGGTGTTGCCTGTGTTCTCCTCTAGGATTTTGATGGAATCTTGTCTCACATTTAGATCTCTCATTCATTTTGAGTTTATCTTTGTGTATGGTGCAAGAGAGTGGTCTAGTTTCATTCTTCTGCATGTGGATGTCCAATTTTCCCAGCACCATTTATTGAAGAGACTGTCTTTCTTCCAATAGATAGTCTTTCCTCCTTTATCGAATATTAGTTGACCATAAAGTTCAGGGTCCACTTCTGGGTTCTCTATTCTGTTCCATTGATCTATGTGTCTGTTTTTGTGCCAGTACCACACTGTCCTGATGACCACAGCTTTGTAGTACAACCTGAAATCTGGCATTGTGATGCCCCCAGATATGGTTTTCTTTTTTAAAATTCCCCTGGCTAATCAGGGTCTTTTCTGATTCCACACAAATCTTAAAATAATTTGTTCTAACTCTCTGAAGAAAGTCCATGGTACTTTGATAGGGATTGCATTAAACGTGTAAATTGCCCTGGGTAACATTGACATTTTCACAATATTGATTCTGCCAATCCATGAGCATGGAATATTTTTCCATCTCTTTGTGTCTTCCTCAATTTCTTTCAGAAGCGTTCTATAGTTTTTAGGGTATAAATCCTATCACAGCAGATCTGATGGAAGAAAGGAGGCCAGTTTGGAGGCTACTGCTGTCCTCTTCTTTGGCGATGATGAGAGACTGGACAAAGCCAGAAGGGTGGGAATGAAGATGGGCTCAAGAGTTCTCTGAGGCGATTCATAGAGCACGGCTCTGTTTATAAGCATGGAACTTTGCCAATAATGGTGAAGTAAAGTATTAAAAGGAGACATTTTCTTTCTTTCTTTTTTTTTTTTTAAGATTTTATTTTTTTATTTGAGAGCGAGAGAGCACAGAAGTAGAGGGAGAGGAAGCCTGATGCAGAGCTCGATGCAGAGCTGGGCCCCAGGGCCCCAAGATCATGACCCAAGCCAAGGGGAGACACCCAACCGACTGAGCCACCTAGGTGCCCCAGAAGGAGACTTTTTTTTTTAAATTAAGACTACCTCTTCTGAATAATTGCTATCTGAGCTGTCGACAGATTTGTCGACAAACGAATCCAGCATCTAACCTCCTCCATAACTCATACACCGTACAGTTCTATCATTTGAAACATCCTCTCAAAGCCTTCTGGGGTCACCTCTTCTCCCCACTCCCAGCCCCACCATTCCTGTCTCTGTCCCTACGGTTCTGCTTTTCCCAGACTGTCTTATAGATGGAATCATAAAGGATGTGACTTCTGAATCTGGCTTTTTTTTAAATTGTTTTTGACTTGTCACCATGTATTTTGACATGCATTCCTGCTGCTGCACGTATAAATAATGTGTCCCTTTGCCCCGCCGAGTAGTACTCTATCACATGGATTCCATTGTTGGCTTAGCCATGTGCCTGTTTAAAGACATTTGGGTGACTTCCAGTTTGTGGCCATCAGGAATAACAAAGGTACAGGTTTTATGCAACCCTAAGTTTTCACATCTCATGAGTAAATAACTAGGAACGGGTTCGCTGGGTGGACGGGAAGTATGTGTTTAACTTTAGAAGAGACTCTCAACTGTTGTCCAGAGTGGCTGCGGCATTTTGCATCCCTATCAGAAACACAATGACAGTTCCAGTTGTCCCTGATCCTATCTAGGGTTCGGTATTGCCAGTATGTTGGGATTTTTTGGCTTTTGTCCTTTTGGGGGGTTTTGTTCTTGTTTTTAGCCATTCTTTTTTGTTTGTTTTGGTTTTGGGCATGTGTGTGTGTTTTAGCCATTCTGATAGGTGCACGCTAGTAACTCATTGTAGTTTTAATTTGCGTTTCTCTAGTGCTAATGATTTCAGCATCTTTTCATGTGCTAATTTGCCGCTCATATATTATCTCTGGTGAATTGTCTAATTAAACCTCTGCTCATTTTTAAAATTAGATTGTTTGTTTTCTCATTATTGAGTTTTGAGAGTTCTTTATATATTCTGGATGTACTGTCTGTGTCAGATAGGTGCTTTGTAAATATTTTCTCCTTGTTGATGGCTTGTTTTTCATTCTCTTAATAGTGGCTTTCAGAGAACAGAAGTGTTTAATCTTGATGGAGCCAATTTATCTTTTTTTCTTTTTTATCTTTTATGGCTTGTGCTCTGAGTACCACATCTGAGATATCTTTGCCCCACCCAAGATTATAAAGTTTGCTCCTTTGCTTTATTCTGGATGTTTTATAGTTTTAGATTCTAT
Organism: Vulpes lagopus; assembly: GCF_018345385.1. NCBI lineage: Eukaryota > Metazoa > Chordata > Mammalia > Carnivora > Canidae > Vulpes > Vulpes lagopus. The sequence continues at coordinate 7,661,181 of NC_054834.1, forward strand.
ATCTAGGTTTATGATCCCATCCTGAGTTAATTTTTAATCTATGCTGCCTGATAGTAGGTTTTTAACTACAATCTAGAAAATGGTAGTCTATAGTTCTAGTCCTAATAATTTTGCCTAAAAACTAAGGAAGAAAGTTGCTTCTCTCCAAACTTTGTGTAAACGGATCAAAAAGTGGAAGAGATAACATTTGGTTAGGTCCCTCCTAAAACAGTAGACAGTTGGGTTTCCTAAACATTTCTTGTTTATCTAGAGTAAATAATCAGTGAGCCCTGCTTTATCATTATACTTATTTTTTATGATTTCGATAAAAATATCCTAGTACAATACTGACTTCAAAATAACTCTTTCATTTGTTTGTTTGTTTTTTAATTTTTTAATCTCCAATTTAAGAGTTGTAGTCCAGTGGCAAGTTTATCTTTTGCATGTGCCCCATACTATTATCTGATAAATTATTAGGAATTATATTAAAAGCCTAAAATTCCCCACAAAAATAATCTAATGTGGTTTGCTCCTCTGACCCCAACCTCTTAGCCCTGGTGATACATTAAGAGGACTGCTAGTTGGTTTTATGACCAAAATGGTTTATATTTTGAGAAATAAATCTCACTATTTATACTAGACAACCAAACAGATAGTGACCGGCTTGTTTGCATAGGTCAATAGTAACAGTTTGAGGTGATTTGGGTTATGTTTTTGTTATGTTTTTGTTTTGTTCTTGTTTTTGTTTTTTAGCAAGATAGAATTAAATGCCTTTAGCTAGATGAGGTGATATTTGAACCCCAAGCTAAAGTGGTGTGTTTTGTATTCAGACACATATTAGGGAGGAGGCTGAAGTTATTGGGCTGGTCACTGAAGGCTTTTAGTTAGCATTACCATTAACAGAGCTGGGCTAAAGAGCTGGCCAAGACAAACTAGGCTCACCTGGTTTGTTGGTTTTATGGTTGGTTGTTTGGTTGGTTGGTTGGTTGGTTGGTTGGTTGGTTGGTTGGTTGATCTGGGGGCTGTGTTTCAGTTGGGGGAGGGGATCAGGGGTCTATTTCCAGCCACCTCAAAGTTTGATGATCTTTAAAAGGTAGATGTGGATACTGTGAGAGCTCTCGTGGTCTGCACTCATGTTCTAAGAGATCAACTGGAATGAAGGAGGAAACTCTCAAATTTCCCTATAAATTATTACCGAGAAGGTGCTCACATCCCCAGGCTGTGGGGATGTGATAGACGTTGGCATTACCTCCTTTCATAGAACAGGCAATGCTGCAGGGTGATGTGGATCAGAGCTGGGCTCTGGATGACATCTCTTGAGGGTCTCTGCCCCATTTCCCAGTGATCCCCACGCCAGGCCTCTGAGGGAGGGAATATCTGCTTTGCTTCTTCCTGCCACTTTATTCCGGCAGGACCTAAAGAAAAATGGCCCCATTGGGGGTAGTAAATGTCCAAAGAGGGGAGTTGAGAGGGCTGGGGAGTGGGGGCTACACAGATCTACCTGGAGCAGGTACTTAGTGAAACAATTCAGTATTAGTTTTAGGACTTGGAGTTCATTTAGCTTCAAATCTCCATTCCACAGGATCTCCTCATCCTTGTGGTAGAAAATTCAAAATATTTCATTTGATTTTAAGTTGACTGAATCCCCTAAAAAGAACTTACAGAAATATACATGAAAATATTCAGAATGACTATGAATGGTGCCATTTGGTAAGAGTGTAATCATTCTTAAAAGTAGAAACCAGCTTGCATTTGTTGTCTGTATTTCTTTTAATTCTGTGAGGAAATGTAAACCATGTACTCATATTGTATTTAAATGGATCATTCCCATGACAAGAATCTGAGAGTGTTGCCAACCACTGGGCATCTAAACCTACATGGGCTGCCAAGAAGAACAGCTACTGACAGCCATTAGGTCTGGACTTCAACAAATCACACGCCCTCCGATGCTTTCTTTGCCCTGGTCATAAAGTAGTGCGTTAACATTTGCTTCGGCTGCCCTCCCACCCGCCCCCCAACCCTCAGGAAGCCGACTCTGAAGATAAATAACACGTTGTGAAGTCTTTGGGGGATGAAAGGTACTAAAAGAACATAAAGGGGCATTAGTGAACCAACCTCCCACCCTGCAAACTCAACCAGGTGAGAAATGAGCACCTATTATTATTAAATAATATTGTCCTGGATAGGAGCCAGGGCGTCCAAGACTCTTTCTCTATAGCACCATTAAGTGCCTGAGAATCAAAAGCAGGCAATTTCCCACCCATAATCAGCCTTTTATTACAAGCCAGTTCTGGGGGGGTGATTAGTCTCTTCCTCAGATTATTTCCACCACCCCTTACCACACCCCCACCGTACACCGTGGCTACGATGTGCACTCCAGGAAGAACAGCACTCCTACCAGTCACCCCCTCCATCCCTGACACATCTCTGCAATTCTAAGTTTCTGTGCTTGTCTAGGACAGCTAGGATTTAACTTCTATCTTTTTCAACTACAGCCTGCCTCCGAGATCCTGTACGTTTGGTTCCACACCACTGTAATACAGCAAATATCGCAATAAAGCAAGTATCATCGCAATAAAGCACTCAAATGAATTTTTTGGTTTTCCAGTGTGTGTAAAAGTCATGTTTACATTATATTGTAGTCTATAAGGTGTGTGATAACATTATATGTAAAAATTAAAAAACAATGTATGTATCCTAATTTTAAAATATTCTATTGACACAGAGATACGACATGAGCAAATGCTGTTGGATAAATAGGCCCCAATAGACTTGCTCAACATAGAGTTCTATCAACCTTCACGTTGAAAAAAACAAAACAAAACAAAACAAAACAAAACAGTATCTGCAAAGGGCAATAGAGTGAAGCACAATAAAATGAGGCATGCCTGTGCGTCCTCCTACTGCCAATCACTGAAGGAAAGCCTTCTGCTTCTAAACACATATGCTAAGAGGCATAAATCTATAATCAGTTTTTTGAAGTGATTACAAAGAAAAAGATATTTAATTTGCTGCAGTAGCAATGAGGCAGAAGATAGAGAGGCCTGGAAGGAAGGCATCTGGCCTTCCTTCCGTAATGGTGTCCACATGTGCCAGGAGCTGGACCCCAGTGAGTGAGGGATGCACAGTGAACTTTGTCGGTTTTGCACAGTGCACCAACTTGGTTAATAAAGCATATTAACCAACCGTACAACAAATGGCTGTAAGAAAACAAATTTCCTTCATTTTACAGGGCCAAAAGGAACATCCAAGCAGACACTCCTGTTTCCATCAAGTATTAGAACATTTTCTCCTCTGAAGAAAACCCTCCCAAGAGAACAATAGAGGAAAGTTGTCTACTAGAGTCCCTCCAGAAGTGTGTCCTCCCAGGGGCAGCAGGCATCAGCAGCTTTGGGAAGGAGCCTCTGCTTTAAGGAGCTCTCCCAGGGATCCTTATGCCTCTTGGTGTAGCCAGCACAGAAACTGAGCAAGAAGTTCCACAGAGGACCTACTCACCCAGCAAACATCAGTGACCCGTCCTCTGTGGAATGCAGCGGTTAAAAGGGACTCCCAATCTTATTCGGAGACAGTGCTGAGTGACACAGTGCAAAACACAGGACAAGGTGCTAGAGCTGCACATGTTCCTGCAGAAGAAAATCCAGCTGGGTTGAGTTTCTAAAAAAAAAAAAAAAAAAAAAATTCCCACAGGGTGGGAGAAAACATCTAAAAGACTATTAGTGAAAGAATATGAATTAGCTAGATAAAGAAGATGGGGAAGGTGTTTATCATAAAGGAAAACTGGGACCAACCTAAATACCCAACAGTAGAAGACTATCGTTAAGCCATTCAAATTTAAATTTGAAAATCATTTTTTTTTTTTGGTCATTATGAACCCATCTCAACTTTAAACAAAATATGAAGCAGAAGCCCAATATGTAAAGTAGTTGAAAACAAAGTTGCACTGTCTGAACTCCAAATGAGGGGATTCTGAGCCCCTTCCCCATTTCTCACAGCCCCCTGTGCAGGAGCTCTGGATAACCCGAGTTTAGGTGACAGGGTGAGAACACTTCTGGAAGAGCATGGAGCCCTAGGGAGACTGCACAGTGTACTACTAAGTGCACGAAGCAGATTACAATCCCAGGCAGCCTCTGGCCAAGGTCATCTTCCAAGGCAAGTGCCCATCCCCAGGCCCAAAGGCTAGACCCAGGGCAGGTATTGGGGTTCGGTAGGGAGATAAGCATGCTGGGTGGTCACACAGTGCTAGGCCCTCATGGGAAGCCAAGGAGACAGGCCAGATGTGGGGCCGGGGCCACAGCTGGCTCTCACTTTGTTGCCACGTTGCATCATGGAACTCAGAGTTGTCCAAGAAGCTGCTTTTGACCCTGGACTTCCAGATTGTTCTGAAAGATTATGAGTCAAGGTAGGAAGAGAGAGTGTGTTTTGTTTAACAGTTTGTTGGCTTGACATTTAACTTTGGAATACTGAGACATATGGTACATGGATCTCAATTTCTGCTTCTAGCCCAGGTCCTGCAATATCACAAGTGAATTATTTTTCTTAAATTGGTGATGCCATCTCTTATTTTCCTTTGGGTCATATGAATAAGTATTTATTTAAGCTTTTATTTTAACCTTTCTGCATAATTACAGTTATACAGCATATAGGGGCACATATAGGGGTGCCTGAGTGGCTGAGTCATTTAAGTGTCCAACTCTTGATTTTAGCTCAGGTCATGATCACAGGATCATGAGACCAAACCCAGGCTCAGCACTCGGTGTGGAGTCAGCTTGAGACTCCTCCTCTCCCTCTGCCTCTATGTCTCCCCACTGTGATTCGGACACACTCTTTCTAAATAAATAAAATCTAAATCAATCAATCAATCAAAGCAGCATATAGTTCAATAATGTCTTTAACCCAATCTGACCTTTTTTTTTTAATCTTACTTGGGGAATTTATTTCGTTTTATTGGATTAGCCAATGATTATCTTATTTATTATCTTCTCTCCCCTTCCTGTTATTTATTATATTGCTTTTTTCCTCTTCTTCTCTTTGTTTTGCTCTATGTTTATCTTCTCCAAAGTTTTCAAACGTAAATGTCCTGTCTCAGTGCTATTTCACATTTTCTGTAAGTTTTTTAAAAAATTTCTCTGTCAAAATAGATAATAAAACACCCAAAATAATATAATGCTGTCAATTATATCTCAATTAAAAATTTTTAATTTTAAAAATATTAAAAATAAAAAGTCCCTTTCTGACTCCTCATAAGTAAAAGAATAAACCATTCCTGTTTTATTTCCTTCACTTCCCATTCTTCACTCATATAAGATGAGGCTTTTAAACCAGACTGCTGTTGTTAATTTTTTTCATCTACATAGTCTTTTTCAGAAATTATTGACATTAAGATTTGATTCTATAATGATATTTATACTTTCTTCTAAATTTCCGTCCTTCAGATTTTAACTTGATTAACATTTCAGTAAGGAGACTAAAATGTGAGTAATTTCTTACTGGAACTTTAGTTGAGATAATTAGATCTGCATGCAAATCTAAAAAATCCTACAGAGAGCCCCCATATATACTTTACTTGATTTCCCACAAGCTCTTGCAAAACTGAGCCATACCTCACTTTATTGCTTTTTGCAAATATTGTGGTTTTTACAAACTGAAGGTGTGTGGCAACCCTGCATCCCCCAACTTTTCCAACAGCATCTGCTCACTTTGTGTCTCTGTGTCATGTTTTGGTAACTTTCGCAATATTTCAAACATTTAATTATTACTATATGTGTTATAGCGATCTGTGATCAGTGATTTTTGATGTTACTTGTTTTTGATGTTACTTGGTGTAATTGTTTTGGGGTGCCACAAACCACGCATATGAGACAGCGTATTTCATAAATGTGTGTGTTCTGACTCTTTCACTGGCTGGCCAGTCCCTCATTTCCCTCCCTCCCTCTCCTCAGGCCTTTCCTATTCCTTGAGACACAGCAATATGGAAATTAGGCCAGCGATTAACCCCACAATGATGGCCTCTAATCGTCTGAGTGAATGGAAGAGTCCTGAGCCTCTCACCTGAAGTCAAAAGCTAGAAATGATTATGCTTAGTGAGGGAGGCATGCTGAAAGCCAAGACAGGCCAAACACTAGGCCTTTTGTACCAAACAGTTAGCTAAGTTATGAATGCAGAGTAAAAGTTCTTGAAGGAAAGTAATAGAGCTACTCCAGTGAGAAACAGCCTTCTTGCTGACATAGGGGCAGGTTTTAGTGGTCTAGATAGAAGATCAAACCAACCACAACATTCCCTTAAGCCAAAGCCTGATCCAAAGCAAGGACCTGACTCTTCAGTTCTATGAAGGCTGAGAGGCTAAAGAAGGTGCAGAGGAAAAGTCTGAAGCTGGCAGAGGTTGATTCATGAGATTTAAGGAAAGAAGCCATCTCCATAACGTAAAAGTGCAAGGTGAAGCAACAAGCTGTGGCACGTTATCCAGAAGATGTAGGTAAGAGAATTAATGAAAGTGACTATAGTAAACAAGATTTTCAGTGGATGCAAAACACCCTTCTATTAGAAGAAGATGCCATCTAGGACTTTCATAGCTAGAGAGGAGAAGTCAATGCCTGGCTCAAAGCTTCAAGCCTCAAAGGATGGACTCCCTGTTATTAGGGGCTAATGTACCTGCTGACTTAAAGTTGAAGCCAATGTTCATTTGCCATGCCCCAAAACATGGGACCCTTAAGAATTATGCTGGAGAGGAGCTAACATGGCAGAGCAGTAGGAAGACCTTGAGCTTGCCTCGTCCCTTGAACACAGCTAGATCGACATCAAATCATTTTGTACAGTTATGAAATCGATCTGAGAATTAGGAAAACAATCTGCACAGTTGGAGGGAGAGAACGTGGCAGATGCAAGGTTTGGAGCCATGAACTGGAGGAGAGAAAAGCCACAGTGCCACTAAGGGGAAGGAGCCCTTTTCATGGGGCAAAGTGAGGGAGAGAGCAGGAGAGAGAGAACAGCAGTAGGGTTCACACAATATGCCATGGTGAGGGGATCCCCGGGTTGCACTAGGAGAGATCACTTCCCTTCCTAGAATACATTTGGAAGAGGATGTTCTGCTTCTCCAAGGACAAAAGGCCTACTGGGAGCCATTGAGAGACCATTTAGCATCAAGGGACAGAAGCTCCCGCAGAGGACAGATAACCTGGATGCAGCTTTACACCATGCATCACAATAGACTCCAGCTATCATGCACACACCGCTGTGCAACTGCTTTTCTAGAATAGAACAATGCCAAGCCCGCCAGGAGGCTCCTCTCCGGGGGAGAGAAGTGATTGCACACCTTGCCAGGCCCTTTAAAATTTGGAACTTTGAATCCCAGCTGCTGGCCAGAGATAAAACACCTGTGGTGCCAGGTATGTCAATGGCCAGGCACAGACAGGTGGAGGGCAGGGAGCTGATGAAAGCCTGGGACATAGGAGAGGAGATGGGTCCCTTTTTCTGTGAGTGTCTCTTGAGTAGTAGTAGCCATGAGTTCCACCGCCGCCTACCCACCAGCACGGTGAACTTTGGGGAGAAACAGTGCCTCCAGGGAGGCTGCAGTCACTTACACCAAACTCCACCCCACTGCCAGGCAGGGGCATCTTTATAATGCAGGTCTGACTGTGAGCCAGCACAGCAAGCCTCCCTCCCAGAACACCGAAACAGGCCCCCCTACCAAGTCTACTGATCAGAGAGTGCTCCAAAGCATCAGCTTTGTTTCTGGTGCAAATAGGACCAGGCTTGTGGTTTTTTATTTTTTGTTTTTCTTTGGTGTAGGGCTAACTTTTTTTTTTTTTTTTTCACTTGTTGGTTTGTCTGTTTCCTTTTCTTGTTGGATCAGGTTTTTTTTTTTTTTTTTTTTTTTTTTTTCTTATTTTCTTTTTTCCTTCTTTCTTATTTTTTTGGAATCAGGCTTCTAGTTTTTTGTTTGTCTGTCTGTTTGCTTTTTCTGTTCCTTTTCTTTTTCTCTTTTCTTAGATCAAGCATTTTATTTATTATTTTTTTAAAAAATTAAGCTTATCTTAACAAAGCATATATAGTTAAGAGTCCTAACACCCACCACTGCAAGCAAGAAGGAACTCTGTGGAGAACTGACCTGTGAGAAAGAGCAGCCAAAACACAACAGCAGAGTGCACACAGCATACACCAGAATCACTTCCTGAAGCGCCAGGCCCTGGAGAGTGTATGACTCCTTCTTAATATAGTATTACTCTCAGGAGCAGGAAACATAACAAGCTTTTATAATACACAAAAGACAGAAATCTAAACATAATAACAATATGGATGAATTCTCTCCAAAAGAAAGACACACAAAAAAATCACCATCTGGGATTTGCTCAAAACAGATATAAGCAGTATATCTGAACAAGAATTTAGAACAACAGTCATAAGACTACTAGCTGGGCTTGAAAGAAGCATAGAAAACACCAGAGAAACTCTGGCTATAGAGATAAACGACCTAAAAACTAGTCAGGCCAAAATAAAAAATACTATAACTGAGATGCAAAACTAACTGGATATAATCACAATGAGGATAGAAGAAGCAGAAGATCAAATAGGTGTTATAGAAGATAAACTTTTTTAATTTATTTTTTTTTAAAAAAAAGGAGATAAAATTATGGAAAATAATGAAACTGAAAAGAAGGGGGGAAAACTATTAGATCATGACTATAGACTTAGGGAACTAGGCAATTCTACAAAGTGCAATAATAAGAGTCCTAATAATCATAAGAGTCCTAGAAGAGGAAGAGCAGAAAAAGGGGGCAGAAGGTTTATTTGAACAAATTATAGCTGAGAACTTCCCCAATCTGGGGAAGAGGACAGGCATTCAGGTCTAGAAAGCACAGAGAACTCCCCTCAAAGTCAACAAAAACAGGTCAATACCTACACATATCATAGTGAAACTTGCAAAATACAAAGATAAAGAGAGAATTCTGAGAGCAGCTTGGGACAAAAGGTCCTTAACTCACAAGGGTAGACACATAAGGTTAGGAGCGGACCTGTCCACAGAAACTTGGCAGGCCAGGAAGGACTGGCATGATATATTCAATGTGCTAAATGGGAAAACCATGCAGCCAAGAATACTTTATCCAGCAAGGCTGTCATTCAGAATAGACGAGAGGTAAAGTGTTTCCAGGACAAACAAAAACTAAAGGAAGTCATGACCACTAAACCAGCTCTGCAAGAAAATACTAAAGGGGACCCTTTGAGTGGGAAAGAGACCAAAAGCAACAGATCAGAAAGGAACAGAGGCAATCTACAGGAACAGTGACTTTACAAGTAATACTAGGCACTAAATTCTTATCTTTCAATAATTATTCTGAATTTAAATGGACTCAATGCTGCAATCAAAAGACATAGGGTATCAAGATGGATTAAAAAACAAAATCCATTGGTACTCTGCTTACAAAAGACTCATTTTAGACTTAAAGACACCTCCAGATTCAAAGTGAGGGGTGGAGAATAATCTAACACTCTAATGGGCATCAAAAGAAAGCTGGAGTAGCCATATTTATATCAGACAAACTAGGTTTTAAACCAAAGACTGTCATAAGAGGGGATTCCTGGGTGGTTCAGTGGTTTAGCACATGCCTTCAGCCGAGGGTGTGATCCTGGGGACCCGGGATCAAGTCCCGCATCAGGCTCCCCGCATGGAGCCAGCTTCTCCCTCTGCCTCTCTATGTCTCTGCCTCTATCTCCTTCTCTCTCTGTCCCTCATGAATAAATAAATAAAATCTTTTTTAAAAAATAAAGACTGTCAAAAGAGATGAAGAAGGACACTGCATCATAATAAAGGTGTCTACCTAACAAAATCTAACAATTACAAATATTTATGCCCCCAATTTGGGAGCAGCCAAATATATAAATCACTTGAAGTAGAATGAGTTTACCAGGAAATTAAAGAAGAAATTTAAAAATTCATGGAAGCAAATGAAAATGAAAACATAAGAATTCAAAATCTTTGGGATGCAGCAAAGGCAGTCTTAAGACAGAAGTATATAGCAACACAGGGCTTCCTCAAGAAGCAAGAAAAGTCTCAAATATACAACTTAGCCTTACACCTAAAGGACCAGCAAAAAGAGCAGCAAATAAAGCCTAAAACCAGCAGAAGAAGGGAAATAATAAAAATTAGAGCAGAAATAAATGTAATAGGAAAAAAAAAAAAACCCACAGTAGAACAGATCAATGGAACTAGGAGCTGATTCTTTGAAAGAATTAACAAAATTGATAAAACCCTAGCCAGACTTATCAAAAAGAAAAGAGAAAGGACCCAAATAAATAAAATCATAAATGAAAGAGGAAATACCACAAACAATATTGCAGATATACAAGCAATTATAAGAGAATATTATGAGCAATTATATGCCATCAAATTGGACAATCTGGAAGAAATGGAAAAATTCCCAGAAACATATAAACTACTAAAACTGAAACAGGAAGAAATAGAAAATATAAACAGACTCATAACCAGCGAGGAAAGGGAATCAGTAATCAAAAATCACCCAACAAATAAGAGTCCAGGGCATGGCTTCCCAGGGGAATTCTATGAAACATCTAAAGGAATTATTCCTATTCTTCTCAAACTGTTCCAAAAAAAAAAAAAAACAGAAATGGAAGGAAAACTTCCAAACTCATTGTATGAGGCCACATTACCTTGATTTCAAAACCAGACAAAGACCTCACCAAAAAGGAGAATTACAATTACCAATATACCTGATGAACACAGGTGCAAAATTCTCAACAAGATGCCAGCTAATCAAATCCAACAATACATTAAAAGGATTATTCACCATGATCAAGTGGGATTTATTCCTGGACCACAGGGGTGGTTTAATATCCACAATTCAATCAATGTGATACACCATTTTAATAAAAGAAAGGATAAGAAGCATACGATCCTCTCAATAGATGCAGAAAAAGCATTTGACAAACTACAGCATCTGTTGTTGATAAAAGCCCTCAACAAAATAGGGATGGAGGGAACATACTTCAACATCACAAAGGCCATATACAAAAGACCCACAGCTAATATCATCCTCCATGGGGAAAAACGGAGAGCTTTTCTTCTATGATTATGGACAAGACAGGGATGTCCTCTCTCATCATTGTTATTTAACATAGTACTGGAATTCCTAGCTTCAGCATCAGGTAACAAAAAGAAGTAAAAGACATCCAAATCAGAAAGGAAGAAGTCAAACTTTCACTATTCACAGATGGTATGATACTCTATGTAGAAAACCCAAAAGACTCCACCAAAAAATTGCTAGAACTGATACATGAATTCAGCAAAGTCACAGGATATAAAATCAATGTACAGAAATCTGTTGCCTTTCTCTACACCAACAACAAAACAGCAGAAAGAGAAATCAAGGAATCGATCCCATTTACAATTGCACCAAAAAAGGTTTTTGGTAGGCTAGGAATAAACCCCACCGAAGACATAAAATATCTGTCCTCTGAAAACTACAGAACATTTATGAAAGAAATTGAAGAAGACACAAAGAAATGGGAAAACATTCCATGCTTATGGATTGGAAGAACAAGCACTGTTAAAATGTCGATACTACCCAAAGCAATCTATACATTCTATGTAATCCCATCAAAATAACACCAGGGGTCTTTGCAGAGCTAGAACAATTATAAAATTTATATGCAACCAGAAAAGATCTCCAATAGCCAAAGTAATGCTGAAAAAGACAAGCAAAGTGGGAAGCATCACAATTCCAGACTTCAAAGCTGTGATCATCAAGACAGCATGGTGCTGGCATAAAAACAGACACACAGATCAATGAAAGACAATAGGGAACCCAGAAATGGACCCACAACTGTATGATCAACTAGTCTCCAACGAAGTAGGGAATAATCTCCAATGGAAAAATGACAGTCTTTTCCAAATACTGTTGGGAAAACTGGACAGTGACGTGCAGAAGAATGAAACTGGGCCACTTTCTTACACCATACACAAAAATTAATTCAAAATGTATGAAAGACCTAAATGTAAGACAGAAAACCACCCAAAGCCTAGAGGAGAACACAGGCAGCAACCTCTCTGGCCTCAGCTCCAGCAACTTCTTACTAGACATGTCTCCGGAGGCAAGGGAAACAACAGCAAAAGTGAACTATTGGGACCTCAACAAGATAAACACTTCTGCACAGGGAAGGAAATAATCTAACAAAACTAAAAGGCAACCAATAGAATGGGAGAAGATATTTGCAAATAACAGATAAAGGGTTAGGATACAAATTCTATAAAGAACTTATCAGGGACGCCTGGATGGCTCAGTGGTTGAGCATCTGCCTTCGGCTCAGGGCATGGTCCCCGCGTCCTGGGATCGAGTCCCGCATCGGGCTCCACGTGGAGCCTGCTTCTCCCTCTGCCTGTGTCTCTGCCTTTCTTTGTGTCTCTAATGAATAAATAAATAAATCATTAAAAAAATAATTCTCTAGAGAGTTGCTGCATACATCAATACTTTGTTCCTTTTTATTGTTGAGTAGTATTCCATGGGATAGATGTACCACACTGAATGTCATTCATCTTCTGAAGGACATCCGGGCCTACTACAAATCAAAATTCTATGAACATTCATGTTTTATGTGAACATAAGTTTGCATTCCTCTGGGATGAATCCCGGGAATGCAATTACTAAGTCATAAGTAATTGCATGTTTAGTTTTATAAGAAACTGCCAACTTGTGTTCCAGAGTGGCTGTACCATTTAACTCAAGCAATTTTAAAAAGAAAGATACAAATTTATATTCTCTGGGCTCTTCCTTATCTCAGAAGATCTCTCTGTTGCCTTCACACTTATGATAAATTGGCTGGAAGAATATACTTGTTTCATAATAACGTTTCCTTAAAGTTCTGTAGAATTTGTTCCAACATCTTCTAATAATCTATGTTTCAGAGAAATCTGCATCCAGCTCAATTTTTGTTTCTTTGCAAGCAACCAGTTGATCCTATTTACTCACTTTATATGATGCTTTCTGTTTCTTTGCTTCAAAAAACCACAAGGGGAGCGCCTGGGTACCTCAGTTGGTTGGGTGTCTGCCTTCAGCTCCGGTCATGATCCCAGGGTCGTGGGATCGAGCCCCACATTGGGCTTCCTGCTCAGCAAGGAGCCTGCTTCTCCCTTTCTTCCCTTCTCCTGCTCACTCTTGCTATCTCTGTGTCTCTCTCAAATAAATAAAATCTTTGAAAAAGACAAAAAATAATTTTAAAAACCACAAGGTATATTAAAATGGTCTCTTCAATGATATTACCTGTAATATTGTATATTTCAGCTCTATTTTTAGACCTTCGTTTTAGCACAAAGACTTTCTCAATTGCTTTGGATCACCGAGTGTGCTGTTTTGAGCACATATTCTATTTACACTGTCATCATTTCTTCTACTTGTTCTTCATTCCGAGAGGGCATCTCAGCTTCTTCTCATGCGTCAATGATTCACTTCTCCACAGTGTCAATCCAGCTTTTGAGCACCTTCCACAGGGTTTAAATTCTCTTCCGTAATTTAGAACCCATCTCAAACCTCCCATATCACATATAACTTCTTTTCATATTGTCCCATTGCCTTAACCACAAAGAATCCTCCCATTAAATCTCTCCGCACCTGCCTGCTTCAAGGGGTCATAACTTCTCATACTCAGTTGAAGCTACTGACTATGCTCCTTTTCTCCCTGGTTCTTATAATAAGTCATTTTCATAGACTTGTTTTCCCCCTGAATTTCAGGATGATGTTTCTTTCCCTTGTGCTGCAATATTTAAACCTTTCTTTTGGGATCCCTGGGTGACTCAGTGGTTGAGCGTCTACCTTCGGCTCAGGGTATGATCCTGGAGTCCTAGTGTAGAGTCCCACATCGGGCTCCCTGCATGGAGCCTGCTTCTCCCTCTGCCTGTGTCTCTGCCTCTGTGTGTGTGTCTCTCATGGATAAATAAATAAGATCATGAAAAAAATAAATAAATAAACTTTTAATCGAAGTAAAATCCACACAACACAAAATGTACCATTTTAACTACTTTAAAGTGTACAATTCAGGGGCTTTTAGTACATTCACAATGTTCTACAACCATCCACTGTCTAGTTCCAGAACATTTGCAATGCCCTGAAAGGAATCCCTGCATCTGTGAAGTAATAACTTCCCACTGTCCTCTACCCCTGAGTCCCCAGGCACCTCTAATCTAGCTTCCATCTCTCTGGATACATCATATAAACAGCCTCATGTGATATGTGGCTTTTTGTGGCTGGATTTTCTCACTTAGCATAATGTGTTACAGTACTTGTTAATGTGAAATTTTCAGTTTTGATCATTATTCTCACCTACGTAGATTAATCTGGCCACCATGCCTGTGAAGAGATACCATGGCTGAATTGCCACCCTGGCGCTGGCTCGGTGGTTGGGATAAGCTCCTCTGTTCCTCATCAGGGGAGCTCAGAGATGTGCCAAGATCTTATCCCAGTCCCCGGTGTCTGCTGGCTTTCATCTAATATAGTTCTGCCGGAATCACACGGAACATCTCTCCTCTCCACGGACTAATTGAAAAGCCTGAATTATTTTCAGAAAGGTAGTTTCTTTGACCAGTTTAAATAAATGTTTGATAATAGCAGCTTTGAAAATTGGCTCCTTCTGGAAAGCTAGAGAGCAGAAAGAAATGTTTCGAAATAACAAGAATTCTGGGTTGGAGATAGCTTATGTAGATGCAAGGCAAAATAGCACAGTACTCAAGAACTGAGGTTCAGAGGTTCAGAAATCTGGCCATCTTGGTTGAATGTTGTCCTGTCACTTACAGAAGACCACACACAAGTTCCGTAACTGCTCTGTACCTATTTGGGTGGAGGGAAATAGTTAATACTTCACTGCATCATCTGGGGATTAAATGAGCTAATACATTTAGCACATAGACGTGCAGGGGGAAAAAAAACAGACGGACAACTATTACATTAAAAAATAGTTTATAACTATTAAATTAAGGTGTGAATTCTTAATTAAATCATAAGACAGATTATATCCAAGTCCCATATTTTGTGCCAATTCAGACAGCCCATGATTTGTTCAGATTTCTAGTACTTTATTTATTTATTTATTTATTTATTTATTTATTTATTTATTTATGTTTAATAATAAATTTATTTTTTATTGGCGTTCAATTTGCCAACATACAGAATAACACCCAGTGCTCATCCCATCAAGTGCCCCCCTCAGCGCCCGCCAACCAGTCACCGCACACACCCCCTCCTCCCCTTCCACCACCCCTAGTTCGTTTCCCAGAGTTAGGAGTCTTCCATGTTCTGTCTCCCTTTCTGATATTTCCTACCCATTTCTTCTCCCTTCCCCTCTATTCCCTTTCACTATTATTTATATTCCCCAAATGAATGAGACCATATAATGTTTGTCCTTCTCCGATTGACTTATTTCACTCAGCATAATAGTGTTCAACGTACAAAAGAAGAGAATAGGAACTCAACATTTCTGATTTTTTTCTTCTAATCACAAAGATCTTCCTTTCTCTCCTCCCAGAAATATCCTTATCCAATACCATCTACGTTTTTTGGCAACTCATAATAAGCATACTACACTTTTCACTATGACACTACTACGTTCCACGGGGGTGAACCAGACAAATGTGTCCTCAGTCAGGGCCCCTCTCTGCCTGGTCCAACTCTGCCCATCTTCTCAGAGCAGACAGAGCAATTATATCAGCAATTATGGCTCGGCCCTTTGGAAGGCCGAGAAGCTAGGTCCCTCAGGTGCAGCCAATGGGAAGGACACCTCTTCTAAAGAATCCAGCTCTACCTTTCCAAGAATCAAACTGAGTTTTTTTATTCTTTTTCTTTTTAGCCAGAATTCTCCACTTCTATCACTGCAGGAAAGGACATGTTGTAGACTCTTCTTTATTCCTTACTTTTGGCACAGTCGTATTTGGGCAAGGACCTGGGCATATATTTCTGTAAAGGAAGATTATTTTCCAGGAGAAGAGTTGACAATACTTGGAAACCTAAGGCCTTCTAAAAAGATCTATATCTGGGGAAGCACAGCAGGGAAGATAGATTCAGGGAGGATCCACATTGCAGAGAACAGGAGATGAAAAGGTCATGGAGGCCTTTGGGTTTTGCACATTAGGAAGGAGCCACTTACCTACCTCATTAGATAAAAGACTTCCAATGCCTTCAAGAAAAGTGATGGGGAAGGGATGTTTCTGCCTATTTGAGGTTTTCAGAGCTAAAAATAGCACAGATTTTTAAAATGTTGTATGTGAGAGACAAGTGCTGTACAGTGATATCATCCCGGCCAAAGGATCATATCCCATTTAGAGCCTTGTGGATTGATCATCTTGGCTCTGATTTTACAAATGGTCAAGGCTCTGAGCCCTGAGTGCCTTAATTACTCTGTAAACAAAAATATCTAATTCAGAAAATAATACAGATGATTAAATAATGCAGTTGCCCTTTACCCCCATATTATAAGGGAAAGATCCTGAATGGAGAGCCCTAGAATCAGATCCAGCTTTGTTAGTCCCTAGGCATTTGCTTTTCCCATATTATGTAAACTCTCAGAGTTCTGGTTTCCTCAGTTCCTAGTACATGGACCAGTACCAATGGGTAGCAGTTAGCTGTGTGAATGGAGTATGATTAATCCTACTAGGATTTTTGGAGAAGCCTACTTAAGAAAAGATGGGTCAACAAACTGAAGGGTATCACAAAAATGTAAAGTATTGTCATTATTTAAATCAATAATAATGGTAATCTAAAACTGATAAAGCACTTAAGAAAAAAAAGAAGTCCTATTTTTCAGTAAACCAAAATACTGCCTTCAAATCCATGCACCTAAATCATGATTTTTTAAATTGTGAGTTCCACAAAATCCAAACACACTTAGAATATGTTTTGAAACATAATAGTTCAAGACAGTAGTTTTTGATTCTGATCGGAAGTAGTAAGTTAGAAGGTTGGAGAGGCTGGGGAATTGAGAGGGGGCAGTTTCAAGCTGACCATAAGAAAGAAGACTGGGAAAAAACTATTAAAACTTCTGGATTTGTGGAGCAGATTATGATTACGTAATTCAGGTCCAAGTATCTCCCTCTTAGCCCTCTGGGTATTATTTTATGATAGCATTTTGCAACAACTGATTTTAATAACAATGATGAAGACAACTTAATTGGTACGAGGATACCCTAGTTAAAAGGCAAAGAAATGATTAGTACGCACCTTTGGAACAATTTCCATTAGAAGGGCTTCTTTAAAATGTTGGTCCTTTAAAGAACAATTCTCAACATGTGGTGGGGGAGTGTTACATCACTCTAGATCGCATTCCCCAGGAGTCAGGTTCTCTCTGCCTTACAGGTCAGTAATAAGTGAACCTACTAACCTCAAACAAGACCTTTGCCTTCCCTTCTACACCCAGGATACTCCTGCTCAATAGTTCCTGAAGTATAGGTACTTGAGGCCCCTGCTAACACATCCAAAAGTCGCTTTGTGAGTTCTGATGGGTAGGTAATTCACGATTCCAAAGATCCTTACTACTGGGAGTTATGTAGTTAAAACTCCCTAATTGAGATGCTAAAGATCATTAAACTCAGTGTTTGTTCATAGACTAAATTGAGCAATTCCTTGAGTTTACTGAGGATTCTCAATCAGTATTCTTCTGAATAGATAGATGGTGGTCACTGGAGGCTCTCTGACCTGCAAAGGTCCTACTGTGCATTCACATGTAGATTCCCAAGGTCCAGTTGGAGGTAGGGAGTTCCACTCTGCTAGTAGTTTGTCAGTTTTGCTCTCTTGAGTCAGTTGCATTTCTTAATTGCTGTTGTTTTCACTTTTTTAAATATAAATTACTCCTTAACCTCTGTTATTATTTCATTGTGTTGTGGGTTGTTTGGTTAGTCCTACCGCATGGCGAGACACAGTTGCATCAACATTTCTGACATAAAACTTCCAATTACTGGGCTTCACCACATGCATGTATTGTATTTCAAACATGACTCATTCTCCATTACTAAAACATATAGAAAAAAAATCCTCCTACATTTTGTTTTGCACAATGCCTGTGCATTTGTGCTGTTTATACTATTAAGGTAACCATAATGAAATTACTGGGCTATTTTTTAAGTTTATAGAGCATAATTCCATAATATAAAACTGACAGAAGCTAATAATTTCTCCTGTAAAGTAAATAATAAGCAATTCCTATACGCTTCGAGCAAGTTTACTTGTGTAGTTTATCCCTCTCTGATTCTTTGTCATCCCCAAATTATTTTCTACTAATACGATGGGAGGTGATACAGCCAAGGTTGGGGGAAGAAAGGGGTCCTCTAAACTACCAAAACCATACCACCCTCCCCAGAATGCATCATTCTATGCAGAGTCCAGATAACTAAGGTAGAGGCACACATGGAACCTTGTCCAAAACTTCGTTGCTCAAGAGCCTCACAAACAAGCTGTCAACAGACATGTGTGGCTGTTATGCAAACAGAGTCTCCTGACTCTCCTGGCTGGTAATCTGAACCAGGAGAGGAGAATTTACCTCTGGATCATTTGTATCAGCCCAAGGTTCTCCACTCACAGGAGGAATTTACATTCCCCAGAATGCACCGTGGTGCCCACCACCCAGCTCAGCTTCCTCCCCACCCTCCCCATGGAGGCCTATTGGAACTTCTCTCTCCCTTGCAGATGCAAGGCAGGCTTCCTCTCCCTCGGCTGCAATGCCTACACCCAACCTAGGTCCTGTCCCTCAGTCTTACTTCTTTTCATGGATATTATAAACAAACCAACACACGTTTCTCTTTCGTTATGACCTTAACTGCCGCATCTACGCCGCTTTGAAGATTTTCCCTGGATAGTCCACCTTGGGGGTGTTCTAATCCACTTTTCATACCTGTTTCATGCCTGTTTCATGGGCAGAGCTTCCAGCACATTCCCAGGATTCACTGTGTACAATTCATCTCCCTGGCTTACAGGGCCCCACTGCCCTCTGGTCCCTTCGAGATCAAGAAGTTATAGAGAAGGGCAACTATACAGTAAAGTGATGACCACTTAGCTTTCTGGTTGGGACAAACCCGGGCTCTGAGTCACAGAGTGGGGAAGCGAGGGGTGAGTGAGTGTCTTCTCTCCTTCCTTCATTTCACAAGCAGGAATGTCATGTTCCCACAAGGGGATGGGATCCTCATTGTCAAACCCATCTCCGCTGTTCTTGCGGTTTCAAAATTTCTCGGATTCTGCAGCAATACCTTGGCTGTATTACCCCCCCAACGTATTGTAGTAGAAAACAATTTGGGGATGACAAAGAATCAGAGAGGGATAAACTACACGAGTAAACTTGCTCGAAGCGTATAGGAATTGCTTATTATTTACTTTACAGGAGAAATTATTAGCTTCTGTCAGTTTTATATTATGGAATTATGCTCTATAAACTTAAAAATAGCCCAGTAATTTCTTTTTCTTTGAGAAATATCTGTGTATTTTTGCACCATTTGGGGACTTGTAGTGATGTTAGAAAAGGTCAGACGCTATCGCTTTTTTGCAAAGTATATTTAACAAAGTATTTAAATTGAAAGGGGGAACATTCCTTTCCAACAGGCTTTTTTTAGCATCTTCATCCACAGTCCTATTAGAAGGACTAGAAAAAAAATTATAGCATCTCTGAAAACCAAGGATCATAGGCAAAATTTTGAAAAATTCTTGGCAGTATTGCTAAATTACTACCAAGCATATGTAGTTGTATTGAGAAACAGAACTGGTTTCTACATGCTTTACCCTTTGAACTCTAAGATCGCCTTTCACAAAATAGGTAGGAAGAAGTTTCAAACTCCCCCACTATCTACTCCTAACTGGGACATCCATGGTCTGCAAATGATGGAAAAAAGAAGAAGAAAATCCATTTAGCCATCTCTGCCAAGATACCGATTTATAACACAAATATTTTTGCTTACCAAATCCATTCAGCAGCACCTCCATCAGCATTCTTTTTCTATATCTTTTAATGATTTTAGTTTTTCTTTTAATGATTTAATTTATTCATCCAACAGAGAGAGCAGAAGCAGGGGGAGCAGCAGTGGGAGAGATTCCCCATAGAGCAGGGAGCCCAACTCAGGGCTGATCTCCAGACCCTGGGATCATGAACTGAGCTGAAGGCAGACGCCCAACCAACAGCCACCCAGGTGCCTCTTTTTCTATATTTGTCCAGAGGTTCCAGCTCATAGGAGAAAAAGGTGTGTTTCATGGACAGAGCACCCTGTCTGTTTGGAAGCGGCATTGTTTTCGTTGGCTGTGGTACCAAGCAAGAGAGCCGCCCAGTCCTACAACTGATTCTCTGATAATGTAAATGACAGCCATATACCAAAACCTACCCTGTTCAGTTGGACTCGTCTCTGTCCTATGCCCAAGCCAAGAAACAGAAGAGTCAATCTTATCTGCAGGTAGGTCGTTCCTCTCACATCAAACACGGCAGGTGGAGCAAGATCGGAAGAGCCCAGGGAGTGTGCGCCCTGGACTGAGCGCTTCACATGTTTGTGTCTGTGGAAGGAACTTCTGTTCACATAAAACATAAAGGTTTCCCACTTCTGAGAGAACCGGGCAAGAACAGGTGAATACTCAGCTTGAATCCAGAAGAATAAAGGCCTGTTGGAAGGGAACAGAGTGCATTGGCTTCCCCGCCTGCTTTCCAGCTGGGAGAAGTCTTCATGCACTCAGTGCAAGTGCCCGGAACCAAGGGTCTGGATGGGTCTTGTGTGATTAAAGGGTGATTAGAGGGAAAACAGCCCCACTATCACGCAGCGTGGGGGTGGCAGGGGTGGGGAGGTGGGGGCCGAGGGGGCTACGCCCAGCACTGCAGAGAGAAAAGCATTACCTGGAAGTTGTGCGGCCACAGTTCACCTCTCAAAATCATTTTTGACAGGAGACACAAGAACATTTCAAAAAAAGGGCTTCCTGGTGTTCTCAATAAAGCAGGCATGCACGGCTCCTGGAAGAGGGAGAAGAGGCTCATCTGGAAAGATCAAAGACAAGGAGGAGATGCAAAAGCCACCGCCTGAGAAGCAGGCCAAGGGGTAAACCAGAAGCCAAGCAAGGCTAATTTTGAAAAAACTACAGCAGTGCAAATTAAAATACACACGGCAGGATTAAGGGTAATTTTCATTTTATTATTCATGGTTTTCTGAATTAGCTCGGTTTTTTAAAGTAACGATTCTTTCATAAATAGGAAAACTAAGGGTAATTAATAAAGCTACTGCATTTTAATTATAAAAGCAATATCATAACAGAATAGAAAAACTTAACAAGAGAAAAGATGTAAAACTCGACAACCCATTGCCACAGTCGGGATCCTCTTCCTTATTTCTTTCATACTTCCATTTTATGTTTTAATCATGCTATTAATAAATTTGGGGTTTTTTATGTTTTTAATTTATGCTATTTGGAACTTCTGTTCATTCTATTTTGCTGCAGGATCTTCACAAGTGTTCATTTAATAGCTGCAAAACATTTCACCAAACGGCTATTCGGTAATATGCCTCATGGATCTCTTACTGACGGACACTGAAGTGACTTTCGAAGTTTTAAATTATAAGTGATTACAAAATAAACACCTTTGTATATGCGACCTTTTCATTCTTTTAGATTCATTACTTAGATTGAGCAATTATTATTTTCGTTGAATCCTAACAACAACACCTCTAGGGGCACTTGGGTAGCTCAGTCAGTTAAGCATCTGCCTTGAGCTCGGGTCATGATCCCAAGTTCCTGGAATGGAGTCTTGAGTCAGGCTTCCTGCTCAGCAGAGAGTCAGCTTCACCCCTGCCTCTACCCCTCCCCTGCTCATTCTTTCTCTCTCTCAAATAAATAAATAAAATCTAAAAAAAAAAAAAACCATACAGGGATCCCTGGGTGGCGCAGCGGTTTGGCGCCTGCCTTTGGCCCAGGGCGCGATCCTGGAGACCCGGGATTGAATCCCACGTCGGGCTCCCAGTGCATGGAGCCTGCTTCTCCCTCTGCCTGTGTCTCTGCCTCTCTCTCTCTCTCTCTGTGTGACTATCATAAAATAAAAAATAAAAAAAAAAACCATACACACACATCTAAATCAGATATTCTTACCATCTTCACTTTGTAGAAGAGATAATTCAGCTTTAGAGAAGGTAAGCACTTTCCTAAATTCTCACTGTTAATGTGGTGGAAACATGCTCCTCGAGGCAGGCTGCAGGGTCAATTGCTTTCCCAAACTGGTTCTTTGCAGATTAGCGCTGCCAATTGCCATGCCTAACAGTTCCCACTTTATGCCACCCTTACCAGCAATTGGGTATTTATGTCCCATTTTTGGTGATTTAACAAGCAAGGTGGGGTTGGGGGCTAATATCAAATTTTTTGTCTTGATGTTAGCAAGCTACACAATGACACAATTTTCTTTGGTGATTATTTAGATCATTAACAGGATTATCTAAATGTGGAGCAACGCCTTCAAATGATGAGTAACTAAATTCACCCCTGCTCATAGTACAGGTTCATGTAAGCTGCATCGACTCAAAACAAAAACCAAAGCAGAAACAAAAACAAAAAGCCTGAACATACTTAAATTAAAATTGTTCCAATAAAATTAATGCATTGAAAGTAATCTGTACAGCAGGTGGATGCAATGTTGTCGATAGAAGCTAATGGACTAAATAGCCTCTTCGAAACATTGTAGAAAGGAAATCCTGGGGATTCACTGAACAGGGGTTTTGGCTGGAAAGCCACAACTCGACATGCAGATTTCTACATAACAATAATCATAACAGCCTCGTGCAGCTCTTCCATTACCTTATACGTATAAAAGTTGTCCACATTCTCAGAAGGAAAGACAATTTGTAAGCTATTACCAAAATGAATTAGGGAAGAGAGAATAAAATAAACCACCTATACTGACATAACATGAAGGTCGCAAAGTACAGATCTCACCCCAACGTGCTTATCAATTCCTAATTGTAAAATACCAAAGCCATCAAGTGACTAATTTATGTTTGCCATAAGAATGAGAGCCTTTTACATTTTGGTCTGGGGACGCTTCTCAAAGTATATCCCATTCGTTGCTGGCTTCCTCCTTCCTCTCTGACCAGGTCAAGTTCAACGTGTTTCAAGGCATCATGGACTCCCTGTTCCAGTCCTTCAATGCCTCCATCTCCGTGGCCAGCTTCCAGGAGCTGTCAGCTTGTGTCTTCAGCTGGATCGAGGAGCACTGTAAGCCTCAGACCCTGCGGGAGATCGTGATTGGTGTTCTGCACCAGCTGAAGAACCAGCTGTACTGACCTGGCTCCTAGAACCTGCAGAAGAGCCAACAAGAGGCCTGAGTCTCCTACTTGGCCACAGAGCTACCGGGCTTATGAGATTGGACTGTGATACTGCACACTGGTCCACTGGTTCTCAGTGTTCCTCTCCCATGAAAATCCTCCCATGGAGCCCTTCAGTGGAACATAGTAGAAGGTGGGGCCTTCACATGTGAACCACGGACCGAGCAGAGGCAACACTGTGTAGTGCCCTTCACACTTCCATATCCACGAATAGGCACTGCTGCTCTCTGCCTCCCAAAGCCCTCTGACTGCCTTACCACCTCCATATTGTGGGCACTTGGCCTTGGACCCAATTGTTGCTTTGCAACTGCTTCCCTGGACATGATGCTTTAGGTCTTCCCATGCTCCCAGGCCCACCCCTTACTCTTTTCTTTCACAAAACAGCCACACTTACCTAGCTTTGCCTACTCCCACACAGCATCCCAGCTCAGAGAAGCAACTATTCAATCTAACACAAGCCCTTAGTCTCCAACTTTCTCAGCATGGAAGATCTAAAAACCAGAATCCCATGGGTGGTAAATCTTGGGCAGAATAAGATAGATTAAGTAGTTTGAAAAGGTCAGAAGCCTAGAGGCCAATGGAGAACCTAAAACGATTGGAGAACTCTTTATGGAAGTTTACTGGACACCTATATGTTTTAGCTCTAAAATGAACACAGAAGGTGTTACAAAAATGCAAGAGGCAAATGACCAATAAGAATATGACAAAATTGTCAGGGTGCCCATGTGGCTCAGTGGTTGATCATCTGCTTTTGGCTCAGGGTGTGATCCTGTGGTCCCGAGATCAAGTTCCACATCAGGCTCCCCAAAGGGAGCCTGCTTCTCCCTCTGCCTGTGTCTCTGTCTCTCTCTCTGTGTGTTTCTCATGAATAAATAAATAAAATATTTTTTTTAAAAGTCTGACAAAATTCTCAACATCACATCACTAGGAAAATGAAAATCCAAACCACAATACTATATCACTTCATAGCCTTTAGGATGGCTACTATTAAAAATAATAAAAACAAAACAAAAAAACAACCAAAAAAGAAACCCAGAAAATAACAAGTGTTGGCAAGGATGTGAAGAACTTGGAACCCTTGTGTACTGTTGGTGGGAATGTAAAATGCTGTAGCTCCTGTGGAAACAGGTTATGATATGGAAGGGCAGTGCCTCAAATAATTAAATACATAATCACCAAATGATCCAACCATCCTGTTATGAGTATATATCCCAAAGAATTGAAAGCATAGTCTCTCTCTTTTTTAAAGATATTATTTATTTATTCATGAGAGACACACACACAGAAGCAGAGACATAGGCAGAGGGAGAAGCAGGCTCCCCATAGGGAGCCTGATGTGGAATTCGATCCCAGGACCCCGGGATCACTCCCTGAGCCAAAGGCAGTCGCTCAACTACTGAGCCCCCCAGGTGTCCCGGAAAGCACAGTCTTGAAGAGATATTTGCACAAGGTGGAAGGACTACAAGAGCCCATCAAAGGGTGGATGAATAAAGAAAAAATGTGGCACACACGTGAGCGAGCACACACACACACACGAATACTATTCAGCCTTATAAAGGAAAGGAACTCTGACACATGCTACAACATGGATAAAACTCAAGGACATTATGCTCAGTGAAATAAGCCAGTCACAAAAAGACAAACACTGTGACCATTTGACTACTTAGGGGTAGTCAACATCACAGAGTTTGGAAATCGAATGCCAGGGGCTGGGAGTTGTTGGTTAATGGGCAACACTTCAGTTTTGCAAGATGAAAAAGTCCCAGAGATTGGTTACACAACAATATCAATTGTATATGACACCGCTGAACTGTATACTTAAAAATGATTAAGAAGGTAATAAATAAGATGACTAACAACGTATATTGCATATGTGCTGTATTCCAGGCTCTATTTTAAGTGCCATGCCAGGAAAGCATCTTGAAATACAAATGCCTGTGTTTTTCTTCTCTTCTTTTCCTTGTACAGCTCCCACAGAACCTGAAGGCAAAGGGGGACAGTTGAAACACAGAGAAAAAGAAATAGTGTTCAGTTTTTTAGCTTCCAAAATAAGCTCTTGATCCCAGATCAGAAACAATACTTTTGAGAGCCAAAGTTTTTGATATGCAAGAGGAAGGCTTTCAAGAGAAGAAAAGGCTATTAAGAAGCAAAAAGAGAAGGCCTTAGAGAAAGGAGGGCAGAGCATTTGTGCCAGAGGAGGGATTGAAAAGAAGATGGAGGAAGACCAGACTCCCACGCTCTACTCCCACCCCCAAGAAGGACAGAGTAGATGCAGTTCAACCTTTCTTGAAGACTGGAACATTCCAGCACAGAAGTAGAAGGGGCCCTGGAAGGGAACCAGCTGTGCAGGCCAGCCAAGGCCCCAAGCCCATCATGCTCCAGCAGCAGAGAGAATGGAGGGCCCTGGGAGCCCCAGAAGCTGGCTGTGGGGTGACCCCACAAGACCTGCACACCTGTGGCAGGGTCATTCGTGAGCCCTGTCCACCTGTCTCACTCTCTCAGACGCTTTCCTGCAGGTTCTACAGTGCAGGGGTTGAAAGGATGCTCTACTATTATAACAGCACCAGACTCCGGGCAGGTTACTTAACCAATGGGTCTTCGAAGCAGAGCTGGTGTGTGTGCATGTGACACACAGAGAGGGTTGTTCTAGGACAGAATCTGTAGGAGGTGAAGGAAGCGTGGAAGAAGGAAGAAAGAGAGGTTCTGGGAAGGTGGGCAATTGGGGTGCTGCTGAAGTGCAGCCTTGAGAGATTCCACCCTGAGAGGAATTCCACAGTAGGTCATCAAAGAATCAGCAGTGGCTCAGGATTTAGTGAAAGACAGAACAGCTTAGAATTTACGAGAATGAAAGAAAGGACACGAATCTCCCCCAGAAGGAATGCACTGTTGTCAGGAATATCTACAATTAAACTGATCTTGGTGAAATTACATACCTCAAAGATAAAAAGAAAATATTAAAATCTCACAGAGAGGAGAGACCAACTCTCCATGTCCAGCATTTACGGAGACAGCAGGTTTCCTACGAGTAAGAGCTGAGGCCCAAAGCCTAGGAGGTAATGTCTTCAAAGTGCTGAGAAGAAGGAGGAGGAGAAGGGGAGAGAGGATGAGGGGGGAGGGAGAGAGGAAGAAAGGAGAGGCAGAGAGGAAGAAAGGAGAGGCAGAGAAAGGGGGCAGGAAGAGGTGGTGAAGGGGGAGGAGTAGGAGAGGGAGAAGGAAGACAGGGAAGGGGAGGAAAGGAGATAGAAGGAGGACTAGGAGGGGGAAAAGAGGAAGAGGGAAGGGGAGGAGGAAAAGGGGTGGGGGAAGAAGGACTGGGAGGGAGAGCTGGGGCTGGGGAGAAGGAGAATTGAGAGACAGAGAAGGGGAGGGGGAAAGGAGAGGAGGAGAAGGAGGAAGGAGAAAAAGAAGAAGGAGAGGGGGAGAAAGAGGAGGGAGATAAGGAGGGGAGAAGGAGGACTGAGGAGAGGATGAGGGGGAGGGATAGAAAGAGGACTAGGAGGGGGGAAAAGGAAGAGGGAAGGGAAGAAGGAGGGGGAAGAAGGAGGGGAGAGGGTGGCCTGGGCGGGGGTGGGGGAGGACTGAGAAGAGAAGAAGGGAGAGGAGGAGAAGGAGGAGGGCAAGAGGAGAAGGAGGGGGAAGAAGGCGGAGGGTGAGAAAGAGGATTGAGAAAGGGAGAAAGGGGAGGGGAGAAGGAGGACTGGGAGGGTGAGAAGAGGGAAGAGAAGGGGGGAGGGGGAGGGAGGAGAGGGAGAGGGAGAAGAACATATTCCCCAGAGATTTCTACATTTCACTAAAAGGTTACTGAGGAATAAGAATGAAATAAAGCCATTTTCAGTCATTCAAAAACTAAAACAGAATACTACCAATGGACTCTTCCTGAAAGAAATACCAAGGGATGAGATTTAGAAAAAAAAAAAAGTCAACTGCAAGAAGCAATCACAAGGCAAAACACAACAGTGATTTAACTAATTATTCACCAAGAATATAACAGCCTTATGAATATGACTCAATTTTGGATTAATCCAAAATGTAGACAAGAGGGAAGAATTTGAAAAAGTATTTGAGTTGCTAAAATATTTGGTTCTCATCGGGGGTGGGGGGACCACAGATACTGACTTATCTAGTGTTTCATGAGAACATAAAGTGAAAAGTTTGCGGTAAAAATTGGAAGATAACTACTGAAAGTCGAAATACCAGGAACAGCTGGTGCAAAGTGAACATATTTCCTTAGTCACAATGAGGAGGGAAAGAACAGAGGCAAGGGGGGAAAGGATAAATGAAAGGCACGAAACAAGACGGCACAAATAAGTGTGGACTTATCAAGGATCATGATGAACGTCAACAAACTGAACTCATCCATCAAATGACACTACTTAGTTGGATTGGAAAAACAAAAACAAGACGCAGGTATACGTTTCTGTGCTGCAAGAACCATATTAAAAATAAATGAGCAAGAACTGAAATATTTGTACTGGCATTAGACAAAATTAGGATGAGAAACTGTAAGACAGGCAGAGGCATGTCCCACAACTCTCCCAGGAAGACCGATCATCACGAATCCAAATGCACCTAAAAACAGTCTCCAACTATATGAAAAACTATGCATGAAGTCCTTGAGCTTTTCAAAGAATTATAAGGATCTTGGCAACTTTTAAAATCCTGTCACTACCCACTGCAGATGCAAGAGTTCCGGTAGGGCTAGATCGGGGTATTTTTGTCCCATGTATCGGGATATTTTTCTGTTGTAAACACACAACAGCAGCGACAACAGCAACAAAACAAAATAATGGTATAAAGTCCCTCTAAAAGGTTATTGTTAACGCACCTAACTAGAAATTGGAGATAAAAATGTCCAGAACTGATCAATCCAGCAACTCCACAAAGTCAGGGCTCTGGGTTGGTTTCCTTCTGACAGCCCTGGCTTTCTCCTCATGGTCCCAAGTACTGTCAAAGCTTCAAGAATTATGTCCTTAGTCAAAGATGTCCAGAAGCAGGAAAGAAAGCAGGAACAGCCACTCTCAGAAACCTATCAGCAGACTTCCCAACATGTCCATTGGCCAGCTGGGAGTCCCACGACTATTCCAGAACCCATCTACTGGCAAAGGGCAATGGCCTCAGGGATGCAAGCTGTGGTTCAAAACCTGGGGTAGGGGAGGGGCCCATCCATAGCCCTCCCCCCCCAAATCTATACTTTTGGTAAGGAAGCAGGGTAGGAACTTGTGCAAAGGCATCTGAGAGTGTCTTCTAGCCCCTGAGAAAGGATTGTTGCTGAAGGTTTGTCCTTTGCTTGTTTCTTGCTGCCCTAAGGCAGCAAATCTCCATCTCAAAGCATCCTGTTCATTTTTCCCCATTCTCCTCAACACTCTAAATCTATGAGGCAGAAAAGATAAATACACCTGGAATACACAGCATGAGTAACTGAAAAGTTATGCTAGGAATGATTCTTCAGAATTCTTAGGAAATGGATCAAGCAAGCAAGTGGTATTTGGGATGATAAATGAGGACTCTTGTCCATGTATAAGTTTGTTGAGAGTAATTAATAAAAATGATACATTGGCATTATTTATACGTCGTGCC
This sequence comes from Vulpes lagopus, assembly GCF_018345385.1. Lineage (NCBI taxonomy): Eukaryota > Metazoa > Chordata > Mammalia > Carnivora > Canidae > Vulpes > Vulpes lagopus. The sequence goes on from NC_054834.1 coordinate 7,690,051, forward strand.
TTAAAGTAACTCTTAGACGTTCAGAAGAGATTCTGGCTCAGAAATTATGCGACTCACTCAGTGTCTAGTTAGCAAATAAAGATTGTACCTCAAGATGCCACAATCAACCCAGAATGCAAGTCACTTTTCAATTCACTCATCTATATCTTAGTTTTGACCAAAGGATCCTTGGCCAAAAATCCTTTCCTGGCTCCTCATTACCTCAGATGTGTAGTCTAAACCTCTCAGGAGGGCACATGGGTCTGGACATGGTCTTACCCTCTAGTATGTGACTTGCTTCCATATGTCTAAGGACCATATGAAATGTGCAGTGCAGTGTAGTGAATAGTTCCTTGTTTATTTCTTATCTAACTCCCCGCCCCCCTTCCCCTCCATGAAGCTTCATGAGGCTCAAACTTCAGCTGGCTACTGCTGAATCTCCAATGCTTAGAATCCTGGCCTGGAGTACAGCAAGTTGGCAGGCAATCCTCAAGCATGGACAAGCAGATGATGGGCTGTAGCCACCTTGGAAGCCTACGAGTTACTCCCATAACCCGACTGACTACAGTGAGTAGCAACACCAACTGCACAGGTTCTCAGGCCAAAAAACCAGGATTCCTCTTTATTCCACTCTGTCCCTCTCTGCCTGTACCCTTTCCATCAGGAAGTCCTCTTGTCTCTACCTCCAAAATGCATCCCTAATCTCTTCTTTGTGGCCATTTTCACTTGCATTTCCCTCTGGTGCAAGCTAACATGGCCTCTCGTTGGGATGCCCTTCTTGCTCTACCAGCTGTCGTTCTTGTCCCCTGTCTCCATTCTCTACATGGTACTTATACTTCTAGAAATGTGATTGGACACATGTGATTGGTGTTTCAAAATTACATAATAAAAGGAGTAAACCGTCTCACTGCCTTGTTCATCAAAGCTTTATCCACTAGAGGTAATTAGTTAGCGCATACTCTTCCTAACATGTGCCATTTCCACAGATGCATATGCTTGTATACACACACATGTCGTGCACATATACTTTTTAAGAAAACTTATGCCCTTTCATACATGAACATACTATGGACATCATTCCACTATCATCTTGACAGAGAATGAATAAAATAATGAATGGTTTCACACATTACTTTTGTTGAAATGAAGCACAGTATGTATGTGCAAGGAGAAGTGGGAATTTCAACAGATAATGTGCAGACACAACTTGATTTTGCTGGTGGGGTTACTTGCAGAAAATATGAAATAGTGGGCAGGTATTCAGCATATATGTCATTCCCCACACTTTAGAAATTATCATACTCTTGAGAGATTTTGTAGCCCATATGATTCACTACATAATTGAAATATCTGATTTACTCTTTATTCCAGTCCCTATAATGCTCTTCCTGATAAATATTTTTGTTCAGTTTAGAAGATACAGGCATTTGGGGTCAGTATTTTCTCATATAGATTTCCTAGTTATTTTATATATACACAGAGCCAAAGCATGGTCCTAAAAAGCTGCAATAGCACAGGTGCTTGAAGCTCAGCACACTAAAGTCATTTTGCCTGAATAGGAACAAAATGATGAGTAAAAGATACGGTCCTACAGACTACTTAATAAAGATTAAATTCTCGTTAATTGAATCCAAGCTACTTTGAGTCAAAAGCCCAGGCAAAAGCACCATATATGTTATTGATTTAGATCCTAAATGCTTTCCTGATGAAGGAAAAGGTAGGACCATCTCTATTTTCTCAAAGAGGCATTCTCCCAAACCTTAACCACTTGCATGAGGAGCCACAAAGAGTTCTATCCTATAGAAATCCCTACAAATGCAGACAGCATGCTTACACTGGTAAGTAATCATAAATTTTTAAAAAACAGCAATATATTGTGAGCTTACTATGTGTCAGACACTGTACTAGCGCTATATAGAAGTTACAGCATTTGATTTTAACAAAAACCCAAGAATAAATTACAGTTGCTATCATCTTTGTTCCACAGATTATAAAACAGTGAGGACTTGAGCTCGAGTCTAACCAGAACTAGCCACATTCTTAACCACTTCCCTATAAAATACCACAGAAAGTATGAAGTTATGGTTCTAAGCCCTAAAGATAATGCTACCATTTATTTATGAAGGAAAGTACCCCATTAGATGTTTATATTTGTTGAATGTCAGAGTGCAGTAGACAGGCCCATGAATTGCCTTCTTTATTCTACTCTGCAGACACAAAAATAGTAGCATTTATTTATAAGAATAACATCACAATAGTCAAAGCTTAGATTGAGTTGAAAATTTGAGACCATGCTAAAGACAACAAAAAAGTTCTTTTAGTTAAGCTTGGAACAGGATGATAGACAAGTTGAGAATAATCTGACTGCTTGGAGAAGCTGTAATATTAACAGACGACCAAGTTGGTGGATATCTCTCACTGGGCCCAGATCTCGAGCCCAGAGATGCAGAGCATAAAAGAGTAAACAACAAACCGTTCATATATACGATTAGTTGCATTCTGAACAATGATACGGACTAAAATAAGCACAATGCTCATGCACCGAACAGGAAGAAGAGTTATGGGGACATCTTGATCATAAGAAGGAAAACAAAGAAGGCATTCTCAAAAAATTAAAAATAGAATTACTATATTATCCAGTAATTCCACTACTGAGTATTTACCCAAAGGAAACAAAAGCACTAATTCGAAACCATATATGCACCCCTACTGCAGCATTATTTACAATAGCCAAGATATGGAAGCAACCCAAGTGACCAACAGTAGATGAATTGGTAAAAAAGACTATTGTGTGTATGTGTGTATATATACACGCATATGGTGGTGTACATATATGTATATGTGCGTGTGTATATAATAAAATATTACTCAGCCATAAAAAGACTGAAATCTTGCCGTTTGTAACAACATGGATGGAATTAGAGGGTATAATGCTAAGTAAAATAAGTCAGAGAAAGACAAATGCCATATGATTTCAGTGATATGTGGAATTTAAGAAACAAAACAAATGAACAAACAAAGAAAAAAAAGAGACAAACAAAAAACCAGACTCCTATATACAGAGAACAAACTGGTGGTTACCAGAGGGAAGGTGGGGAAGAGGATGGATTAAGAGTGTACTTATCGTGATGAGCTCTGAGTAATGTACGGAATTGTTGAATCATTATATTGTACACCTGAAACTAATACAACACTATATGTTAATTATACTTCACTAAAGATAGATAGATGGGTAGTAGATAAAAATAAGAAGGCATTCTAATAGAATTTGAGGGTAATACAAATAATTTATGAAAGAACAGATTCCGGAGTTCAAAATATGAAAGAAATAATATTAAGGGGATATTATATATATATATATATACATATATATATATATACACTCCTTCATGAACACATTATCAACAATAAAAAAGAAAGACAAGATTGAAGTGGAGCACAGTATATGGACCAGAGCAACCACCAACAAAGAGTACTAGAAATGCAAAGTCAGGGGGATCCCTGGGTGGCTCAGCGGTTTAGCGCCTGTCTTTGGCCCAGGGAGCGATCCTGGAGTCCCGGGCTCCTGGCATGGAGACTGCTTCTCCCTCCTTCTCTGCCTCTCTCTCTCTATGTCTATCATAAATAAATAAATAAGCCTTAAAAAAAAAAAGAAATGCAAAGTCCTGCAGGTAGTATGTGTATCATGTTCAGATCAATATATAAAATAGTGGTACCTGGGTATCATATCTGTTTAGATGTATTTAACAGTTGACTTGAGTGTATAGAATACACAGAAATATACAAGGCAGACACATTCTCTGACTTTATAAAGCTTGCAGTCTAAGTAGAGAGACACACATTAAAGAAATAGTGATTAGCTTAGTGATATATTTGTAATCAAGACTGTAAAGGAAAATCACAGGGTGCCAAGACAAAGACATAACAAGAGAAGTATAGATCAATATTTCTCATGGACAGAAACACAAAACTCTTAACAAAATATCAACAAACCAAATCCAGAGACATGTAAAAAGAAGTTTACACCATGATCAAGTTGGTCTTATCTCAGTAATATAAGGTTGGCTTAAAACCCAAAAAGCAATAGATGTAATACACCGTAAGAAAAGAATCAATGACAAAAAAAAACCCATAAATCATCTCAGTAGATATATATAAATCATTTGGCAAATTGAACATTCATTCATGATAAAACAACACACTGGGAATAGACGGGAACTTCCTCAATCTGATAAAGAGAACCTATGAAACACTCATATCTAGCATCACTCTTAACAGTAAAGGACCTAATGCTTTTCTCCTGACATCAGGGTCCTGCTTTCCCCACTTCTCTTCCTCATTGCATTAGAGATTCAGCCAGTGCAATAAGGGAAGGGAAAAGAAAAGAAAGAAAGAAGGAAAGAAAGAAAGAAAGAAAGAAAGAAAGAAAGAAAGAAAGAAAGAAAGAAAGAAAGAAAGAAAGAAAGAAAGAAAGAAAGAAGAAAGAAAGAGAAAAAGAAAGAATGAAAGAAAGAAAAGAAAGAAAGAAGAAAGAAGAGAAAGAAAGAAAGAAGAAAGAAAGAGAAAGAGAAAGAAAAGAAAGAAAGAGAAAAGAGAAAGAGAAAAAGAAAGAAAGAAGAAAAGAAAGAAAGAGAAAGAAAAGAAAGAAAGAGAAAGAAAAGAAAGAAAGAGAAAAAGAAAGAAAGAAAGAAAAAAAAGAAAGAAAGAAAGAGAAAAAGAAAGAGAAGGGAAGGAAGGAAGGAAGGAAGGAAGAAATGAAAGGAATCTAGATTGAAGAAATAGTACTGCCTTTATTCACAAATGACATAATACTATGAGTAGAAAATCCCAAAACCATGAGAATTAATAAACTCCTTTAACAAGGTGCAGAATGCAGGATTACCAGATCGATTTATAAAAAATCAATTGAAATATATTATACAGAAATACATTTATAGAAACAACATTTAGTAGCAAATCTATGTTTACTCCATATATTTTTAAATAAACAGAAATAGTATTTCTATTTATTAGCAAAGAAAGCTTTCAAAAGCAAAATTAATAAAATGCACTTCATAACAGTGTCAAAAAGAATAAAATATTTAGGAATAGATTTAACAAATAATATACAAGTCTTTTACACTTAAAACTACAAAGGATTGAAGAAAAAAACTGAAGGAGATCTAAATTAATAGAGAAAGATTTCATGCTCGTGAACTAGAAGACTCAATATTAAAAAGATGGCGGTTTTGGTGGCTCAGTCAGTTAAGTGTCTGACACTTGGCTTCAGCTCAGGTCATGATCTCAGGAGTGAGATTAAACTCCATGTCTCTCCCTCTGCACCCCCTCCAAAGCTAATTTAATTTAAAAAACACACAATCACAAAGATAGCTTTGAATAATTGAAATCAAAATGAAATTAATCCTTACTAAAACCCCCAGCGGCATTTTTTAAGCAATTGACAAGCTGATTCTAAAATATATGTGAAAAACCCAGCATGATCAAAACAATTTTGAAAAAATACAATTTAGAAGTCATACACTAGCAAATATCAACACTTACTATAAAGCCACAATAATCAAGACGATACTGATGCAAGGATAGGCCTAGATCAGTGGAATAGACTTGAGAGTCCAGAAAAAGATCCTTGTATATATGGTCACTCGGTGCTCAACAAAGGTGCAGAGACACTTTCAAAGGTGTCAGGATCTTGTCAGCATTTGTGCTGCAGTTATTGGATATCCACACACACAGGGATGGACTTGGACCCTCACATCATACTAAGCATAAAATGAATCCAAACCATGGCTCAGTTGGTTGAGCACCCAACTCTTGATTTTGGCTCAGGTCATGACCTCAGGATTGTGGGATGCCACCTGGCATCAGGTTCCCACTCACTGGAGCGTCTGTATGGTATTTTCTCCCTCTCCCTCTGCCCCTGCCCCCTTAATCAATCAATCAATCAATCAATCAATCAATCTTGGGGAAAAAAAATTAACCCAAACTAGTTTATAAACCTAAATCTCAAAGGCAGGGGATCACTGGGTGGCTCAGTGGTTTAGCGCCTGCCTTCGGCCCAGGATGTGATCCTGGAGTCCCGGGATCGAGTCCCACATTGGGCTCCCTGCATGGAGCCTGCTTCTTTCTTTGCCTGTGTTTCTGCCTCTGTGTGTGTGTGTGTGTGTCTCTCATGAATAAATAAAACCATAAATAAATAAATAAATAAATAAATAAACAAACAAACAAATAAAAAATAAATAAATCTCACAGGCAAAATTGTAGAACTCCTAGGAGAAGTTATAAGAGACATTGGGATGCACAAATAGTTCTGAGGACACCAAAACATGATTCCTAAAAGGAAAAACTGAAAAATTGGATTTTATCAAAATTAAAAATTTTGTGCTCCAGAAGATAGAAAAAACAAGGTGAACCACACAGTAGGACAAAATATTTGTAAATCATGTCTCTCATAAATGGCTTGTATCTATAATCTATAAAGCACTCATAACTCATTAAGACACATTATTCACTTAAAAAGTAAAATATTTTAGTAGACATTTCACTAAAGAACATATACAAATATGCACATGAAAAGATGCTCACGGTCTTTAGTCATCCGGGAAATACAAATTAAAACCACACGGGGATATCCCTACATACGCACTATTCAAAAGGACCATATCAGGTATTGGGGAAGATATGGAGAAACTGGAATCTTCATGCATCGCTGTTTCCAATATAAAAATGGTACAGTCACTTTGGAAAACAGCTCATCAGTTTCTTAAAGAGTGAAATGTAACTCACTCTATACCCTGCAATTTCACTTCTAGAAACACGACACAAAGAAACAAAAACACGTGTCTGTGTGGAGATATGTACATGAATGTTCCTGGCAGAACTACACATCGTAGCCACAAATGGGAAATGACCCATTCGTCCATCAACTGAGGGATGAATAAGCAAAATACGGGCATCCGTAGAATGGAATACTATTCAGCAATGTAAAAGGATAAATACGCTACAGCCTGGGTGAACCTCAAAAATGTTATCTTCAGTAAATGAATCCAGAAAGTAAGAAGTACATGTTATGTGATTTTATTTTTTAAAAACATTTTGTTTATTTATTTGAGAAAGAGAGACAAGAGCATGAGCAGGGAAGAGAGGGAGAAGAAGCAGGGTCCCCTTGAGCAGGGAGCCCGACACCGGCTCAAAACCAGGACCTTAGGATCACAACCTGAGCTGAAGGCAGATGCTTAACTGACTGAGCCACCCAGGGGCCCCTATGTGACTCTATTTATATGGAGTGTAAATAGATTTGGCCCTCAGGCCATAAATTGCCGCACGCAGGTAATGGATTAGAGGAAAAAGGCAAATCTGGGATTAAGGCAACCAGGTTTGAAGGTAGGTAAGAAATATAAGTGGGATCACGCAATATTCGTCTTCCTGGCTTACTTTACTTAGCATAAGACCTTCCAATTTTGTCCATGTTGTTGCAAATAGCAGGATTTCTTTCTTTCTTTCTTTTTTTTTTTTTTTAGGCTGAATAATATTCCAACATAAATTCACAGAAACAGAAAATAGAATGGTGGTTACCACATATCGGAGGGAAGAGGTTATGGGATGTTATTGTGCAATGGGGACAGAGTTTAGTTTTGTCAGATGAAAAGAGTTCTGGAGATGGATGGTGGTGATGGTTGCACCACAACGTGAATGTACTTCATGTTATTCAACTGTACACTTAAGAATGGTTAAGATGGAAAATATTGTGGGTAGTCAACCAAAATAAATTTGGGGGGAGGGGCACCTGGGTAGCTCAGTGGTTGAGCCTCTGCCTTTGGCTCAGGGCATGATCCCGGGGTCCTGGGATCGAGTTCCGCAATGGGCTCCCCACAGAGTCTCTGCCTCTCTCTCTGTGTCTCCCATGAAGTAAATAAAATCTTTTCTCTTAAAACAGAGGTATTTTGAAGGAACAATCTGAAGCAACTTGCTGACTGCTTAGACACAGGGAATTTTAGAAGAAGAAAGTAATTTTAAATTAAATTGAAGTTGTGAATTTCAGTGAGTAGAAGACTGGTCCCCCCGAGGGCTGCCAGAAGGTGTTAAAAATCAGCTAGCATGAAGGTCAAGGTGAAAAGATCTACATTCTGGTTGGTTCATGGTGACTGTGGGTTTCCCATAGGTTGAGTGGGAACCACCAGCACCAAGATGCAAGCTGATGCCATGGCAGCCTATGAATTTTCAAAGGGAGTGTAAAGAAAACAAAACAAAACAAAACAAAACAAAACAAAACTAGATTTCCCCTATAACTAACTTGTCTTGCTATGAACCAGAGGGCAAGAGCAAGAATGGGAAGCTGAGAAAAAAACAGAGTGAAGCGCTAACTGGGAAGAGCGAGATCATGTAGCCATGTGAAGACTCACATCATGAGTTTTTTATATATGACATCTGTTTCTCTTTCAAATGTGTTCTCTTGGGGCGCCTGGGTGGCTCAGTAGGCTAAGCGTCTGGCTTTGGCTCAGGTCATGATCTCAGGGTCCTGGGAGCTAGTCCCACATCGGGCTCCCTACTTTTCCCTCTTCCTCTGCCTCTACCCTTGCTCATGCTTTCTCTCTCTCTCTCTCTCTCTCTCTCTCAAGTAAATGAATATAAATATATATATTTTTAAATGTGTGCTCTTCTTTTCCATGGTCTTCCTTGGTTTGGGCCACCATCATTTCCCACTAAATCAATGCATTCCCTTTTAACCCACCTCCGTGTTCCCAACGTATCCTGGTTCAATCCAGACTGCAGATGTCCTCCTCATTCTGTGACCTCCCCCTCACTCTGTTGGATAGCACCTTTGTGTGGTGCAAAGGCACTTCCTGAGCGGGTTCCCTGTTTGTCCTTCCAGCATCACCTTTATCCACCACCTCTCCCCTACCTGCAATACCCAACTACCTGAACCCACATCTCAGAGGCTCCCGACTGTACTCAACTTCTTTCATCCGGTTTGTGCATATCGCAGGGGATGCATTATTAATAATAAAGTCCTGAGGTTTGTGAACACTGGCCTTTTTAATTAATTAGAATGGGTTAAAATGGTGGCTAAGATGTCACTTTCCCCTATTTACATTCCAGTATGCCATGCCTGCTTGATTAAAATGGAAATTAATAGAATAAGTTCGTGAAACTTGCCATACGTGTGAAAGTTACCCATGATGGGACTAAGATAGGAAGAAGAGAGAACCACTGTTCTAGATGATATAATGAAATACATGGTGCTCCACCCATTGCAGGAATCACAATTATAATTATTTATCCCTGGCTCCTACTGGGAGCGGGTCAAGAGTTTACACTTATCACTCTTACCTCTGCACCTGGTACCTGAAAGCGGCTACCAAAAATAGAAGGGACTTCTTTCCCTGTTTATCAAATGAAGTCAGATTACGGAGCTCCTCCTGAGGATTGCCAGTGATGCCTTCTGGAAGTGGGAAACACATTTCATAAATGTGTGAATGGCTTTGGCTGGAGATGGAGGAAGGAACGTGTGGGTAGGAAAGGTGACAGCAGATGTAGGCTATGGTTTCAATAATTCTGGCAATAAAAGGAAGGACGGATATCAGGCAGTGAATAGAAAATAGGTTCAAAAAAAATAAAAAATAATAATAAAAAGAAAATAGGTTCAAAGAAACACTCTTGAGCTTCCTCACTTCCCATTCTCTCCAGCCTGGCTCTCTAACCATTTCACAGAAACTGCTCTGGCAAGCGTCACTAATAACTTCTATTGCCAAATCCATGGCTCATTTAGATGCTTATCTTCTTTGATTGCTCAGCAGCATTCAACTCAGTAGACCAGTCCTTCTTTGGGAAATACTCTCTTTTCTTCATCATATAAAATAGGGTTTCTTCCTAGCTTTTTGGCCACCGCTTCACCCGCATTCGCTCTACGCATTATGGTTCAAGACGCTGAACGGAGCCTCCTTGACCTTCACACTGCATGCTTGTCCTGGCAATCTCATTCATTCCAGTGACCTTGAGTACCAACTATATATTGATGATTCCTTTCTCTTTAAAAAAAAAAAAAAAAAAAGGTTCTGAGTTCACTATTGTGTAGACATAGTCAACTGCAAATCCAGACATCTTCATGTGGCTTTCTCACAAGTCCCTCAACACATGTTCAAAACTAAATTCTTTATCGTTCTTCTCAAATCCCAGTAAAATGACACTACCGTCCACCTGCCTTCCTGACAGTCAACTGAGAATCAGAATTCTCTCCTCCCTCTTCCTCACCTTGCCTCCACATTTTTAACCAGATCCTGTCAATACAGCTTGCAAAATAAACCATCATCCATCTGCTTCACTCTGTCTCCTCCGTCCCCAGGAGGTTAATCCACCACCATCTCTCGCTGGGAGTTACTCCCAATAGCACCTAATGGGCTCTCGCTCCCATTGCCTTCCAATCTATCGGTTTGGCTCATATTTATACTGTCTCAAAACTCTTCAAAACCTGATGCTAAAATGCAACTGAGATGGCCCAGTAGGGCCTTGCAAGGTCTGACCATTATGTATCATCCAGCCTATTCCTGGCCACTCCCGTCCACCCATGCTCATGACGCTCAGCCTATTAGTTTCCCTATTTCTGACATGGCCGGAAGGCCTGGGGGATGTGGTATCTTTAGCCTAGAATTCCTTCCCTGGTCCTGCCCACACCGTTGCCAACTCCCACTCAGCAGGCATGTCCCGGCTTAAATGTCTCTTGCTCCAAGGGAAACCTTCCACTGCTCTCCAAGCAGAATTAAGGCACGTGATGCCCCCTATTAAGCTCTCATTTGGCATCTGTGTTTTCTCCCTTGACATTTTCTTGACAGTCTCCACATGCATGTTTAGTTGTGTGGCATCTTTCTTCCCTACTGGACCGTCTGCTCCGTGAGTGCGGGAACCACGTGTCATCTCCACAACCACGGGCACTTCGTCCAGGACTGGCATACCCAGGTCTGCTACATGAATGAGCAAATAAATAAATATTAAGTGATTATTTGCGAATGAAAGAGAAAAGGCCTCAGAGCTTAAAGCCTTCAACACTGAAGCCAACAGCTACATTCAATCACTACATAGGTGACGCTCAACTCAAGGACTGGAGAGTCATAACTATGGCTCACATTTATTGGGCTCTCCGCATCCTCCCAGAGCAGGTTGAAAGCACTTCATGTGCGAAGTCACTTAACTCACATGAAGCCCATAAGCTTACACATGAGAAAGCTGGGAAATAAAAATTTTGATTCATTTACCCAAAAGACACAGAGCTGAGAGGAGGAGAAACTGGGGCTCAGATCGAGGCAGTCTGGCTCCAGAGCCTTCATGCCTGAGCACTGTTTAATTCAGAACTTCCCAGGCCGCGAGCCACGAATGAGTTACAGATGTGCGGCCCGAAATCGATTGGTTCGGCCGTGGGGAAGCCAGCCTGGTGGCCTAAGGCTGTGAGCAGCCTCGTCCGGGGCCCCACAGCAGGAGTGGAGAGCCCTGACCTGAACCCTGTCACCTGCTGCCACCCTGGGCATCCCCGACAGCAGCAGCTGCAGGGGGCGCCCCTGTGCGCAGGGGGCAAGATGCTCTAAGGGCTGCAGGTGTGCATGGGGCATGGGGAATGGCCCCAAGTGCTCATGGTGGGGGGGCAGGTGGCAGAGAGGGTCGGGCAGGAAACTCTGGGGTCACGGAAGTGAACACATCTGTCCAGTTGGGCTGACGTGACCATCCCTTTAGGCTGCTCATAGGGCTGCTCGGCGGCCACCCTGACACTTGCGCCTCCTGCCTGTGCAAGTTTCATCAGTACCTTGAAATGCTCAGTTTGACATGGTTTCACTGCTTCGCAAATCCATTCTCATTTCCCCCTTTGGTCGATGAGAAACAAGAAGGGTTTTTAGATATTTTCACATCATTTTAACTTGTGTACAGTTGTGAGTGGTTCGTAAAAGAAAACGTGTTAAGTGTTGTATGACCTGCCCGTGTGAGCTAAGTTTCTTGTTGATGGTATTATCAAGACTTTGAAGAGATGAACATGGAAAAAACCTTGAGTGGAGCTCCTGATAGGCATTTGATGCATAAAACCTATGCTTTTTTTTTTTTTCTTTTTTTGGAAAAAATTGTTGATGGAAACAAGCTCAAGAACTTTTCCGAAAATGCTGGGAAGGTATTACTTAGAACTTTTACAGAAATTTTATATTCATATTTTCTTTAATGTCTTTTATTTTTCTTTTAGATATATATATTTTTATTATTCATGAGAGACAGAGACATAGGCAGAGGGAGAAGCAGGCTCCTCGCAGGGAGCACTGACTCAGGATTCGATCCCAGGACCCCAGGATCACGACCTGAAGCGAAGGCAGGTGCTCAACCACTGAACCAACCAGGTGCCCCTTTTTATTTTATTTTTGTCATAATTAGGTACTATAAAGAAAACACGACTAATTTTTCATCAAGTGTCACAGAGATGCCCCCAAATTCTATCCAGCTGCTGCAGCTGGCTCTCTCTGTGTGCACTAAGATGAGAATGAGAGCTCATCTCTGCACACAGTTCAGCCCTCAGTGAAGAGTCTTCAATTTCCGATATGTCTGCTTCGTAGGTGTGTCCCTGTTCAACCATACCAGATAACTTGGAGTTGCTTCCGAACACCTCATGCTCTCTCTTGCTGTTTCTGTGTGTGGAGGTCAAGAGTGGAGGCCCTGGAACCAGAGTGCCTGGGTTTGAATCCCAGCTTTGCCACTTATGAGCTGTGGACCCTGACCTGGCCACCTAACCTCTCTGTCTTATCAGGTAAGAAGGGCATCATGATAAGAACGACCTCACAATCGAGGTGACACACAGGGACACCTCAGAATGGTGCCTGGCATATAGTAAGCCCCCAACCAACTGATCGGTCAGTTGCTGATGATGCTTCTCTCTCCTCCTTCTCCTCCTTCTGCCCCTTCTTATCTTCTCTTTGCCTGGCAGGATCGTGCTCAACCTTATGACCTCAGCTTACACATCATTTCCTCTGACTACCCTTCCCCGTCCACCACACTGAGGGTTGGGGGATCCTTTTAGGATCTCAGAGAGCCCACAGTGCAAGCTTTCCCTTCCTTATCTACTGCCCACCGCCACCTCATTAGAGCAAGGTCCTTCACAAACATTATATGGTCTCATTCATTTGGGGAAGATAAAAATTAGTGAAAGGGAATAAAGGGAAAGGAGAGAAAATGAGTGAAAATATCAGCGAGGGTGACAAAACACGAGAGACACCAAGCTCTGGGAAACGAACAAGGGGTAGTGGAAGGGGAAGTGGGCAGGGGGTTGGGGTGACTGGGTGATGCGCAATGAGCTGGGCACTTGGTGGGAGGAGCACTGGGTGTTATGCTATATGTTGGCAAATTGAACTCCAATAAAGAAAAAATTTAAAAAAAAGAGCAAGGTCCTTCAGAGCAGCAACCGTCGCTCCAGCTTATGAATTCCCAGCACCTGCCTTGGCACCTGGTCCTCAACACCCAGGCCATGAATGGATGAATACCTGAATGGAAGCGCCCCATTCTGTCTGCTGTTTCCATAGCAGTGACTCAGGAACACAGCAGTGACCCTGCCAACTTTTCTAACAGGTTTGGGGGAAGTCTGATTACAGAGGCAAGTATTCATAACACTGTCCCACTGGCTCTCACCTATCTCAACTCCCCGTTGCCTTTATGGAGAAATATGGCATTCTGTTCCCTCCTACACATCCATCCAGTCACCCTAGTGTGACTTCCTATCTGCTCCAGAGCTGTCCATGCATCAGAAGAAGGTTGGGACACTTCGGTGTAGGCTCTGTGGGAGCCTCAGGCCTCAGACTGTATACACATTTGTCACGAGTGAGATTTCTCTGGCTGCTTGGAAGCCAGTTAAGTGGGGCCCTGAGCCAAGGTCTGAGAACGGGCCACGAGAGCTGGACCACAGCTCTCGGCACTGTGACGACTCCTGACTGACAGCCCCAGAAGCTTCTGGGCTCTGACTCCATCAACAAATTGAAGTACATCTACTTTGATCCACTATGAGTTTGTGACAATGTTCTCGTTCTTGCCTCAGTGAGCCACACACATCCACTATCTGTTGTTTCCTACATTAGGGCTCCCAAAGATTCCAGGGTTTTGTTTGTTTCTTCTTTTTCTTTTAAGGGTTGAAAATAGCACAGGGAAAACAAATGGTCCATATGATAGAAAATACTGATTTTCCAGCCATCGCAACCGGGGCTGGCGCAAACTCCACATGCTTCGGTGCCGTGGCTTAACTTGGAAAAGGAAGAACGAAAGGAAGAGGAAGGAAACAAATGAACTTCTAACAGGTGTGAGTTTGGGATGCCTGGGGCGGGGGGGGGGGGGGGGTGGCGGCTCAGTGGCTGAGCGTCTGCCTTTGGCTCAGGGTGTGATCCCAGGGTCCTGGGATCGAGTCCTGCATCGGGCTCCCCGCCGGGAGCCTGCTTCTCCCTCTGCCTGTGTCTCTGCCTCTCTCTATGTCTCTCATGAATAAATAAATACCATCTTTTTTTGAAAAAAAAAAAAAGTGTGAGTGTGTTTATATGCACGTGTGTGTATTTGCACGGGGGGTAGGAAATAAAAAGCATGAGTGTGTGACTGTGTGCATTGTGTGTACTTGCACGGGGGTTAGGAAGACAAAAGGCAGCGAAGGGAACTAACATGAACTCAGCAGCTGCCCTGCTGACTCCACACTGGGCCCTGGGTAGGTTAACTCACTTGGTCCTCACGGCCTTCCTGTGAAGTAGCTGGTATCACCCACATTTATGGATGGTCAAACTAGGACAGAGGAAAGTTAAGTAACAACCCCAAGGCATGACAAAGATTTTTTCAACTAGGTCTTTTTCACTTGAACCCCTCACTCCTTTTTCCCACTAAGACAGTTTAGCAAACTGACAGGCCAGATTTGACCCTCCCTCCATCTGTTTTTGTATGGCTGAAGCTAAGAACAGTTTTTATATTTTTAAGTGGTTGGGGGGAAAAAAATCAAAAGAACAACATTTTGTGGCACACAGAAAACATGAAAACTGTATGAAATTCAAATGTCATTGTCCGTGGAACACCAGACCACCCATTGTTCTGCATGTTGTCTCTGGCTACTTTTGTGCTACCACTGCAGGGTCGGGTCCCCGAAAATATCCTCCTAAATTCTAAAGAGGACAAGAGAGTTATTACTTAGATGTCAAATTCACATCTTGTTACAATAAAAATATTAATATTTGGTCACATTGATGATAGAGTCACTCTACAGTCTCCTCTATGCGTATTTTTACTCCTTTCTCATTAGTATTTACATGTTTAATTTGCAGGGTATTATGGAGGAAGGACTAAGTGGAGGGGGGAGATGGGGACCTGGTCCTGGCTCTGCTTCTAACTAAATTAAGCAAATCACTTAATCTTCTTTGATTTAAATTTCCTTGTCTCCAAATTGTGGGCTGGACAAGATAACCACGGAGGTCCCTCACAGCCATAAAATTAGAGGCCTCCGTGACTTAGAACATAATTTTAAAATGTTAAGTGATCACTGAGGTTTATAGCAGTTATGGCTTTGCATTCATGGTAGATCGGTGGCCATATTTATGATTTATTTTACTCCATATGCTTAGTCAGTATCTCAAGTCCCAATTATGCCACTGTCCCTCTAGGAAAATACGAGCCACTTTACGATGATTTGCTTCTCAAGAAGATTTCCAGGGATGCATTGAGGGAAACACTGTAGAAACTTTTACAGTTCTATAGTTTAGTACCAATTTGAGATTTGGGGTCTTTGGAGGAGGACTGAAAACTATGGGTTTATAAATGGGCCACTTATTTATTTATTTATTTTAGGTAAAGAGCGTACTTGTAGTAACTGACAAGTAAATATTCAATCCCTTTTCCAGAATCTCCCACCCACTGGCATACGGATCCGAACACTACACGGAGTACTCACTGCATTTCTTAGTTGTACGTATTTCTATCAGAAGTCTGGGTCTATTCTGATTGGCGGATTGGGAAGGAAGACTCAGAAACAGAATTGTAATTCTATCTAGGACGAGTTCCCATTTTATTCTGCATTGCCACTCTGCGTCACGACTATGAAACAGTCTAGAAAGAGATACTCCCCCTCCAGGAAGCCTGCCCAGAGCTGGAGCTCCAGACCAGAACATGCTATGCCTGTCTTCCCTGGGGACGCAGTGAGCTATAGGGATGGGTGGAAGTGTTCAGTAGCCCCTGCTCAACACAGTGCCAATGATTTCTCATCCTTTTCTAATACTTTGTATTTCACATCAACCCATCAAAAAATTAAGTACTGGATCATATACAAAAAAAAAAAAAACAAACTTAAAAGCGGACACCCAGGTGGCTCAGTGGTTGAGCATCTGCCTTCAGCTCAGGGTGTGATCCCGGGGTCCTGGTATTGAGTCCCACATCAGGCTCCCCATGGGGAGCCTGCTTCTCCCTCTGTCTGTGTCTCTGCCTCTCTTTGTGTGTCTCTCATGAATAAATAAATAAAATCTTAAAAAAAAAAAAACTTAAAAGGAACAAGAGACAGAAATCTGGCGGTCAGCTAAAAAGAATTTCACTATTTTACATTCTTCCTTTTCTGTAATGGCATTTGATCTGTTCTCCCTGAAATGTCAAGATGTTTGCAACTGGATGAGACCTGTAGCTTGTCAATACATTGGACCATAATGGAACAGTGTCATGGTTTAAAGGTCCTGATCAACAGGTAGCCTGGAAACTTTTTGTCCAAGAAGTCCCCAGGTGACAAGTTGGTCCAGGGCAACCATCTATGCAAGTTGGTCCAGGGCAACCATCTATGCAAGTTGGTCCAGGGCAACCATCTATGCAAGTCAGAACCGCCCCCAGCTCCATGCAGCTGGGGCTGAAGGAGGGACATCACATTTAGGTTCTGTGGTCACAGAAGACAGTTGACAATGCTTATCCTCTCCCCTCTACTTCCCACTCTACACACCTTGCCAATGCCCCACTTGAAACAAAACGAAACAAAAATAACATTAGTAACTACATAGACCCCCCACCCAAGCCTTGGAAAGCCAGACATTATGCCTTCCCCTATATAATCAGCTTAAGAAAGCAGTCAAAATTCATAAGGCAAATAATTTAGGCTAAATCAATGAATATGTTGACCTATGAGCCACTGGTCTAGGAAGTCAACAATACAAATTCTCAGGTGAGTCATTAAGTGAGCAGTTCAAGTACAATTTGTTTTGGTTTTGCTTATCTAATTGTATGCCACAAAAATGGCACATGTTGTGCAGGAAAAAATGGGAAGAGGGAACATATGTTTGAGGGAGAGAAGACGCATTACCTGGAAAATCCTTCTGTTTGCTATGGTTGGTTGACCACAGTGGTACACCTATAGCTGATGCTTCAGCCATCTGAGCTGCCAGAAAGTGAGTGTTTCAACCCCAACTCTCCTTCCTTTCAGTGTCTCATCTCCACTCTGACTTCCTGGTGTAAACCGATTGTAGTCCCACATTCCCCTAAAACTACTTTTCAAAGACACCGGTAGTTCCCAATGTCTCACTGAGAATCAAATCCAACTCCTTATTATGATCTATATGGTCATGTTGTCTAACTTGAGGATGGAAGTGGGGCCTGCAGATTAACAGCATTGTGTCACCTGGGGACTTCTTAGAAATGCAGGATCCCAGACCCCCTGCAGGCTACTGAGCGGACCACACGTGGCACCAAGATCCCCAAGTGAGATTCATATTCAAGTTAGAGAGGCCCCACGTTTAGCTCCTGCCTTCCTCGCCTTCTCCTCAGCATCTACAAGAGTGCCTGGCACCTACTAGATGTTCAATAAATGTTCACCCAGGAAACCAAATTGCCAAATCCGCTAGCCACATTTTAATCCCCACCTCATCTAATCCTCCTCCGTATTTGAACAGTGACCACTTCATTCTGCAACAACCCTTGCTTCCTGGGCTACCTTCCTACCACTCCAGCTTCTTCTTCCCAGTTTTCCTGGGTGGACTATCAACATTATTAGGTCGGCACTCAGTGTTGTCCTTGCCCTGGGTTGTATTACATTGTCTTCCTTGGGTCTCTATGCTTTTCCTGCTGAATCCATCTTTTTCCCATAGTTTTCCTTATGTATTTAGGATTCTCAAGTCTTTATCTCCAGCTCAAACTTGTCCCTGTACCTAGACCCAATTCCATGTTTATACATCTAGTATCTTTTTTTTTCAATATTTTATTTATCTATTCATGAGACACACAGAGAGAGAGAGAGCAGCAGAGACACAGGCAGAGGTAGAAACAGGCTCCATGCAGGGAGCCTGATGTGGGACTCGATCCCAGGACTTCAGGATCACACCCTGAGCCAAAGGCAGGCGCTAAACCGCTGAGCCACCAGGGATTCCTATACATCTAGTATCTTAAAAATATTTCTTTTATTATCACATAGACGTCAAACTGGAAATATCCAAATGGCACCTAATTCTCCCTGACCTGCTTCCCATAACACCCTTCCCCTCTACTACCACATGCTCTTCCTGTATGGAGAGTCCTGTACTCTACATTAGGTTGGTGTCACCATCTTTTCACCAACACGAGAGTGCAGGAGTTACCATAACACTCCCCCCTCACTTGCTACAAATCAAACCAACCAACAAGTCCTAATACCTGCATCTAGCTGTACTGCATTTATCTCACGGGATTTTTGAAAAGAATCAGATGTAGAGAGTCATTCCCTCTCCAGGATATGGAGCCTTAAGTGGTGAATTTTCTTCCCATCTGAGGTCAGGTGTGGTTGGAGGGACACGGTACTCAGCAAGACACTCCAGTCAAGGCACAAAGAAAGCTAAAGCTAAGGGATGAAGAGAGAGTCTCAAAAGTGACACTCTGAAGGTCATGTGCATTCTCCCTTCCTGAAGCTTACTCTCGTATTATCTTTCTAATGGCTTACTCTTTCTGACTTAAACCATTGGGTCTCTGTGATCTGCAAATAAAGAGAGACCCAGGAACTTCAGATATTTGAGAGGCCACAGCAAGAGCTACCGTGTTCAGAGTTCTGGGACTACAGGCCAGCTTGCTTGGGGTGTTGACACATATAAGACGGGTGCTTGCAAACCCATTCTCAGAAGATATCAGGATAAACTTTTGCCAGATAGTCTCAGCAGAAAGGATAGTATCTCTTAAAAAAAAAAAAGGAAGAAAAAAAAAGAGGGACACCTGGGTGGGCTCAGTGGTTGAGCATCTGCCTTGGTTCAGGGTGTGATCCCAGGGTCCCGGGATCAAATCCTGTGTCGGGCTCCCCACAGGGAGCCTGCCTCTCCCTCTGCCTATGTCTCCGCCTCTCTCTCTGTGTCTCTTGTGGATAAATAAATAAAATCTTAAAAAAAAAAAGACAAATCATCAATAAGCCTTTAACTCTCAAAGAACTACAAATGTATCAACTGTAGAAGGTAACAGCTGGTTTCAGGGCCTTCATAAAGATATTATTTAGGGAGGAAAGCATAGCATTGAGAATTCCCCTGAGTACAAGAGTCATAGGTCCAGTGTAGTGATATTTTTTACCATATCTACAGTCTACTCTCCTAAAATCAGCGTGACTCCTTGATAAGGTACAGGCGTTTCTCTTTCCCTGTGAGGAGGCCACATACTAGTGCTCAGAGACAGCCTTGTCCATCAGAAAGTGTGCAGCTGCTAATAAATACATAAATAGAGACCAAAAAACTCACATATGAGTGATTCCCCCTAGACCATGCCTACATATGGAGATAAGTTGGGGGACAGAATCAGAGGGCTACAAAGCAGTGTTTGAGGTTAGGAGGTGGGTGTGCTTGAACCCAGTGATGATGCGAGGGGTAGGCTGATGTCTCAGCCTGACAGCATGACTGGCCATTCCCCTGTTAAGAGTATGGTGTAGCTCCTCTACCTCAGGCCCAGATGGACACATGGGTCCCAGGGGTCAGGTTTCATTAGACCCATGCCCCATGGCTTCGAATGGCAACTGTAGAACTGCACAAGGTGGAAATCGATGAAGATGGCACGGAGGGCGATGGGAGGGGCCGCGCTCCAGAGGCTGTGGTGTTTGTTGCCTCCGATGGCCCTCTGCCCAACCTCTTTCCACCGACTCTGGAGCTGAGAGTGCTCCTCCCAAATCTCCATGACCTGTGTGCCACACAAGCCCTGCAGTCCCTACTGGAGCAGAACACTATCCAGCTTCATTCCATGTGGTCTTTCTCTCCTTCATGGAGTTCTCTCTCACTCTCTCTCTCATCATCACCTATTTCATTCATTTAACAAAGGTATATGGAGATCCTACCCTGGAACTACTCTAAGCATCTTTAAGTTAAGTGGGAAAAGTAAAGTTTGAATATCTATGTATTATTTCATTTCGTTCTTTAAATCATCTTATTAAGTAGGTCTTAGGATTCCATTTTACCTAGGAGGAAACCGCAGCTCAGGGCACTCGAGTAGCTTGCCCAAAAACATATGGCCAAGAAGACGCAGAAGTAGAATTTAGCAAGGTTCTTTGAGCCCAGGCTTTGTCACCAACACTGAGCTGAATTTTAAGGGTAATGGAGCTTCCATACGACCTGATAGCAAGTGGATGGACTACTTCCATTACTTCCATAACTAGGATCTTCCAGTTATAAGATAAGAATGGGAAAGCCCAATGCACCATAAATCAGTAGACCCTTATGTGAGGGCTCCTGGCAAACAAGCTGAAGGTCATGATTCTGGGATAGGAATCATTTCCCTTGGGAAACATAGGTATCTGGGCAGGGTATAATTGGCAATACAAAAAGAAAAAAAAGTCTCTAAAACCCCTAAAACCTTGTCCTTAATAGAAGCTCTATTGTGAAAGGTGCCTTGTCCAAGCTGAATGCCCTCTCTTTGGGTTTAAGAAATATGCAGGAATTTAATTACTGCCTGAGTCCCTTTTATTTGGGCAAGCTTGAATGGATTCTTCACAGCCTGGCTCCTTCTTTGGGAGACTTTAACCTTGATGGCTATCTACCCAGCACCTTTCCAATCAGCACCGTGATTATTTGACATTTTTGAAAAGAGAGGTGTTTCATTCTGCCTTTCTGATGCAGCCTCCTGATAAGAGCAGAATCTGGATAATCTAGGCTAACTAACCACTTTTTGCCTTAATTGACTGGCCCACATAAAGAAAATTTACTCACGTCTCCACTTCATTTTGCATGAGTAGGTGAAATCTGACTGCAGTTGTTCAGGCCCTGTTAATTCAAGTTAACAAGCACACAAGGCCGTGATGCACTGGTATTTTAGACTCAACTTTGATTTTACGTCCTGCCTTCATACAAGTGTGCTCCTTGGCAAGCCTCGCTCTGAAATAGGCTCCACAGATAGACACCACCTGTAACCTTGTAGGCTTAAGAATGGGCCGAATGAATATTCCGCATGTGGCATTTCACATGGCAAATAAGTGGAGCAAGCTTTCTCCAGACAGTGTCTTGGGAGCTGAAGCCCCATGTAGAATCGATCCTTTCAAATACGACGTGAAGTGTTAAGGGAAGAAAAATAAATGCCATGTGTGGTTCTTAATTTAAGGAGGAGTAAAATTATCAACTAAGCATATCCTGACACTTCCATTACAACAACATGCTTTTTAAACAAGGATCTTGAAACCCTTTTTGATATCACTTAAGGCTGTGGGGTGAACACCTCCTCGTAGAGGCCCCCCGGGGCTACCCCCCTGATGGAAGGTACTCATCTTGATATCTTGATATCCAGGTTCTTTTTTTTTTTTTTTAAGATTTATTTATTCATTCATGAGAGAGAGAGAGAGAAGCAGAGACACAGGAGGAGGGAGAAGCAGGCTCCATGCTGGGAGCCCGACACGGGACTCGATCCAGGGATTCCAGGATCGCACCCTGGCGCTAAACCGCTGAGCCACCCAGGGATCCCGATATCCAGGTTCTTTATCTTGCTCACCATACTGTGTGTGTGTGTGTGTGTGTGTGTGTGTGCTCGTGTTTGCCTCCCCCACTAGGTTCTAGGCTCCATGAGGGCAAGGGAGGTAGTTATTGGCTCACCACCATATGCCCGACGGCTTGTGCAGCTGGTCACACATTTCACACTCCATCCATGCACGTTTGTTGAATGAATCAATGACTGGATGGAGAGTTGATCTAAGGCTTCCCAGGGGTGGGGAGTCTGGACTAGGAAGGAAACCTCTTCTTTTCACACAGCCTTGTCCGCACACTGTCATCCTGCAGAGCCACACTGGTTGCTGGGTTTGTAGAAAGAAAAACCCAGAGTACCCAAGGGTCAGGAGCTCTGAATCTTTGCTCTTTCTGAGGGCTGACCTGGTAAATGACTTCTAAAACATCATGAGCCAGGAAGAGTAGCAAGTTGTCTGGAATCGGCAGGTTGTTTCTTTGAAGGAATGCTTCTCCGGAGAGCTCTTGGTGAGTAATAGACTCTTGAAATAGTTCTGTGACTTTGTATACTTCAGTAGAGAAACTATTCACAACAAGTCCCACTTTCATAGGTGAAGGAGAACAGAGACTTAAACCCTCACATCTCCAATGTCTTCCTTATCGAGCATGAAAAGGCTCTAACCGGTAACCTCGGGCTCGGCTGGCATAAAAAGTCGGAGGAAGAGGAAATTTGCTTTTCGTGGCGTCTCCCAGACAGAACAGAGGCCCACCCCTTTCCATACACCGTTTACTTTCCTTCCCCCAAGAACTCTGTGAGATGGTGTCATTATTTCCAATTTACAGGTGGGCAAACTGAGTGAATCAGGTTGGCAAAGCTACAGAGACGGTAGTGGTGGAGAACTGATTAAAATCTAGGTCTGTTCTCTCTTGTAATGCTTCTGCTTAGTATTAAAACCCCAAAGAAGTGAGACGACAGCCATCGGCATCAGAAGCAGAACCATGTGCTATACAAGACGGACAGACAGATGAGGAGAGAGAGATCGAGAAAGCCTGCCTTTCGCCTTGTGTGTATAACTCGGGCTTCCCTCCTCAGCCACGCTGGATCCTAAAAGGGCCGCGGAAGGGCTTACAATAACAAAGATATAAAAATAATCACTGGCTCTACTGGATGATGCAGCAGGAGCTCCTGTGTCCTTCATTTCCCTTGCTTCGTTCTCTGAGGTCCCACGTTCTCTGCGGTGATGGTTCACATTCTCCCCTGGCCACCAGATGCCCGGCACTACCAGTCCCACGGGTCCCATGCTGCGGCTTTTGGGGTGGGACTCCTTGGTTGCCCCTCGCCACTCATGTTAGCCTCTTGCTGTGATCTCAGAGCCCTTTCTCTGAACCCCACAGCTATCAATGTTGGAGAGGTGCCTCTTCCCACGAGCATCACGATTCCCAAGTACATGACCACTGCTTCTTGACTTTTCGTAAAATATCTGAACTCCTCATCGTGTTCCCAGAAACGTGGCCTCTCTTCTCCCAGTTTCTTATGTAGCACATACAGGAAGTTTTGTTCACTGGAATTCCTTAGAGGAATTCTTCATACCTTGTTTGGAAAAAATATACTGATGAGTTGTTGGGTGCAGTGTGTAGAAGGCCAGGGAGTGGGGCCCAGAAGACAAGATGAGCTTCAACAAGATGCTCTAAACCACTTTTTAAGGAAGGTGGATCCTGTCGACGGGAGGGCTCCTGTTTTGCTGTACATGGGAGTCTCTCGAACACCCAGCAGAGAGGGGCAGGAGTGAATTGCTCTGCCTGAGGAAGGGGGAATCTGTGAGGCTGGGCACCGAACAGAAGAGCAGAGTAAATTAAAATAATGCAGTGGGGTACGGCCAGAGACAGACGGAGACAGAAATTCTAGTGGGAAATATTGGAGCTAGTTGCTGTGATGCGTTTGAGATTACATCCTCTCCTTTACAGCCTGTTTAATGAAAAGACACAGGATAAAACCCACATTTTGTGTGGGTGGATTGTTCAGGGTAAAACCACGCCACCTCAAAAGTTTCCAGGCGGGAGACAGATCATGTCAATGAGTCCAGCCCCAAGTATGGGAGTGGTGGAGACCACAGCAAAAGGAAGAGGATAGGACCAAATTTACTCCCGCACCTCAAATAACATGCATCAGCAGACAACATCTGTCCCACAGGCCAGTGCTTGACCTTTCAGGAGGCTCAAAGTAGGCCTGGACCTTACTGCCAGGTGGAAGTGAGATGATCCCAAAGGTGGTGAGCGGACCCGGGCAGAGGGACACTGGAGAGGTCAACCAGCGTGTCCCATGAACGAGCTCTTCGGAAGAGAAGGTGAGCTCTCCAGAAACAGATGCGGCTCACTAGACTGCTTTGTTTGAGACACGGGAAGAAACTTATTTTATTCGGTGGAGAAAATCCACCGAAGCGACCCAAATCATCAGTAAAATCTACCAGACTGGCCCCATGCCCGCTGTGGGTGGATTTCCTGTGGATTGGGAACTTGTCCTGTGGGGCTCTGAACTTTGCAGAAATCCAGAGGGAGGGGTTGAGGTCTTCCCAACCCGTGGGACTGGCTGAGGTCCAAGCCAATTACAGCTACATCTCCAAGGTGAAGAGGGACACAGCTGACATCTGGGTTACATTTATAATCCCAGTGTTCCAGGAAGATGGAAGAATAAATTACAGGGGTGCTGAGTGAGAGACCCTGGGAAGGGCACCTGTGTGGTGCATACGCCCCGGCTGGCAACCAGCCAGTCAGCATGGGGAAGCTCACGTGGGGTCACGCGGATCCCTCTCGGGGAGTGTTTCTTCCCAGGGGCACTCCCGAGACTTCTGCGTGGCTGAGGATTGGCCGGCCCCCCCGCCCCCCAGGGGCTTTCCCTGCATGCACCCTGGCTGGTGGGTGCAGTGCCCGCAGAACCACCATGCCAGGAAATGAGAGAGGGCAGGAGGAAACCGACCTGGGCCAAGTGTTGCCCTCAGGAAGTCAAATCAGCTCGGTCTAGGAATCATTTGTCATGGCCCTGGGAGTGAGTCCAGAAGAGAGCACTTTAGGAAATTAGGAGGTCAGAGGAGGGAGGGTGGGCTGCAGAGAATGTAATGGGGGGGGGGGGTGACACTGGGGTCTGGAACCTTGGTTCTCGCTGTCTCCTTGTGTGCCTCCCACCGAGTTCCCCTCTCCTTGTAATGACCTTGATGAGACAGCCCCGGGAGCCCAGGCGTTCTGGCCAGGGAGAGAGGGGGCCGCCTTCTCTAGCTGCCCTCGCTTAGGGAGCAGGTCAGTTAGGGGAACGAGAACAGACTTAGGAAACCTTATTTTTGTTCTGGAATTTGGTTCTCGAATGTAGGCAAGACAGTATTTGAACTCCCACCATTTTTCAAGGCGTTGAGAATCTCTAGGCAAGAGTGTCTTACCTAATACCCACACACTTCGGAGATGACCGGTTAGAGACACTCGGAGTCCTAGTTTCAGTGTTAAGCCGTGTTCTTCCCCTGTAATTCAGAGAGGTTTGCAAGGCTAGAGGTCGGGTAGGCGAGTTTGTTACGTGCAAGCAGTCGATGTGCATGCCTCGCCCTGGAGCCTCCTGGGCAATAAGCCCCGGTAAATGAAGACAGCGCGCAGCCGAGAGGCGTGTAGAGTCTCACTGGTGGGTGGGTAGGTGGGTATTCACCTGGGTGTGCGTGAGTGTCTCTATCTGCATCAGGAGAGCCTTCGGGATCTTCAGTTTAGGGACATGAAGGAGGTGTTAGTCCCCGAGAGAGAAAAAAAGGTTCTAAGCACTTCTGAGCTATTTTCAAAAAGAAAATTGGTGAGAGAGTCATACATCAGGAACAGCATATTCAGAGCCTTGTGATCAAGTATAATTCCAAAGACTGAAAGAATCGGTCTCGCCCCACAGATGTGGGACGAACAGGAATTCAGGGTACTGAGGATGCCCGAGAACATGGAGCATGGGAGGCACCACCGCCCAGCAGGCAGCCCGATGGCGGGCAAGTGACGCGAAGGTGCATTTACAGGAGGAGACCAGCACAAGAGAGGAAAAAAGTGGCAGTCACCACGGTGGGGTTTATGCAGCCTAAGTGTTCATCATCATCACCTGGCAGGCAACCATCACTCTCGCCTGACTGAGAGGAATAGTGTGTCCCCTTGGGCCAGGTGCTTATTATTCTCTGGGAGTGCAAACAGTAAGACTGACTATGTAAAATGCAGCTGCCTCCAGCCACCTCCTTGGTTGCCCAAAGACAGCGTGTAGGAGGCGTGAGTAAGGCCTAGCTGAAAAACACAAATAGAATTCAGCAGACATGGTTGGAGCCCCTGGATCCCACGTTGCCTGAAGCCTACCTACACACATACGGACTTTTCAGGAAATACCTGGCCTCTCCTCTCCTTTAGATTAACCTCAGCCAGTGTCACCACTTAACAGCAAGGAGTTGTCCATGAAATATCCCCTTGGGATTTCTCAACAATTCAACGGGGGGGCCACTGCAAGGAGATGGAAAAGCTGCAGGGGTAAGAACGGGCGAGAATGGAAGTTGTGCAGCGCCCACATGACAGGGCAAAGGAATGCAGAGGAGCACGGAGAGCTGGTTCTCGGGCTCACCCTTTGTCCTCTCCACTGCGGATCCTTCATCTCTTCCAGTGTCGCGGTGGGTTGCGTGGAGTCCCTCCAGAAAAAGATACGGTGCAGTTCTAACTCCCAGAATGGCCGAATGTGATCTGGTGTGGAAAGGGGGTTGTTGCAGAGGTACTAGGGCCGGATGAGGTCATACATAATCCTGTACGACTGACGTCCTCGGGAAGAGGGGGGAGAGACCCCGGGAACATGCCATATGACGAGGGAGGCAGGAGTTGAGTGAAGCCGCTGCAAGCCAAGGAACGCCGGGCATCGGGCATCGACAGACACCACCAGAAGCCAGGAAACGGCAAGGAGGGATCTTTCTCTAGAGCGTTCAGGGGGAGCAAAGGCCCTGCTGAGACTTTGATTTTGGACCTCCAGCCTCCAGAACCGGAAGACGATAGATCTTCCTTGTTGTAAGCCACCCACGTTGTGGCAGTTTGTTACGGCAGCCCTAGGAAACTAATACAGAGATCTTCACGTCTCCTCTTTCATCCCATTTTTGCAAAGAAGAAGGAGAAAAAAAAAATCTGTCTTATATGCTTAATCATTTTGAGGACTCACTATATTAAAATTTCCTAGGATATTTGCATTTGAAAAGAGAACTGATGAGACATAGCAATAAATGAATGTATAACGGTGGAATTTTAGACATGGAGGAAGGACAAGCTCAGAGCCCAGGACATCTGTAAGTGCCTGTTTCTCATTACAAGAGAGGTTCCAATGTTTCCAGCATGACTTGGGGATTTTCACGATGTCTTAGGGGCCACTGCAGAAAAGGGGTGGCCCTTTTCTCTCTTGTGAAGGGCTGGGCTCTGAGACCCCATCATCCCAAATACGATGGGAGTAACCCTCCACTTTTTTTTTTATACCTTAGGATTCCATAAAAGATGTCATTTGGAAAAAGTTCTGGTGTTAAAATAGAAAGTCACAGCATCATGGCATTATTTAACTCACAGGAAGGCAAACCACGTTTTTCTTCCGTTTTCTTTGCCCCACCATTTTGCAAAATGCCACCGCGACAGCAGAGTAGTGTCTCCACCAAGCATCTCAGGTGAAGAAGCGGGGACCCGCAGGAGACGCCAGCATCTTCTTTCCCTTTTGCTTTTCACTGTTCTGATGGGCCTGAGAGGAAAGATGAGCTGCCTTTTCTTTGTTCTTGCCTTTGAAAAAACTGAGAATCGAGATCTTCATGATCCAAAATGTGCTAGAAGACTGTGTTAAGTAAAAGTCAAAATCTCTAGTTTATTCAAGTTGTTGATTTATTGGCTGTCTCTCTTCTTTTTATTTATTTTTTGCCAGTGGGTGAACAGAAGAGGCTATCGGGTTTTATTATTTGCATTCATGTCATTGAGGCATAGGCAGTACTTGAATACCAAAAAAAAAAAAAAAAAAAAAAAAAAAATTGTGACTGATGCTGGAGGAGTATATATGGGAAAGAGTAGTTTGCAGTCCTCTGCAATTGCAAAAGGATGATAATACTTCTTACACATTTGTGTCCCTTTATACTTTCACATGTATTATCTCATTGCAAACCCACACACATCCTGGGAGGTATGTGGCCCGGTTTTCCTATCATCAACCCACAGATGGACTCGGAGCCCACAGAAGCTCAGAGAACGCTCCCGGCCTGGGGGCCTGGGCCTGAGGCCAGTGAGTGAGGGGAAGCCGGGACCACCACCCAGGTGTCCTGAGAGCCCTGCTCCGTGGGAGGAGTAGGTGGCGGCTTATTGATTTATTTCCTTAGTGCTAAGGTAGAGAGAGAGAGAGTGAGAAATCTTAAATGGCTAAAAAGGACCTTCAGACCCACTCTACCTCCAGCTCCCACCAGAAAAGCTGAAGTCAGGGCCTGCTTCCCTCGCGTCTTTGAGATAAGCAACAAGTCTCAGGAAACAAATAGTGAATACCACCATCACTTTCCTTAAAAAAAAAAAGAAAATAAAGAAAAAAAAAAAAAAAAACCCTCCAGTGAAGCATTTGAATCTCAAAATGCTCTTCCCATCATAATAGCTAATCATTCATCCACCCACGTTCTTCCTTCAGTCAAGAAGCTCAGCGAGTCAATACAAGTGCACCCTCAGCTCCCTGCTCGGCTCCCTGCGGCGGCTGGTGGGTGGGTGGGTGGGTTAGGCTCTCCCTTACCCCAGGAAGGATGGATTCGGCTGGTGGGTGGGTGGGTGGGTTAGGCTCTCCCTTACCCCAGGAAGGATGGATTCGGCTGGTGGGTGGGTGGGTGGGTTAGGCTCTCCCTTACCCCAGGAAGGATGGATTCGGCTGGTGGGTGGGTGGGTGGGTTAGGCTCTCCCTTACCCCAGGAAGGATGGATCCAGGGAAGCCACAGGGTTCTGCTTTCCTTTCTTTCATCTGTCTCTACCACCAGCACCCCCACCCCCACTACCACCGTCCCAAGCCCTTTGGTCCCGCCTCAGGTCCAGGTTGGGTGCGTCCAAAGGGCACGGGGCGGGGTGGGGGGTCACCGCAGCCCCCGGCTGGGGAAGGGGAGAAGCCGGTTTCTGCAGCTCGGGCGCCGCGAGTCAGTCGGGGCCGGAGACGCTCCGAGGCTGGGGGGAGGCACCACGTTGCGGCCCCGGGCGCAGGGCCGCGGGGTCTTTGCTCCTGTGTCCTCGGGGACCGCGGGCTGGGCCGTGGGTGAGCGGGAGTGACCGCCTGCGCGGCCGGGCCCGAGGGCGGGGAGCCCGGGCAGGGGCAAACCCTGAACTTGGCGGAGCATCCCCCGGCGAGCAGGCGCGCTGCGGGGGCGGCCCGGGGGGGGCCGGGGGGGCGGAGGCCTCGGGCGGAGACGGGGAAGGGGCGCGGGCGGGGGGCGCGGGGAGCGCGGCGGTGACATCACGCCCGGGCCCCCTTCCCCTCGCCGGGTGGGTGGGGCCTCGGCGCGCCGAGCGGGCGCGGGGTCAAGGAGGGGGAAGAGGAGGAGCGGGCAGGCCCGGGGCTGCGAGCGGGCCCGGGAGGGCGGGGGCGGGGGCGGAGGGAGGCGGGAGGCGGGAGGCGGGAGGCGCGCGTGGCCCGGGGCGCCCGGGCTCCCCAGCCCCGACCCCGGCCTGCGGCGCGCCGCCCCCGCCGCCCCCGCCGCCCCCCGCCGCCCCCGGCGCGCCTGGGACCGGCTCGCGGGCGCGGGGACCCGGCGGGCGGGGAGGCGCGGGCCCCGGCGCGGCCTGGAAGCGGCGAGGAAGCCCAAGTAAGGCGGCGGCGCGGCAAGTTTTCCCAACTTCGCCCCCCGCGGCGGCGGGCGTCCTGCTGCCCCGCGCGTCCCCGCCGCGCCGGCGAGTGGCCGCGGGAGGAGGGACGGGGCGGGGGGGAGGGGGGGAGGGGGGGACGGGGAGGAGGGGGCGGGGGGAGGGGAGGGGAGGGGAGGGGGAGGGCGCGCGGCGGAGAGTCCGGCAACTTGTGCTAAAACTTGGGGGAGGAGGAGGAGGAGGAGGAGGAGGAGGAAGCGGAGGAGCCGCGGGAAGGAGGGAGCGCCAGGGAGGGAGCGCAGCCGAGGGGCAACTTTTCCAGCCCGTGAGTAGCGCGGGGCGCGGGGCGCGGGCGCGGGCGCGGGCGCGGGCGCGGGTCGGGCGGGGGCGCCTCCGCCGGCGGGATGGGGCCCGGCTCCGCGAGGGGATTGGACGCCGGGAGGGGGCCGCGGCGGGCCCGGCTGCGCGCTCCCCGCCCCCCCCCCCCCCCCCCCCGGGCGAGCCGAATCACAACTGTCACTCAGGGCCTGTGAGTCAGGAGGGATCGGGTTACACGGTCCCTGAAACCGATGCCGGAGCTGCACGAGCGGGCGGGAGCGGGCAGGGGCAGCGGCAGGGGCAGCGCCACCGGCCCCGGCGCGCTCGCACACTCGCCCTCGCGCAGCCCCGCCGGCCCGGCCCGCCCGCCCCGCGCGCCCCGCGGCCGCCCGCGCCGCACGATGCCCGCCGAGGGCGCCCCCCGCGCCCGGGCCCGCCGCTCGCCGTAGCCCGACCGCCCGCGGCCGCGCGGAGCCCGGAGCCGCCCGCCCCGCGCCCGGGACGCGGGTCTATGGGAAGTTCGGGGACTTGACAGCCGCCGCCGCCGCAGGTACGTCCCGCCCGAAGTTCTTTGTCTCGCGGGCCGGGCGCCCGGCAGCTCGCTCCTGCGGCCGCGCCCGCGCTCCGGGGCACAGGGGTCCGCGAGCGCGGGGCCGGGAGGGGTGCGCGCGGCTGTCAGAGGGCGCCCCCTCCCCCTCCTCCCCCTCCCCCTCCCCCCCCCCTCCTCCTCGGGGCGCCCCCGTGCCCAGGGCCCGCGGCGGCCGGCGGCGGCGCGCCCCACGCGGACCCGAGGACCTCCCGTCCCGCAGGGGCACGAAGCTTGCAGCGGCGGCGGCGGCCCCCCTGCCCCGCGCCCCGCGCCCCGCGCCCCGCGGTGCCCCCTCGGGCGGGGAGCCGGGTCCGCACGCGGCCGCGGGGGCGCGGGGGCGCGGGGCGCGGATGCCGCGGGGCAAAGTGAAAGTTGGGCCGTCGGGGCAGGGCTTGGGAGGCTTTGATTTCCTTCCCCTTCCAGGGAGAGCGCGCAACAGAGAAGAGAAGGAAAAGCAAATAGAAAACAAAAGCACGAAAAGGCGTTAGGAGCTGCGGGGGGGGGGGGGGGGGGGGGGGCGCGGGGCGCGGGGCCCGGTCGCGGCGGGTCGCCAGGCCGCGCTCCTGCGGGGCAGACTGGGCAGGGACCGCTCCGCAGGGGACACTCGCTTTCTGGAGTTGCAGAGGGGAAATGGGCGGGAGGAAGTCGAGAGGGAATAAATATTTACCCCAAACTTGGAGAGTTTGTGCAGCGACTTTTAAGCAGATCGCCAGATGCCGAAGCGCCAGTGCACAGCCGGGCCTCGTATCCTTCCCTGAACTTTGCGCCCGGGTCGTGGGTCCTGCAGCTCCTGCAGGAGGTGCCCCCCCCCCCCCGCCCCCGAGGAGGGACCCGGGGTGGGGGTGGGGGTGGGGCTGGGGGGCTGGCCCCGGGCGGCCCCCGCTGACCCCGCGTGCCCAGAGGATGCAGGAGGCAGCGTCCTCACTGCTCGTGCTGCCCCGACTTCTCCTACCCCGCGTAGATGCTGCTGGCCTTGGGTGCAGCGCCTGTGGCCCTCTGCCAGTTTATATGTACATATATTTATGTAAAACATTTTCTCCCAGCTCTCTGCCAGCTGTTCCACATTTTCCAGCTGCCATTTCGGTTTGAAATGATGGACTGTCCGCATCTCCAAGTAAAAGAGCCCTTTAGTCAGAGGTCTGCAGGGCCGGCCGCTGTGCGAAGACCTGGGCAGTGCCACTAGCTGCCCTGGTATGATTAGTTCTCCAAAAA
This sequence comes from Vulpes lagopus, assembly GCF_018345385.1. Classification (NCBI taxonomy): domain Eukaryota; kingdom Metazoa; phylum Chordata; class Mammalia; order Carnivora; family Canidae; genus Vulpes; species Vulpes lagopus. Next base: position 7,721,836 of record NC_054834.1, read on the forward strand.
ACCACCTTCTGCCCTCCTTTTCCTCTCCTCCTCCCCAGCTGGTCTCTCTAGAGCACTCCTCTGCAAATTCACAATAACGAGGCTCCCCCCCGCCACACATACACACCAAAATGTGATTTTGTACAAAATTTGGATGAGGCCGTTTGTGAGATCCCTGAGATGTGCGCCTGGTGGAAATAAATTAACTTTTGAAAAGAGTTCCAGCTTGAGTGCGTTGGGCATGGCTGGTGGGGGGCCTCCGCCGCGGCCAACTGAAATGATCTCATTTCAGGCAGGAACTATTCATCGTTTCCATGTTACACTTTTTTACGTTGTTTGATGTCTTAGCACATTATAGGCTGAAATCTTCAAGAATTGGCCTAAAGTATTAATTTTGAGTATTTATGTAATTGTTCTGTAATTTGAATAGGTGCCTTATTGATGGATTCCTGTAATTATTTCATTTAGGTTTTAAATTAAAAATTAATAATAGCCTGACAGTTTCTTAATTACACGTGTCAAGATTATTTTGAAGGCAGAAAATGCTATGTTTTAAAGTAGTGAAACAACCTCAAAATCTCTTCATTTTTCCTGAAGCAGAACACCGGTTCAGTCGAGGGGCTGTATTAAAGCCATGGTGATTGGTCTTAACAATGTAAACTGTGTGAAGTATCTAAAGAATTTGTTTACGTTAGGAAATATTGGTCTTAATAACGTGGTACACAAACACTTTGGCCAGTTAGACTATAGTCAGACCTAAAACAAACATGAAATAACATTTAAATTAGTTGTAATAGCATACTCACGGGGAGAAGAGGGTTTATTTTATACTAAAAGCTATTTAATTAGAAACTCCCTGCCTAAGGGGAGATCCTTTCAGGGTATATAATTCTTAAAGTCAGCCTCGGGAAGCTTCGGTTTAAGATGCCTGAATGAGTCCAATGTGAGAGGTGTCTAGTGAAATTTCACACATGCAGAAGCACTTTACAAGGTATAGACTGCGTTATTATTCATAGGCTAGTTGGTCCAGCTTAGATACCCACCATTTCCCAGTACCTTTGACGTGCGTGTATTCCTTGATGGAGCCCTGATCCAAACACTCTTGCACTGTATGCCTCATTTGCAAAGGACTACAGACAGAAATGAGAAAATCCGGTACTGATGAAAAATGGCTCTGTTGAATTATTTCATTACTTATTTAATGAAGGAGTCATTAATTTATCAATTTGATGCCCGAGCCTAAAAGTTGGACTTTCCTTTGTTTCTTGGCCCCTTTTCTTAATTACCTGCATGCTGCAAGGGTTTCAGACTTCCTCTGTGCTTAGGTCCTTCCCTGGATGTAAGGTATCCTGTTTGCTGAGGTTCCCCCTTCTCGCTCCCCCCTGCCCCCACCCCCCCCCCACCCCCGCCCTTTTTTTGAGGCTAGGGTTTGGGAGTTTAGGAAAGGAAACAATTTAATGATCATTGTTCCATGCACTCAACTTATATGGAGACGGTAATATGCTAAGAAAAACCAGTCTTGAAGGAAAAGTGAATCACTGAGTCATGAAATCCTCAAGAAAACCTTAGCAATGGAATGTTAATGCTTTTAGACTATAGTAGATTATCTTAAAAGTCAGACTTTTCTTCTTTATGCAATTGTTGTAAATCCCCAGCTAAAGAGTTCTTTGAAGGAGGTTTTAGTTTTGCTGGCATTCATATTCCATAGTCGGTCTGACTTGTTTTGGAAGATTCAAGAAATTTTCTGCCAACTTATATCATGAGGAGCAATCACAATGCTGAAATGACTAGAGAGGAAATGTGTGTTTGTGTGTGCGTGTGTGTATAAATTTAATTTGTTAAGCAAAATATTCCACTCTGATAATGACTTCAGGTTGTCTTTTCATTAAAGGCTAGTAGGGGAGGCTGCCCTTCACTTCATGTCATTTTTTTCCAGATGAAAATTGATTTGTTGGAGTTTCAAAGCAAATAAAGGGAGACAGAATAAACAACAACAGGGCAGGGGTACTGCTGCAAAGTTTTTCAAGTACTTTCAGGGTATTTTTCATCTTTACTTTTATGTGATGGGCCTGTGAAATAGAGCTGTAGACTGGCGAAGACTTTAAATGAAATTTCACACTTTGATGATTTTTTTTAAACTTTGATATATTGACAGCAAAAGGAGCTGCAAAGCTTTTATATAACTTGAGCAGTAACGCCAAGCAGCAGTCAAACGTCTCTATGCATTTGTGTTTAACTGCAGAAGAAAAACATGTCCATGGGCAGTAGAGGTTCTTATCAACCCCCTAATCCCAGATCCCAGCAAACCTTGAGGGCATGCCTCAGATCTTGCTGAAATCACTGTAGACTCCCACAGTTTGCAGATTAAATATGCTATGTGTTCCTGGCTCCAACAACAGTTTTATGAGCTCACTAAGCTTCCTGTTTTAAGATCCTTTTCTTAAGTTTTTAGGAGCTGCTAAAGGCAATGCTGTCTGGAGTAAGTGGTGCTGTTAATTTAGAGACACTTTAGATATTTCATTTCGCTCTTTAAAAATTGCCCAAATTATCATTTGTAAATTGAAGGACTCGTTAGGCGGGGAAGAGGGAAGGGAGAGAGCCCTTTGAAAGAGATGGGATGTTAAACGTGAGCCTAAGTGCAAACTTCACGTGGTGTCTCAATTGTTCTAAGGCACTTTTTCCTTTGCCTCGCCCCTTAAAATTAGACTTTTTCCACTTGTAATTCGAAATGTACTATATCTTAGCGCCACACTTCTTGGTTACTCAGGTCCACTGTGAGGGTGTTCTTTTTTTTTTTTAAAAAAAAAAAAAAACCAAAAACGTGAAAGTGTTTTTTGTTCTGTGTGTGTATATTTCAACCGGACAGAATGTCCCAGAAAATCTATGGCTCTCTAAAGAAACTGAATGAACAAGCCATTACATAGTTAATAAGGTGGCATTGGAACATTCCAGCCCCCTCCTGAAAGGCAATATTGTGTTGAGGCGCCACATCTGCATGTGTAGTATCTATAGTTGTGTCCTCGTAGATGGTGCTTTTGCATTTTGCATAAGAGTCATAATTACAAAAGAAAATACTTACATCATCGTCCAACAACATGTCATATAATTCCCAAGAGAACTCAGCCAATTTTGTGCTTAAAGGTTATTCAATGAATGAAATTGTGAAAGCCCATTTGTCAAAGTACTGCATGGTTCCTGTTAGTTTTCAAGCCTCAAATTCATTGTCTGCCCTGGCCCCACCATTAGTCATCACTGTATTAGTGCTGCCTTCAGGCCATGCTGCCCGGCACTTCTTCACACCATTAGAGCTTTGAAAGTGTACTCTGTCGACTTGTAGAATTACTGCTCTGATTTCCGCTTGGCTGGGTTTGAGGTAAGTCCCCTCCCTACCTTCTAGCTGACTGTAATCCTTGCTTTCTTTTAAAGCTTCTTTCCAGAGATTTAGGGGAGAACTTTCTTAAGGGCCCTGTTGGCATCATACTGTGGTTTTGTTGTGGCATGTACTGTACATATAAATTGTACCTGCAGTAAATTGGATTGATTGCTGGCCTGAAACAGCTTTGGGGCTTTTCTTTTCTTTTCTTTTCTTTTTTTTGATGGGAGGGGGCAACAGTATGTGTGTATGAGAGAGAGAGAGAGAGAAAGAGAGAGAGAGAGACTGAGAAAGGAGTATGTTTTAAATGTAAGCATTTGATTGTATTTATTTGAGTAATTTTTATGCCATAAAATTAAATAGTGGGAGACAAATGTAATTTTATTTAAATCTCCGGTGGGATACCTTCAGACTACAGTGTGGGCTCTTCCTTGCTTATTTTCATTTGCACATTTTTAGCTCTGGCTACTTTGACTTTTTTTGAAGATTGCACAAAATACCTAACCATATTCCAGAGTGCTTTACATTATAAACTATTGGTTTTTTACAGCAAGGGACCGCATGCTCACAATTTGGATGCAAGCTAACTCTCAAATTGCAGTAATGAAGGCATGAGACGGTTAAACCATATTATTGATTTCATTCTGTGATATTTTTAAAAAGAATAATTCAGTCTCAAGAGAGTTACCTGTGTGTAGAGAAACTTCAGCCAGCCTCCTAAGAATGAAGCCTTAATGAACTCAGAGGAACAGAAACGTGAATGGAGTGGCCAGAAGTGTGGACCAGGTCATGCACCTCAGAACAGCATCTGCTGTTTGAACTGTGGATGTTCAAATGCAATTCCATACCCAAGCATTACTGGCGGGGGAGGGGGGGGGTGCGGTTTGGTACAGTTTGCATTGGCAGTTTTGTACATGATTGGGGGTGCGGGGGTGCACACGCGAATGATAAGCTGAAGAATCAGTCTGTGAATAAGCAAAGTTTATAGGCTCAGCGGACCAGGAAATGATTTGTACTGAATAAGACTTAATTGACAATCCTTAATGTTTTTTGAAAATTTGCCTTTAAAATTGCAATTAAGAGTCAGGAATCAGAAGCTTAAAAAATTGGGATGCTAAAAGCATGATGAACACATCACACACAAACAAAAAATACATTAAGTCCCTTTGGGATAGCTCTAGGTGATTTTGACACCTAACAGGTATTACTGGTCTAGTATTTGTGGTGGCTTAAAAGCAAATTACTATTCAGAGGACATGCACTCTTAAGCTTGATTGTAGAAACATCCATGATCTTAGGAACCAAAAGTTATGTTAAGTAATAATCTTTAAATTTAGGATTCTTTTTTCTTCCAAAAATGTGCGAAAATGTTTAATTCCCGTAAATCTCAGGGAAGTGAGACAGGGAACACCTTGGATCAGATATGATGTTTTTGTGATCTATGTGGGTTTAAGGGAAACACAGTTTTCATGAGCTTAGCTGATCTATAGGCTGATCTCTGACTTATAGATCCCATTTTGTGTCTGAGGATTGTCTGTCTCCAGCAAACCCACACAGAAAGTGGGGGTGCCAGCTTGCTCTGCATTCTTACTCATTGTTAATGGCACCTGCTTCCTGCAAAGCCTAACCAAAGTATAGTGGATGGCTTTTCACAGTTTTGCAAAACTCAGAAACGGTAACAAATATTAAATGCTACTTTATACTCCCCTGGAATGTTTCTTGTAAAGTCCTCCTGGCAGCAGGGAAAGTCAGAGTAGCTGGCGATCTTTTGTTTTAAATACGGAAGACAGAAAAGTAAAACTGGCACACAAAATGACATTTGCGATTTTAACCATAATGGCAGTGATTACTTCATGTCAAAAAAGCTTTTCAGTGGTTGAAGTTAAATAAGTGGGTTTCTTAAAAGTTGAGATGTCATTAATTTACTAAAGCCAAATTCACTTAATCCATAGCCAGGCAGTTATTTCCCCTTAGAGTAATTCCATTCCTTTTTAGAGTAATTCCATTTTGGGATGTCTATCATGAATACTGCGCATCTGAGGTTAGGAGTCCCTGAAGTGTAGGGAAGGAAGGCTGAAGACAATAGCCAGCGGGTTTGGGGAACCCTCTAGGCTACCAGAGACCACGTGTAGCAACTTGAACACATAGGGGCTTGCTCATTTGCAGTCCATGTTTTAGGTTTTCCTAATTAAGGAAAAAGTCAAATCATGCAGAAAGGTAAAATAATCGTACATTTAAAAATACCGTAATTAAAGATTCATGAAGATTTCATTAAGAACTCATGAAGTAGAGCTTCTTTTCTTGCAGGAAAAGAAAGCAGTGCAGACAGGGAAGAGTGAGGAAAGAAAAAGAAATGGTTGGAGGGTCACAGGTTCTGCATATGTAATGGATTTGAAGTTCAGAAAGCAAGCTGGAGCCCAAGGAAACAGTCAGCCACGCCACAAACCTGCAAGAGGGTTTCTATAAAGTGTGTCTGTGAAACCCACTGAGACGTTCTAAATTCCCTAGATTTTGCTCGTTGACACCCAGACCTTTTTTGACTTCCAGAATTGACCTAAAGTTACAATCCACATTCGTGGGTGCTTCTTGATTTCTTTTTTCACTTCCCAAACGATTCGTTTTCATTGGAAACTGAGTTTTAATGCTAGCAGGAAGGTATAGCTATTTAATAGGAATTTTGCCTAAACGTTTGCTCCAAGGGAAGCATCTTGAAGCAGCAGCAAATCTACTGGTAATAGAGTGTGAGAGAAATGTCACTCCTCAGTGATACAGGGGAGACCCCCTCAGAAATCCTCACACAGGCCCGTTCCTTTCTGGCTTTTTAAACCCTGAGCACATTAGGGAGATCATTCAGCTTATAAATATACAGGCAGGTGTAAGTAAATGTAATTTCTCTGGAGGAAAGCCTTATTCCACTTGAGCAATAGTTCCCTGAGCTGCACAGAATAATTTCTCACTTAAGGCCTAATCACGGTGCTGTTAAAAGCGCCGCTCTGCCCACTGGAATGCCTTCTCTCTGCTCCCTCATTGGCAGGAGCTGTTTCAGCCTATCAGAAACGCATCAGGTTCCCAAATCAAGCTTTTAACTTAGTTTTTTTGTTGTTTTTTTTTGCATCTTTACATGCATTAAGGGAAAAAAAAAATAAAAGAGAATTACTGCCCAGGTTCAGGCAACTTAAAAATAAACCAGCTGGATTAGGGAAATAAAATTAATCTGCCGTTCACAAAGGATGCATTATCCGTGTATAACTACTGTTTCATTTCACCTTAGATTAGAAGGTCGCTGTATGCGGTTCAAACATCTGACCTGCTGGCTTAGGCACTGGTGCTTTCTCGAAATGATTTGAGCGGTTTTAAGTGTCGAAGAAACCCTGCTTGTCTGTGGATCCCAGGTTTCACTGCAGAGAGACCTGCCAGGGGAAAGGCTGAGTTTTTGCACGTGTTCCCAGAACTGTCGATTTTTTTTTTTTTCTTTCTTTCATGCTATTTACTACCTAAAGGCTCACGGTTGAACTTTGGAACTCCACGGAGCACCTCCCTCCCTGAGAGACAAGGGGATGGGTCTGCCCCTTACCCACGCGCGACACCTGAATCCACTTAGGGCGGCTGGTGGAGGAGCGACGTTTGGGGGCCAGGTTCTCGCGCGGGGCGTTAGGGGCGAGCTGAGCGGGGCCCACCCCAGCGGCTCCGCGAAGGCCCCCGGGGTCCCCCAAGGTCTTATTACCGCGAGGCACACGGGGGGGTGCACCGCCCGGGGTCAGCGCGGGGAGCAGCTGTGCAGGGGAGCAGGGCTGCGCGCCGCCCGGGGCCCGCTGGGGGACGGCTGGTGCGCGGACCGCGGCGACCTCGGGGGGCACCGGGCGCCCCACGCCCCGACCCTTCGCGGGGAGCAGGGCGGGCCGGTGCCTCGGGTGCGCGGAGGGCGCCGGCGGGTGGTTCGCGGGCGGGGCGCGGGGCGCGGGGAGGGGGCGCGGGGGGTCGCCCGGGGACCGCGAGGCCCGCAGCCTGCAGAGCTCTGACAACAATGGGGACTCGGCTTTGCAGGGGTGAAAGTTCCTTGCGGTTTGGCCTGTTTATTTTTTTTATTTATTTATTTTCTTTCATTGCATTTCTAAAGCTAGGGCCGCTTGAGGCTTTCTGGGTGACAGGGCGCTCCCAAACCTAGGTCCCCCCTGCAAGGACTGTCAGATTGCATCTGTTGGATTCTTTTTTGTTTTTTGCTTTTTTTTTTTTTTAAATATTTTATTTATTCATTCATTGGAGAGAGAGAGAGAAAGGCAGAGACACAGGCAGAGGGAGAAGCAGGCTCCACACAGGGAGCCCAACTGGGACTCGATCCCGGGACCCGGGGTCACGCCCTGGGCCGAAGGCTACACCGCTGGGCCACCCAGGGATCCCCGCATCTGTTGGATTCTTTAGCCTTAGCTTGGGCTTGTTGGAGGGGCTCCTGCAAGCTTCAGATGCTTTCTTCTGTAGGAGGTTGATGCAAGCGCAGGGAGGAGAGGACCCACCTGCAGGCAGGTTGCTAGTGGGCGAAGGGTTAGGTTTAACATAAGATCTGGAATTAATTGTGCCCCCGGTTTAGGCCTCCGGAAAATTGCAGAAAAGGTTCTGGGACAGTTGGGGGAATGGGGGGAAAAGCAATGAGTGCTTTCAGGAAGCAATTTTTATCCTTCCGTTTACCTATGCAGCTTCAAGCTTTAGCAGGTCTGCACGAGGAGACTTGGCCTTGGTGGCACCCCCCCCCCCCCCATATACTCAAGCTGCTGGAACTCCCAATATCAGCTACAAATATATATATTTTTTTCTGTAAGTGTCAAAAGGCAAGGGCCTTGCCAACAAATCCTGCATGTGGTGTTGCAAGTGGTGGAAGGGGCTGAGGAACAGTGTGGAGTTCTAAGAAGAGGAACTGAGGTGGGGGGGGGGGGAAGTCACCTTTCATTCATATCTAAAAACCAGTGGCATGTTTTCCTCAGAGAAAAATCTTTGAAGTGAAGCAGAACTGAAAAGTTTTCCGTGCAACTTATGTTCTAAATACATTAGGCTTGATCACTTAAGAAATTCCAGGTTTTAAAAATAGTACAGTGGGCCCCTGTCGTGGTTGTGTGTGTGTTTTAAGATTCCATGAGGAGTCTTTCCTGGTCACTTCTGTACCTGTCGCCTTCACGTATCAAATCAGGACTGAGTTTCTAAACTCAGCTCCATGTCCCGTGAAGATAACTGCCTGCACAGGCCCTTGCCTGCTAACCCCTCATGCCTAGTTTTGATGAGGTGTGAGAGCCTAGAATGTTAAAACTCTCCCCTTTCTAACTGACAGGGACAAAGTTGTGTTTTTATCAGTCAAATAAGCTGATATAATTTAGAGGGATATACAGGAAGCAGATGCCTTGGCTTGGCAAGTTGCCATTTTTACAGCCCTGTTCCAAGCATAAACCACACTTTTAAATAATTAGTTACTAACTAATGAGATCCAAAAATAAGTTGTCAAAATACAAGAAGGGGATAGATTCTTGAGTGACCAAGGGCCTGGTTTTTTTAAAAAACCATTTCGAACAGGGGGAGGGGGTAGGAATTAGTATTCTCTAAAACCATTAATTAGTGCAATTTTAGTCCGTGCCTGGGGCTTTACCTCTCCTCACGTGAGCCTCTCTCTCTGGTGATGAGTATTTGGAGGGTTTATTGCTTTGTTAAAACGCAGTCCTTTGCTTGGGGGAAAAACCAACAACTCCACAAAACCCAAGTTTGTCAGGGAACTTTGGTGACTTGTCACCTCACTACTGTTAATTAGCTCCCTCTACTATGAGAGAAACTTCTTAGCCAGGAAGGGGTCCCATCTCTTCATGATTTTTTTTTTTCTTTTCTTTTTTTCTGGTCCATTGGCTTGTTTCCATGAGCAGCTTTAACTTAGCAAACTCCATCCAAATTTGACCAATAAAACCGTATGTGGGTTTTGAGGGAAACAATGATAGTAAATGCCTGTTTATCCAGAATGGTTGCGAATGGAGTGTTTTGGTTAAATATTCCTGTTAAAGCTGTTAGTTTTTGTATAAAGTGTCAGTTTTCAAAGAGATACGGGATGTAAAAGGAAAGATGTGTAGCTAAATCGGTGGTGACTAAGACTGTAGACACCGCAGAACTGTCCTGGTCACTGGGTCGTCTCAGGATCGTTGATGTACTCAGTGAACATTCTTATGGGCCTGAGACGCTAGGAAGGTGTAGCTGGTGCTTGTCTTCATGGAGCTTAGGATCTGGGGGGTGGGGGTGGGGTGAGGGGAGATGGCCATGAGGCCTTTCAGTAAAGATTCCGGAAGAGGATTTATTATTGTGATGGGTGCAGGGAAAGGCTCATGGCAGGCTGTTGAAATTCAGTACTCTGGGGTGCCATTCATTCATTACTTCATCAGGTCAGCAAACACTTAAATGGGTTTATCTGTTGCACTGGATACATACGGGTCAGCAGAAATGTGTGGGACGGTTTTCTGCAAGCCCTGGTGAGCCTGATGATCACCAATGCTGGCCAAAATAAAGGATCCGTGTGCTACCTCGGAGACATCAGGGACTGGAGCTGGGAATCGGAATGTCTTGCAGGCACTGTCGCCAGGCTGATCCAGGTGGCTCTCTGTACCACCTTGGGAGTCAGTGCCCTGGATTGGGTTGAACTATTCCTGTGGCCTACTTGAAAAGATGGGTATCTACATCAGTTCTGGGGAGGGGAGCATTCCAAAAAATTAGAATCGTTCTGAGATTGTTAGAGCAAAAAGAGACTGTAGAAAAATCTCTCCTTCAGGCATTCTCTGTCTGGGTTCATGGAAGATCTTGGAGGGCTTGTGATCCCTTGCAAATCAAATGTACACTCTTCGGTGTGTGTTTCAGGGTATTTTTCTGGGAGGGGGGATCCGTAACTTTCAACGTAATCTTAAAGAGGACTGTACCCGGGGCACCTGGGTGGCTCAGTGGCTGAGCATGTGCCTTTGGCTCAGGGTGTGATCCTGGGGTCGGGGATCGAGTCCCACATCAGGCTCCCTGCATGGATGGAGCCTGCTTCTCCCTCTGCCTCTCTCTCTCCGTGTGTTTGTGTCTCTCATGAATAAATAAATAAAATCTTAAAAAAAAAAAAAGAGGACTGTACCCACCTTCCCCCAAGGTTCAGTCCCAAGTCCCAGGTCTGATGTGTCCTTGGGAGATGAGGAAATGAACGTGGGGTGACTCCGGGGGGCGCCATTCCAGTAGTAGCCTCTACAGAGTTTCTGGCCTCTGGACTAGCGCCTGGTGACAGCCCAGAGAAAGGAGGTTCTGCAGCTCCTTGGCCGAGGTACTTTGTTAGGCCTCTTTGATGGATGTTTCTGAATTTGGAGTGGATCTCACAATTGATATGTAAATTTAACTCAGGGCTGCTCCCCCCCCCTTTTTTATTCTAGAAAAGCTGTTCTTAAATAACTTGTGTGTTTTACAATGAATGGCAGTGGATAATCAAGGGAAAAGAATGGAAGTTTAGCAGAAGAGGTGGTGCTCTAGTGCCGTGCAGCCTCTGGATCTTAAGCTTTTCTAGTTACTTCGATTCCAGATCAAGGGGAGAATTTCTCATACAATAAAGAAAGAACTTGCAATTGCCTTGCAAATTTGAGTTCAGGATGACTAAAAAGATTTCAAGGTATCTTAGCCCTTTTAGAGGGTTAAGCAGTTGCTTATTTTATTTCACTAATCGTGGTTTTGATTGAACGTGGTGGTGCCTGCTACATGTGGGACATGGGCAGATGCCTTGATAGAAGAAATGCCCACCACGAGTGTTGCAATCTAGGCAGCTTGTGGAAGACATGCTGGAGAGGACACTTGTCATCTTTTCTTATATTATTTATAGATGCAGCTCGTGACTGAAAAAGAAAAACCACAAAAACAAACAAGAACCAAAGAGAGGAAAATTGATGATGAGTTAGGACAATTATCACATGAATGAAGCCAGTGAAAGAGGACCAACTGCGTCTTTAGCCGGGTTTTAGTATTCCTTAAGGGGTCCTAATAATTTTTTGACTTCTCCTGTGGGATCCAGAGCATGTTGTTCTGTTGCCTTTGTTGGTTTTAAAAATGGAGCACAAATGAATGGAAACGTCCTCATGTTTTAAGAAAGCTTAAAGAGTACAGTTTACCTCAGTGAATTAGGCTGGGGGGAGCAATATTGCAATTCAGATACTTTGGCCCAAGTTACCCTCTGCTTCTCAACTTTTGAGTAGGGCTTGGTTTTGAGAAGTGGTCATGCTCTCTAAAACCTCTGATTAATACTTAAAAACCTTCCCCTTCTTTGGAAAGTTGTCACAATGCCCCTTCCTATAAATGTGGCCACCTGAAGACACATTTGTAGATGTGGCATAAAAAAAAAAAAGTAGTGTGACATTTGAGTTTCACACCATAAACACAGCTGAAGATTGAGATCTTTAGATCCCACTTAATAAGAAATGCCCAGTAGGAATTTGGAGGAAAGTCTCACATTATGGATGGTGCCCTCCTTTCTCCTTTGGCGGACATAGACAGAATTTGACTGGCTTGGTATGACCACTTGGAGGTATTTTTGCCAGAAAATTTGTGGGCAAGGGTTTTCCAGATTTTGAACCCTAGGCGCGTCCTCAGGGGACAGGTGAAGTGGGTTTTCAAGTGAGATTTTTTTTCCCCCACTCTTCCTGGAAGCTGATGGCACCATTGTTTTGTTTTAGGCGTTTCTGGTAGCAGAGAGCTGAAGTAATGAGAAAGCATCATGGAGGCCCAGAACCACAGCTCCACGACCACTGAGAAGAAGAAAGTGGACACTTCCATAGTGAAATGCTCCTCGAGAACAGATGTCAGCGAGAAAGCGGTGGCCTCCAGCACCACTTCCAATGGTGAGCAGCCACCGGGATCCCCAGCAGCCAAGCCTACAGTCATTTCCATGTTCTCTGCATTCCTTGTGCATTGAACATTTGCACCTGGACCAGGGTTTATTCCTTTAGAGGCTAAAGAAAGCAAAAGGAGGTGGAGAGCGAGGTGGTGGGGGGTGGTTTGCGGGATGGGCAGGCTTTAGTAATCTCTATTTTGGCACTGAAACTACATGTTTTCTTCCAAATTTCCTAATTTGAGATGTAAATGTGATAGGTTATTTATTATAGGAAGTTCCTGTTGTGGCATTTTGGAAATCATCTTGATTAGTCTGGCAGGAGTTCAAAATACTTTGCATTTCACATGGAAAGTCTACACTAGTTGGAATAATTAGTTATTGGTTATTACAAAAGACACAAAAGTTGCCTTGTCAAGATGTGGTGAGAGGATCCCCCCACCTCCCCGCCAATTCTATGTAGTTCATTCAAAAGGATTTTAAAAGTCGTTAATGGCTGGACGTCAAGGTAACACTGGTCTCTGAGATGCAGGTTTTGCTGTTGGCTTATAAAAATGGATTTAATTGTGTTCACAGATGACACATAGCTGCTGTTTCTGCACGCTGTATTTTTTAATATATTTTAAGCGCAATGTCGAGCGGCATTTTAATGCAACCATGGAGCACTGCAAACAAATTCTGGAGCCCCCCCCGGAAAAAAACAGACCAAATAGGATAATGGTGACCGCTTCCTTTTCCCACTTATATACTCTTTGGCCATTTGGTGCCTTTGCTTTGTGTGGGTTTTGTGGCCTCCCCAGATGCCCCGCATTGCACTCCACTTTTCCATTTTTCCGTGTGCCCTTGAGAAGAATGAGCTGGTCTTTTCTCCTGCTTTTTGGGCACTGCAGATCTGGGCACATTGACTTGCATGGGCCAACCCTAGGGGATTTTATTTTATTTCATTTCATTTTATTATTTTTTCCAAGAAAGATCATAGTAGATTGATCTACAATTTTTTTTGGTGGGGGCATTACTTTGGAAGGTGACTGCTGCTCAGATCTTTAGACTCTGAAGGGGGAGATCCAGTAAACAAAGCTGCACCTTCCTTTCCTGACTGTGGCACCATCTGAGCGGACACCAAGGAGCCTGGCCCCTGCTCCCTGTGCCCACTCCTGTGCATGGCTCTCCTTCCTGGATGTCACGGGTGTGCGTGGCCTGCTTGGCTGGGCCACAGGAGGGGCCGGCGTTAAATCTGCTGCTACGGAGTCCAATTTTGAATTGATCCTTAGGGACATATATTTATGTCTGAGTTAAAATAATGAATTTACATACATACATAGGGAAATTTGTCTGTATTTCTCCGTTTATTTGTGGTATTTAAAGTCGGGACTGGATCTTATTTTGATTGAGCTGGATATTTGTGTTATGCATCCAGTGTGGTTACAGAAGACTTGTTTTTCTCCTTATAAAACATCATGTGACCCTTGTTTCTTTCCTAAATCAGACAAATTTTATTTCAGAAATAGGATAAAAAAAAAAGAAATAGAATCAGTAGGTGCAGGGTGAGTTGTTCCATTGTTTTAAATCGTGATTGTGTAGGAATAAGTTCTTTCTGGGCATCATGCTTGGTGAAACCTCAGCCTTTGGTTATCTTTACAGCTTGGGTGCGCAGGAGTGTGTGAGGGTGTGCGGAAGCACGTGGGCATGTGTGCACGTGAGTGTCAAGGAGCGTGCACGTGGGTGTGTGAGAATAGGTGAGAAGGAGCAGAAGTTGGCAGATGAGCCGCAGCGCGTGGACCTTCAGTGAGCACCGTCCTTTGAGAATTTGGGCAGTGACACACGCATGGTCGGTCTGTCTGTCCATCTATCCGTGTGATCGTGCTGCTGTTCCCGCCTCTCCCACACGTGCCCGGCAGGGTTTCGGAGCCACTGTGTTGGGCTTGAGCCACACTGGACACGAGTTTCTCTCGTGAACCTGTTTAGGGTGATTAAGGGCAGCACTAACCGAACCAGCCCGGTGGGAGCCCAGCAGCCGCTCAAGAACATTAGCCAGGGAAGGAGCCGTCGGGGGTCACCGACTTGGTACCGGCGTCCGAAGTCATCACGGGTCCTGACCAACGCCACTGGCTTCCTGCCCTGTCGGCCTGCGTCCTGGAAGCTTCCCGGACGGGTGTAAAACCTGTCCTGTGGGGGGCAAATGCTCATTAGTCAGGTTTGCAGGGCGCAGGCCCCAGGGAGAGCTGTCCTGGTAATCCTGCCAGCTCTGACTGTTTTCCCAGTGTTCCTCTCTCTTTTAAGGGCTTTAGTAACTTTTTATCTTTATTAACTTTAATCTTTTTATCTTGGGATAATAGAAAGTCCCAACCAGGTAAAAGCAAAAAATGGAAGTGGTGTTTGTATGCATGGATTGCAATTCTGGAAGGTTCCAGGAAAACCAGAAGACAAATTTAAAGACAGGAACAAAACCCTTTTTCTTTGTGATTGCTTTGCGTAAGCAATGGTAATAATTATAGGTAAGATCCTTTTCCCGGGCTCCTCTGCGGGTTTTACCTCCCTAGTTCAGAGCCTCTTTGTAGCCCCAGGATCATGCTCTGGGGGCTGGAATGACCCAGCCTCTTTTTTGTTCTGCACTCTCCTACCTGGTCTCACGCTTCCCTCCACACTTAGCTGTGGTCATGCAGCCAGTCCGGGGGCTTTGGTCTGGGTTGGGTTTGGGTTTTAGAGGTCATGGGGCTGCTTGCCTGCTGTGTACGTGCTGGCAGGTGGCTGTCATTGCCATGGTCATTTGTTCTTTGCTCTGCCTCCTTTTCTCTCTTTTCTCTTTGCAAACATTTCAGAGGCGTCAGATACCTGCGCTGAAGCCATTCACAAAAAGGAACTTGAAATCATTTGGATCCTACCATAGACAGTAGTGAATGCTGCCGTCCAGGGGTGTTCTTGAGCTTTCTTTACCAGGCTCTGAAATTCAGGGATTTGTCAATGGACGGTGAGAGATCAGTTTAGCACCAAGGACCACACTGATGTCCTGGGTGCCTTTTTTTCCCCCTCTCGTCTACATTTCATGATTAAAATAAAATAAAACAAGCAAACAAAAAAGTTTTGTTTTTGGTGCTGTTAGGTTGACTTAATTAACTTTTCCAGCCATTATGTGCTACGATTTGCGCCCGATTGTGAGCCTTCCAGCCAAACCACGCACATTCCACTGCATGTCCTTACAGATCTGTTTTCTTAGTTTTCTCAGCTGAGTATCTCGTCCTAGCAGAGCATTCATCCAGAGTTTTGTTTAAACACACACATTCACACAACCCAAGTGTATGGTTCAAAACCTGTCCAGCCTTCCAAATGAGCATTTGACTCTTAACACTGAAATTTGAAATGACCCAAGTGGAAAACTGTCCTGAGTCTCGAATGGCGGGGTGGGGGTGGGGGGGGGACAATCCACATTTGATTTTTGTAGCATTTAAGAACTGGTTTCAACACACAGAGCGTTTGGTATTCTTACCCAGGAACCACAATATGTGTTTCATGTGCCACAGTTGGATTTTAAGCTTTCAGGGTTATTTAGTAAACGCAAATGACAGAAGAAAAGACTTTTCAGTTCTCTGATTTTTTGTTGACGGCAATTGTGAGTGAAGGATTATTTTTGGCATCTAATATATTGCACATATACAGCGAGCGCTCGCATATTAGGAACCATTGTTTACTTAAAAACCGCCAAATGTGTTAATGTGCTAGCGCCACGATAAAATTCCTGAATAGTCTGTTTGTTGCTGGTATGGATTCATCGCTTTCGAAGCTGCATGTTATGTTTTGTAAATAGTAAATGGTTTTTAATCCAAATATTCCAGTGTTTTAAACGTTTATCCTTATCCTGTAACATTTCCTTCCAAGACTTGCAAGTACTGACTTTTCAGTTTGAAGTGTTTTATGTCATTTTTGGCCCATGATGATTTTTTTTTTTTAAAGGGGTAATCTGATATCTCTTATTAACCTACTACTCTGCTTTAAAAAAAAGAAAGAAAAAAGTCACTAATAATGAACGTATGTAGGCCGTGGTCTTGGAGATCTTTTATTGGCTCTGATGGTTATTGGGAACATACCTTAAGTGATAGAAAGCAGATATTATTATCCTCATGGTGATGCAATGTGAAACCAAAATTGATAGATTAAATAATGGAGAGGAAGTTCTCTGTTCACTCTTGTTTCTTTAAAAAGGAAGGGCTTGGTTCTCTGCTTAAAAACAAAAACAAAGCCCCTCTTAAAAGTCTGTAAGGGGAGAGTGTTGTGGTCTGCAAATATGAAAGGAGATCACTTTTTTTTAACTTTAACCTTTGGTTGCTCCCTGGCCTTGGGATTTTCTTTCCAGCTCTCCAATAACCCATCAATACATCATGGTAGCGGTTGGTCTCTGGCTGGGCGTAAGGTGGCTCATTCAGTTTTGTTGGCGATTTAGAATTCATTGGCTCTTCTTCACCATGAGCTCTTGTCACCTTGACTGTTTTTTTTTTAAGAGTAAGAGGCGATGTACTTAATTCTGCTCAGAAGCAGGTAAGTACTTTGTGCCATATAGACAGTAGACTGTGAGTTTTAGGTTTCCTGTGCCTTTAGATGTTTAAGTCCTCCCCCCTCCACACACACACTTTTTCTTTCTTGGGCACAGTTTGTTTCCTAGCACACGACAGATGGATGGGAAGGGCTGTCAGATAAAATGGATTTCAAATTATAGGACGTTGGTTCGGAAAACCCACCAGGTTTTGTGATGTGAAGGCTTGGACTCAGTTCTGGCACCAGGACTAGACTAGATGTGTGAGTGCGGCAAAGTAACTTCTCAAAGTCTCAGTTTCCTCATCTGTTTAGCGAGAAAGTAATGAGACCCACTTCACGGGATCCTTAGGGGATTAAGTTGGGCAGTGCCTGTACCCTTCTATAAGCACCGCACGCACGTCCTAAGAGCTGAGCAACGTCAGCCCTCGTTATGGGACACGTGGATGAGTTAAATGTCATGAATCCAAAACAAAAGGATTGTGTTTTCTTGAAAATATACATAGGTTTTGAAATTAAAGGAAAAATGTTTGGTAAAAGTAATTTTGAACTTGCTGGACTCTGAAAAGTAGTTCAAGATGTTTCGCAAATCCTAAATGTGACCAAGTTTGCGCATCTTAAGGAGGGATGGATTAACAGACTTTTTGTAACTTTCTGCTGAATGCCTTCTTAAGCCAGAAAATTGGGAAAATAATTTTGGGAAAATTTATTTTGATTTTTTTTGAAGACTACCACTGGTTATGTGGCTTAGCAAAAGAGACAGCATGCCCATGTCATTTTCCTTGGTTCTTTTTTCTGGGGCAAAGTGTTCCTTATTTATGAGGTGGTTTGTGTTGTATTAGAGTTAGATTTTATGCTTTTTAAAGGAGTGTCCACCTTTTTAAACCGAGTAACTAATGACAGATAATCTGATTCTCAGAAGAGCCCTGGCTCTCTCGTGCTCCACACTCGTGCGTCCCTGCACCCGGCAACCTCTGATTCTTATTTTGGCTGAGTATATCACCTTTCCTGCAGTCACCCAGGCTTGAAACCGCACGTCACCTCTGACCCCTCCGTCTCTCCTGCTTCCCACATCCTACCAGTTTTGAAGTCCTGATAGATTTTCCTCTGTGATTATTCACCCCCGTGTCCCTTCAGGCCACCCTACTGTGCTGTGCTATTTAAAACCTACTCCCTCATGCCTAGACAGTTAAAGTAACCTTCTATCCAATCACCTTGCCTTTGGTCTCCGCTCTTCTCATTTGTGGGACTCGTTCCTGCCAAATTAATCTTTTTATGGTTCTGCTCATGCCACGCCCCTCCTCTCGAACCCTCCATGGTTCCCAGCTACGTATAGAAGACCGTTCAAGATCCTTTGAGTAACATTTAGGTATCTTCTGAAATCTGACCTCAGTCTGACTTTCCAGTCTGATGTGACGCTACCATACTTTCCCATCTGTAACCCATATTTTAGCTAAATTGAAGGGCTCTTTGCTTTCATTTATGTTGCTCTGCCATAGAATGAATGTAAATTCTTCTCAAATGGGTCTGTGTCCTCAGTCTCTTTCTCTCCATATGGCCTTGTGTCCTTTTGGGAACTACTTAGTAGCACTTGGGTGTTTGTTTTGTTTTGTTTTTGGTATTGCACTTATTATTTTCATTAAAAGGTTCTATTTTAGAGGAGTTTTAGTTTTACAGGGAAATTGAGCAGAAAGTACAGAGAGTTCCCGTACACCCCCTCACCTCCTAGATTCCCCTATAATTAACATCTTACATGAGGGTGGTACATTTGTTAAAACCGATGAACCTATATTGGCAGCCTGTTATTAACTAAAGTCCGAAGTTTTCATTAGGTTCCACTCCTTGTGTTGTACGTTTGGCAGGCTCGGACAAATGTATAATGACGCGTAGCCACCATGACGGTATCGTACACGATAGTGTCACTGCCCTAAAAATCCTCTGTGTTGCACTCATCTCTCTCCTCTCCATAATACTTAATTTTTACCTTTTAGTTAAAACTTTTTTTTTTAATTTAAATTTTTGTTGGTGGGATCCCTGGGTGGTGCAGCGGTTTGGCGCCTGCCTTTGGCCCAGGGCGCGATCCTGGAGACCCGGGATCAAATCCCACATCGGGCTCCCGGTGCATGGAGCCTGCTTCTCCCTCTGCCTATGTCTCTGCCTCTCTCTCTCTCTCTCTCTGTGTGAGGATCATAAATAAATAAAAATCAAAAAAAATTTTTTTGTTGGTTAACACACAGTGCCGCCGTATGGGCTTCAGGAGTAGAATGCAGTGATTCATCACTTACACATAGCACCTGGTACTCATCACAACAGGTGCCCTCCGTCATGCCCATCCCCCATCCTGCTCACCCCCCACTCACCTCCCTCCATCAACCCTCAGTGTGTTCTCTGTTGTTGAGAGTCTCTTATGGCTTGTCTTCCCCCCTTTCCCCCCATTCCCCTATGTTCATCTGTTCTATTTCTTAAATTCCACACATGAGTGAGATCCTATGGTATCTGTCTTTCGCTGATTGACCTATTTCCCCCGGCATAATACTATCCAGCTCAATTCACGTTGTTGCAAATGGCTTCGTTCATTTTGGTGGCTAATACCTCTTCATTCTTTTTGATGGCTGAGTGATATTCCACTGTGTGTGTGTGGGTGTGTGCACACGTGCATGTGTGTGTATACACACCACATCTTCTTTATCCGTTCTTTAGTCAGTGGACATTTGGGCTTTCTCCAGTTTGGCTATTGTTGATGCTGCTGCTGTGAACATCGGGGTGCACGTAGCCCTGCACATGTGTATTTTTGTATCTTTTGGGTAAATACCTAGCAGTGCAACTGCTGGGTTGTAGAGTAGCTCTATTTTTAACGTCTTGAGGAGCCTTCATACCATTCCCCACAGTGGCTGTGCCCGTTTGCATTCCCACCAACAGTGCAGGAGGGCTCCCCTTTCTCTGCATCCTCGCCATCACCCATTGTTTCCTGTGTTGTTAATTTTAGCCATCCTGGCTAAAATTTTCTCAGTTAAAATTTTTTGAAAGTAGCACCTGGTTTGTCCTCCCACTCCCCAGCCCACCTCATTGTCCTGTGCTGGGAGGTCTGCAGCAGATACTGAGAGGGCCTGCATGGTGCACAGGCCTGCCAGGACTTAAGGCCACTCCACAGTGCTGAGGCGTGCATGGACCACCTCCGCTGTGTTAATACCTGGGTTTGAATCCCAGCTCTGCTGCTTCATTGCTGTGTGATCTTGGGCCAGTTGCTTAACATCGCTGAGGCTGCCACAGTGACTACCCAACATGTCAGCTGTTATTAGCAATAAGCTCTTCTGAGTAAAAGTTGGCAGGATTTCATTCACAGACACATTTCATCTCGTTGTTTCAGCACCACGTTATTTGGAAATAATCTAGGAGTGGGTAAGGTGTAATCTGGGCAAGAGAATTAGAGGGTACTAGTTTGCACAAGAACTCTTAAAATGTGGTCCTCAGGACCTAGCTTAATGGACAAAAAGGAGATGACAGGAGCTGGGATCAGCAAGCTACGTCCATCACTGGTCCCGAAATTGGCCCACGTTTGGATTTAACTAATCAAATGCTTTCAGGGTCTGCTTCTCATTCGTAAATATTCATTCAAATTATGGGATGAAATGGCCGTGGAATAAACCATTTTTACAAAAATAAAAATAAACAAAAAAAGCGAGGTGTTTTGGTATAATACCTTTTCAGGTGTGTGTATACATGGATGCATGATGGGGGGTGGGGGGGCGCGTCTCAGGGTCTGATTCTGTGCTAATGGGCTTCCCTGAGAGCAGGGCTCCTTTTCCCTGTGTATATAGCTCTCAGACTTCTCTAAAAGGACAGTTCTTGGGCACTCAGATAAATGAGGAATGAACATCAAACCCGTCTTGCCACGGCCTTCCCAACTTGGGGATGAGAAGCCACAGCAGGATGGGTGTACTGCCTATGGAAAGTTCCCAGGCTGCTTTGATTACTTGTGATCGAGTGATGTGGTTATTTCACATTTCCAGAAACAAACAGGTCAGGATCAGAAACAGTGACCGTAAGGGTAACAGCAGCAGCTCAGGGCGAAAATGGTGCTGGTGGGTGGGCGGTCTCCCTCTGGGGGGGTGGCTTGGCAGCCTTCACCTCCTACCTCTTGGGCCCAGGTGGGGAAGGGCCTGCGTGCCCAGGCAGCTCGCAAGGTGGAATGCTAGAGGACTGCCACCAGGGTCCCAGGCAGAGAAGGAGGCGGGGTGAGGGTAGCAGCTAAGATCTCTGTGTTATCTTGCTTACATGTGGCAATCTTTCCACAAGAGATCTGCTGTAATTCATATTTATTGAGAAAAACTTATATGGTGCATAGTTCACTCTTTCATTGCGCGTTTCTGTGAATTTAAACCGATCTATGAAGTCACGTAACCACCGCCACAGCCAGGACATCAAACATTTCAGCACCCACCCACCCCCCATTTTTGACAAACACTTGTTTTTAAAACTTGGCTTAGCAACATATACAGTAAGAGTCACCAGTAATAACAGGAAGCATTAGAACTACAGTTGCTTGCTTGAGGTTATGTATTTTTTGTGTTTTTGAAGAGTCCATGATTTTTTTTTTTTAAGGCTCTGTTAGCATTACTTAGGGTTTTGTCCTTTTCTTTTTAAACATTTCATGTTGGATTGGTAGTAGCAATAAAACGTTCTTGAAATTAGCCCAGAAGTATATGACCTAGTGTCTCTGCTTGTCCAGTCGATGTACTGTTTCCTTTTAGGCCAATTTAAAATGTCATTTTACTTAAAACTACACGGCACTCATATTAACGAGGG
Source organism: Vulpes lagopus (assembly GCF_018345385.1). Taxonomy (NCBI): domain Eukaryota; kingdom Metazoa; phylum Chordata; class Mammalia; order Carnivora; family Canidae; genus Vulpes; species Vulpes lagopus. The sequence goes on from NC_054834.1 coordinate 7,743,378, forward strand.
CTTTTTCTGCTGTTGTTTTGCCTCTATGAATTAATTGCATAAGAATGCTAGAACAAGTAACACAGCTCCAACCTAGAGAAAAAAAAAAAAATCAAAGCCTTTGTTAAATCTGTTTTCTTTCTTTCTGTCTCTCTCTCTCTCTCTCTCTCTCTTTTTTTTTTTTTTTGCCACTTCCTTCTTTTCCCCTCCACTTTTATAGATGGGACTTCATCTCAGGTAGGGAAAATATTTATATAAAAGTTCTTTCTCCTCTGACTTAGGCTGCTGTTTTTTTTTTTTTTTCTTTTTCACTCCCCCCCCCTCCTTTTCTTTGACTCTTTCCTCTTCTCGGGCTCTCTCTCTCTCTCTCTTTTTCCCCTTTAGTTGTAGAAAGTTGAGTTCCATCCCAATTATTAAATCTTAGGAGACCATTCCCACATGGTTCCGTAAATGGTAGCTTCATCCCGCGTCCTTTCATCTCTTCCCCTGCTCTCTGGCTTGACAGTTGAAAAGGTCTGGCTGTGCCACACAATGGTTTGATTGGTTTCTCTGGGGGAGACTTTTCCCTGGCTCATCATTCGCCAGGCAGGTGGACCAGAAAGTCTCTTGATTCTTTTGTTGCCTCTCAAAGTCCGAGGTCTTTGACTGAATAAATCCGCCGTCATGGGATAATTTGCTAAAAGGAGCCTGGAAGATGTGAGAGAAAAGCCTTACGACTTGGGTGCTGCATTAATGAAGTAACGGAGCCTTGGAGTTTGCAATTGAAAAATCACCAGGAATGCAGTGGGTGGAGACGGGCTTCTTTTATTTCCCATAATAAACTTTTAGTTCTATCATTTAAAGCCCGCCCGACCCTCCGCTGGCCTGCAGGCCCGGGGCCTTCCATTGCACCCCGTGGAAGGGGACAGGCCTGGCCGGCTGCAGGCCGCATGGGCGCTGTGTCTAGTTAGTCATTAGATTATTACCGGTGGATGGAAAGAATTCCATATGACAGGACTAAGGTTGAGTTAACACAGGACGAAAAGTAATTTACAGATAGGCTGTCCCCAGCCATCTTTGTAGCCTCTGATAAGGTTTCATTTCAGAATGGATAGGCGACATTTCCACTCACGGGCCCATTCCGCGACACCTGTGATAACAGCTTCTGGATCCTAATTGAAATTGGTTTCAAAATGGATTTTCACTTTTCTCTGTCTGTGGGAAATATTGAATGGACTCCGAGCTGCCACCGAGAACCCCGGACCTTGGAAAATGGAGCGGGGAGCCAGGATCATCTTTCATAACAGTGTCGATGATATGACAGTTTCGTTATCTGTCTTATTAATGAAATCATTGATCACCTGATGAGGGAGATAATACACTGCGTTCCACCGTGCGCGTGGAGCTCAATTAGATGCGTGTGACGAATCAGGAAGGGGGGTGAACAAACAATGAAGCTCAAGTAGTAGAGGCCACTTGAAACTTTTCATTGCCAAGGGGACCGTTTGCAGGTCAGGACAGCGGGTGTGATCGCAGCCTGGGTCGTTTTGAAATTACCCAAGCCAGCGTGATATTCCAGAACCTTCTTTCTGGCCTGGATGGAGTGACCCACCCACGTTTTTAGTAAAGATTCATTAAGTGAAATCCAGAAGGTGGGGAGGGGGGAGGCGAGAGGGGAGGGGGAGGGGTTTTCTGAATTCAGTGCTCCGGGAAGGGACAGCTTGGGGGAAACAAAATCCCCCAAACAAAATCTTGCCTCCCCGTGGTGAAGGGGTTTGGGGCCCCATCCTGGGTTAAGCAAATGGTAGCCCGAAAGAAAAGTAGCTTATGGTCTCTTCCTCTCTTCAGGCACCTGGGGAATCCTCGTAAGATGGGAATTAGGTTTGGATTTAACGAGGTGGCTCTATTGTTCGGTGTCGGGCTGCCCTGGAATGTGTCCTCTGTTCCTCCCCAAGGAGGGGAAGAGATGCTGGTGACTGCTCATGTTTCACGGTGAAGCGTACTCCTAGGTGCTTCTCCCTCAGTGCCAGCAAGGATCAATCCGGTCCCATCTGAGCTTGAAAGAGGAGCTGTGATCAAAGGCTCTAATGATGTCACTGATCTCTGGTGATTGATTAGGAACAGAAGTCCTGGGAAATTCTGCCTTAAAGTTCCTTATATTTCCTTATCATTTCAAATTCATTAGTGCCTCCCATTAGGGGAGCTAGCTGCTAATCTGCAAAATTGCAATCTTGGCATGGAAGGCATTTATTTTCCAACTATATATATATATATTTCCATTTATATTCCGACGATAGAGAAAACTGTGTATTTCTGATGGCTCTGTCTATGTCTATTTTTAGGTTCATTGGAACCACGGCTACGTTTTTTAAGCAACCTTCCCCTGTAAGTGAACTGCAAAGAGATAGAACTCCTTCTATTAACCGCGATATGTATTTTGGAATTCTGAGTGTAGGTTAGGACAGTATTTGGGAGTGAAAGCATTTACGTTGTTTCCAAAGCAGTTTAATCAATATGGAAGGTAGTTACACCTTGGATGGGCAATCATCAAATCTATTTGAAAGCTTTATTACCTTGGCAATTTACGATTTGGGGATTTCAAAAACCCTCTTAGTTATTTTTGTGGAACTAGTTAACATTTTCCTCTTGCCAGTCGAAAAATAAAAATAAATGCCTTCCATGCCAAGAGGTGAGAAACTGGGACAACTGGGGAAGCTTCCACTTGGAAGGAAAAAAGAAAAAAAATAGGAACGGGCAAGAGATCTCTTTCTGGAAGCGCTCTCGACTGTACTGTAACTATTGGCTTAGGTCCACATAGAGTAGGGATTGATTGCGAAAGCATTGGAAAGAATTCTGTTTTGGAAGGCACTGCAGCCCAAGAAAGAAAAGTTGAATGGAAAATGGAGAAGGTACAATATTATTCAAGTTACCGTTACCTTGTGTGGTTTGCTGTGGGTTGTCAAGGACTATTGCTTCATGCTTGCTTCCAGCTAATTCCTTTCACAGAAGACTTCATTTTGAGACCCACTCTGCGCAGGGCTGATAAATGTGTTCATACTCTAGGGTGAGGGTCTAAAGAGGAGAGATCATGCAAATGAGCCTTTGGGAGAAGGTGGTGAGGTAATTATGAATCCTAAGCTGTAAAGGATGTCAGAGACTCCCCTTTCACAGAATATGTGTGTTCTATTGGCAGTGATAAGAAAAATAATCCCAGACTCTGGCCTATAACCCAAAGAGAACTTCTGGAAAGAACAGAACAATGGCATGGTTAAAAGAATGGAACTTCCAGCAATGTAAACATTTTTCTGGTAAAATACGAACCTAATATTCAGTTGAAGATTTCTTCCAAGCATTTTAAAAGCTAGAGAACACACAGTGGCCCATTTCACATTAAGTTTAAATCAAATCTGTCTTGAAAAACTAATGTTTCTAGGCTTGTTTTCAAATCCTGGCAAGTCACAGAGCAGTACAAAAGTTCCTTTCCTATAAATGTTGACAGCAGTTCCGGTGGAGGCTAACAATGTTTTATAAATAGAGTTTACTTAGCAAAAACCATATGTATGCCTAGTGAAATAACCTCACATTTATTTATGTTTTGATTTATAGAAAACATGTGCCCCTTGACAAAGCCTTTGGGCTCTTTTCCGCAATTAAAAGGAATCATGTTTGAAAAAAAAATAGCTACCATCTTAATGGGAAACTTTTTCACATAAATTCAAAGCACTTTCTTTGATCAGTTTCACACAAATTGAGACTATTTCCCTCCATCAGTTTAACCCAAAAAACTGGGTGAATTGAAGAAAAAAAAAAAAAAAGATGGTTAGAGACACAGACACATACGCACACACACACACCCGGCATACATACTGGTTGAATATTGGGGAATCCGAGGATGCGGAAGGCTGGGTAATAGGACCAGTGGCAGTGTGCCCTTGCAGCAGGAAAAATTCTATTGCTGCTTCTTCCTGCTGGTGACTAGTGTTGGTGTGGCATGAGGTGTAGTGGTCCTCTGGCTTGCTTTGTTATTTTTTAGACTGCGGTGGGGGAACATGGTCCTCTGTGTACTTGTTGCTGGCTCTTCATTGGGTTATCTGAAAAGCACCTATACCTTGATTCTCTTTTGAACAACAATAGATGATGAGGATAGACAAGGAGAGGCAGGCGCTTTGTAAATTCCTTATCTAGTTCCTTTTTCTCTTTGAAGGTTGTATTCAGTGGGGCCAGGCTACAAAATATTGCTTAATTACCACGCTAGACTCATTTGATGATTTTTGTACTGCTAATGGGGTACAAAATGGAGGGGATTAGGAGGCAGGGAGAAAGCCATTGTTTAAATAATAGATATTTGATCACGTGGATATATGAATGACACACGTATAAATCTTACATATAATTGCTGGTGTAGTATTATACCTTGTTTTAATTTTGGGAAGCTTTTCGTTTTTAAGTGCAAATGAGAGATTACCTGCGCTTAGGAAAAGAGAGTTAAATTTTTATAGAAAATCTTTCTCATGAAGGTAATGTCAGTTTTCCAAGCCCTAGGAGAAAGCCTAGTCCCTGCCTCCGTGTAGTCAAAAACAAGTTCTGTTGAGCGTCGTGGGAATTGTCTCAAGAGCAGCATGGCCTCAAACAGAAATGAGCCATCTTTTTCAACGTGGGGGCTTAAATGGCAATCCAGGAACCCTTGAGGTTCATGGATAGGCTTCCGAAAATGGACCAACCACTTGAAATTATTTTATGCAGCATTGGTTTATGGGTATGTGCCTATGTTCTCTTTGCTCAGGTTCTTAAAAACATTCATGACATAGTATTTGCCAGAAGCACTTGGTCTGCAGGATGATTTTGCAGCTCTAACTTTCTTTAGGGAAATTTTGATTAGATGGTGAGAATGGATCTTTGAAGGAATGATTATCTATGAGATGAGAACCCTACAGTGATTCGGTATCACAAAATTGTCTCTTCCTCATATAAAGTGTAAAGTGATGAACACAGTTATGACCCAGCTTAGTTGACAGGGGCTTCACATTAAGAATTCAAAAGATTCTGTGTGCACATCGCTTTGTCTCTCCAAATGAGGAACGTGGGTGTGTAGCTTACAAGAGTGTTTCCCCTCAAGAACTCTGTCTCTGTGATACCCACCTTAGGTTCCCCAGGAATTTAGAAGAATGTACAGTGACCGGAAAGATAAATGGTAAAAAAGAGGTAAATAAGAGGAGCTTGAAAGGAGTGAGTTCACATAATTTAAGTTTAGAAAGGGAAATTCAAGGGTGCTTGGGTGGCTTAGTTGATAGAGCGTCCAAATCTTGATTTGGGCTCAGGTCGCTGTCTCAGGGTCCTGGGATCCAGCTCTGCATTGGGTTCCATGCTCAGTGTGGAATCTGCTTGTCCCTCTTCCTCTGTTCCCCACCCCCGTCCCCTACCACTTGCATGTATGTTCTCTCTCTCTCTCTCAATAAGTAAATAAAATCTTCAAAAAGAAAGAGAAATATAGAATTCTTTCAAATTAATCTGTATGGGTTATATGTATGTGTCCATCTTGGGTTAAAAGCCACTGATGAGCTTGTTTAGGCCACAGTATGCTGTCCCATTGGTAAGCGAAGACCATCTCAGGTATTCTGAAGGGCATTCTATAGATAACAGTATCAGGTGCAAATCCAAGGAGATTTTTGATGGATTTTGGCTGAATTGCTGGTAATTCCATTGCCACAAAAACAGTAGATCCTCTGAAACCCGAGATGTGTGTGTCCTTGATTTAGACCTGGTTTCATTAGTTACTGACCCAACTTCCGGCGCTCATCTGCCCGGGAGGACATGGTCATCGTCTGTGTTTGGGACTGTGAGAGGGGCATTTGGCCTTTTGTGTGACTGACTCTTTGCAGCCCACGGCCCTGAACATCCTCACAGAGCGCCCTGCATGGTTTTCTGTTTGGCATCTGGTTTGATGTAGTTCTATTTCAGCAAGGCTGCACTGAGAGCTTTTGCAAATTTCTTTGATGCTAATTTACTTGCTTTAAACTCTTGGGAGTGGAAAGAAGAAACAAAACCGAGAGCATAATAAACTTTGATTACGGGGCTCCTAACCACTGAGCCTCTCCAAAGAAACCCACGTTTGTCCTTATTTCTTGAGAGCGGTGTTTATAGGGCTGAAGCTGGGGAGCCCTGTTACCGTCACCCATCAGATAGAGTCGAGGGAGGGAAGGATGCTCAGCCAGAGGCCAGAGGACATGTGCAGACGGGAGATGCTGTTGTACCACGTAAGGAAGATGACGTGGTTCGTTATACAGAGATAAACCGAATAATGTGTTTTGGAAAGCATCACAGTGGGAACAGGAAGGAAAGAGTGGGAGCGCTGAAGGGTACCTCTCCCTTAAGCAACACTGTGGCCTGAGACCCCAAGACCACCTCTCTGGTTTCCTGCTCTCCTCTCACCCTTTTTGTTTGTCCGTTTTTGTGAAAGGAACACCTGCTCGTGGGGAAATTCAGAGACGCACAAAGAAACGCAGGAATTGTTAACGCCTGGGCTTAGTTCAGCCTTTGTCTCTCTGTTCACGGTATCTGTCATGTGCCACATGCTCAGGCCACCATATGTTGGGGTTGGGGACACCCTCCACGTCGGGGACCGCTCCTCTGCAGCTTGACTTAGCTGATGATGCCATGTACTCAACCAGTCTCCTGTCACCGGCTGTCGACATGTTTCTTTTCTTTTTCTGGTTGTAAGTGGAGATGTGATGAAAATCCTGAACAGTTCTGGGTGGTTCGACGGCACCCTAACCGAATTTAGTTTCCAGAATCATCGCGACGTGGATTTCCATCCAGCTGTTTCTATGACCGCTCATTCCCAGAAACACTTGGCAGCAGAGTAGGATGGGTGAAAACGTCTGCCCATGTTTAAAAGTTTCTCATGGAAGTGTAATACGCAGCTAGAAAAGCGCACATGGCATGTGACCGCAGCCCGATGAATTTTCCTAAAGTGAACGCATCATCTGAGCAGCACACGGATCCAGAGAGGAGGACTAGCAGCCCTGGAGAGGGCCTCGCGTGCCTGCCAGTTACCCTTCCTGTTCAGGGCTTGCTCTTGTTTATCCATTCTGCTGCTGATGGGTGTTTGGATGGTTTCCAGGGTTTGGCCGTGTGGGATGTTGGCTGTTGGGTACTTGATTTTTGGTGGATCTGTGTACACTCTTCTTTTGGGTACACACCTGGGTGTGAAGTGACTGCACCATAGAGGGTGCATGTGTTTAGCTGTAGGATCCACTGCCTCCTGGTTCTCCCAAGTGGTTGTACACATTTGCTTCTTGTTCTTGCCAGCCACGAGGCATGTCCTGCATTTTACATTTTAGCCCTTCTGTTGGCTGGGTAGTGGTATTCATTTGAGGCTTTAGCTTGTCCCTGATGTCTAAGGGAGTTAAGCATCTCTTTAAATATTTATTGTTGATCTGGATATCCTCTTTGGAGAAGTGTCAAAATCTTTTTTTTTTTTTAATTTGTAGTTCTTTGGGGATAAATGTTTACTAGTTGTCCTATCACTGTTTCGAAATGATACTTGTATCTGACACTGCCTTACTATATTTTATAGCCTCTTTTTCTGAACTGTTTTATTCTATTGACCTGCCTGTTCTTTAACCTTCTCTCAGATGTTATAATGTGTGATGCATTTTATCTGATAATGCCCATTATCTTTTATTTTTATTCCTTTTCAAATGGTTCTTGGTTCTTTTTTTAGTTTTTTCTTCTAGGAGAACTTTAGGGACACCTTTTTTTTTCTTTTTTTGAATCGTGTAGTTAACGAACTCCTACGTATATAGTAAAAATATAAAAATCATGAATCAATGACATCAGTTCAGCAGTAGTGGTTACTTTTAGGGGTGGTAGAGAGGCAGCAGGGTGGAGAGGGTCAGATGTATCTGTATCACCTTATTTCTTTAAAGAGAAAAGGTTTGGGACGCATGGGTGGTTCAGTGGTTGAGCCTTTGGCTCAGGTCGTGACCCTGGAGTCCTGGGACCAAATCCCACACCAGGCTCCCTGCATGGAGCCTGCTTCTCCCTCTGCCTATGTCTCTGTGTCTCTCTCATGAATAAATAAATAAATCTTAAAAAAAGATACCCTTTCCAAATTTCGTTTGGAACTATATATGGCTAGTTTGTTTAGGCTTTCCTGGAATTTCATCATCATAGGAAAAAGTCTTGGTTGTTTTTCTGCGGCGTCCGCACAAGGTGACCCCATCTAAGCAAACCCAAATGTACTCACTTGACATCCACATTCTGCATTCATCTTCAGAGGTATTTTTGAAAAATCTGTCACTTAGAGGAAAATACTTAGGAAGTAACAGTTGGCAAGACCTAACAGGTGTTTGCTTTACTTTCACCTTCTAGACTTTAAGTTGTTCTGGAAGCAATTTCATTTTAGCTTTGTTTCATCTGTCTTGAATTGAAAGTTGCAGGTACATCGATAAGTGCTTGAGTTAATGCAAATACGTCTGTATTCTCTCAGAAAAAATACTGTGTTCCAGCTTCCCTGCATCTGGCTACGTTTTTATTCAGTTCCAGCAGCTGCCCTCTGTATCCCCTGATAGTGGTGTCTGTTCCGTGGTGGCTTTTTCTACTGAATTCAATCAATGCCAGGGTCAAGGATTAGAAGTGGGTGGAGGCTCTTTGTTATTTGTTTGTTGGTTTTGTTTGCTTGCTGTTGTTGTTGGGAGAGCTTTGACAGCAATGGGAAAGGCCGAAGGAATCTTGGCATTCTTGCTTTTGGCCTGAAGATATCCTAAACCTTGGGGTAACCTTAGCTCACTAATGAGTAGGTGTTCTGGTCATGGCCAAATCGCAGAGCAAGGTAGGTGAAGCATATGGTCTTGGGTCTGTGTGGGATGTGGTGCTGTGATGCATGTGTACGAAGCAGAGCTCATAAAAAGAAGACAGTCACAGACATCTTGAAGGATGCCAAGTAGCAGAATATGCATCCCTTTGAAGATAGGAAGTGTTGCCGCCAAAGGTGTAATTCCAGTAGTTTCTTAAGCCTCAACTTTATACACTTGAAAGCATGCCCACAACCTGCTGCCTAGAGCTTTTGGAAATAATCGAGAGACATGACTCTTGCTTATTCTCCAAATTTCAGATCATTCGGTGTTTTGTTGGCCTTTTGTCTGGGGAGATCCGCATCCACCAGAGCTATGCCAATAAGCACAGAAAATTTGCCAGCCCACAGAGAAATTTGAACTTCCTTTTCTTCCCGCAGGAGTGTCTCGGGGAAATCGTGGATACAATAGAACTTTTCATGTCTAGACCCTGCCCAGGGGATTTCTGTCTAATAAGAACCTTTTCTTTTTTTCTTAAGCATACTCAAATGGAACAAAGCTCAGGAAGAGGTTGGGAATAGAATGCAGGGAAAGAAAACATAGGAAACCCTGGACCATCATATTTTCCCCACCTCCTTCACGCCCAAGTCCACGTAGCTATAAACGTAAGGTTCTTTTTCCACTGCTGTGCTGTCCATAGTCAGCAGATACTTCTGAGGCCTCGCTAAGTGCCAAACCATCCTATCTGGCTCTGAAGATGAAGAAAATAAGGGGCCGAGTCTCGGGACACTGAGAAGTGGATGGGTGAACAACCACAGTGCAGTATGCTCATTCGACGTACGGAAGCGATGCCCACGGAGCAGCAAGGCGAGTGTCCTAGAAGCGGCGCTACCTGGATTAGATCCTGTGGATGGTTAAGGCGGGGCTGGACAGGAGGTGTGGGTGAGTGGCTGGAGAATCAGATACAAAAGGAAGGCCTTGGAGGCAGAGGGAGCGGCAGCCTCAGCGGACTAGGAAGTGGGGACGTGCCGACTGGTGGAAATGCCTGGAGTCAGCTGGGCCGTGTAGTGGGTAAGCCTGGGCCACAGCGGTGGGCAAGCCTGGAAGGGCAGGCTGAGGCCACGTGCCGGAGGCCTGGGAATGCACAGCTGGTGAGTCTGGGCTTTATCCTTAGCGCGAGTGGGAAGAGGGGAGGCACAGCCTACTGTGGTGGGGGGAGAGGAGCCCCGCAGGCGCCTACACTGGGGGTGCACCTTCCGTGGGAACGGATGGCAGGGGACGTCATGGTGGGGAGGCAGAAGCAGGAGATGGAAGTGAGTGGGGGTGCAGAGCCCTTGGATGTGAGCAGGAAATCAGGAGTGGGAAGCAGGGCCTGGGGGTTAGGGAGCTCTCCACGCGAAGCCCTGTGACTTCCAGTGTGTGTTTGGACCAGAGGGGCTCAGGAGAGAGGCAGGCCAAGGATCAAGATGCAGGATTCGTCTCGGGAGTAGGTGAGTGTTGATGGCATCGGGGACGAGGGGAAGGGAAGGGGACAGCAACAGGCGAGACCTGGGGGTGGGGGGTTGCATCTGATAGGTAAGAGGGGATCGGGCCAGAAGGCCAGGACCACGGCCGCTGGGACTTGGGGGTGGCATCCGGGCTGGTGCAGGGCAGGGAGATGAGAGCTGCGGTGGGGGGAGCAGCAGGTGCTCTGCAGGGGGTGTGGGAAGGGGCGCTGTGCAGTGTGGGAGGTGGAGAGTGCGCAAGCCGGAGATGTAGGATGGGCGGTTGGGGTCTGACTGAGGCGGGAGGGCAGTGACGAAGCAGAGGGCAGGGGCCTGGGCTGGGCCAGTGCGGCCGTGAGGCTTTGTGGGCCCACAGGCCAGTGCTGCTGGGGTGGCCTGCGTGGCAGGACCTTGGGGTCTGGAGCTTCACCTCGGGTGAACCTGTAAATAAAAACTAGAGGGAAGAGATCCGGGGCCCCCTTGCCTCTGTTTCCTCCATGAACTTGTAAAATGTGATAGTAGGAGAAGAGCTGGAGAAGGTGCTGAGTCGGTGCGAGGAGGCCTGCCCGGGAGCATCAGGGCCCGCCGAGGGCACATGGGCTCGGCGGTGGGTGGTGCCAGTAGCCCCCCTGCACTGGCTGCAGCTGCCCGCAGAGTGGACGAGGGGCTACCCCAGGGTCAGGGGTTGGCAGCCAGGGCTCTGGAGGGCAGAGAAGAGGCCACATGCATGTGTCCTGTCTCTTCTCTGACCCCTCGACCTGGTAACACACGTGCAAGGAGGGTTCACACATGTGGTCGTTTATTTGACCCAAGAGGATGGTTAGGAAAGCGACCTCGTAGGGATGAGCGCCGTAGCCCTGCCTCCGTCCCTAGGGATGCTGACCAACTCTGCTGCCTGGCTGTGGACTTAGAGTAAATAAAATCAATACCGACTACTCCTCTGACATGAATTGCTTGCTTTTAGTAAAATTGCTGTCTTACATGGTTTTAGAACAGGGAGGGATACCTAGCAAGGCAGTGGAATGCCCTGCTTTGGGGTGTGTGTGTGTGTGTGTGTGTGTGTGTGTGTGAGAGAGAGAGAGAGAGATCCTAGGAATTTCAGGCAAGGTCAGATATTGGGAATAACACTGACCAAAGATGAGCCAATGCCCTTATCTTTGGATTCTTATTGGAATCTTATGTACTATGGGTTTTAAATATTAAATTTTTTTTTAAATGCTGGTTCCTTTGTATGTGTGTATCCACTTTGACCTTTTAAATTCCTTTACACGGAAACCATATTAAAATACCCTTTTTGTTTTCTGTTCATGTACTGCTTGGTATTTCTTAAAAGGAATCGTTCGGATTTGAATTCATCTCTGTCTAGAAAGGCGTCGGAGAAGTGCTGAGAGCTGAGTTTTACACACACACAGCACACGCGCACACTCTCTCTTCTTCCTCCCCATCCCTCGTTGGTGGTCCCTAAAGGCTGCAGCTGGGCAGGAGGGCATGGGCGTGGTGCGCTGACGAAGGCCCAGTAGAGGAGGAGTAGGGGTCTGGCTTCATGCTGACCGTCTTGGCAATTGGAGAAGACTGGAGTCCCTGGGGGCCGTCAGGTGGCCAGATGTGTGGAAGTGATGAAGGAAGCAGCAGGTGAGTAGGGCTGGAAATGCCCAAGGGCTGGACCAGGAAAAAAAAAATAGTGATTTTCCCTGCCAGCCGGCTGCCCCATCTGGAGAAAGTAAATTATTTTCCCGGGAGAAAGCACTGTTCTGTGTGTGGAGAAGTTCTCCGCATAGGGTGCCTCGGGGGAGGGAGGCCGAGGGGTCCGGCCTGCGCGTCCTGCTTGCCCAAAGCCCCGTGGAAACCCTGAGAAGTGTCGTGAGACCCCTGGCACCCCAGGCATCCTCAGCGCTGTGTGACGACCTGCCCTGCGCAGCCTGCAGGACCAACTAGGCAATTTCATGCTTTCTAGTTCTCTTCTTTCTTTCTTATATTAATGATGATGGAGTGACAGCTTTGAGGATTTCGATGTGGGGACAGATACACATGTGAAGTCCTAGAAATTGCTTCCTGAAAAATAGCTTACGAGGTACGTGAGGGCGAGCATTAAGGCATCTGTGTTTTCTTGGACCAAATTAGGTCCAGTGTTCTTGGATTCAGAAAGCATGACCGTCGTATTAAACCGAGTAAAGAGCTTCTTGCGGACAGCTTGGGTGTGCGGGGAAGGAGGGCAGGAGCTAAAGAAAGAGCCTCTGGGGTTGGGGTTGCTGAGCTCTCAGCCTGGGCCTTCGGATCCTTGGCGGATCCCTGGCTGCCGTGGCCCAGTATCGTGTCCGATCTTTCGAAGAACATCCCCGTGCTTTTGCTGAGATGTCCCCTCCCCGTTCACTGCGGGTCACAGCCGACCAGAACCGGATGGAGTCAGCTGTGCTGAGCGCCCATTTCACAGATGAGGAAGCTGAGGCTCGGAGGTTGGGTTTCCCCAGCGTCCCGTAGCTGGTCAGAAGCAGGCCGGCCCCGGGCTCTTGGCCCCCGTGTGCTCAGCCCGGGGTGCGCTTAGCGAGCCACGCGTCAGTGTGGTGGTACATGTTGGTGTCTTGAGTCACAAAACAAGAAGCGGCAGCTGCTGCCGAATGTGAGAAGTAATCATTTCTGTCGGGCACAGTCTGGTTGCCAAGCACTGTAAGGTTCCCATCTACTATGTCTACACACGAAGGGTGCGTCAGTGCCACCGAGCATGTGTCTTTCTGTTTCTGTGTCCGTACACAGCATGCGTGTTTTTCCTCTCTGAAATCTGTGTACTTTTTTTTTGCCATTGGAAAACTGAGACACGATTCCATCTCAACGCAGCAGACTGAGAAAGGACTACTTTGAAATACAAATGACAGTATCTGGAAGCCCTTTAGGAGGCCCTCAGAAGCTCAGGGGGCACCTCGGTGGCCCGTCCAGGTGAGCGGCCAGCTCTGGGTTTCAGCTCAGGTCATCATGAGATTGAGCCCCACGTAGGGCTCCCCGCGCAGCAGGCAGTCTGCTTCAGGATTCTCGCCCTCTGCCCCTCCCTCCTCTGCGTTCTCTCCCTCCCCTAAAATTAAAGTAAAATAAAATAAAATAAAGTCAGCCTGGGTGGCTCAGCGGTTTAGCGCCGCCTTGGGTCCAGGGCATGATCCTGGGGACCTGGGATCGAGTCCCATATCGGGCTCCCTGCATGGAGCCTGCTTCTCCCTCTGCCTGTGTCTCTGCTTCTCTCTCTCTCTGGGTGTCTCTAATGAATAAATAAAATCTTTAAAATAAATAAAATAAAATAAAATAAAATAAAATACTCAGTATAGAGAAGTCTTGTGTCACTGCCCACAGCCAAGCATTGCCAACGTCTGGGTCTTAGGATGGGCAGCTTCACCTGTCTCGTAGCTGTGGCAGTAAGAATCCTACCTCCCGGATTGATCTATCAGCCTTCTAGTCAGTACTGGACACTACCTCATTATTCATTGATATTGGGTAATTCTAAAACACTCATCATCTTGTTGTCTCTCAAATCCTAGAACACACAGACCTGGGACTCTTCCATCTTCTAGGAGTGCTCTGCGTTTTCAGCTCTGTTCAGACAGGTTCATCTTGAACCAACCCAGATACGAATATTATTATTATTTTTTTCCTGGAAAGGCTTGACTGAAGGGGATTCTTCTACCCTATGATTGTCTGACAGTGCCCAGGAAGTCCCAAGGGAGTGGATAAGAATAAAACTTAGAACCTGAACTCCTCTTGCCACCTGCATTGGCCAGACTAGGCTGTCCAGGATGAGAAGCATCCTTTCGGACCCCCGAAAGCCACTCTGGCCAGCCTTACTGTTAATGCACAGAATTCGTTGGCCTGTGAGCATCACTTTTTATATGTGTGCCAACCCTCCTTAAGGGAGACAAGTTATTTTTAAGAAAATAAACACAACTAATAATTTTTTTTAATCGGCCAGTAATTATCAGAAACAGATTGTGCAGGTGCAAAGGTAGGGTTAGTGGAATGAGGACTTAAAAATCTGGGGGGAGCGAAGCTTCTCGGGGACACAGTGGCTGTAGAGAGAGGTAGAGGGGGTGTTCCAATCCATTCTGTTCCCTCCATTCCAAGTTGGTGGCTCTCCCCAAGGAAGCAGGAGGATGTTGAACCAAGCTGGACCTTGCCTGAGCAGGGGCGCCCTAGGGTGGATAGGCCCTATGGCTGGTCTGTGGCCCCATGTGGTACCCACCTGCCCGCTCTGGGACCCTCCACATGTCTGTGTCCCTCCCCCAGGTGAGGTGAGGACTCAGTGCCCAGATGAGATGGGGCACAAAGCCCCACTTCCAAGATGCTTCAGAGCAAGAGGATGGGCAGCAGGAGAGCAGCATCTGACGTGTATGGCTGCACATCTTCGAGTCATTACAGTTACTGTTGCCAGCCTTGAAAGACGTGCTAATCCGTTACTCCCTTTTGGGTTTTGACCGGAGGGGTATTTTCTTAGTGGTTAAGGGCACTAGTGCACAGACCCTTCCTCCTCCCCCACCTGCCAAGGGAAAGAATCTTCACAGAGCCATCACCTCCTGGAGTGGGAAGGCCCGGCGCTCCTGGGGTCCATCCCTTCTCTGATGTGCAGATCTGTTGGGGGACAGCTCTCCATCAGCTTGCCCATCCCACTTTCAGGTGAAGCTCATTCTTAAATACTCTCCCCTCCAAAGGGTGAAGATCCACCTCCTGGTGCCTTCAACACTGTCTGCCACTTTCCTACCACGTGGCCCTCGGAGGGGCTTCAGCATGGATGTGGGAGGCATGGTTCATCCTCTGGCCTTCCGGAGCCACATGAGGTCATGCTAATTCTTTTTTTTTTTTTTTAATTTTTTATTTATTTATTTATTATAGAGAGAGAGAGAGAGAGAGAGGCAGAGACACAGGCAGAGGGAGAAGCAGGCTCCATGCACCGGGAGCCCAACGTGGGACTCGATCCTGGGTCTCCAGGATCGCGCCCTGGGCCAAAGGCAGGCGCCAAACCGCTGTGCCACCCAGGGATCCCCCTTTTTTTTTTAAGATTTTTTTTTTTATTTATTCATGAGAGATGCATGGAATGAGAGAGGCAGAGACATAGGCTCCATGCAGGGAGCCCGATGTGGGACCCGATCCCAGGACCCCAGGATCACGCCCTGGGCTGAAGGCAGATGCTCAACCACGGAGCCACCCAGGCGTCCCAAGGTTGTGCTAGTTCTTCCACAGATACTTGTAAATATGTGAGGCGTAAGGCCCCAAGGCCCCCTTCCCTCCTTTCTTGTCAAGATTGGCCTTGGGTGTTGGCCATCTATCTGTAGGAAAGTGTTGAACGCAGCAGGGCAGGGCCGCTTCTGTTCCTGCATGAAACCCAGGGTGGGTTTGGGCATGGCCGTGTTTCCCAGCTGGTCCACTCTTCATGATGTAAAAGTGCCCCACAGTTGTCTTTCACGTCTGCTAGCCCCTATTTCTGAAAAATATGAAAATGAGTATTGATTTTTTTTTTTGGCCCCAAGTGTAGGCCTCTATATTCAGCCTTATTAAATTCCTTCCTCTTCACTTCAGCCTGACATGACTCCTGCCTTCAGTGAGCTCACCATATCGATGATTTATGAGGCTCATGTAAAAAGAGGGGGCACCCACACGCATGTGCACATGCACACACCCCTGTCTTTTATTCCCCTTCCTTTTGCTTTAGTGTGACAAGTGTCACGCATTTAAAACTCACCTTAAGTTGTTAGACTGTGGAAGCCAAACTGGTGGATCATGAAAGGGAGAGGCTCGGAAGGCCTCACCTCGCCCCTGCTGGCCCTGCGGGCGGCGTGGTGAGACGCGGAACGAAGGTGAGGAGTGCCATGTGCCCGGGAAAATTCTGGAAAGTTCTGACTGCACTTTTAATGTGCTTCCTGCAGACTCATTAGAACCTTGCCTGTTGCCTGCGATTTACCTTGCGTACAAATGTGTGTGTATCAACAATGGAAATTTTTCATCTGCTCCCAAGCAGTCTAGCGGCCTGAAAATCATTTTCAGAAATTTTAGAAATGTTCGTAACCCAACTTTGTGGTGAGTAGCGAAAACCACATCTAACGTTTGGATCAAACTGTGCGTTTTCAAAGCACTGCCGCCCCTTGCATGCCTAACTGGCATATTTCTAACTCTGTTCTTCATATTTGCAGTGTATTGTTTTGCTTTTGGTTATTGACCAACTGCTTTATAGATGCCATTTGTTATCTATCATTGTAGTAAATTTAGGGGAAAGAATGCTTTGTCATTCTGGTTGGCAGCGAGATTGTCCCCAGTCTTTTTTTTTTTTTTTCCTTTGGCTGAAGAAAGAGACTTTCTGACATAAGTTTGAGAATTTGAAGCTATGCGTTTTCAGGATCATCGATTGTGTTTTATCTGATTGTTTTTCCAGCAACAGTCTGACATTTTCTCTGCGGGAAAGTTGACGTATGTGCGGCACACGTGTGCACGCTCATGTGTGTGCATGTGTGTGGGGGGGCGTGTCTCAAGGAGGTATCATAGTTAGACCTTAGGAGGATATACGATGCTTAAGGATTTAGATATTAAACCAATCCCTTGGGTGCCTGGGTAGCTCAGTTGGTTAGGAGTCTCGCTTCGGCCCGGGGCCTGGGATTGAGCCCTGCGTTGGGCTCCCTGCTCAGTGGGGAGCCTGCTTCTCTCCCCTGTCCGCCTCTCACTCCTCCTGCTTGTGATCTCTCAATCTCTCTCTCTGTGTCAAATAAATAAATAAAATCTTAGAAAAAACCCAGCCCCTTGAGGGAACTACCCTGGTCTTGATATCTTTAAAGCATCCAGGCCATTTGCCTAGGAGGCCTTAATTCCAGGTCTTGCCAAACCACCAGGAGATGAAGTAGAAACTCTTTGGAGAACAAACAAAACTTGCCCTGGCCTGTGAGGCTAGTCATGCGATCCTCCCACATCGCCTGAGTTCAGTACCCCCAGCGTTGGCTCCGCAGCACAGGTCTCAGGGCAGCTCCTCCGACAGGGAGGGGAGCTGGAGGGACTCACAGCCGGGGCTCACCTGTCCACCTGTGCACGCCTGCTTCCTTCCAGCAGCTCCAGTTTCTCTGCAGCCCCCGCCCCACCCTCATCCCACACTTCCCATCATATTTCCCTTTATTTCCTTCTTCAAAAAAAATTCCTTGCTCCCTGAAGTTGTTTTACTTCTTCTGTGTTTGCCTGTGTGCTTTCTGTCTTTGCACGGGGATCCAAGCACCAAGAGCCCCTCCTGTCGTCTTGACGCTGTACTTGTGCTTGGCAGAGGGGGGGTAGCACGGGTGGGGGGTCCAGTAAATATGCCTGAAATGAACGAGTAGATCTAAAAATGACCTTAAAGTGCACCTGCAGGGCCTTAGGGGAATTTCTGCTGCTTCTACACGATGCTGTCCTACCGGCTGTTGTGGGCGGTTGTGTTAATCTGCAGAGTAGATGGTCGTGCCATGTGTTTTGGACAGCTGCCCCCGTATTTACCAAAGTCGCTCTACTCTGCCCCCACTTTCCATCTCTCTGGGACTGGTTTCCTCAGAGGGACCGTTGTAGGCTTCATGAAGGTTTTGTGATGCGAGAGCCTTCGGCCAACATGGTGTGCACCGTTGGGCGCTCTCACAGGTTCCGGGACACCCGGTCAGGACGTTGTTTTAGTCCAGAGTGGGAGGACAGAGTGGCTGGGATGGTGAAGCCCGAGACGGCCATTAGGCCTGGGTGACATGAGCTGCCCTCTTGCAAATATAAAGGTGGACGAAGGCAGGCCCACGTCCTTCCTTGGGTAGTCAGTAGGGCTCCCTGCTCTGGAAGCATGATGTTTGTTTTTGCTTTGAAGTTAGATGATGAAGGCTAATTTGAGGGGGTGGGTGGGTATTTGAACATATGGCTTCAAGGCTGTCCGGTGGCCAAACTCCCCGGTCTCTAGCGAAAGACTGGCGTGCACTTAGTTGCCTCCATTGTAGGTTGAACATAAGAAAAGGGCTTCCAGTGTAAGATTCCCTGCATTCTCCAGAAAGGGACCATTGTTGCAGGGTTTCGCCTTAGCTGAGGCATCTTCCTTACTTGGTTGGCTTCATCTTCCTTTGGTGCCTGAGATGACCAACCGGCTTCGTGGTTGGTGTTGGTGCAGTGGACAGACCTTCAATATGGAGTCATTGTTGCCTCATCAGTCGTTGGCTGCATAGACGTTGCACAGCCACAGAGAGGTTGTGAAGACGTGATCTCTCTAGGGACCCTAGGAGAGGTCAGCGACGCTTTATGACATTAAGAGCGACACACGGGGTGGCCATCTGTGCTGAGTAAAGGCGAGTTCTTCAGCCAGCCAGACTCGGTGGGGAGTTGTGCTTCTGCCCTTGGTAGCAGGACCCACAAAGTACTTGATAGGCCTCAGTGTCCATATTTGTGAGGCAGGGAGAACTGCACTTTCTGAGGGTCACTGTCAGGAGCGATAGAACGGGGAGGAGGAAGTATCTGTATCACTGCCAAGTCCATGTTCAACTCCCTTCTTTTGGAAAACGTTCTCTGGCTTCCTTCACATTTGTTCTGGGAATAAATACGATGCCAGCCACCATTAAGATAGATCCCCCCCTTCCTTCCCTTTGCTTTTCTTCCATTTATTCCCCCTTGATTAGAAAGGTCTCTAGCACCTCAAACGAGACATGACATCACCTTGGAATATCTCTTACCAGGTTTACCGACAGAGTTTTCAGAGGAAAATTGGAGTCTTGATGTCAGAAACAACCCTGTCATCACCAGGTTCATAATTCAGAACTAAGATAATACTTAGGTGTTAACTCAGGAGTGACAAAGGTGCTGACCTCTAAAATGGACATAAGTCAAACCTTTCGTGCTTTTTTTAAAAAAAAGACATTTATTTATTTATTTATTTATTTATTTATTTATTTATTTATATATTTGAGAGAGCAAGAGAGAGAATGAGCAACGCTGAAGGCCAGAAGGAGAAGCGGGCTCCCTGCTCAGCAGGGAGCCCGACTCGGGGCTCAATCCCAGGATCCTGGGATCATGGCCTGACCAGAAGGTAGGCGCGTAACCAATTGGACCACCCAGACGCCCCCCTTTCGTGCTTTTTAAAGTGAGTGGTGGCCTGTGTTTCCTGTAATATGCTTTTCTGGTGGTGGTTGTCTCGTGTAATCCTAGATTTTTTTTTTTTTTTTTCTGCGAGGTCTTTCTTGGGAGGTACATCTTCTGTAATAAAATGTTAATCGGTGTTGCTTTGTGGGAAGACGATATATTTAGCCTCTCATATATCTGCCCTCCCCTCCTCATTTTCTGAAGCGCTAGTTTAAACTGTTGAGAACTGTCAGTTCAGATTGGAAGGGCTGACCCCCAACTATGTTTCTTCACCACCTCTGGCTAAAAGAGGTTTCCCTGTTCTCTGAAAGCAGAGTGTCCCTGTGGAAACTTTCGTAAGTCGACATGGTGTAAAGCGAAGAAGCGATCGCCGTTAATTTAGGGGGAAGCATTTTTTCAGCGTTCCCAGACCCAGAAGCAACCTATCAGGCTTTTCTGACACCTGAGGACACATCTAGCTAACAGATACACGAAATAAACAGAAATAAAACACACGGTCACAGACACAGCTCAGAGCCGGGGCATCTAGGTACCGAGATGCTGAGTCAGCAGTTCCTGGGGCAGGGGTTGCTGGTGCTGCTCCTGCTGCTTGGGGTGTGCGCTGCTGCCTCTGTGGCTCACTGCAAATCAAACACTGAATGCCATTTTTGCTTTCAGAAAAGCAGAGATCCTCCTCTGGTTTGCGAAAACAGGTATAAGTCTTTCGTAAAAGCAAAGGGGTGGGACGTGAGCTCTTGAAAAGTGGGGGTACCGCTGCCTGCATTTAGTTGTAGGTCCCTTTGGAAAAGATTTCCTCTTCTTTTTAGGACCATGAAATTATCTTTAATCATAGCTACGTGAAGGGGGCCAGAATTGTTTCCTGAAGCATCTTGGGGACCTGCCTCTTTGATCGATATTAGCGAGAATGAGAGGCTGCTTTTGCTGCTTTTCTAACTATTAATTTTTGTATTTAACTTTGTTTCGCTGAGTCGAGACACTCCACCTGGACAAGCTGGCAACAAAATCATGTTTGAAAAATGATCAAAATGGAAATATATTTAATTATAGCATCCCAGCTAGAGCCAAGATACATAGAACATGACATACCGTGTCTGTTCAGTTGGCCCCTGTGTCCCGGAGGGGGACGAAAACAAGCCAGATTTATTGAATGCCTACTAATCCATCCATTCATCCAGTTATTTCTAAAGTAAATATTTTTCACAAACATTGTATGTGCCAGACATGGCTTTTGCGACGATTGCTGTGACAGAGCCCAAAAAGGTACTGATGCTTGTTGAGACTGGAGCTGGGCATCTGGGAGGACTTTCTGGAAGAAGCATTATTCAGGCTAAAACATATAAAATTGGAAGGAAGCCAAGTAAGAATAGCTGAGGAGATGGATACAGAGGGAATTGTGTTCAAAGGAGAGGTGGGTGGAAGGGATCCTTGTGGATTCAAACAACTAAAACAACCTCAGTGGAACTAGGGGATGGAGTGAGAGGTGGGGTGTGCTGTTGAGACAGGGCAAATAAACAACCCAGAGGCCTGGTTTGGATTCTGTCCAAAGGGCAGATTAGAAGGTGTTCAAGCACAGACGATAGGACTGTATTTGGGTTAGGTCACCGCAGCTCTAGGGTTTATAGTAGGGTGGAGGGGGCCTACTGCCTTCATTCTCGTGCACTCGGGCGGTGGCTCACTGAGTGGTGGCCATGGGAGAGAAGTGGAATGCATTAGAGACTCGAGTGGGAGTTTGGCCGAGCTTAATAGGACTGTTGGGGTGAAGGATGCTCTCCAGGGCTCGAGCGTGGGCTCCTTGGGTAGAAGGTGGTGGTGCCTTTTGCTGAGACAGGAGCGGGAGCAGGTTTGGAGACCATCGTGGCCTCAACGAGATGGTCTACGTTTAACGGCACCCAAGTGGTGGGACCTCAGAGCAGAGGTCTGGGTTGGAAATGCTGATGATGATTGGGAAGGCCGCAGAAGCAGAGCAAGAAGAGCCCGATGCAGGCCTGAAACCCCCACGGGACAGCAGTGTGTGCCCCTGTTGGAGGAAGAAATGTCCTCATTTTGGTTGGCTGAATGAGAATGTGTCAGACCCTCAGGCTTGGGCCCATCCTTTCTGATTATGAATGTCTACCAGTTGTTTCCCATGATTCTTTCCTAAATCTGTTGTCCTTCTTTTGATACTGTACAGGCAGGAATGTGCTTGCAGTAAGGTCGATCGGTATTGGAACAAATACAGTGTGTGAGAGATGGAAGGCTCTTCTCAAAGAAGGTTTGCTCTATAGCATTGATAGGGGCTGGGAAGAGGGCAGGGGACTGTGCTTTACGCATTTTGTAAAACACAAAAATCAGTATTGGTGTCAAGGGCCAAAACTCAAAAAATATCCACAGGAAACATAAACACCGATTTACATGATTTGCTGTTTTTGTATTTCTGGGAGAGGGAAAGAATAAGTCCTATTTCCTTAAAACTCTCTGAAGCAAATGTGAGAACTTGTCCCTGTGGTTAGAATCTGGGTTGTAGGTAACATGGAAAACTTTGCCGTATCATTGTTGGTACTTCTCTGTACATTTGGAAAACTGCGTAATTAAAAGGTTTTTAAAAAAGACACAAAAGTCACGTGAGATGATATGTCTGCTGACTGCCTGTGTAGTTCAGCTCTAGGATCCCGTGGAGACCAGAAGGTCAAAAGAACTAGTAATAAATCAGTAATCAATGTGTTTAAAAATAAATAATGAATTAAAAGGGGTGAGAGAGAGCGTCCAGCCATCTGAGCACACTCTGTGTTCGGAATGCTGGGCCTTGGTGGACGTGGATGCTTAGATCTACATAAAAGTTGCAAAACCAAAACCAAAAACCTCTACTGCTTGGGTGCACAGGACAAAAGGGCCGCCCAAAGCGGACTCCTTCTACGGGGAGGTCTTTACGATTTGCTCACCTTTTGCTGCAAGTAGAGTTCCTGAGTAATTAGAGTCAGGAGGTTTTTTTTTTTTTTTTTGAGCTGCTCATCAAAGGTGTTTCCTTCCAAATGAAAGCAGGTTGGCACTCATGGAGGCGGGTGCTCGTGGGCAGGAGAAAAGGGGTGAGCCACTCTTTGGGTCCAGGAGATAGAGCTTCCTCCAGAGATTTTTGAAAACCCCCTTTTGAATGGGCTCATTGTTTATAAGAACAGCTCCTTAGTGGAAAAACAAAAAGGCAAGAGGGTCTGGAGCATGCTCTCTGCTTTCCTGCCCTGGCCTCATTGTTTATTTGATTTATCAAGTCTCCGAGTAGTTGCTCTGCTCTGTGACCTTCCTTTAGCTAGTCCTTTAGAGTATCCATTTACTTTATTTAGAAACATAATATTTAAAAAAGCTGGAGCTGAGTCAGAAAATCATCACCTTTTTGATGTGGCCATTTCCCCCGTCTTTTTGAAACCTTAAACTTGCTGAGAGCCATGGAGCTGACTTGCAGTTCCTGAATCAACAAGTGTTTCTGGGTCCGGCTCATGCTCCCTGGTGGACGGTGGCCCTCGTAGGCCTGGGACCCGGGAAGGGGGACAGCGGATCTGCCCCTGGTCCTCCAGCCTGGTTTACACACAGTGAGAGAACAGGATGCCCGAGAAGCTGGTGCCAAGTGGTCGAGGAGGACTGCGAGAGCACCAGCTGCGGTGGTGTTTGGATTGGGGGGGGACCCTGGCAGGGGAGGCACCCGAGGCGTGTGGTGGCACGAAGGGTGCGATTCGGCAGCCGACCCTTCCTGTTTAATACAGCTGCTCGATTAGTCCTCAGCCTTGCTTTTCCAGATTAAACATTCTGAAGATATGCAGTCTTTAAAAAAAAAAAAAGTTTACGTTTTCTAAGATAATTATTTAAAGATTTTATTTATTAGGGAGAGAGAGAGAGAGCGAGCGAGCATGAGAGTGCACGGGGGGGGGGGGGGCAGAGAGAAAGGGAGAAGCAGACTCCCTGCTGAGCAGGGAGCCCAAAGCCGGGGTGAAGGGTGGGGGGCTTGATCCCAGGACCCTGAGATCATGACCTGAGCTGAAGGCAGATGCTTAACTCGACTTAGCCACCCAGATGCGCCTAAGATAATTTTTGAATTAGTTTTTTTTTTTTACATTTGTCATACCCCCTTCCTCGCCTTTTTTCCCCCTTTAATTACAAGATTCAAACTATAAAGTTTGAAGACCAAAGATTAGATATCAAACATACTTTCATCACTTTAACACGAGAGCTGTTTTAAATTTTAGCCTGTTTTTTTTCTTTTAAGTCTTCATGTCTTAGTTGTTCCTAGGTTTTGTGATTCTTTTGCACTTCTCTTATCTTTCTGAAAACTAAGGGACCACCAGAGGTGTCCCCAGAGCTCTGTTAGGAAGTTGCTTGTAGGAACGATGAACTGCATGGATCTGAGCTTTGGGAGACCGTGACTAGCATCTGAAAGGACAGTTTAATCCCAGTTATTAAAATTTCTTGGCTGGATATTCACTTCTTTTTCTTCGGGAGGAAGTTTAGAATCACATTATTAAAACTCCGTCTCCCTCCCCACCCCCCACCCCCCACTCTGCCCAAGGAAATCGAGCATCAATAAGAAGAGTAATACTACCTCTGTAGTAGATTGTGATTGGAATTACATTAAGTCTATTTATTATTTTGGGGCTAATTGACATTTTTATAAGGTGCAATTTACCTGTTGTGAAATATGGTACGTCTCTGTTCAGATAGGGTCTTGTTTGTGATTGTGAGGTTTCTTAGTTTTCAGCTCCTTCATAGGGCTTTGCCTGCCTCCCTTGCTGTGTTTATTCTTTGCATTGTTGCTTGAGTTAGGAGTGTGCCCTCGCATCGCTTTGGGAGGGGACAAGAGGACTTTGCATTCAGATGGCCTGCTTCTCCCAGCAGCTCTGGCATTTGCCACCAGGGTGCCCTCTGGCGAGCTACGTAACCCTGTCGTGCCTTGGGTTTCTCACCTGTAAGTGTGTATGATAATGGTATCTACTTCTTAGGGTTGTTGTGAAAATTAAATGAGCTAGAATGTTCAGAGCTTCACACCACTTCTGGTAGTTCATATGTGTTCAAAAAATATGTTTCTATTAGCCGGTAATTGCTGGTAAATAGAAAAGTCGTTGATTTCTGGATATTTATTTTCTATTTTATGGCTATATTAAACGTCTTCTTTGTTTTAATTATTTGTCTATTCCATCTTCTCGGCTTTCTGGGTTTCGCTGTAATACTATGTGCCAATAATAACATTTTTCTTTCCTTTCCAATTGCTGTATACTTGATTTCTGTTTTATATCACACTGAACTGCCTTCAGCTTCCTGGATAGTAGTGATTATGAGTGATGATAACTGTCTTGGCTGTTACTTTAATAATATTACTGTTTTTTTAAATCACACTAAGGAAATATCTTTCTAGTTGGGTTTGGTACTTTTTTTTTTTTTTGACGAGTGTTGAATTTTACCAAATACCGTTTTCATCATTTTTCATTTTTTTAAAGGTTTTATTTATTTATTTATTTATTCATTCATTCATTCATTCATTCATTCATTCATGAGAGACACACACAGGGAGAGAGAGAGGCAGAGACACAGGCAGAGGGAGAAGCAGACTCCACGCAGGGAGCCCGAGGTGGGACTCAATCCTGTGTCTCCAGGATCAGGCCCTGGGCTATAGGCAGTGCTAAGCCGCTGAGCCACCCGGGCTGCCCCATCTTTCATTTTTGTAATAGGTGATTTTTCTTCTTTAATCTATTGAAGATCTTTATGTTTTCTCATAATCTTAATTTTAAAACTTCAGTTTATTTACTTAAAAAAAAAAACAACAACCCACAACTCTTCACCCACACCCCCTCCCCCCACCTCTGGCAACCCAGGTCTATTCTCTGCATCTGATTCTGTGATCTCTGTTTATGTATGTATTTATTTATTTTTAGGATCCACATGTAAGAGAACATATGGTACTTGATTTTGTCTGACTTATCTCGCTTTAGCATAATGCCCACAACATCCATCCACGTTATCACAAATGTCAAGATTTCATTCTTTTTATGGCTAAATAATATTCCATCACACGCACACACACACATACACACTATACTTTTCCACTTTTCCATCAATGGACGCAAGGTGTTTTCATATCTGGCTATTGTGAAAAATACTGTGATGAACATGGGTGTGCAGATATCTTTTTGAGTTAGTGTTTTATTTCTCTAGATAAATACCCAGAGGTGGAATTGCTGGCTCAAATGGTAATTCTGTTTTTAATATTTTGATGGAGCTCCATGCTGTTTTCTGTAGTGGCTGCACCAGTTTACGTTCCCACCAGCAGTACTGTCCAAGGCTTCCCTTTTCTCCCCATCCTGGCCAACACTTGCTATTTCTTATCTTTTTGGTACTAGCCTTCTAACAGGTGTGAGGTGATAATCTCATTGTGGCTTTGATTTGCATTTCCCCTAATCATTAGTGATGTTGAGCATCTTTTCATGTGTCTGTTGGCCATCTGTGTGTCTTCTTTGAAAAAAATGTCTGTTCGGGTCCTCTGCCCATTTTTTTAAATTAGATTGTCTTTTATTTGTTGAGTTGTATGAATTTTTTTTTTATATTTTGGACATGATCCCCTTATCAGATTTATGATGTGCAAACATTTTCTCCCATTCAATAGGTTGCCTTTTTATTTTGTTGATAGTTTCCTTTGCTGTGCAGAAGCTTTTTAGTTTGACGCGGTCTCACTTGTTTATTTTTATTTATTTTTTTATTTATTCATTTGAGACAGAGAGATACAGAGAAGGAGAGAGAAAGCATGAGCAGGTGGAGAGGCAGAGGGAGAAGCAGACACCCCACTGAGTAGGGAGCCTGATGTGGGGCTCCTTCCCAGGGCCCAGAGATCATGACCTGAACCAAAGGCAGATGCTTAACCAACTGAGCCATCCAGGTGCACCCCCCCCCCCATTTGTTTATTTTTGCTTTTGGTGCCAGATCCAAAAAAATATCACCAAGACTTGATGTCAAGGAGCTTATTTGTTGCCTGTGTTTTCTTCTAGGAGTTTTATAGTTTTAGGTCTTATATTCAAGTCTTTAATCCATTTTGAGTTAATTTTTGTGTATGGTATAAGATACTGGCCTGGTTTCCCCAACACCACTTATTGAAGAGACTGGCCTTTCTTCATTGTGTATTCTTGGTTCCTTTTATTGTGGAGTAATTGACCACATATGTGCGGGTTTATTTCTGGGCTCTCTATTCTGTGTCTGCTTTCATGCCAATACCATGCTGTTTTAATTACTATAGTTTTGTAATATGGTTTGAAATCAGGGAGCATGATGCCTCCAGATTTGTTCTTCTTTCTCAAGATCCTTTGGCTATGTGGGATCTTACATGGTTCCATACAAATTTTGGGGTTGTTCTGTTTCTGTGAAAAATATCATTGGAATTTCACCAGGGATTGCACTGAATCTGTATATTACTTTGGTGGTGACATGGACATTTTAACACTATCAATTCTAATCCATGAACATGGAATATCTTTCCATTTGTGTCTTCAATTTCTTTCATTGATGTCTTATAGTTTTCAGTATATCACATAATATTTTTAATCATATTTTCCAGTATAAAATCTATTTAATTCTATTTGACACTGGGCTTCTTGATGTGATTTCCTTTGCTAATCTTGTATTTAGAATCTTGGTAGTTTTACTGTTTGTTCATAAGTAGTTTTAATTTTTATTGTGGGTTTTTTTTCCTTTGGTTCACGTAGTATAAGGTTTTGACATTTGAATTGCATTGGTTTTTTTAAATGAATCGCAACTTGTTTTCAAGTGTTTTCTTCATCTAGAAAATTTTTCATAACATGAAATCATCTGTCCTTTAAAAGTTGGACTGAACCCACACGTAAGACTACCAGACACTAAGTGTGAAGCTGTTATTGGAAATCCTTTTGAATGGCTTTTCAGTTTCTTCATTGTTGTTGGATTCTTTATATTTTCCACCTCTTAATTCAAGATTTTACGACTTAATCATATAGAGTGGTTCATTAAAAGAAACAAACAATTTTTCCTTATCCATATTTCTGTCCTGCTCCCTCAGATTGTGCTTGTATATTTTTGTCCTTTTAATCTAGTCTAGCCAGGGGTGGTTTTATTTCATTGTGCCTCTTGCCCTGCAAACAACTTGCTTGGGAATGTACTGATAACTTCTAATGGTTTTCAGTTTGCCAAGTCCTAATTCTTTTGACGTTATTAATATTTTCACTTACTCCTGCTTGCCTTTTTCAACTTCTAAAAACTTGGCATGTGAACTTATGTATTGGGTTTTATAACAGTCAAACAGTGTTCATGCCACCAGTTTTGTTACCATGCACAATGGCTATTGGTAATAGTTTGGGCAAATGTAAATATGTCATTGTCCCTATAGATTTGCAAGACATGGAATTGCATGTGTTTGCACGCACTGACCACTTAGGCACGTGTGGTCATTATAGGATACACTCAAATCTATCAAGATAGAATATGGTTTTATAGCTCTGGGAAAGTGTGTAAGAGTGGGTTGACTTAGACTATTGCTTCTTAGAATCCAAGAAAGGAAATGGTTCATTCTGTTGCTGCTCACTGGCAGGGAAGCAGACAGACTCCTGTTATTCTTGCTGATTTACCCCCAGACTCTGTAAGAATTTAAGCATATTCTCACTTCTCTGTTGTCAGGTCTTACGTGCTATTTTTTGAACCTGTTTTTTTTTCTTTATTCTTCAAAGCCATTGCAGTACAAAGTGGGTGTTCAGAGTAATATTTTACATGCTTGAAGATATATGTTAGATTATCCAAATTCTCATATTTTGTTTTCCCCACTGATTGTTTTGCTTTTGGCTGATGGCAGCTTTTCTTTATTACCTTTTTAAAATGGAGAACAGGAAAAAAACCAAAACAAATCAACCTTTACTTTTGGAAGACCATGGTTAGTGCTTAGAGCAGGAGCTCAGAAATGTTAACTGTGGATCAGATTGTTCACTTTCATAGTTTCATGACTTTCTACCTTGTTCTTGCACAGATTGACTTTCTGCACCACCCCTCTTGTATGAGGATTTCTATTCATTGCGTATTCTCTCTTGGTTGATGACTGCTCTGTTTGTTTGGGTTTTTTAATAGTTTATTTATTTGAGAGAGAGAGAGAGAGAGTGTGAATGAGCATGAGCAGGGGTGGGAGTGGGCAGAGAGAGAGGGAGAAGCAGGGAGCCTGATACAGGGCTCGATCCCAGGACCCCGAAATCACAACCTGAGCCGGAGGCAGATGCTTAACCACTGAGCCACCCAGGCGCTCCGACGGTTGCTCTGTTTTGAGTTTGCAGTTCCAAATACTCCATCAGTTGGTTGGACTAAACTTATCAGTTTTTTATTGTTGCTTCTTTAGAGTTTGTTTTTTTAGGCTGCTTTTTACTGTGATAAATAACAGTGCTGTGGTGATTATCCCTGAGGAACTTTTTGTTCCTCTCTCTGATTATTTGTATATATTTTCTTAAACTAGAATTGCTAGATCAAAGAATATGGACATTTTTAGGCTCTGATGCATATTCAGAAAGGTTAAACCAGATTACCTTTCCGGCAGCAATATGTGTATTAATATTTTTAACATTTTACAATATGTTAGGAAACTCTCTACACAGTTTTCTCCGGCTGATGTAACAAATAACCACAAACGAGGTGGCTTACGATGACAGAAATTAATTCTCAGCGTTGTGGAGGTCACAAGTCCGATGTCAAGGTGTGGGCAGGGTCGTGATCATCTGTGGGGCAGACATTCCCTGCATCTTCCCGCCTCCGGTGGTCACTGGCCATCCGTGGTGTTCTTGGGCTTGTAGCGGGGTCACTCCAGGCTCGGCCTCTTTCACGTGGCGGTCTCTGTGTGTGTCCGTGTGACTCCTGGCCTCCTTATAACACCACTCCCCGGATGTAGGCCCAGCCTGATCCAGCATGACCTCATCTAACATCACTAATGACATCTGCACCAACCCTCTTTGCAAATAATGCCAACATTTAGAGGTTCCTGTGAATTTTGGTGGGGGTGTACTGTTCAAAGCAGTAAAGTTGCCTTGATTTTGATTTTTTTTTTTTTTTTTTTTTGCTTCTCATTTAAAAAAAAAAGTCGTGTAAATCTGATTAGAAAAGTAAATCTCCCAAGCCACAAGCCAGGGCCACAGGACCAGTTGTTGATTACCAAACTTCCCCTTTTACTCTGGTGATATCATCTCCAGGAATAAACTTGATAACCTTGTTCTTGATTTCTTCTTCCTTATTCATACAGATGTTTACAAAATGATTTTATGTATTTATTTAACAGAGAAAGAGAGACAGAGGGAGCAAGCACACAAGCAGGGGGAGCAGCAGAGGGAGAGGGAGAAGCAGGCTCCTCGCTGAGCAGGGAGCCTGACGTGGGGCTCGATCCCAGGACCCTGAGATTCTGACCCGAGCCGAAGGCAGATGCTCAACCGACTGAGCCCTGCAGACACCCCTCGTGTAGATGTTAAATAGCCATACCCCACATCTCTAACTTCAGTACTTTAAAAAATGAAATATACGTGGGTTTACCCAGATAGGAGGCCGATAGCTTTCCCCATAATTGCATTCCTAATACTGTTTCTAATGATAATCATTCATGCTACTTAGTCATTCTTATTCTAGGAAGCACAAGAAACGTTTAAAAGCTCTTTTTAGCTATTCTTTTATTTAATCCCCAAATGCAGAGGTCATGAAAGTGAGAAGTGATAGGCTTTGAAAGCTGATATGGTATCGAACCAGAAGGGAAGTCTGTTTCAACCAACTAAAAACCCAGGTTTTTAGAGATGGTGGTGTTGAGGCTCACAGGCCGCCTCGAATTATTTGTCGTAGATGTTGCGGGCCTTGTAGTGGCGAAACAAGATGAGAGACTTTGATTCCTGTCCCCTGGCATAGTCGCAGCGATGGGCTAGAGGTGGTGCCACTCGGGGGGGGCGGGGACGTGTGGCCTCCCAGCTTCCTGTCTTGGGTATCTATCTTCTTTCCGCACATAGTGTCGCCTTGGGAATGACAGAGGACCTGGAAAGGGCCTTCTTCCCGCAAAATCAAGAGTGTCCTTGTATTTTCTGTAAATCTTTCTTGAGTCCCTGCCTTGTGCCGGGCACCGTGCTGGCCGCGAGGGATGCCAGCCAAGAGAGGGGTCAGACGTGGGTTGGGCAGAGGAGAATACCTAAAAAGTCTTTAAAATTACCATGTAACCGGTATTCTGGACAGAAGAGAGGGGGATGATCCCTTGATCAGAAGGGACTGGTCAAGGAAAGTTGGTGAGAAATGCTGATTAACCAGTTTGGTGGTTGGTTTTTTGTTTGTTTGTTTTGTTTTTGTTTTTGTTTTTGTTTTTTTTTTTATTTCAAACAGTTGGCTTCTGTAGCCTAAAGCTGTGGTCCGTGAGGACACTGGTTCTGGAGTGGCCAGACACACTCGAAGGCACAGTTTCATACCTGTGGTTGCTGACGATATGCTTGGGCTCGTGTGACCATTTGCTCAACACGTGACAGCGAGGCTAAATTCTGAGCCCCCTGCTCCGACGCGGCCCCATCAGCACTCTTGGCACCTGCCAGCTCTTACTGAAAAGCCTGCCATGGTGCAGGGAGGGGGCCAAGTTGCCTGCAGGGTCCAGCCAAGCCCCCTGTGGCCCCTGTGGCACAGGAGGTCGTGTTCGTATAGATGGTCAGCCCGGGCAGGCAGGTCCTGTGTACTGCCGCCGGGGTGTCTTTAGTTTTTTGTTTTTTATTTATTTATTTTTAAATTTTTTAAAACATTTATTTATTTATTTTATGATAGACAGAGAGAGAGAGAGACAGAGAGAGAGAGAGGCAGAGACACAGGAGGAGGGAGAAGCAGGCTCCATGCAGGGAGCCTGGCGTGGGACTCGATCCCGGGACTCCAGGATCGTGCCCTGGGCCAAAGGCAGGTGCTAAACCGCTGAGCCACCCAGGGATCCCCAGTTTTTGTTTTCTTAACTCCCGGTTCTTTATCCTTGACGTTAGTGGTCCCCGTCGCCGGCTGCGGAGGACACTGGCTGGCCAAGCACGCCCCGCACGTGCACATCTGTACCACGTCGGGCTGCGCGGGGGCCACTGAGGCACGAGCCACAGCTCTGGAAGGCACGAGCAGGGCGTTTGGACACTCGTGCTCCCCGAGTGCTGCAGGACAGAAGCTGAAGCTCATCTGTAGCAGCTGGGAGCCGCGCACACATACGTCCGAGCAGCCTCCCGTAATTATTAGAAAAATATGGCTTTGGGCGTGGGCTTGAGCTACCGCTGGACAGGCTTCTGGGCAGGCTTCGAATCCTCTCCCAGCGGATGCTGGAAAAGGGTGCAGGGGAGCGTGGATGAGGGATGAGGGATGGGGAATCCGGAGACAGCCAGGGAGCCTGAGGCCGTCTTTTAGATTTACTTCGCAGAAGCCTGCGGGGGGGAAAAGTGGCTGGACTGTAGTGAGGCCGCCGCCTGTAGATCTGAGGAGGGGCGGGTTCTGTTGTCCCCAGGGACTTGTGGCCTCCAGGGTCAGCAGCCCCGTGGCCAGCTGGGCTTTGGGCCCCAGGCACTGGAGGAAAAAGCCATCTGTCCAGGCAGAGCAGGGTCGGTAGCACCCGCAGGAAAGTGCCGGGTCTGCAGCCCTCCCAGCTCACGTACCTGCGAGCCCAGGGACGTGGGGCCGCTGTCCCCCGTCACAGCATAGTACGGATGTGTCACAGGTCGCATGTCGTGGGAGGCAGCCTCTGGGATGATGTGTGCTGTGCAGGATGTTTGCGAGAGAGCGCCCTGGAGATGTGGAGCCCCGAACAGGCCGGAGCAGCCGAAGTGTCTGCAGGGAGAAGTCTAGACGTAGCGCAGGCCCAGCCTGGCGTTGGCGGCCCACGGGGGTGCCCCAGCTGGAACGGACTGTGCGAGTTGTCCCCAGCTGCCCTGAGATGGCCAGACCTTCCTATTCCCACAGAGATGAGTCCTCAGGTAGGGCTGCTCCAGAAACGAGGGCGGCCTTGAGCGAGGCAGCTCTTGGTGACTCGAGTGGTCCCTGCATGGGCTCAGCTGAATGGCTCTGGCTGGTAGCGGTTGGGCAAAAGGTGGTTGAGTGAAGGGAGATGCGGGTTGGGCATTTTGCTGGTCACGGCAACATATAGCACGTGGCTATGTTCGTTCGTTCATGCATTTGTTCCTGGGAGCCACCCATCAGCCACTGTGCTCACCGTCCAGTGTTTTAGGTCCTGGAGCTGGAGCATTGAGTGAAACGGGGTGGGGGGGGCCCTGCACGGAGCTGGTGCGGGGTGGGCAGGGCTGCCTTCTAGGCGGGAGACGGTCGGTACCCAAGGGCATGAGGGCAGCTGCTGGAATGGGTGCTCTGATGGCCCGGAAGGACTGAGAGGGTGAGGAAGCCAGATGGCATGGCCATGGGAGCCGTGGGGAAGAGTCTTTGGGCCGAGGGCATGGCAAGGCCCCGTAGGGAATGCAGGCGTGGTGTGCTCCAGCACAGAGCCCGACCGTTAAGGGCGGGGAGGCACGGAATGAGAGGAGGCGGAGGTAAGGAGTCTGCATCTACTCCAAGTACGATGGCAATTATTATCTGACGTTTGGAGGTAGTAGGGAGTTCGCCGTGAGTAGAGCTCTGACAAGGAGGTGCAGCTGGTCCCCTCATTTTGCAGATGAACCGGCACCCAGTTTAGATGACTTGCCATGGGGCTGGCATGAGGCGGAGCTGGGGACCTGCACCTGGGAGGTTAGGTTTATAATCGTGTGCTCCTGACCCCCTTCATTCTGGGAAGATCACCCGGTTCATATGGGGGACGAGGGTGGAATTCCTCGCTTAGGCTGCCCAGGAGCCTGCTGCTCCCCAGCACGGGCTGCCCTGAGGATGGACAGCAGGGGCCGCGCTCAGCCCGTGTTGGGGACATGCGGAGGGCTCGGGGGTGGGAGGTCAGAGACGAGACAGGAACCCGAGGGGAGTCCTGGAGCCGGGCTGGAGCAGACATAGGAGATAAATCTAGATAGGACGGGGTGCACCCTGTATGTTCTTGTCTGTTTGGTATTATGTTGGGAGACGCCCAGGCTGTCACAGGTCTGTTAGTGACTGGGAAAACCAAACAAACTTCCCTGGGGACACCCGGGTGGCCCAGTGGTTCAGCGTCTGCCTTCGGCCCAGGGCGTGATCCCAGGGTCCTGGGATCGAGTCCCACGTCGGGTTCCCTGCATGGAGCCTGCTTCTCCCTCTGCCTGTGTCTCCGCCTCTCTCTGTAGGTCTCTCCTGAATAAATAAATAAAATCTTTAAAATAAATAAATCAACAGACTTACTGTAAGGGACATGGACTCCCGCAGGAGCCCCTCCCTCCCTGCTGTACCCAGAGGTCATTCACTTTCCAGAAGCTTGCTTGGAAACCAAGTAGTTTAGTAGTACACTCTTGGTGTGGGACTGGTTGGGGTACGATAGCATGATTTTGAGGTGCCCCAGGTCCCTTCCCCACTCACCCCCACAAAGAACAGCCTGGTACGTGTGCGCGTGTCGCCGTGGATCGTGGTGCTGTTTGCCTGGAACGCGGTGGAAGGCAGTTACAGAGGTGGGCGCCACTAATGTGGTGGAGTTGAACCCCGAAGGACGCTAAAACCAATATTTGATAGGGATTTGTTTCAGCCCCTGTTGAAAGAGTAATCCTTGTGGATGTTTTTCGTTCGATGAGAGGCCTTAACTTCCACCGAAAGCCAGAAAGTTGATGTCGGCTGATAGGAAGTGAAATGTGAGCTCTTCTCGAGAACTGTTTAAGGTTTGGCTCTTTGGGTGAAGACTGTACCTTTACAGGGAGTAATTTTTTTTTTTTAAGAAAGCAAGATTTGGGGGGACCATTAGGAGGAGAGTTTAGACAGAAAAAGAAGAGCAAGAAAGTAATGCATGGTTACATTATCATTCCTTTTTTTTTTTTTCCTCTAAAGCTGGGTTGTCCAACATGGTATCCGCAAGTCTTGTTTGACTACTTATATTGAAATTTAAATAAATGAAAATGGAATAAAATGAATTATTCTGTTCGTCACTCACTTGGAATCTAAGGCTGACCTGGAATCTCGGAGTCACACTGAAAATTACGGTGCCCCAGGAGTCTAGGGGAGAAATAATTTTCACAGGAAAACTTAGAGGTGGGCCTAAACCTGGAAAAAAAAATGTTGCTTCATCTAAAAGGACAACTCTGAAGTCCTGTAATCTGAAGATGAGATTTCCTATTTTTTGGGCCTAGTCAGTAGATAGAACACCAGTTCCTGGGAAGCTCTTGGCCTGTAGCTGAGTTTTGTAGCTAGTTAGTGCTTGATTTTGTTTATTGGGATATAGAGAACCTCTCTCCCACCCTTTTTAAACCACTGTTTTGGGTTTTTTTTTTTTTTTTTTTTTTAAAAGACCTTATCTATTTATTTGTGTGTGAGTGAGAGAGCATGCAAGCATGAGCAGAAGGGAGAAGCAGAGGGAAAAGCAGACTCCCTGCTGAGCAAGGAGCCCGATGAAGGGGGCTCAATCCCAGGACCCCGAGATCACGACCTGAGCTGAAGGCAGATGTTTAATGGACTTAGCCACCCAGGGGCCCCATCTTTTATGGCTTTCTTTCTTTCTTTCTTTCTTTCTTTCTTTCTTTCTTTCTTTCTTTCTTTCTTTCTTTCATTCATTTTCCATTTTTAAAGTACTTTAACTCTATAGATTCCAGCCTAGGCCATTACTTATCTGGAAAGTGGGTATAATAATTCTGGAGGGATGCATGTGGGTTCAGTGGAAGGTTCTTTTTTGCTTTTATTTTTTTATAAATTTATTTTTTATTGGTGTTCAATTTACCAACATATAGAATAACACCCAGTGCTCATCCCATCAAGTGCCCCCCTCAGTGCCCGTCACCTCAGTGAAAGTTTTTATTGCAGTTTGAAATTACAGGTGAAAGATATTTATATAGTTAGCCTGAGAGACCTCCGTAAACTAGAAATAGCCTATCGGAGTTTTATACTGACTTGGGGTTCGAATCACGTTGCCCATCGGGAGCTGTGCCGGGAAGTTATAATACTCTAACGTGATTCTTGGAAGATGTCTGGTTCCTAGATTACAGGAGTCTTCAAACTGTAGTCTGAGGGTCAGATGCATCCCACTGCCTGTTTGGGTAAATAAAGTTTTATTGGAACACAGCCGTGCCCCCTCGTTTGTTGCTGCCGGTGGCCGCTCGAGCTCTCTTGTTGCAGACTTCTAACAGAATGGTCTGCAAAACTGAAAGTACTTTACAGAAAAAAGTTTTCTGGCCCTTGGTGGAGATAATGGGGAAATGATTGGAGTACCTTTCCAGTTCAGAAACGTCTGGGCGGGCCAGGTTTGCAAAAAAAAAAAAAAAAAAAAAAAAGGCTTTTGGTGGAGGCATGGATTTCCCCACGCTTCTAGAATTTTTTAAGGCTGTGCAATTCCTCCGAGCGGCGATTCTCTCCCAACTATTTCTTCATATACCAAACATCCCTCGATTCCAAAGAGAACTGGGTATTAAGAAGGAAGCTGTTGAGTTTGTGGGAGGACACAGATCTCCTTCCTTCTTTCTGAGCATCCTTGACGTATCTCGGTCCTTGGCCGTGTCGGTTAGGTGTTCTCCGTAGGTGAGTGAGGTAGTATCAGATCCGTATAAAATAATAGGTCCTTACAGATCCTAAGAAGATCATCTCTCAACATCCCTGTAATGTTTGCAGTTTCAGATGACCGCTCTTGAGAAATTTGAGAAATAGGAGCCTGTTAGAATGAAGTCACGTTATTCCACTAAGCACACTTGAGTTTTGTTGAGGGGACCATGGAAAGGGTAATTGCCCATCATTTGTTTTGGGGCCTTGAATATGTAACTTTCTGGAAGCGTATGTCTCCGGTTCTTCCGCTTTCCCATTCCGCCAGGAAGAGTGGTTTTCTGCTCTTTACCTGTCTCGCCAGAAATTTCTTCCTCCTGTTGCTCCGCCGATAGCCCGACTTTGCTACTTTCCCGAGCAAATTAAAGCCAACAGAGGGGAACTTGCAGCAGCTCCTACAACCACATCTCCTCACCTCCCAGGATCACATGCTCTGCTGTCCCCCGGCTGGCACAGATGACCCTAGAGAGTCTATAAATGTCCCCTGGTCCCACCCCATCACCTTCTCCAAGCTGTCATTCCCACCGTCGCCCCCTCCCTTCTAGGCCATCTAGTTTGCTTTTCTGCTGGATTGCTCCTAATCGTATATAAATACCCACCCTTGTAAAAGAAACAAACAGGACTCTTGACCCTGTTCACGCACACCAGTGGCCCCTCTGTCTCAGCAGCGCGTCTTCAGAAGTGTTTGTATTCACTGTCTCCATGGGCCCGCCAGCTGTTCCCTCGAACACTCGCTCTGGCTTTTCCCTGTGTCCCTCACGGCATGGACATTGCTTTGCGAGGCCATCAGGAACCCCACGTGGCTGACTCGGGGGATCCCGACTTGGCTTGTTGGCAGCAGCCCTGGACCCAGCTCTTTGCCCTCTTCGATGTGCTTGGATTTGAGAGAGAGAGAGACAGACAGAGACAGACAGAGAGAGAGAGGGAGAGGGCAAGTGAGTGCAGGGAAGGGCAGAGGGAGAGGAACAGAATCTCAAGCAGACTCCGTGCTCGGGGATGTGGGGCTCAACCCTACAACCCCTGAGGTCATGAGCCAAGCCGACTGAGCCCCCCAGGGTACTGTCTTTACTTGACATCTCTGTCTGCTTTCTGCCCACTGCCTGTCCATATCCTTTGCTGGCTTCTCTTTCCTCCAACCATTTAATTTGGGCGAGGCCGGGAGCTCAGCCCTGGTCTTCTCCTCCCCTTCCGTGTGTTCCTTCAGCGGGAGCAGCCAGGCTTACGGCTTCAAACGCCATCGATTTCTTGGCTTGCTCCTAACTCCCAGATTGGTCCTTCCAGTCCAGACCTCTCTCTCCAAAGCTTCGGACACATATATTCAACTACCTGTGAGGCGCTCCCATTGCAGTATCTCATAGACCTCTTACGCATGAGATTGAACAAGGCGCTGATTTCCACCCCCCCCCCCCAACTGGTGCATGCCCACCTTTCCCATCCCCAGTTGGCGGCAAGGCCATCTTCCTGTGTTTCAGGCCCCAAATGTTGGAACCGTATCCTTTCTCCTACATGCATGTGACCTGAGTCCAGCTTGTTAGGACATTCTGCTGGCCCAGCTTTCATAAACCACCTTCAGCTCCTTTCCGGATGGCTCCGAGAGCCGTGTGTCCTGCGTCCGTTTTGGCTTCCCCGTGGTCTCTGGTCAGCACAGAGCCAGAGTGAGCTTTTATGGAAATAAATGGGACCGTGCTCTCCTGACCAGAGTTCCCGTCTAGGCCCCCGTCCCTGGGAGCCGGGATCCTCACACAGGCCTCCGAGGCCCGCATGCTCTGCTGGCCCCCTGCCCCCTCCCTCCGGCCCTCTCTGTCTCTGCTCCGGCCACACGGGCTGGTTTGAAGCCTCCCGTGCAGCAGTTCCTTCTTCTTCTGTGGCCAACTGCCCCATCTCCTTTGGGTCTGAGCTCTAATGTCAGTGTGTCGGTGAGATCCACGGGGATCACCTGTTGCCTCCAGCCGGCCTTCCACCCGCCCCTCCGGGGCCCGATTCCTCTTATGTCACCCATCCTTTTATTCACCTCTAGCTTTTGACACCCTCTCACAACTGCTGCTCGTTTGCTGTATCCCTGAGCTCCCAGGGATGGGGATCCGTCTGTTTTGTGGGCCGATGGTGCCCGGGTGCCTGGTTCAGTCTGGTGCAGCCCTGACGTGCGCGACTGGAGACATAGCTCTCCTTTCCTCTTGAGAGGGGACGGTGAGTTCCTTGTAGATCAAAGGCAAGGCCTTTTTGTTTTATACCATCTTGGCGGTAAGAGCAGGCGATCTTTCCAGAGGAGATAATCCAGGGTGGTCAGTGCCGTGGCTTCTGCAGTGCTGGTGGCTGCCTCAGGGACTTGGACGTGTGGCTGTGGAATTAAAGCACTGCTTCTTGGTGGCCTCCAGTTGGGTCTCATGG
Organism: Vulpes lagopus; assembly: GCF_018345385.1. Lineage (NCBI taxonomy): Eukaryota > Metazoa > Chordata > Mammalia > Carnivora > Canidae > Vulpes > Vulpes lagopus. The sequence continues at coordinate 7,781,704 of NC_054834.1, forward strand.
ATCTGACCCACCACCTACGTGCTGTCCACTGGGCTCCCAGCGGAAGCTGCATGTGGGGAAACATTGAGTTAATTTTTAAAAACTTTCTCACTTTCTCAGGGTTTTGGGTTATGCACCTGTTTGCCCTCTTCTGGAACTTTCTGTTCCAGAGGACAGAAGCTGCTTAGGTGGTTTCTGGTCCACTGTGACATTTGCATGCCGTCTTGGGCCAGCGTCCTCCCAGCTGGGCCACAGCTGGGCCCTCGTTGTCCTTGGGCCAGCGGCAGGGCATCTGCTCCATCCACTTGGTGTCTCGGTGGCGCAGCACCCGCAATCTGCTTGAGCGCTGACTTGATCCTGCATTGGTCCAGTCCTGTGAGCAGCCTCTGAGCCGCGTTGTATCTGTGTTGGCGCACTGCCACCTGGCCCCGTCTCTCACATGGCAGGGTTTTAGGAATGTTTATGGAATTGTGAGTGATGTTGCATAAAGCAGAGCCTCATCAAAAGTCGTGCATTAGGCAGATATAAACAGTTCTGGAGCTGGAGGGTGGTGATGGTTATACAACAGGATGAATGTACTTAAAACCACTGAACTGCACACGTAAAAGTGGTTAGGATAGTAAATTTCATGTTGTGTATTTTACCACAATAAAATAATTGGGGAAAGATGGGATGAATTAGGCATCCTACCAGGATACAGTGCCCTAGCGTTGTCCTGCTTGGCGGGCCGAGGCCAGGAGGCGTGGGGAATTTCTACCGGGGAGCACGTTAGTTGTTTGCAGCAGCTTTGTGTGATTAAAAATGCTCCTCACGGGGATCCCTGGGTGGCTCAGTGGTTTAGCGCCTGCCTTTGGCCCAGGGCATGATCCTGGAGTCCCGGGATCGAGTTCCGCTTCGGGCTCCCTGCATGGAGTCTGCTTCTCCCTCTGCCTGTGTCTCTGCCTCTCTCTCTCTCTCTCTCTGTCTCTCATGAATAAATAAATAAAAGCTTTAAAAACCTAATGCTCCTTACTTGTCTCTGCTGATCTATCTCTGGTTTTAAATTTGATTCACTTTGCAGTTTGTCTTCAGTCCCCATGTCTCTTTGATAAACTGCTTATTGATGATCACCCTTCCATCAAATTAGACATTTTAAATTTCTACCTTTTATTTCATCTCAGGCTAGCTAACATTCAGGGTTATATTAGTTTCAAGTGTACACTAGGACCGACGCACTCCTTAACCCCATCACCTATTTCCCCCACGCCCCCCACCCCTGGTCACCATCAGTTAGTTCTCTATGGTTAAGAGGCTGTTTCTTGGCTTGTCTTTCTTTTTTTCCTTGCTCACCTGTTTCTTAAATTCCACCTATGAATGAGATCGAATGCTGTTTGTGCTTCTCTAACTCATTTCGCTTAGCATAATACACTCTAGCTCCATCCATATTGTTGGAAATGGCAAGATTTCATTCTTTTTTAAGGCTGAATAATAGTTCATTGTATGTATGTACCACATCTTCCTTGTCCATTAATCTAGCCGTGGACACTGGGGTTGCTTCCATTATTTGGCTGTTGTAGGTAATGCTGCTATAAACATGGGGGTGTGTGTGTGTGTATCCCTTTGAATGAGTGTTTTTATATTCTTTGGACAAATACCCAGGAGCGAGATTGCTAGATTATAGGGTAGCTCTGTTTTTAACTTTTTGAGGAGCCTCCACACTGTTTTCCAGAGTGGCTGCACCACTTTGCATTCCCACCAGCAGTGCAAGAGGGTTCCCCTTTCTCCACAATCTCGACTACACCTGTGTTTCTTGTGGTGTTAATTTTAGCCATTCTGACGGGTGTGAGGTGATGTCTCATGGTGTAGGTTTGGTTTGTATTTCCCTGATGATGAGTGATGTTGCGCATCTTTTCAAGTGTCTGTTGGCCATCTGGATGTCTTCATTGGAGAAATGTGTGTTTCTTCTGCCCATTTTTAAATTGGGTTGTTTTTTTGGTTGTTGGTCTGTATAAGTTCTTTATATATTTTGGATACTAACCCTTTTCCAGCTCTGTCTCCCATTCCCTAAGTTACCTTTGAGTTTTGTTGATTGCTTCCTTCACTGTGCAGAGCTTTTTATGTTGATGCAGTCCCAGTAGTTTATTTTTGCTCTTATTTCCCTTGCCTCAGGAGACCTATCTAGAAAAATGTTCCTCCTACGGATGTCAGAGACATGACTGGCTGTGTTCTCTTCTAGGATTTTTATGGTTTCAGGTTTCACATTTAGGTTTTTAATCCATTTTGAGTTTATTTTTGTGTACGGCGTAAGAAAGTGGTCCAGTTTCAGTCTTTCGCATGTGACTGTCTGGTTTTGCCAACAGCATTTGTTGAAGAGACGGTCTTTTTCCCATTGCAAATTCTTTTTTGCTTTGTTTAAATTTCTACATTCTAAAGCCTCAGAAAAGTGGAGCTGGATCTCATGGATCTCAGGCTTGGGTCCTGGTGTCAAAGGAGCTCACGTTCCCCCTGCTGCCACTACCGCACGCGTTCTTTGCCTCTTGGCACTTGGGTCTCCTCGCCTGCAAACTGGTGATGGTAATGGACCTGGCCTCATTTTTCCCCCATGTTAGTCTTTTCACTTCCAGTGCCCCTGGCTTCCAAAAGGCCCATCAGGATGAGATCCTACTCTCTGTCTGAAATCACAATAGTGGCCTGTACATTTTTTGTTCTTCGAATGCACCGACCTCCTCTGCTACCATTCACCCCTCACTTTTCTCCCCCTCCAATGCTGGCATCTCGGGATATTTCCCATTATTCAGTCTGAGGGTCCCCTGAGGCCTTTGCTGACCACCCCCCAGCCAACCTGCCCTCACCCCCACTAGAGTACAGACCTGTAACGGGGCCTGCCCGTAAGCTCCCAGAGGGAGGGACGGAGATGGTCCCATGAGCACCTGGCACAGCGCCCTGTGCACACAAGCAGGGCTCAGTAAGGGGGTGAGTTAGGCAGGAATGAATGCAGGTACCTCCCTTCTTGGTCCCATGTACCACTTACTTCTGGCTTGCGTCTGGTTCCTTATTTTAGTCTGGTGTGTGCTTTCTGGAGAACAGCTTGGCCATCGCCTTGAAATTCAGACAAGGGTTTTACAGGTGCCCAGGGGAGGGCAGGGCCCCCGCTCTTCCTGGGCCCCCGGTCCCAGCCCCCTCCGGGCAGTGGAGCCGAGGAGCTGGGCTGCAGCCCGGGCGATCAATAAGCCGCCTTCAAGTCCAGCCCAGACTGGAGCAGTGCAACTCGTTGAAGATTCGGGAAGTGGTGCCTTGGAGGAAATCCTCGCCAAATTAAGTTTGGGACCTTTCATTTTTCTCAGTAGCCTAGGGCTAAAGAAGCAGGTTGTCTTAGACACTTGAAGGGTGAGGAGGCAGGCTGTCCCAGCGGAGTTCAGCCCGGCGCTGGGAGGCTCCTGTTTGCACAGCCAACTTTGGGCATCTGTTTGCGTGAATTCACATCTTGTTCTGTTTCTCCCGACTGAATGAGGAGGTTGTGGGGCCAAGCGGGGCCAAGCACCTGGAGAGGGAGAGAGGGAGCGGGAGGCAGAGAGTTGTCCCGGGTCTGAACAGGATTTGTCAGAACCTGGGACAAAGCGGTGGAGGGGGCATTCGGTGTCCCTCTGCTTGGAACCCAGCTCCCTCCCTGGCATCTGGATGAGTCTCTGAGGACATCTCTGGGTCAACCCCAGCACATGTGGGGTACAAGCAATGGGGTTTGAGTGCATGTTAAATCCCACTGAGGTGGGATTTCATGACAGGCTGGTTGGGACAGCTGACACTGGCTGGTCACCATACTCGATTCGGATGATCGTGCTGGCTTGCCCGTGTCGCCATCCTCCTCCTTCATCCTGTGTGCGACCCTGAGCTCAGGGGACAAGCTCAGACCTGCCGCAGGTGACGGTGGTGCCGGGGCTTGTGCTGTCCAGGGTTGAGTCCGTGTGCGGGGGATTCCCTAGGCCCGGGCTTTGTTTCTGCCTCTGCTCTGTGACCTTGGGGGACGTTTCTTACCCTCTCTGAGCTTTGGTTTTCCCACTGGCTAACTGGGAATCCATAGGGCTGTGGTGAGGAGCTGAGGAAATCAGAGCTGTGGAGGGTTTTGACGTTCAGTCGCTCTTGCTGCTGCTGTGTCGTTACTCGTGTTCGCAGGCAAATTGGAACAGACTTCGCCCCCACGGTGTTGGCTTCTCCAGAGAAGTTGCTAGACCTGACCTCGCTTCCTGCACCCCGAAGTTCCCGAAGGGGAGCTGCTGTCACCTCGTGTTTCACACTGAGGCCCAACGCGGTGCTGTTGGTTTCCTCAGCTCCCACAGAGGACGGGGCGCGGAAGGCGAGCACCTGGGGGGGCCCTGGCCCGTGCACCCCGTTCAGGCCGGCATCACCGCTCCATGGCAGCCCCCACACGTATGGCCGAGGGTTCCAGACACGGGGAGGCTGATGGGGCCCACGCGGGTGCTCCCGATGGGCCGGCCTCAGGGTCCCCTGAGGACTTGCAAGGGGAGCCCCGCGGGGGTACAGGCCTGACGTCCAGCACCGCCCGGGGTCAGGGGGTCAGGCGGTCAGGCCTGACGTGAGCAGCCGGGCCTCAGCGCCTCGGCCAGTGCGTCCCCCACAGGCGCCGCCGTGACCCCGGGGGCAGCTGCGAGCACGGCCCGTCAGAAGGAGCCGGAGGGACGATGAAGAGAGTGTGTGCGTGTGTGAGTGTGTGCATGAGCGTGTGTGCATGAGCGTGTGTGCGTGAGGGTGCGTGAGCGAGGCGCTCCGGCGTCCGCGGGTCAGCCAAGGGCCACCGTGAGCCCGGGCGGCCTGGCCTCGCTCCACCGGCTGGAGAACAACCGGGAGCTCCGGGCGTTCGGGCGCAGGAAGTGGGCAAGCGGGTTGGGGGTGAAGCAGGCCCGGGGGCCTGGGCGACCGGTGGGTGGGGGCAGAGCCGCTGGACCCCCGGCGCGGCCTGGCTAGCCCGGCGACGCGGAGGCCCCAGGAGGCAGGTCCGAAAACCAGAGGGTGCGGGTCAGCCCCCCATCCCGCTCGCAGGCCGGGGCCGGCCCACGAAGTGTGAGTATGGGGGTGCGGGGGCTGACCCGCCTGGCTGGGACTCAGTCAGCCAGGAAAACCAGTTGCCCAGATAGGAACAGGAGACGGCCCCCCGGCCACCCTGAATTGATGGTCCATGGGGTAAAATTTCTGTCTGAAATTCATGAACAATTAGAAAGTTCATATATTTTTATTATATTGTCTAAAAGATTTTTTAATTCACTGGAAAGCAAGAAAGCAAGAGACAGAGCATGAGTGGAGATAGAGGGGCAGAAGGAGGGGGAAGCAGGCTCCTCGCTGAGCAGGGAGCCCGAGGCTGGACTCGATCCCAGGACCGCGGGATCAGGACCTGAGCCAAAGGCAGACGCTCAAGCCCTGAGCCACCCAGGCGCCCCTGTTGTTTGATTATATTTTAACTATAAATGCCTTGTGCACGTTGGTGCAGCTTTTATCCTGTAGAATACATGAAACCATCCTACATTAAATCATTTGTTCAGTCACATACCATCAGGAATCTGCTCTACGTTGCCCTTTATGTCCTTTGGAGGAAATATAAAAATTAGGATAGTTTGTAGAGTTGGCCAGATACTTCTGTGCTCCCTCAGCACGTCTCGGAAACAAACAAAAGCCCACGTGGCAGTGGTTACGTGTGTGTCCGGTATATAATGACCAAACCTAGAAAGTTCTAAGAACCGACGTGGACAAGCTTTGCTTTTGTTCTCGGGTTCTGACAACTTTTACTTTTCTTCCTGCCTGCCCCGGGTCACTTCCACTTGGGAGTGAACGCAGATGCTTCTCAAGGCCGTTCGCTGGCTGGAGGTGGGTTGGTAGAGTTCCTACGGAATTCCCCAAGGTTCTTTCTGCTTTGCGGGAGTCCGTGACTCGGAAAAGACTGTGCTGAGGAGAGGAACCTGGTTTGGAATGTTCTAGTCGGTCTTCTGACAGGTCCTTTTTGGCTAGTGAAGAATGGGAAAAGACAGAAGAAAAATGATTGGAGAATATTCTATTAGGTATAGACTGCCAACCTGTTACCCAGCTCCGTGCAGGACCACAGATCTAGTCGTTCCATGGCCGCATCCTAGAGATTGTCAAGGTCATACTAACATGGGTTTTAAAAAAAAATTCCTAAAAATAAATAAATAAAAAAATAAAAATAAAAAAATAAAAATTCCTTCTCAGAAATGAGAGCCAGACTCTGGCCTTAGAAGAAAGTATCTTCAAGTCACGTGGGATGTGAGGGAAGACACGAGGGAGGAGAGCGCTCCGAGGGAGGGTGTTAAGCTATTCACTTGGTTCTTTACAATAGTTCTTGTCCGTGTGTCTGTCAGGGATGGCTCGGCTCACCCGGCCCGGTGCTCGTGGGGGCTCCATCCCCCCAGATGAGCCAGGCTCCACGCATTGCAGAAGCACCTACCGTTCATCTACCTGTGGCAGGATATGAATTGAAGGTATAACCATCGTCGTGACAGCTTGACTTGGCAGGAAGATAGGGGACCAGCACTAAGGGGCTGACAGCGGTCCCCCCTCCAAAGGGCCGGGTGCTGCCCGAGTGCTGCTGGTAGGAGGGCCGCACTCCTTGGCCAGCCATCCTGACCGGTTGTCTGTCTTGCCCTGACTGCTGTTCCCATGGGATTTTGAATAAGGTGCTTTATCTCTTTGAGCCTCAGTTTCCACAGTTGTAAATGTGGAGTAACCTTCATAGCTCGCAAGGTTGCTGCAGAGCAGTGTTAGATAGACGGTGAATGCAAAGCTCTTCAAGTGTCCTGTTAAATACGAGGTGCTAATGGTAGGTGGGGAACTGGGTGTTAACTTCAGGGAAAAATCTCAGCTCCGCTGCTGAAGGCTCTTCCCCTACTCCCGGGCAGTGTGTTAGAGCCCAGGTCGGAGGGTGGACCGGGGTAGCTGGGATGTCTGAGCGTTGTTTGGCTCCACTGCTGTGTGCACGACCCAGCTACAGGGCCTCCGGATACACTGTGACCAAGGGAGGTGGTGCTGAGGGTGATTTTGAGACTATTTCATCCCTATAGCCCGCTAAATGTCTACACTTTTTCATCTGACCATCTAATTCTGCTGATTGGTAGAAAGGCCGTTGTGCAAACCCTTCAACTCTGGGGTCCTCCGTGGTGACTGTTCACGGCTGTTCTCCGTTTCCTCTCCCACAGGCCTGTGGTCGGGCAGTGAAGGCTCCTAGGGATCCAGCTGAAATGAGGCGTTGGGACTCGAGCAGCGTGTGTGAATCCCCTGCCTCGTTTTGGAGTTGTTCACATTATCTTATTCTTTGAGTCAGTGTGAGGGTACGCTCTGTTTAGCTTTTGTGGGTAAAAATAGAGAGAGAGAGAGAGAGAGGGAGAGAGGGAGAGATAAAGAGAGAGAGACCTCCTTCCCCTCAACAAAACACCATTAAAATGTAGGAGAGAATTCCTAGTAGAAACAGATACAATAAGCTCTTGGGTCTTTCCTTTATTTTTCCTTTATCAAACCCCCTTTTAGATAATAAATAAATGTCAAATGTTTTCTGCAGTGAGTAAGGGGATCTTCAGGGGACTTAGGTGTCGAGCTTTGGCATACTTTGGAAGGAAGACCCTTGGAAGGAGGTGCTGGAAACCATGAACTTGAGTGTTGGGAGAAGCCCTGAATCCCAGGACCCTTGCTGCTCAGCCTTTGTTCTTTCTGTCTTACCGCACTTTCTGTGTTCTGTAGCATTCGATTATGGTTTTCTAATAACAAGGCAGTATTTGGGACGCCTGGGTGGCTCAGCGGTTGGGTGGCTGCCTTCGGTTCAGGTCGTGATCCCAGGATCTGGGATCAAGTCCCACATCGGGCTCCCTGCATGGAGCCTGCTTCTCCCTCTGCCTGTGTCTCTGCCTCTCTCTCTGTGTGTCTCTCATGAGTAAATAAATAAATCTTAAAAAAAAAAAAAAACCCAAAAAACAAAAAAACAAGGCAGCACTTAATCAATGTAGGAAATATTGAAAAACTTAGCACAAGAAACTGAAATTCCCCCTTATTATTCCACTATCACAGATGAGTGAAAATTAACATTTTAGCACATTTCCTTCTAGTCTTTTTTTCTGCACTTGTATATCTTCACATTGCCTCAATGTAGTGACAGCTCTACGGTGGAGTTGGACACTCTCCCGTCTAATTCCTTCCTTACGTACTTCAACTCATTATCTCCTTCTCAGTTCTCCTCCTGGGAAAAGATTTTCAGATTCCTGAAGTTTTCACTTACAGAAGGCAAACACGTACCATTTAGTGAAACCTGTGATACAATTACTTAGATGATAGAAAAGGCCATGAAATCCCATCTCCTCCAGAGTTCTGAGCAATCTTTGAAAATTCTGCAATCAAGGCTGCTTTTGAATCCTAACGCCGCTCAAAGCTCAGGTGAGAAGCTGGACGGAGTGACCTGGCAATGCAGTGCCTAGAGCCCTGATGGTCAGAAGAGCTGGGAAACGGTGTGAGCTCGCTCGCAGTGGAAGACGTTGCCGTTTTTCTAGAACAGTGTGATTGCACGTAGAATGATTAATAAATAGCGCTGCGCTGAGTCAGCTGGGTGTTTGCTGCAGGGAGGAGAGAGACGCATGAATCCTCGCAGGTTGCATTTTGTCTGGGGAATCAGGGTTAAACTGGGCCTGAGCTCAAAGAGTGTGTAATACCTCCTTCCCGGCCCTGAGGGGGATTCAGGAAAGGGGGAACAAAACGCTCAAGCAAATACTTGATTGTGGCATTGCGGTGAGGGCTCTGGCACTGCTCATATTTACCACTAACTCCTGTTTCACAAAGACCAAGAGCTCTCTTAAAGAGCCAAGGCGCGTTCCATGTAAGACGTAGATGATGGCTGAGCTTGACCGAGCTCTGAAAAGACATATCTACCCCTAAATTAAATATTCTTTTTTTTTTCAAAGATTTTATTTATTCATGAAAGACACACAGAGAGAAAGGCAGAGACATAGGCAGAGGGAGAAGCAGGCTCCATGCAGGGAGCCCGATGCGGGACTCGATCCCGAGACCAAGGATCACACCCTGAGCCAGGGGCAGGTGCTCAACCACTGAGCCACCCCGGTGTCCAATTAAATATTCTTTGCAGACTTTTTAAGTTGAGAAAAAATGTTAGAAAATGCAGCAAGTGGAAGAGAATAAAGACCACTCATAATCGGCTGCGCAGAGGTAACCACCGCCGCTACCATTTCGGTCGGCGCGTCCTCGCTCGTCCCCCGCCTGTCTCTTCTCTCTGCTTCGTGGATGTTACGGGTCTCCTGTGGTTGGCCATTTAGGAGGTCATTCCTCTGTTGCACGGAATGTTTCCTTAAGCCTCCTTGAAGCTAAGTCTTTGCGTGGAGTCCATGGGACTCCCCTGGGTACATCCAGCCAAAGGGGGTGTCGGGCCATCTGGTATACACCTTAAAGACTTGCCGTACGGGTCACCGAACTGGTGGACAGAAATGTGAGTGTGCCCGAGGTACTGCTTCTACCCTGCTGGCAGTCGTGTTTTGTCCTTTACTCAGCTTTTACCAACACTTCCTAATTTGGTCTCAAGGCCAAACAAACAAACAAAAAAAACCAGTGTGGGTTTCAGCGTTCACTTCCTTCATTATGTAATGAAGTTAAAAACTGTGTCTTCTTTTCTTCTGGTGCATTTGAATTTCTTCCTCAGTGAACTGCCTGTTCAACCCCCCGCCCTGCTCCTGCCAGTTAGAGAGTTTTGTTTTTGTTTTGTTTTGTTTTTGTCTGTCGAGTCACACTCCCTTATATGGTGCAAGCTTGGATCTATTTGTATTAAACTACCTGAAACACACAGTTGTGAGCGTGTTATATGCTTGGGAATGGGGAGCACGGGTGCTAAATCCGAAGAAGAGGGTGTTTAGGAATGGTCTAGAAGTTTCGAGGACTGACTCTGCTCTCTCCTGAAGGAAGCGTGCATGTAGGAAAGTGCACATGTTGTAGACTTTCCCAGACCAAACGTATTTGTGAAGCCAACACCAAACCCCAGAACCACACTGTCCCAAGCCCTTTGAACCCCCTGCTCCAGACTTTGACCCGGCCTAGAGGAGTTGTGGCTGTTTTTATGTCTCGGGTGTTTGTGGCTTGCTTCTCCCGCCTTGCTCTGCATCGTGTTTACGGGATGCATCCGTGCCTTGTGCAGTGGTGGGTGTGCACCTTGCTCTGCGGCCTTCCCTTGCGCGTGAAGACGCCACAGTCCGGGACTCCTTCCTACCGCTGATGGGCATGTGGCAGTATCGGAGTTTCGGTTACAGATGCTGCTGTTGTCAGTCCTCAAGTGGATGCCTTGGTAACCCTGGTGTTAGACGACGTCCTAACCGGCCTCCTGTGCCCACAGCCTCCTCCTGCCCCCTCCGCCTCCATCTCTTGAGCAAAGTCGAGAGCGGCGTGAGCTCGCGTGCCCAGTGCTCTTGCTTTGTCTTTTCATGGATTTACTTTTTAGGCAGGATGAGAGTGATGGAGTCCTCTTCACAGGTCACAGAGGACTGATTTAAATTGTAGATAATGGCTGTCGGCTTCAGGCTGGGCTCTCATCTTTACACGAAGAGTTACGTCTTACGTCCTGTTGTTTCCTTCATCAGTTCTCGATTCCCCCTCGTGAACTGAAGGTTCAAACTGTCTTCAGAGGAAAGCGTTTATTAACACATTGGTCTTACAAGCAACTTTGCTGGGTTTACTAGTTTAATGAAAACCACATCTTTGGGGTAAGGGATGGGATTTAGGCCATGTGCGTGCGTGAGTCGAGTTGGAGGGATGTACCAAATCTAGATCACATTGCTGTGTGATCTTCTGGTAGAATTAAATAAAAGGCATTAAAAAAATTTATAGCTGCCTTTTACCAGCTTTATGTCTGATTTTTTTCCTCTCTGTCTCTAGATTCTTTGGCTGACATGAGTTTTGAAGTCCTGCCACATTCACTTATCAGCCTGTGGCAAATGCAGTCCTCACCAGAGAGAAGATGAAAGATAGAGTTTAAAAAAAAAAAAAATCCATGTGCTACATAAAAATGCCCTACCCTTGCAGGGAATTGGCAGTTACCTTCCTCCCCACCCCCCACCCCCACCACTGCCCCCTTTTCTCTGTGTGTCAGCAAAAAGGCTTATTTCTTAAATTGTTATTCTTTAATCCATCGATTGTGTGTGTATCTCTTTAAAACTCATCAATACCTCCTGCAAACATGTCTAACCTGACAATTCAGGATGTCAAGGAGAGCCAAGTGTTTGTTGGTGCATTTCCAATTTTATGGGTATCTGTAAACTATGAATCACTTTGTGCGCCTCTCATGTATATGGGCTAAATTTTAATCTCCACAGAAACTCCCATGAAGTGAGTCGTGAACACAGGAAAAATCTCCACCTACGGAACGGATGAGACACCACTGTCGGGAGAGAGGAAGTCTGCAGAAGAGCAGTGTGTGTCCACTTCACTCGCCCTTTGTCTGCTGGCTTGTTTTCACTCTCATTGCTTTGGTGTCCTTAGACGTTTTATCTGCCATCAAAGGACACCAGCCTTAAATTGTTGAATAGCAACAAGCTGTTCGTAATCGCTAATCTGGCCACAGTCAAAGGGGCATAAAGAGGCAGGCCCAACCCCTGGCAAGATGCTGCCGTAGGTGATTTGCTCTCCTCTCTCCCTTCATTGCCACCCCTCCCCTGTTTAGAGCTGTGCTTCCATTTCTGGCATCTTGTTGCTTGGGGCTCCGTTGCTGGGGCCCCCACGGACACCCCAGAGTCCTTTCCTCTGGGCCTTGCTCCTGATCAGGTTGTCTTCCCTTGGAGACAACACAGCAGCAGACTTGCCCTATCCCAACCGGATGGCACCTGCTAGTCCTATTGCATCTTCATTGAGTTACGGATCCTCCCAGAGAGGAATTCTCTGGTGCCTGTGGTCTGCTTGGTGTAAGAGCTACTGCAGCTAGCACGATCCAGCCCCTGCCCTCAGGGAGCTCACGTTCTAGTGGCTCTAGTGGCCGAGATGTAAAATACGTAGGTGGTTACAGAGGGTTGAGGAGATGCCCTTGTGGGCATTGGGCAGGACAGCGTAGCCTCAGAGGCGGCGGAGGAAGGAGGCTGAAGGTGATTCCCTCACGCTCAGAGACTGTACGTAGGCCAGGCAGCTTGGGGTTGGTCTTGTGTAGACACCGGGCTCTGTGGAAGGTTTGTGAGCAGGGGAGTCACAGGTGCTTCCAGAAGATTCTTAGGCTCATTGGATCATGGGAGCTTGTAAGAGTGCTTCGGTCTTCAAGACGCCACAAAGAGTTTGCTTTGCGTTCAGAATTAAGATGGAATGTGTGAGATTATAGGATTCACAAGATAACCCAATTGCCAGTATCGTGCGTGTATTTTTTTTTTCTTTTTCTGTGCTTTGAAGCTTCTTTGCAACACTGGTTTCGATATCTTTGGTTGAGTGTTTCAGAATGTTGGGATGTTCAGTGACTTGATCGAGTTCACTTGTTTGAGCTTAAGGGGATGTTTAGGTCTTCGTTTCTGCGGTCGTGTGACAGGGCGGTAAACAGGTTCAGGACATGGTATCATCAGCAGCTAGTTTTTGATTAAACAAGGGGCAGCCGTGGCATATGTGGGGAAGGAGACCCCAAAATGCACCATTTTTTAAAATGACATGTGGCAATCGTGTGGCACATTTATCTCTTCACAACCGGATCAGGGAAGCTAAGCTAATCTGTAACTTTTGGTTTCTCATTTTTTTTTTCCAGTGTTCATGTGGAGAAAGGATTCCATAGTTGGGTCTCGAGAGTATGTATTTTGAGGGGGACATTTTAAAAAGCAATAAAAAGCCTCCTAGCCCCCATGAAAGACGCCTTTGCAAATTATTTTAACTCCTAAAACCTTCAAATAGCAACACAGCAAGACAGTTCATGTTGGGTAAAGAAGTATTTCACTAAAACTTTTGGTGGTTTCTGTGGTTTCAATAGTGGGGTTACTCTAAAGCAAACGGTTTTCGACAGATTCGCTTTACCCGCCAGGGAGTACAGTCTGTTGAACAGGTTTTTTTTTTGTTTTGTTTTGATTTTATTTTATTTTATTTTATTTTATTTTATTTTTTTGTGGTTGAACAGGTTTTAATTCCTCACCTTGCACAATTGCTTTCTCTTACGCTAATAAAAACTGCTCCTAGAATGTGGAGCTTCATTACTTAAAAAAAAACTAAACCTCTTTTTAGATTCTGTACGTGGATTGAAACACCAGAATATCCAACCATGTTAAAATACCACCTTTCAAAACTTCATGGTGTAGGGGTGTGTACAGGAGTTTTTCAGTGTTTATTTCTATTAAACCTGTTAAAAGGGTAAATGAATTTACAGTGGCCTGGGTGTTTGCATTTTGGAGCTATTCAAATTTAAAATGATGGAGAAAGGACAAGTAACTCAAAGGTTGCTTGTGCAGCCCCTGCAAGAGTGCTGAAGCATCAATCCTGCGAGGAAACCATTACATTGGCCAAATGACACTTCTTGGAAACACTAGAGACAACTTCAGGCGTCAGGTGGGAGCCACAGAGATCAAGACATTGGTGGTCGGGAGATCTTAGGATTTGTTCGGTGGTTCTGATGTATACAGAAGAAAGATGGTGTATCCGGTGGAGGCGGTGTTGGGCCCAGCAAAGACTTGGCTTGAGAAAAGGCAAATCAGACAGAGGTGACTCTAAGAAAGAGGCGATTTGATGGTGGGCATGAGCATTCCTTGCCAGCATTGGGAGGGGTGTGGCGGTCAGGGGTGAACTAGAAGAGCACTCTTTAATGTGGGGTAAAAGAAGGAAAAGAACTAAAGGAAAGGCAGGTGTGCAGGTGTGTAGCTCGGCTTTTCTCCGAGTCATTTATGAAGCCCCTGGCAAGGAAGACAGCAGCCTGAATGTTACAGAAAGAGGCCCATACTGCACAGAAATGGTGTTTGGATGGAAGACCCGTAATTGGTAAATGCTGTTATTGGACCGGAAAAGACAGGTTTGTGCTGTAGACTTGAAGATTAGGTGGAAATATAAAAAAGTGTTTCCTTCTTCCTCTCCTGGACCACTCCTCCCCAGGAGTCCAGAGCCAGTAATGCCTAGGGAGGAAGACCAATAAAGACGAGCTTCCTTTACTGTCGCTTTGTGAGGCTGCACGACCTAAGAGCCAAAGGGAGGCAACCCGTGTTTGAGCCCGGATTGAAATTGTGGTGGTTGCTAATGTTCTGCTGAATGAGCTGAGATGTACTGATTTTATAGGGAGAGCTGTTGCATTTGCTAGCTAGACCTTCCTAGGAATTTTTTTTATCCCCTATAAATTACAGAATAGACTAAAGAGACCCAGTAGAACTAACAAAATTGTCAGGCACAATAAAATCGCCTGGGTTATGTGTTTTGGTTGCTGTCTTCTCCAGCTCTTCCCGAAGACTTGAGTAGAACGGTTCCAGGCAATGAGATGAGGATGGAAGAATTTTTATCTGCCTGGCTTGGCAGTAAAATTAAAGCTTTTCTGCCAAGAAATATGAATTTCCACTTGTGTCAGCAAGATGTGAATTAAAGAAGAGGGAAGAGTACAAAACAAACAAACAGAGCTATGCAGACGCCCTCGAACCCAAGGTGCAGTGTTTAGGAGCATCAGAGCAATCGTTAATAGTATGTTACTCAGCTGAATGTGTCCCTGAGGGATTAGGCCGGGGTTGACCAGCCTTCCTGAAAAATCTGAATTTGAGTAGACTCACCTAAGACTTTCCCAGGCCTCCTCCAAGAAAGTCAGCCTGGTCTGTGCACCCACCTTCAACACCTTCCTGTAGCCTTCTCCCAATGCCAACTTCCAGCCCACGTATCCACTGAGCCAACACTACGGCTGCACTTCTTAGATCGTCCCATGTCGAGACAAACCACAATCCTAGGAGCCATGAGGGCAGCAGCCTTCTGTTTTTATGCCTCTCAGATGGTCAGGTTTTGTGCAGGAGCACATGGGGACCTTGACATGGATGCGTCTCTGTGATTCTAGTGGAGAGCGGCCAGCCCGAGCCAGGGTGTCTTTATGTTCTTTGACTCAGCCAGACCTAAACCCCTGGGCCCAGTTTTTCATACAGCTGGCGGAAACAACCCTTTGGGAGTCCCAACTGCATTTGCTTCTGCATTTGGCCATGAGATTCCCCAATTTGGTGGGAATTGGAAGTCTTGCAACTTGATTCTTGCATGAGCCTCCTCCATCCCTATTAGCAAAAGTACATGGGGGTCTGGATGATCCTACCTTCAAAAACAGATCATGAGGGAATATATCTGGCTCAACAGATGGTGCGTTTCCTTGTACTAGAAAAAAAGGCACATTACAGAGCTTGAGGTGTGAGAAATGGCCTGTGTCCCCTTCAGTTTCCAAGGAGAGTGTGGCACTGCCCTCTCCACCACCCCCCACCAGAAGCGAGAGAGCACACCACAGAGCCCGGGCAGGTGGCTCGATCTCACAACCCTGGGATCATGACCTGAGCTGAAATCAAGAGTTGGATGCCTAACTGACTGAGCTACCCAGGTGCGCCCTGAGAGTGTGGCATTTTTCACAAAAATGTGTGCTTGTTTGTTTTGTGATTATTTTTTAAAAAAGAAAGCAAAGCCTAAACAACTCTGGACACATGCCATGCTGGATGAGAAGGCCAGCCCTTAATCACACACGCCTCAGATTTTATGTTTAAAATTCATTATGTATCTCAGCACTTAGCACACGGAGAGAGGAAATAGGAAACATGTTCTGTCTCTTCTGGTATATGAGAAAAACCCGAATCCTTCATTCACCACCATATAAATTGTCAGGGTTAGCATCATCAGAAACTGATACCATCCCCAACTTACTGACTTGTGACTTTGGGGAAGGTCATTTCCCTAAACCTGATTCCTTCATCTGTAAAATGGGGTGATCTTAGTATCCACTTCAGAGTCATCTTAAGGTTTGGAAGCATCAATTCAATGCCGCGTTCTTTGAAAATGGTGTTGCCTTATTTTGTATGTTTCCCGGGGAAATGCTCCATCATTTCACTGATGGGTGTTCTAACATGTCCTGAGACAGGTAAGCCAAGGGATGGTACGTTTTTTTTTTTTCCATTAAGGACCAGCTACTAACAATTTCAGGAATTTTTGATTTTTTTAAGATTTTATTTATTTATTTATTCATGAGAGACACACAGAGAGGGGCAGAGACACAGGCAGAGGGAGAAGCAGGCTCCCTGCAGGGAGCCTGATGAGACTTGATCCCAGGACCCCCTGGGATCACGCCTTGAGCTGAAGGCAGACGCTCAACCACTGAGCCACCCAGGCGTTCCCAATTTCAGGATTTTGAATGGGCCATTTGGTCTCTGTCACTACTCCGTTCTGTTCCTGTAATGCAAAAGCAGCCAGAGATGATAGGAAAACTAATGAGCTTGGCTGTGTATTTGCGGACACTGAAATTTGAATTTCACATACTTTTCATGCCATAAAATACTCTTCTTCTTTTTGATTTTTCCAGCCACTTAAGACTGTAAAATATACTCGTTAGCCCACAGGGTGTACAGAAACAGGCAGCGGGTGTAGGTTGCCAACAATCACCCTCAAGGAATTTGCTTGATCTTTTTTAGTAAATATTGTCTATGGAGAAACAAACAAACAAAAAAAAGGGTTTCCTGAGGAGGATTCAAGTGTCTTCAGTCCTCTTAGAAAAGCAAGTAGAGAAGAGATGTATCTTTTCAACGCAAATTTCAAGTAGGCCTGCTTTGTGAATGTGAGTTAGGAGCCTGACCCAAGATACATCAAAGACGTGGGTGAAAGAGATGATCAGTTGTAATTACAGGTCATTACCTTGAATCTTTTTCTGAAACAGCAGAAATGCTGCAGATGTTTAGCCCGGTTCGTGGGGAAAGTGTGCACTGGCTTGTTCCCTGGGAACCCCTGCCCGACACCCCCCTAACCACCACCGGGGGGTTCCGGAACACTTTTCTGCATCATCCCCTGCAGTAGTTTGGTGGAGTAAGACTGGTGATGTATCATTGGATATAAGGGGAAGCAGTTGGGGAGCTCAGCCTCCCCGCGCTGCACTTGCAGCCTGCCACCCTGCTTTGTGTTATTATCAAACAGATAATGAAGAGATTAGTGGTGGTGCCTGGCCTTCATAAATGCCTTAGTTTATATAGATGTTTTTCACATACTATTTAACCCTCAGAAAACCCTATCAAGTAAGAGGGGCAAGTTTTATTAGTGGCCTGTTACGTAAGGCAACTGACAGTCTGAGATCTTTTCAGTTACCCTAGGTCACACACCGATGAAGTGCTGCAGGCAAGTCTGGGACGTACGTTTCTTACTCTTTTTATTATACCACGCTGCCTTATTATACGACATGGCAGTTGATGTCATTAATACCCAAGCATTAAAAAAAAAAAAAAAGAAATTGAAAAAGAAATAACATCCTGCCCTGGTTCCAGCCCCTGGCAGTGATTTTTAAGTGGAGAGGTTTGTGTTATGAGAATTTTTGCTTTCAAAATGCTGCATGCACCTCCTGTAAAAGGTTGAGTTAAATGATTTTATTTTTGGTAAGTGGCCCATGTAAGTTTATTATTTATTTATTTTGGTTCTCTTTGCTTCAGCTCCGTTGGCTAAATGAAGCAGTGCTGTATTTTTATTGCATACCCCATCATTAAAAGAAATTGAAAAGACGCTTGTTAGTTTTAATATTGCATGGATGGAAATCTATCTGGCACTTTTAGGAACAGTTACAATTCCTAATAGTGCATTTTAAGAAGTAGTCTGGTCTTGTTCTTGATTAAAAAAAAAAGAGAGAGAGAGAAAACTTTCTTAAATTTGCTATAATTCGATAATCATCTTTCGCTGGGGAGAAGGTCTCTGCTTAGTGTGACTCTGATTTTATGGACTCATTCAGCATTCCTTTCCAGCCTGTGGGAGGGGAGTATGCTCTGGGGCGGCATGAAGGGCCTTTCATTTGTTGGTAAATAATCCAAGCAAAGCTGCTTCCAAGCGCAAGTTTTCCCCCTTTCTCTATAAACCATATGCTTCTTTAACTATTGGACATATGCCCCTTTCCATAAACTATGTACGGCTTTAACTGTTGGAGCTGTTGTTAACTTGAACGCAAACCAAGTACGCAGATTGCTTCTTGCATCCACGCCTGCAACACAATCCTGCAGAAGGACAGTACTAAGAATTCCTTTGCAGATTAGCTAGCTATTCAGAACCCGGAAACTCTGGACAGGTAATAGGTCACTTGACTACAGTCTGAAGTAGCTTTTCCTGATAACTTTTATAGGGAGAGGGAGAATAATTTTAGCAATGATGATAATCTTCCCACATACATCTAGAAGGATCGGGAGCAAAGCAGCTTGCTGAGAGCTTTCAGAGACTCTGTAGGGGTTACCAGGCCTTTGTAGTAGGTGAGAGTCATGCCGATTTGGCCACTTACCTGAAGTAGGACTCCAAGCAGGTTGCTTAAACTTGCTAAGCCTCAGGATGTTTACCTGAATAACTAGGGTGATGGATACTGCATGTCTGGTTGGCCTAGGAGCATTCAATCAGATTCACGTAGACGGAGGGAGCACCGTGCACACAGCCTGGCTTTTAGTAAGTGCTCAGTAAATGTGAGCAAGAGCCATGGCAGTAATGATCCTTGGTAACGCGGTTTCCCTTCTCTACCTCTCTGGGATGGCCTGGTGAAAGGTGAGTTACCAAGTTTGGCAGGGAGGGAGGTTAGAGCATTTGCTGTTGTTTGGAAGGTGCTTGTGTAGAGATCCTCATATGATTTTCAGAGTGTCTGGCTGGCTCAGTCGATGGAGTTTGCAACTCTTGATCTCAGGGTCATGAGTTCGAGCCCACGTTGGTGTAGAGATTACTACGAAATAAATAAATTGTGTTTTTTCACCACTAAATAAATAAATTACTCCTAAATAGATTAATCTTTAAAAAAGTCATTTTAAATAAACAAGTTTATTGAAATCGCTGCACAGCCAGCCCAGTATCGGTATAAAGAGTTATTAATAAGTATAAGAAAAGCCTGCCAGGCACATGAATTTTAAGAGGTGGAATAAATAGTTTGAGACCAGATTTTAGGAGATAAATTTGTGGGATAATTTTTCAGTCTACGTGAGCTTAATTTGGACTCCACTGGAGGTTTATTGTAAAGGTGGTACTTATGATAGAATTAAAAGTAAAGGTAAAATAAACCAACTATCTCTGCACTCGAAAATGATTGGGAAATATAGAAACGTAAAGAAAAAAAATAATTCATAGAAATATTTTTGTGCTATTTTGGCACATTTCCTTTAAAGTTTTTTTTTAACTTTAGGAATTTTGTATAGGAATAATTATATATTTCTTCTTCCTCTCACCTTCCTCTAGAACTGTGGAAGCAGGGTAGTCTAGTGGGTGAGCAGACTCTGGATCCTAACAGGCTCTGTCGTTTTCCAGCTGTGTTTTCTTGGACACTTGTGCCTTGGTTTTTGTATGTATACAATGAGGATCACAACTGCACCTCATAGGACTGGCATAGAGACCTCAGCACAGTCCTTGGCACTCAGTACAGTTCTGTGTTTTTTAAAAATCCTTGAATGTACTTTCTTTAAAATGACATAATATTCCATCATACAAAATAATGGACATTTATTTAGTTAACCAGTTTTCCTTATAAATAACTCTATGATGAACATCCTTGAATGTAAATGGTTGGTTGTCTTTGCTAATTTCTTCCTTAAGGTACATTCTGAAAGTGGAATCATTTGATACGTCTAGCCAATTATAGAAATATTTTAACCATATGAGAAGATAATTATTTCTCTGTGTCCCTCCTAACGCTCACTACTATTGCTTTTACTGAAATGTTCCCATTTGTTTTCGGAGTGTAAGTTTTATGTCGGAAATATGTACAGTCCTCTAGGGTCATACCGAGCCTCCACTGTGGCCAAATCCAGTATGCTACCTATTTTTGTACAGCCCATGAGCTAAGAATGATTTGTTAGATTTTAAATGTGATATGTGAAAATGATACAAAAACTCAGATTTCATTGCCTATAAATAAAATTTTATGGGAGGGCAGCCATGTTCATCAGTTTAGGTCTTTTCTTTTCTTTTTTTTTTAGGTTAGGGCTTTTCTATGGCTCTTTTCATCCTATGGCAGTAGAGCTGGGTGGTTGTGAAGTTTGTACACTTAGGCAAACTTGAACTTTGGATGAAATTCAAATTTAAATTTATCTTTTATCACTGAGTCAAGAGGTCCAACAGCCAAATATTTAGGTGTGGGCTTTGGCGTCCTTACTCCCTGGGCTCTACGGTCTGCCTGAGAGCCAGCTGTGTGACCCGAGTGAGTGAGTGTCCGTGTGCCACACAGTTTTCTCATCTGGCAAATGAGCATAATGATGATACAATCAAGTTACAGTGACAAGGAAGAGAGACAGGTGAAGTCCTTCTCCCCCCATAGTCAGTAAATGTTAGAGGTCATTAATTGGTACATGGTTAATGTATTTAAGGTGGCAGGCTTTTGAGAAAAGAGATTGATAGGATGAATGAGCGAAATTACAAAATTACTTGTATTTTAGAAAAGTTAGATAAATCTGGTCTTTTGTTTCCTAAATCACTTTTACCAGGACTTCTTCAACCAACCAACCAACCAACCAACCAAACTTAGGTTCTCCTGAATGTGCCTGGAAATATGGAACAGTTGCCAGGAGAAAGGTCTGACCTGTGTCTTGCTTCCCAGTCTCACTGTGGGGATGATGGGTGGTTGGTGTCCACCCTGCACACCTGATGTGGGGAGTGGGTAGCAGAGCATCCTGTGTTGGCTGTGACCATGAAGATGTGCTCTGGGGAGATCAGGTTCTGTGGCCCTTCCTTCTTCATTCACAGACCGTATCTGAGCTATTACTTGAAAATGTTATGCATAGTTGCAGACTTTTGGAGCTAAGTAAAAGCAGGCTGGGTAGGCAATCTCATGGGGTAAAATAGTGAAGATTGATTTGGGTTTCTTAAATGCACATTTCATAGCTGAGGTCGAAGTGGGTGGTGGCTAGAGGGAGCTTCTCTTGTAGAAACCTGACCCAGCCCCGCCTGGCCTTGCCCAGAGGCTAAGTCAGCAAAGGTGAGCCCTGCTCCCCTACCCTAATCTTGTCCCAGAGTTGGAGCCTCTAGCTCATTTCGGTACAATAATGATATTCTCTTGATATTTAAATGTGCTCTCCAGGAGGGTCTGATTTCTGCAATGGAGTAAGCATGGTCTTTAAAATTTTATTAAAAATATAATACCGCCATATGCTCAGGCTTTCTCATTATGCAGTCTTCTAAAAACAAAAACCATGCAACATAAACACACCAGATGAAGCCAGTTAAGTTTGTGTTCATTCTTGCAATTTAAAAAAAAAAAAAATGGTGGAAAGGTTACGGAATGGGACTTTGATCTTGAGGGGGAGGAGGGGTGCAAACCTGGAAGCCACCGTGCCAAAGTGCTGCTGGAATATTCCTGCGTGCCCTTAATGGACGACTAGGCCCCCAGTCCGGCCGCTGGGCTGCCTGGGGTGGATCTCCGGAGTGATGGGACCTGTCTCATCAGAGGGCAGCAGCAGCCTGCACAGTCTGGCCTCGTGAACAGGCACCTCATTGTTTTTGCTAAACTGTTGGTCGTGGGTCTTGTTATGGAATCTCCACTGCTCACGTCTGTTTGCGCAGAGTGAGAAAGAGAGAGACTATCTTTGCTTCCGAAAGGCGAAAACCAAGTTCTCAAACAATCTCTAGTACCTAAACGTCCGTGAGACTGTTACTCACCAGATTGGCATAAATGCGCTATTAAGTAGAAGGGGAAAAAAATTGGCCCTCCTGAGAATTTATTGTACTGCCTTTGATGTAGGTAATTAACTCGCTCTGTGTAAGCAGCGACTGGCAACCAATAGCAGGCTAATAGAAGAAGCTTCCTGACATTTCAGGCTTCTTAATTTGAGGAAGGGTCTTCAGAAGCTTGTGGAAGCTAGGGAAGATCTCCTCTCTCTTACGGGAGGCCCTGCAGGGGCCCTCGGCGTCCTGTGTCATCTGCTTTATTTTTCTCTTCCACCGTGTAGGTGGGACTTGCCTAGTGCTTTCTGTCTGGAAGTGTCAGAGTTGGTGAGTGCTGTTGGGTTTGGGTTTGGACCTAAGCGCCCCAGCGCATCAGGCAGTGTTGGCCAAGTCACAGGAGCCCTTGGCTGTCGCTGTCACCCGCGCCCAGGAGCAAGGGTGAGCATGGCTCCAGACCTTGGATTTGCGAGGGTTCAGAGGCATGGGGGAGAGGGAGCGGAGACCCCGTGGGCCATCGGGCACGCCTGGTGAGGCCTCAGGCAAGCTCCTCATGGTACTGGCTCCTGATTTCCCAGGTGGGCCAGGAGCCCTGGTTGCGTGATCTTGGGGAAGGCAGGCAGCTGCTGGCTGCGCGGGGCTGCAGTGGGGCCCACGGTCATAGCCAGGTTTGCCTCTGAGTTGATCAGAAGTGTCCTCTTGCCTCCCCTGCCCACTCTTTTCTGTCCCAGGCGCCCCTTTGGAAGTTGCGTGGAGCTCTGTAAGCTGCGCAGTGAGGAAGGAGGGGAGGCATTAGCCTGGCGATAGCAGTTCTTGCTGATGGGCCCCTGGGATGTTGGAGAGTCTAGACCAGATTTTGTTCTTTGGCAAAAGAACTCTAGAAACGTTCAAACAGTGGAGGTCCTTGTGCGCCCCTGATGGACAGCATTTTCTGCTTTCTCTCCTTCCACCTGGGACCTCCTGCTTGATGAAAGCAGGAAGAGAGAGCTACCCCCCAACCTCCGGGGGAGGGTTGCCCCTGGAGTCTCTCCAGAGCTTCAAATCCTGCTGCTGGTCTCGTCTTGCAAGGCCCTGCAGTCGGTTTAAAGGTTGCAGACAAAGCCAAGCGCTCCCTCCTGATCCATCTGGGCCACTCCCTGTGTCATCAGTCATTGTCAATGGGAGATGTATGTGTAGCTGCACAAGGGCGATGTCTGACCCCAGGGGCATTGGAAATGTTCTTAGAGAAGGCATTGTTTGCTCCCTGCCTTTGGAAGCCAAGCTCCAGACGTTCTAGGGAACAGCCCCTGGCTGAGCCATAACTGCTGTCCAGGTGGGAAGAGGCGAGGCTGTGTTTCTAAAACCTACGGGAATGTAATTCTACGATGCTTATGGATCTCCTTAGCCTCTTCTCTTTTTCATTTCTGATCTCTCTTTGGTCTGAGTCATGGGGAGGATTCTGAAACAGGAAGGCGAGGACCTGGGGCCCACTGGTTTTTACTCAAAGGCCATCGACATGCAAAGAACCAAAGAAATAAAGCTCACAAGATGCAACAAATGCATCGTAGGAAAAACAAATGAAATAATGCTCTTTCCAAACACAGCCAGGCAGTTTTCTGGGAGGAAAGCAGACCACCGGGCTCAGAGTGGGAAGGTGGGGCCCCCGGCTCGTGGAAGCACACTGCACACTGCAGTACCGCACGGAAGCCACTGGCTGAGCCTTGTCTCGCAAGGGGGTAGGGGTGCGGCCCAGCGGAGGGCATATGTGTGCCTCATGCCCATGCGACTAGCATGTTCCATGCTCCCGAGCCCCCTGAGATCAGATGTCTCACCATTGATTTGGCATTTGGGCCCCCCCCCCGGGGCGTTTCCCAGGAGTGGGTTATAGTCATCGAAACTTGATGAGAGAGTATCAGAGTTTTGAAACTGTGCATAAACCTGTAGTTACTTCTTTGTCCTCCTCTGGTGGTGGTGGCGGTGGTGGCGGTGGTGGAGGTGGAGGCTGGGAGAGCGCGCAGACTCCAGGTATCATTCCCAAAACCTGCCCACAAATAGGCCTCCCCTCCCGGGAACCGGGCTGTGCAGTTGGGGCTCTTCTCGCATCCCTGCCTTGCTGGTTCCCAGATCAGAGCCAGGCAGCCTCCTTCCGGACCCCGCACCTCGTCCTGCTGCAGCATTGGTTGTGGTGAGGATCCAGGGAGATGGAGAGATGATCGCCTTCCGGGGCGCCGAAGGTTCTCTCTCTCTCTGCCTCGGGAGAGGGGGCCGAGTCTGCTTGGGAGGGGTCGGGCATAGTCATCTGCATATTGACCGAGCCTCACACCTATGTTTTAATCCATTTGAAGATGACTTTATTATATCATTCAGTATGGAAATGGTGAGGTCTCACCAACTCAGACCTTCTTAAACATGGAAATATTATTCTCTTGTTAGAAGCCCGTTCGGGTAGAAATCTGAGTATCTGGGATTTTTTTTTTTTTGTCACTCCTTAACATTTTGTTGCCTCCTCCCCCCACTCCCCCCAACACCCCTCATCCTCCTCTCCTTTTGGCTCACCCGAAATCTGAGTGCCACTTTTCTGGGAAAGCCTGATATTCTGACTTCAGTTTTGTAATTTAATGATGGAGAGTTTCCTTAGTAAACCAAATTTAGAGTCCTAGAATGCTTATCTTATATCCAGACCTCGAACATAAAAGGCATTTTATACTCGCAATTGTTCATTTAATGAGCAATTGCAGAGTGCAGGCCGGTTAAGGGATTGAGCTATATGCACTATTATTGCAAGAAGTATTCCGAAATACCAGAAATAGGACGTAAGCTCTGATCAGGGAGACTGCGAGCACAATTACCTTCTTTTCAAATCCTTCTGTGACACTGCGGGAGGAAAAAGGACTTTGAAACTTGAAAGGAAAGAGCTTGCTTTCAACCTCAAAAGCTAGGAGGAAAGGGCTCTGAAATTTGCTCAGAATTCCCAATTCACCATTAGCCTGTTTCTTCCTTTAGCCTCAAGGCATTCTCCGCTTTTTGAAAAGATGTTAAGAAATTCAGTCACAATAGAGAGCCTAGTTTTGAACATGTTTCACTCGGTCCATTGAGGTCTGGGCTCCAGCCTTTGTGTGGGGTGAATTGAGCTGAGCGGCTAGCTGGTTGGAGACAGGTGAATGAGGAGTCGCTGTGCAGTCGCAAATTCTGGCAAAGAAAGAAGCACCCCCCACCCCCCACCCCTCCACCCCCACCCCCCCACCCCGGCCTTTATTTTACAATCTGCATTCCTGTACAGCCCTGCTAGTGGCAATATGTGCAGCCGAGCTTGTGCTTAAGTCAATACGGAGTACTTGGTTTATAGCGAGTCTTGTTAAGTTTCTCTTGTAATTGAAGCTGCTGTTGACCTTGCTTGGGGACCATTTGTAAAACCGTTTATTTAGCATAAACTGAAATAATAAACCCTCCTTCGCTCGGGCTGATTGTGATAGGGTGACATTAGTTTGATTTAATGATTAGCCGCCTGACCCTTCTGCTGGAGAGAGCGGCTTGAATAGAGAGTTCACTCGGAAGCACTCCGAAAGAATACTAATGAGCTTGTTAAATTTAGCATGGCTCCAACCACTTTTAATTCCTCTAATGGGAGCAGCACCGCCTGGGAGAGGGAGAAGGGAGGCAGGGAGACACCGAGAACGTTCCTAGAGGGGTCTGCACGCCAGAGAAAGCCCACCGGGAGAAGTTTGCAGAAAGTAGCTAGCCAGAGCCTGGGGTCCGAGTTGTAAGTATTGCCCGTTGTCTTTGACTCTGTGTCTCCTCTGTCTTGGGGGGAAGAGAGAGGAGCACCCGGGTTAAAACAGGATCTAAGGGAACAGTTCAAAAATCACTGCTAATTTGTGGGTGACTGGGTGACGGGCACTGAGGGGAGGGGCACTTGATGGGATGAGCACTGGGTGATACGCTCTATGTTGGCGAATCGAACTCCAATAGAAATAAATAAATAAATAAAATAGTAAAAAAAAAATCAATGCTAATTTTTTTATTATTTTTTTAAAAGGTGGCCACGTGCACGTACCGTGAGCTCCCGATCAGCTAATTTTGCCAGGGTGACAGGAGGTGTTCCTAGTTGGTGACGCGGTACAGGGTTTTGTCTTTAGACTGGAAGACTTGTCTGAAACTTTCATCCGGGGTCCAGGCGGGAAAGAAAAAATAAATAAATAAAAAATAAAAAATAAACACTTGCTTCCTGGCTGGCAGGGAAAGAGGGTGCAGGAGGCTGTGAGTCGGGGCCCAGGAGTGTGTGTTCGAGTCCCGCTTCCCGCAGCGCCCTGCCCTTAAGCCTTTGTCCCGTGCCGCTGAGCCACCTCCGAGTTTTCCGAGATCGTGGCCCGCAGACCCCACGTCGGTTGCCTCCGGAGGAGTTTGGAGAATCTGGGACCTGTTGGCAAAACGTGGTGATGCTTGGGCAGCTTCTCCCTCTTGGGGCGGGAGTTTGTTCAATTGCCCTCCAGCCCGGCTGTGCACAGGGGCGGAGGTACAAAGGGGGATTGTGAGGACAGGGCTTCAAATCATTTTTTCCTGTGACTTTTTGGAGTGAGTGGCACGTTTCCGTGTGACTCCCGAGTTAGCAGCTGTTTAACGTAGAGAAGCACGAACAGTCCCCTTGTGTCTGGCCGTGAAAGTCCATTGGCAGATGCTCCTGGAGCAGTGGGCTGTTTGCTTACATTTTTGCAGCCGACTGCTTGCTGCCTGTTGCCATGGTGGACAGTATGTTTCTGTCAATAATTTGGCCTGGCGTTGCCTGTCTGCACCGACTCTCAAACTTTATTGAACAACTCGGCACAACTGAACAAGATTAGACAGCTTTCGTCTTTTGGCTTACTGAAGTGGTTGCTAAATTTATAAGAGCAGGCAGGAATATTGCTTGGAAAGTTTCCTTTTCACTGTGCAGAGCGTGCTCTCCAGCCTCAGAGCTGTTTGTATTCCGGAGCGTGTGTACTGTCAAGTTGTGATCCGAGTGCCCGTCCCCAGCAACTGAGTACCCCGGGTAGTCTTCACGACGTATTTGTCGGCTGGGATGCTTCTGGAGAGGACGGAGGGCAGGTAACAGTGAGTGGGCATGGACGGTTATAGGTCTGATGGAAGTTGCCACCCTCAAAAAATAACTCCTCGCCTGCCGTTAGTCAAGTTTTTCTGGGTGAAGTCAGAAAACTTTAAACTGCGCTTCTTTCTCGTTATAACTTTCATATCCACACGTGTTAGGTTCAACTCTCATTAAGAAAATAATAAAACTGGAGTACTTGTGAAAAAAAATCACTTAGCTGAAGACACCCCATTTCCACCGCGCCCCCACCCCCCGACCGCCCACTCCCCCTCTCCACCAATTACTTCCTTCTCCCAGGAGGCTGGGTAGGGGGGACGTGGGAGGACTCTGGTCAGGCCGTGCCAATTATTCAATTATTTGTGAAGTCGGGTTCAACTGCTCATCATAAAGGCTTGGCTTCGAAGAAACTCACTCTATTATGGGGATGCAGTTTTAAGGGAAGAAAAGTTAATTTCTTCTAGGAAGATTAAGTCAAGGGAATCCTGCTTTCAACCTGGAACAGATTAGTGGAGCTTGGTTATTCATCTTAACCAGAGAATGCTAATTATGTGTCGCCGGGGCTCCTGGTGAGGGCTCTCTGGCTTTCCACACGAAGGTCCATTCTACAGAATTTGCAGGCCAGGGCCACAGGTTCACTTCAGGTTGAAATTTGGAATAAAGATTTTATACAGGCGCAAATGAGTGGAAAATGTGACTTTGGCCATTGGTAGGTTATAGGAATTTTTATAAAACCGCCTAAGAGTTTTAATGTTTTTGACACCCTTTTGCTTTTATGTAACTGCAGGCCCTTATTCTATAGCCTGCAACTTTACTGCTAATGAAGTATGAGGGTGCAATGGAGCCTCAAAGTATTAGTCAGAAGGGAAAATTAAAATGTAGGGTTTTCTTTCTTTCTTTCTTTCTTTCTTTCTTTCTTTCTTTCTTTCTTCTTTCTTTCTTTCTTTCTCTTTCTTTTTTCTTTTCTTTTCTTTTCTTTTTCTTTTTTTTTGGTAGTTTGTTCTTAAATTAGCAAAAGCATGGTTTGAATTGCTTCTGTAAAGATTGATGTGTGAAAATGTGGGATTACACCGAGACTTTTTTTTTTCTTCTTAGTAGTTACTTGATAGATTAAACTCCTAATGTATCCCATAATTATAGGATTTGGCGGTGAAGATCTGCACAAAACAATGCTAAAATAATGTTTCACAGTTACCCTGCAGTAGTCAGCAGATTCACTGTAAAGACCAAAGCATACCTCATTGTCTATTCTGTTTTGCAAGTCACTTGCCAGACTGAAAAACAAAGCAAAACAAAACATTGCTTATTTCTTCAAATCCCAGACACAGGCAGAGCGATTAAAATTGCTCCTGGCTTCGGGTGGTTCGAGTCATTAGTCATCACAAAACAGTAGTCGTGACTATAGTTTATATTTTCACGCTTGCCCATGTTTATAGCTATACTTTCTTCTGAATTTGTACAAACAGCCATGAAACTGCTAAAGCATACTTTTCCTGTTTTTTAAGGGCTCTCAGCCAGATCTAACTACTTTATGAAATATGCTTTGAAGGTACATCTATATGTCAGGATAAGATGTGTTCAGAATCTGTCCATCCAAAGTGTGCAACACTGTTATTACTTACCTATTATGTCTATTTAAGACGAAGAATGGGACTTCCTTCTCAAATTAGAGGTCTGAGCCATGCCCGAACAGCTTTTTTTTCCAGCAGTACTTGCCTTCCAGAACGCAGTCTGCAGATGCAGTGCAGAGCTTGTTTGGGGGTACGTAGTGTAGAGTGTGCGTCTGGCTCTAACAGATGAATTGGCCCATTTGTTGTGGGTTCTGATCACTCGTGCGATTTAATTTTATGCATGGCTTCTTTGATCTGCTATTCTAGAAAGGTCATCCAATCACATTTGCAGAGAGCCCTAATGGGTAGATGGGAAGTTCGTACAGATCAAAGGGAACGGAAGTATTAGGAAGCTGGAATATTGAATGTATGTGGAATTTGGTCAAGCTGTTTCCTTAGTGTGTGAAGAAGCGTCTGGACCCCAGCAGAGCGTGTGCCTGGGTCCGCATCACGGACGCCTTCCTCGCCCACAGAGCCATCCTGCCCTGGCAACCAGTCCTAGTCCATTTTGTTCTGGGATCTCAGCTCTGTGCTAGGGGCCGCAGAAAAGAGTGTCCTGCAAAGGGCACTGTAGGTTTCCGTGATGGGCACCTTTACCCCTTGTAATTAGTGGGCCTTTAGTCCCATTCCTAGCTCCGCTTAAACCAGTGGGTTACAGATCTGACTTCAAAACAAAACAGGAAAACTTCTGGATCACTTTAGGTCCTTTGGCCCACAGATCACCCAGAGGCTCAGTGGGTGTCCGAGCGGCCCGATTCCTTCCTCAGACAGACAGGGGAAAGCTGGACATCCACGGCCTCAGGCTGGCAAAACTGCCAGCCCCGCTTGGGACCTGCAGGGCTATTGGCAAGTCCCTAATGGAAAGCCTCACTGGCAGATTCACTTGTAAGCTGGCGATGATAATTCGCTGACCCCCTACATCTCAACTTAATAGGCTCATTTCCTGCTCCCCTTCGTCCTTCGATTTGTATTTGGAAGCCTCATTCATGAGCAGTTTTGTCTGGAGACTGTCCCATCATGGTGTAGCTTTCAAAGTTGCCAAGACTGAGCAATAGGCTTCCTTTTGGGGAGGAGGGACAGAGCAGGAGACCTAATTGATTACTGGGTTTGAATTGCTCCTTCAAGTGGCTCACAGAGCTTTCATTTTCCTTCTCCCTCCAGAGGATGAAAGTCCTGGACAGACCTATCACAGAGAGAGAAGAAACGCAGTCACTATGCAGCCACAGAGCATCCAGGGGCTCGGCAAGATCAGCGAGGAGCCTTCGACGTCTAGCGAGGAGAGGGCCTCGCTGATCAAGAAGGAGATCCATGGGTCCCTGCCGCACCTGGCCGAGCCCTCGGTGCCGTACCGTGGGGCCGTGTTTGCCATGGACCCCCGGAACGGTTACATGGAGCCCCACTACCGTAAGTGGTCCCCGCCCGGTGGCCCTCGTCCTGGGAGCTGTGCAAGGCTGGGTGCACGCGTGCTCTCCCGGTGACGGGGGCTGGTATTAATTTATGTCAGTGTTTAATTTACTGTCAGGTTTTGTTTTGCTTTTTTTTGTTTTGTTTGTTTTCCCTTCTCCTACATCCTGTCCATTCCTCTTTTTAAGAGAGAGAGCCATTTTCTTGCATCTCTAAGCAACTCCAAGCCTCTGTGGGGCAGCCCCCAGGAAGGTGTCCATCTGTGGCTAATCCACATGGACCTTGGCTGGGAACGAGAACCAGATTTCTTCCACCCAAGTAGACACTGCAGGAGGAAAATTGGTTGATGGAGGGTAGTTATTAAAGTGGGCTGCACTGGCCGAAATCCTGAGCAACAGCCATCCTCATTTTTGAGGATTTTTTTTTTTTTTTTTGCTTCCTGGTGGAAGACGAACGAACGAACCCCTCTTGAGCAAATCAAGGCTGAAGTCCTTAATGTGGAAGATTTCTCTACGTGTTTTACTTTCCTCTCTCACCAGCATGCCAGGAACATGGGAAGCTCCTTTTCCAGCGCTAATAAAGTTTAAGTAATTCACTAGGACTCAGATCAGAACACAAATGCACCATGGCTTTCGCTGAAGAAAAATGGTATAAGGGTTGACTTTATTTGTGGCCTGTTTCTAGTTAAAAAAAAAAAATATATATATATATATATATATATATATATATATATATATATATATAATTTGGTTGTGGAGTAATGAAGTTCATATTGAGGTGCCAGAGCTTACAGCTCTTGATTACAGATTTATCACCTTGCCAGGATACAGACTTGCCATTTAACCTTCCCGGCTCCAATTCCAGATGATCCATTGAGCTCCAGAGAGGGGGGACTGGTTTGCGTTTCCCCTTTTCCACATCATTCAGAAATTTTAGTGTTTTTAAGGCAAAAGGTCATTAGCCAGATGACTGATTAGCAAGGACAGCTGATTAGTGCTTTTTTTTTTTTTTTTCCTCAAGAAAGTGCCCAGGATAAAAGCTAATTTCATCCCTTCGTTAGCTAGCTTGCAGCAGAGGGGAATGTTCCCTCATCAGGGTGCAGATCAAAGGGCCTGGAGCAGCCTTATGTCTCAGCAACGGCTTCCCCCCCCCACCCCCCACCCCCGACCGGATTACATTGTTGGTAAAGATGGAGGGGACATTATTTTTTTAAGTGGTCAGAAGCATGGAGGAAAAGGTTTTATGGAGTCTTCTAAGCTTTTAAAAAAGCCTACAACTTCTCTGATTAGAGCGCGCTTCTCAGCCCAGTTGCTGCAGTGGTGTTTTACAGATCCAGGAATGAGGAGGAGGAGGAGGTTCAGGGGCGAGGGGGACTCACTTCTTTCTCTTCCTTCATTAAAGTTTATTTCATTTTCTTTTAGGGACAAGAGTTTACAGTGGTGTTGGCAGGATTTTTCTCTGAGCACATTGTTTTCCGCGTGGTGTCTTTTATTTGCGGGTCTCTATTAGATACCATCCGTGCAGAGACAGTGAGCGGACCTGCAAACCTCCTACCTACAGCGCTACTCCCTGAGTATATTTACGTTGTAAAAAGAATCCAGTTTCATTTATTAGCCGCAAGTTCCCTGCATTGTTTTGGTCCTGATGTGTGAACACAAACGTTTCCCATCTCGTACTTAGGTTTTGGGTTCTGTTCCAGATGCCCACTAATTAGTGAGGCACTTAATTGGGCAGGACAGCTGACGGATACTTCTTTTTGGGTTGATGGAAGTGGGCAGATGACCGTTAACTTTCTCCCTGAGCCATTCAGCTTGCAGCTTGCTCTGGGTCCATGTGTTCTAACGGTTTGCCCGTTGTCTCCTAGCCCCTTCGTTTGAGGAATGGGCGCTTGGCACACCTGGGATCCCCGACGCCTCTTGGCAGCGTGCGTTTGCGACCCAGCCCTTGGGCCTCCAGTGGAATATTCACTAGCGTGGGGCACTGGAGAGCTTTTACTGGGGCTGCGAACTGTTCTAGTTAGAGGACAGAGATCAATAGGTTGGATGCTCCTTAGCTTTCCCCACTGTATTGTCCCAAGTCACTGTTAAAATCGCATGATGACTGACAAACTACGTACGTTTCCTATAACCAACTGGCAGATGCCATTTTGACCCGGGATCCCAGTGTACCCCCTAAATTGGTCATAAGTCAACGGTATTATTACATATATAACATGGATGGGGAGTTCTAGAGATTACACAGATTGGATTACCGCGCAGAGGATTTGGGCTCAAGGTCCAGCTTTGCCAGGTAACGGCCCTGCAGCATGGCCAAGTGTGCTGACCCCTCTAGGAATCATTTCCTAACCATATGTTTGGTGTTGTAATGTGACTGCTGCTCCATGGTGTTTTCCTGAGAATCAAGGGAGACAATGCAAATATAGTATTTAATAGAATCTCTGGCTCAGGGTGAGCGCTTCTGATTATTATGGCAATTGTTTTCCTATGCCTCTACTTCCTCCTGTTCCTTCCTTTCCATCATTGCGGTCATCACTACCACCATCACCACCACCACCACCACCACTACCATCTATCACCACCAACACTATCACCATCATCACCACCAATAGCGCCACCACCATCAGCACCATCCTCTACCACCAACACCATCATCACCACGATTGCCACCACCCCTACCATTAGCACTCACCATCATCACTGCCATGAGCACCAGCAACACCATTACCACCAGCACTATCACCACCATCAACACGACCAATAGCGCTACCACCATCAGCACTTACCACGGTCACCACCGTCAGTACCACCATCACCACGGTCGACACCACCACTACCATCACCACCTCTACTCGTATGTGATGAGTTCACTATCCAAACCAAGTTGTTTTTGTTAGTGCTGCGGTCTTGTGTGCTGCTCTGCCTCCCTGAGATCTGTGTCTTCTATAAACCGATTAGAGACCGAGTGGACTGTAAACCTTAGGAAAAGTGTTGGTGTGGTCAGCACTGTGTACGGCGGCCTTCTGAGCGTGACCTTTCTCCCTGAACCTTAATGAATTGACTGTAATTTGTTTTCCGATTTTGTAAGTGAAGAAATATTAAAGCTTTTAAATGACTTTGAGAAGTTTTGACCTTTTAAACTCTTGGCAGAAAGTGTTTTATGTACCAAATACAAGCTCAATACCTGTGGAAAAATGAAAGCTACAGAATTATTCATGTGAAATATTTTAAAGACATCCTGAACTAAGCCTCAGGGAGTTAGATAGGCTGTAACTCTACTTTTTCTCCAACGCTATTGGATTACCTAGTCTTCCACCAGTATAATGAGTATTTGGGAGGACTTTATAATAAAATCTATCTACCTTATCTAGATTTCAGTATGCAGATCAAGCTAATGAATGACCAATGCAATGCTGAAGTCGCTAGGTCCTCCATGAATTTTTAGTGTAGGAGAAAAGTGCTATCTTTTTCATACGAGGCCTGAAAGTTCGTTCGATCACGTTTCTTTGCTTGTCAGTCCTGTAGCAACAGTGTCCACACACAAATTCAGTGCAGACCTTCGCCGGCTCAAGGTTCAGAAACGTGAAGGGTTGTACGGTTGTGAGTCTTTGCCAGCTCCACCAGGTTGTTGGAGAGAAGAGACTCCCCCAATCCGGTGTGGCTGGGCATGGGGACACTCCCAGGAATTCCTTCATTGCTCTGTGGTTGGAAAATGTGGGCTTTCCAAGATGCCTAATTTGTGCTTCTATATATACTGACTTTGTATTTCTAACGTGTGGGCAGGCTTCCTGTAAGACCGGAAAAGGGAAAATCATTTCTTTACCCTCAGAAGGACATCTGTACAATTTTTATTGCGCAAGACTCGATTATCCTTGGGTATGCAGTGGTGCGTCCTCACAAACGGCACTTAGGCGGGATGCAAAGTATTTTAGGTTTTGTGGGTTTGACTTTAAAAAAAAAAAGGAAAGAAAAAAGAAATACCAGCGCTAGCGGGCACTTCAAACATTCACAACATATGTTTGGAATAAAATCCTCACGGGGGGCACTGGAGGGCATTCTCTCCTGAAGGGTAGCTGTGAAGGACTTGTATATCAAGGCAAGAAAGTAGATGCTCAAGCCGCGTGGCCCGGACGTGGGGTGATGCTGACAGGCGTGCTGCTGCAGGATCACGAGCGCTTTATAACTGGGGAGAGAGTGGGAGGGGGGGCTGGGGTTCCGGGACCTGACCTGCTTGTGCTGGAGTCAGGATAGGAGGCCCATCTCCTGCCTAAAGCCCTCTCTGCACTTTTACTCTCCAGGGGCTCCCTCCGTGGCCAGGTATGTCAAACTACCAGCACCCCCCTGCTTTCACTTACTGCCACGCATTTATTCTCTTAGGAACTTGTGAAGGCAGGTGACATAATAGTTAAAGCATTCCTGTACCCTGGCCGACACTTAACTTTTATTCTCTTCTCTTTACGGAAAACATGTGTTTCATTGTCTTCTGTCTTCCTGTGAGGAGTCTCGTTTTCTGACTGTGCCTGCAGGAGTCTTTGCGGGGAGCTTCTCAGATTCACTAGTCATGCCACACAGGGCCCCTGCTGGTTCTGGTATAAGGAGTGGAAGGACGTCCCCTTTTCTAAAATTTCAGGTCTCTTTTACAGTTTTACGGTTGTGAAGATGCTTTTCTTCTGCCCCCAACTGCTCCCAAGCAGTAGTAATCCCTCATGGAAAATATGATTCATTCCTTCATGCAAATGCTTTGATTGAAAACATACCACTGGTATCCTGCCTTATGTTTCCCAGCTCAGATGACAGAACTATTAGTGGCTAATTAGCAAAACCTGAGGAATTAGCTTAAAGAAAAGAAACTGAATTTTTAATTGCTTGCATTTATTTTCTGTGGAAAGCTGATGTGCAGAGCCCCCTTAGATTCTTGTGTGCTACAAAAAAAAAAAAAAAAAGAAAGAAAAAGATAAAGTAAGATTTTTTTTTCCTACCTGTCTGTCTTTATATTAGGTGACTTTCTACAGCCCTTAGAAATGCATCTTCTGGGTGAGTGGGAGAGAAGGTGTGTATTTTGCATATTTAATAGATGCACCTGCTCACGTTTCTCCTACTGTTGGAGTGTCATCTGGAGACAGTGAGAGACAAGAATGCCTACAAGGCACAAATGAACAGTTTGGGGTCGACCAAACTGCACAGGGAGTGACAATTCCCCGAGTACACAGTTCTGTTCTCATCCAGGCTGTCTTTTACCTCTTTGCAAAACAGTGGATGAACCAATCAGGAGCGTCTGTGTGTATGGTTTTGTTTTTTTTCTGTTGTTGGTGGTTTTTTTTTTTTTTTTAAGTTTTTTAGACTGTACTGGTTAGCTAGAAGGACAGATGTTGGGTCAGACCTTGGGGGCTCCACTAGGTATATTGCTTCTTCCACTGACAGTCTTGAACTGCAGGGGGATCTGGAGCTGAGAGACGCAAACAGTCTGTGAACCTCTGCAAAACTGGCATTTGTGACCTTAAGAATAGCTCCGTGATGTTTCTGGTCTTTCTATTAGAAATTCGATGTAAGGATTCAGGGTTTCTTTCAGTAATCCAGAGCTAACGTTTAAGGCCTGCAAACTGTGAGCCACTTCCATAGATTTTTAAGGGGCTATTGCAAGGTAACGGACTCTGCCGAAAGGGGTAGAAGTTTAGGGGTGATTCTAAGGGTTGAAGATTGATTCTTGCCGGTGAACCTTGACTGCTCTTGTGCCTAATATGACTGTGATTCTATACTCTGTCTTGGCAGGTGGCCTGAGAAACAGGGAACCAACAGTGAGAAAAACACTGTAGTGTTTGGAAAAGTTTATTTGATTTTATTCATTGAATTTGGGGGATATATTTATTGGAGGAGAGCAGGGAAAAGCTTGAAGGACATTCAGGAAAAGGACAGACAGAGAAGGCTAAGGGAGACCATGTTCTAGGGAAAATCAGTTGGCTGTTGGTTGCGTCCTGGCACAGCCCCCCTTCCCTGGCGGCCCAACACGGGCCTCCCCACAGGCAAGCCTGAGTCGCTGGCCGCGGCCCAGGCCACTCCGTTCATATTCTTGTTCCTCTTGGGGTCATTCGGTGCTTTCCTCCTGCCTTCAGGGTAAGTAGAGACCGCTTCCCCAGAGAGTCCTTTTAAGGTCCATTTCACAAAGGTATTTATTTCCCTTCCCAGGACACCAAGTAGGCGTATAATTCTCACCTGGCACCTCACTGCACTGTGCTTGTGCGTTGGTGTTTTGAATAATGCGGTGGTCCCGGGGTGGTCCCCAGCTCGTACACCCACCAGAATCCCTGGGGCAGGACCGGGAGGGCCCCTCAGAGCCCCTGTGGGATGCAGAAGGGCGAGCTATCCTGTTGCTGGACCTTAGTCACAGCACAGATGATACTTGTCCGGAGCCTGCTGCTCAGGAGGGGCCACCTGGCAAGAGACTGATGCTTCTGCTGCTATTTTATTTCTAGTCCCTATATGCCACCTCCGACAAACATAGTCACCTGTCTTTTCTGAAAGTAGGCACTTATGACACATATATACCTATTTATAAGTTGGACTTTTCAAAAGCAGCACAGGTATTTGCTCTCGTGCACATCCAGCGGGGGTACATCTGCTGGGGCCCTCATCTGACGTGGACTGTGGTACGTTGGGATAAGTCGGCAGTTGGCTCGCAGACCTAGAGGAGGATCCTCTTTTTAAGAACCGTGGGACTAGCGCTGGAGATCCACCTGTCCCGCGGATTTTGACACCCCTCTAAAAATCGCAACAGGTGGGTATTTTTCCTGTAGTTAAGGTGAATGTGACATTTGTTTCTCCTCTTCCAAATTTTTTATTTTTATTTTTATTTTTTTTCCTCTTCCAAATTTTAATGACTTGTTTTGCGTTCAGTAATCTCTAGGCAATTCTGATTTCGGTAACATCTTTCCAACGTGTTAGCGTCCAAGTATGCATGTAATCCGTGTTAACAGGACCCTCCATCTCCAGATAGGCTTGAGATTATGAACTCGGTTGTTTAAATATTCCATGTAATTATTTTCCATTCTTAATTTGGCACCCACCCAACGCAATCGGCATTTTTTTGAGTTGCTCATAGATCTTTCCGCCCATCCCTCTGTCCCCTCCCAGTCCCTCCGCTCCCCCATCCCTCTAACCCTCCATCCCTCCCCCTCCTCTGTCCCCCCTTCATAGAGTAAAGCATGAGAAACACAGCCACTCCTGCCACTCCTCAGCCATCTGCTAGCAACTTTTTGTCCCATTTCCTAATGGAGCAACATTACCCTTGGCCCCTCCTCCTTTTTCTTGTATAATTAAAGAACATTACCCCTGATGTCTCTTGCAAGTTGTGTCTCCTGTCCTGCCCTGGCTTTCTTGATCTTGTATCGATAAGTTTGTGCCGTATCTTCATACTTCATGGTGAAAGGACTGGATTTTTCTCTCTTTGTTGCCTTTTACGGTTGGGTTGAATATAGGGTAACCGATCTGGCGTTTTATTGCTCTGTCCTTCCTATGTTCTGATAGCATTCGGATTCTTACGGTACTCTTTGAAAAGTATCCAACTTCCTCAGATCCTTTAGCTTTTACATTCTGGTCTTCATACTTTGGATCTGTCATACGATTAATTGCTCTTATCTTCCTAATGTCTTCCCTTCTTTTTTTGGGGGGGGGGGGGATCCAGGCTTTTTTATCAACCTCAGTTTTGGTGAGTTTCTGCCTCTTAGCATGAAATGAGGAAAATTTTTGATTCATTCAGCTGTTGGTATTTTTGTGTTCATCTGTTAGTCATTTGTTATTTCAGTGTATACTTTAGTGGCCTCCTAAGTGCTAACTCGTGTTAGAAAGAAGGAACAAAGTCCCTGCCTCCGTGGACCTTAGGCTGGTGGGGCATTGAGACACGTGGATGAGCCCATGCAAAAAGGCAGCACAAAGGTTATTTCAGCAAGGCAAATGCAGGGTCCTTTGGGAGCAGGTACCAATATGCCTGACCCAGAGTTGGGTCCAGAGGGTTTCCTGGAGGAAGGGACATCTGAACTCACCCCTGTGGCAAAGAGGTAGACAGGATCCTTTACGAAGGAAATCCTTTATGAGGACCCAGGAAGAGGGTGGTTGGCGGGTGGAGCTCAGAGAAGTGGGTGGAAGTGGATAGGCTTCCTGGGAAGCCGCTTTTCCCCTACATGAGTCCCTGGGGTGATCCCTGGGACATGGTTCATAGCTTTGAGGTATTTCAGCAGATCCTTGGTTGACTGTGTTTCCCATTGCTCACCCAGAATTTCTTGGTCTCAGAGACTTCATCTCCTGCCTCCGATTTGCAGGCAGGGGATTCCTGTCCCGCTGCGGCCCTCCCGACTTCTGACCACTGCTTGTTCATGTGCTGCTCTGCCCTGCGTGGCGTGTCAGGTCCTCCCTTGAAGACAGCAAAATTCCTAATAGCAAAATCCAGAAGTTCTCAAACTTCTGAGTTCTTCTGTGTCAGATAACCTAGACTGCTACAGTATCTTTCTTAATCTCAAAGTGCAAATCCCAAACATCAACAATAAATATGGCTTAATTTCTGATGAATTAAGAGTGTCCTGTTTCAAGACCCATTTTAACTTCAAAATATATAATGTTCACGATTGAAAAAAACAAAACCCTTGAGTTTTATTATTATTATTGTTTTTTTTTAAACTTTAATATCCATCAAGCTAGAGAAAGTGCAAGCTAGAGAAAGTGCAAACAAAACCCTTGAGTTTTATTATTATTATTGTTTTTTTTTTTAAACTTTAATATCCATCAAGCTAGAGAAAGTGGGGAAAGTGGGCTCTTGATGAGGTTTGGGGTGGGGGCCTGAAATAAAGTGAAATTCAGCTGGGAAATCCAGTAGCTAATGCTGCTGCTGCTGGGGGGGCGGGGAAGGGGATGGGAACAAAGCCTTCCAGTGGCAGCTGAAGCCCGCAATCCGGCCTGGACAGAGAGGATCTTAGGAGAAGGTGGTGGGACCCCTGAGGAGGAGACGCGACCCCTCCGCGGGGGCTGCGAGGCTAATCAGCAGACATTGTGCAGGTCAGAGGAAGCCCACCCCAGGAAGCTGGGTGTTTACTTGTCCGCTGGGGGGCTGGGGGGACAAAATCTGCATCCTGATTGTGCTCCTGACTTGTGAGGGGAATAAAAGGAGGCGCCTCTGTCCTAATTTAGAGAGGATCCCATAAGTGCGCGTGGCAGAGGCCAGGAAACAGACACCATCTCTTTTTTTTCCATCTTGCTTTCGTGGAATAAGCCTGCTTTCAAAGGCAGCAAGAATTCACATTTCCTCCCCATCCCTGATTTCTCCCCTTAAGGAAGGCATGTCATGAAATGTCATTGCCA
Source organism: Vulpes lagopus (assembly GCF_018345385.1). NCBI lineage: Eukaryota > Metazoa > Chordata > Mammalia > Carnivora > Canidae > Vulpes > Vulpes lagopus. The sequence goes on from NC_054834.1 coordinate 7,820,886, forward strand.
CCCTCCTCCCCTCCCATTTGTGAGCCGATGGATCTCACACCTGGTTTCTGAGATCTCAGCTTGGTTCCACAAATGTGACCACATAGCTTGACTCTTTTGCTCGAACATGGAATTTACTGCTATATTTCATGTATCTGTGGCTATGGGATGCATTTTTATGTAGCCTCTTTTATCGCTAATGATGTTTTGGATATAGCCTATCACTTGCTACAAATTGATGACATAGAGAGATAGGCGATGAGCAGTTGGAGGCACCTGAGCGCCTCTGGTGTACCCAGCCCCTCTGAGCACACCCCTGGTTGGTGTGCTTCTCGTCTTACTCCATTGGGTACATGATACATGATATTTATCCTCATTTCAAAAATCCGGTGCATTTTTCGAGAGCCTGCTATGAGCCAGACACTGTCTAGGTCCCGAGGGGTCAGCATTTGACAAGGTCAGCCAGAGGACATGCACCAAACACCTGGGCAGAGACATCACTGAGCCCTCACAGCTGGTGCTCTCGGTGGTGGTGAGGGGAGAGACTGGGGGCATAGTGACATACCGGGCCTTGCTTGGAGGTGTCCCTGCAGCTGAGGCCCAAATGACGAAGCCGGCCATGGACGATCTAAGGGGAGAGCATTCCACTTAAAGAGTGGAATTTGTGGGGTTGCTGTGGACGTGTCCAGGAGCAGAGAGAAGGCTAGTATGATGGCTTGGCGAGGGAGTGGGGCAGTTTTGAGGGGACAGGCTGGGGGAAATTGTGGGCCAAGGGAAAGCATGGGAAGGAGTGATGTGGTTGGGTTTTTTCTTATTTTATTTTATTTTATTTTATTTTATTTTATTATTATTATTTATTTATTTATTGACTTATTTTTGTTGTTTTGTTTTTTTTTTTTTTTTTTTTGGTTGGGTTTTTTCTTGAGGAGTATTACTCTGGCTAGCGTGTGGGGACTGTCACAAGGGGCCAGAGTGGAGAATTAGGATGTGACTCAGCAGGCTGTTGCAGTGACCCAGGTGGGAGGGAGATAGTCCTCCTCTCTTAGAAATTATAGCAGGCAGAAACTGAACCCTCTCTTTGTGCCGCATTATGTCAGGGCTTGGAATGTATTACATTCCCATAATAACCGTATGAGAAGTTGATTTTTTTTCCCTGTAAGCAGATGAGGAAACTGAGGCCCAGTAGACCAAGTAAGTTGCCCATTTGTACATGGTTCAGAAGTGCCTGAACCAAGGTTGGAACTCACACTGTTTGGCCCCAGAATTCAAATTCTTAATCCATGCTGAAAGCTAGAGGACCCTAGTCCTCTCTGCAGCCCCTGCTCTGGGGGCTAGGTGTGTTGGGAGACTCTGACCATCTCCATGGCGGGCCCCTATGTGCCAGGTGCTGGGCTGAGGACTCATTTAGGTTTTGCACAAATCCATTTGGTGCGTGAGTCAACTGGGATTTAGAGAGATCTTGCTCCCAGTGCCAGTCTGGACTCCCTGGCTGAGGGTTTGGGAGGGAGGCTTTGCGTGCACTGTTCTTCTCTGTCTTGTTAAACTGTGTCCTCTCCACGGTGCCCCTGGGAACCCCTATGCCGGTGGTGGCTTTTGGGACATAGGCCTTCTGTGTGGACCATAGATAGATGCATTATGTGAACTCGATTCTGAAGAGCAGCCTGTATAAGTAACTGGAGCCTCCGCATGTCCGCAGAATAATGCAGTATCTGGCTCCACTTCGGCCTTGTCTGGGGACAGCAGCCCCTTACGTGTTCCTCTGTGTGACTGCGCAGGGCCACACGTCACCCTGCTCCACCCAGAGAAGGAGGCAAGGAGAGAGCACCTTTGTTTTTAAGCATATTTGGAATGTTTGCAGAAAGAGAGAGGGGGGAACGCAGGCCTGTCGCACAGAGGCGTCTTGGCGTCCTGCTAACATGGGCAGCTCCTGGTCTCCGGGCTTGGGTGTCACAGATAAAGTGTGAGGATCTTGGGAGAAGCGATTAGCATGATGAAGGGGCAGCTGGAAGGATGACTCATGAGGAAAGATGAAAAGGACCAGAGGCACAGGGTGTCTCTGGAGGAAGGAGAGCGCGGCTGCAGAGGGTGAGACAGACAACATGTGCGAGGACAGGCACGGGGAGCCCATGGGACCCGCTTCCCTCAGGCCTGCGGGTAGCATGAGGGGAGCCCCCAGACCTAACCTCACAAAGCTGTTTCCGGGCACCGGATCCGACCTGAGATCCATCTGGGTCTGGTGATCCAATGCAAGTCCGTACGGAAAGTGACCGTTGACTTCAGAGTGACTCCTCTCTGGAGATACTTCTAACTGCAACAGGCTAACACTTGCAGCCTTCTCATAAAGGCTGAGCGATGGCTTCTTAGATATATTTTTAAAATTTTTATTTATTTATTTGACAGAGAGTGAGCAAGAGAGAGAGAGAGGGAGAGCAGCAGAGGGAGAGGGAGGGCAGCAGACTCCCCACTGAGCAGGGAGCCAGAGGCGGGGCTCGAGCCCAGGACCTTGGGCTCCTGACCTGAGCCAAAGACAGGTGCTTAACCGACCGGGCCACCCAGGCGACCCTTAGATATTTTTTTGATTCCTCGACATTAGTGCCACCTACAGTAAAAATAAAAGGTATGGCCCTGACTCTTCATTTTCTGTGTTGGGGAGAGAAGGCACGAAACACCCGCAAGCGATGAAGTAACCTATCAACGAGTATCACGTGCAGGATGAAAGGCACGACCCGGGCTCACTGGGGGTGATCTCTGACTCCGAGGGGTGCTACAGTAGAGCCCTGACTGCATGGTACATTTAAATCCCGTATGAAATTTCTCCTAATTAACATTTCCCTTCTTCCTTCCAAATATCAAGTTTATGGACTCGAAGAAATTCACAGAACACATATGCCGAGGCTGCATTTTCTTTCTGCTTGATCCGTTCCAGCTGTTATTAGCTTTCATGTCTGCCTTTCATTAATTTATGAGGGGTTCTGAACTGTGGTCTGAAATGCTCCCCTGAATTTTAGGCCTTTGGGGGGCAAATTTCACATGAGTTGATAGTGACCCTTGCTCATATTGCAGCCAGTGAGGCTTGGTCTGTGCTCCTGTCGCTGTGCATCCCACCAGGCCGACCGCACCTGCCCGTCCTTTTGTGAACCCCATCTGGCGTCTAAGGGGCTCGTAGGTACTAGAGGTTCTGAGTTGGCATCGGCCTGTCTCGGATCCAGGACAGGTAGAGGCTCCATTGGCACTTCTGTGTATGAGAGAGGCCGCCTGGAATATTCTTTTCCTCTTTTCTCTGTCTCCTGGTGGTTCACGCAGTAACAAGGAACCAAGTGTAGGGTGTGAAGCATTCAGGAGCCACTTTTGGTCCTTCACACTCGATTTTTCTTAAACACGAGTCCCCTTGAAGCTCAGTTGTTTGAACTTGATATTTTGTAGCAGTGGCAACATGTTCTTACTGTCCTGTGACCACACAGCGGGATGGAGATAGCCCAGTCTTGACAGAAGCGAGCGGTCAGCCCTTGGGACTGTCTACCCCGCCGAGGAGAGACATTGGGGACCTGCCTTACAGTTAGCTCCTTCTCGTAAATTTACTCCAAGAGGCTCTCCCTAAAATGTTCTCATGTTTTGGTAACAGTGCAGTCTTGTCCTTTGATGCCAGTCACCTGCTGTAAGTCTTTAGATTTTCTGAAATGTCTTGCTCGTCATGAGTTACTAGGTGAGCGTGACTCTAAGGCTTCTTTCTCTCCCTCCCTCCCTCCCTCCCCTTCCTTCCTTCCTTCCTTCCTTCCTTCCTTCCTTCCTTCTTCTTCTTCTTCTTTTTTTTTTTTCTGAGGCTTTGGGTCCTGAGTATTAAGATTCCAATTAGAAGTTGTGTTATACAGAGCTCGATATCAGAGCTGGGATTGGCCCCCCTTCTGGGGACAGTCCAGATCCTGCACGGTGCTGATAGAGGATGGAAGCATGATCCTCCTGTCATGTGAATCCCTCCCTGACACAGTGTGTGGAGGGGACTCTGTGGGGTTAGGAACGAGACCCCGATTCAGTCTGGCTGACAAGCTCTGCTGGCTGCATTGTGTGATTGAGTTTTGGAGTGAATGAACTTGGACGCGTGGGCGATATTAATGATTATGTGTTGTATCCCTGCTTGTCCTTATTGAGTTAATAGTATCTGAGACCAAGGTAAAAATATTTATTACAAAGTGCTCACTTCATTTCACTGCCAGCCTAGTTTTGCAAAAAGCCAAAGTACAAATGGCAAGATCCCCAGAAGCTGGAGCTTTGTCTTCTTTTCCCTTGAGTCTGATGGCATAGATAATTTGCTTTTGAGTTTTGTTTGCAGTTTTAAATAATTCCATTTTTAAATAAGATTTTATTTATTTATTTGAGAGAGAGTGAGAGAGTGAACATGAGTGGAATGAGGGGCAGAGGGAGAAGCAGACTCCCCACCAAGCAGGGAGCCCGGTACAGGGCGTACATCCCAAGATTCTGGGATCATGATTTGAGCTAAAGGCAGATGCTCAACTGACTGAGACACGCGGGAGCCCCTAAATAATTCCATTCTTTAAAGTAAATGTTCCTAACCACCTTTTTCTTTTCAAAGTTAATATTGAAGATGGGCTTTTTGTGTCCTGAAATCTTGTAGGGGAAGCTTTATGCTAGGGATGCCAGTGAGGTGTCACGATAGGCAGAGCATTAAAGCAGGGCATCGTTGGTAGGGTGGTAGGTGAAGATATCTTGTGTTCTTTTAGAGCTCGTTTTATTTTCAACGACTTTGAGGATCTTTTATAGCCTTGGCTAAAGGCTTTGCAAAACCTGTTAAGGTTGGCTCAACTCCGTCAAATGACGTCACATTAAGTAGAACAATTAGAGCTAATATTCCGTGAATGCCAACGTGAGATGACATTTGAGCAGCTGTGCACCCCTGGTCCACTTAGGAGTTGTAACCGGGTGTTGCTAGGGTTCCACTCCCAGTGATGATATTCCAAACTGGGAAGCTGAGGCAGGTCTGAGCAGGGTTGTCTCCCTGAAACTGATTTGTTAAAATTGGACAGGAAAAATTGGTTTGTGAAAGCTTCTCTTCTATATGATGATGGTTTGATCATTCCAATATTAGTTATCTTCCCTAAAAAGATCCAGAGTGAAACTCTGAAGTTCTCCTTGTCATTTAGACTTTTATTGATCTTCATTAAAAGTAGAGGTGCCTGGGTCACTCAGTTAAGCGTCCAACTCTTGATTTTGGCTCAGGTCATGATCTCAGGATCGTGGAATTGAGCCCCACGTTGGGCTCTGTGCTCAGTGGGCAGCCTGCTTAAGATTCTTTGTCTCAGGACGCCTGGGTGGCTCAGTGGTTGAGCGTCTGCCTTCGGCTCAGTCAGGGCATGGTCCTGGAGACCCGGGATCTAGTCCCGCATCTGGCTGCATGGAGCCTGCTTCTCCCTCTGCCCTTGTCTCTGCCTCTCTCTGTGTTTCTCATGAATAAATAAATAAAATCTTTATTAAAAAAAAAAGATTCTCTCTCTCTCTCTCTCTCCCTCCCCCCTCTCCATCTCCCTCACCCCCCCCCCAAAAAAAACCCAAATCATATTTACAAGCAGCACATGCTCACTTCAACAAATGAGAAAGTACGTGAGAGCTTCAGATGGAAAGCTAAAGTCACCCCCATCCTTTCTACTTCAACCCCAGTGCCAAGGACACTTTTTGTTATTTCTGTTTTAGTTCTTTTGTTTTTTTTGTTTTGTTTTGTTTTTCTTTTTGTTTTAGTTCTTTTGATAGACAACCATCACAACTCTAGAATGTGCTTACGCCTTTATTTCCTGACATCGACTGTCATGATTTTTCACTCAACTATTATTTACCGAGTCCCCAAAAGCAGAGGAAATATTTGATTTTCCAACATTGCACCCTTCTCTCTTTTCAATACTGATACTATGTTGTTGGTGTTACTGATATTTCCCTAGTGGTTATTCTTACAAAAAATACTTCTAACCTCTATTCCTTTTCTTCATCAACTTTTCATAGTAATTTTTGATTTTCCAGTTCAGAAGATGAGGATATTGGGTGATCATCCCCATCCTATCTTTTGGAGTCTAGCTTTTCCATTATAGGGTCTGTGGTGTTGATATCTCTGTGGTTATCTCACAATCAACATCACATCTGCTGTGTTTCTGTCCATAGGTTGATGTTAAAGGCTGAGAATCAGTTGAGTTATCTACAGCCTTACTTCTTTGGGGATCTAGCATTTTAATCCCTGACTCACCTAGCAGTGATCGGTCTAGCATTAAGAACAAGTGCTTTATCTATTCTTACCTCTCTTCACTGCTTACATACCTGCCATAATGCATTTTTTTGCAGTTGCTTTAGCTTTTCCTCTGTTACTCGTCTCTTTAAGATCCTTACATTTCCCGTTTAACCTCCTAACCTTATCATTGGCCTTTCGGGAGAGCACCCATCTTCCCTGGGCACTTCATTCCCCCGAGCAGTCTGGATCACCAGGTGTCTGGGCGCCCTCCCTTCCTGGTCATCCAAACTGGTCAACTCTTTCTTGGGTCTTCTGTCCTTGTCATCCTTGCTCTACTTTTGTTTTACTGTGATAGATCGAGTAACTTCTCAGCAACAGGCAAGGTATACTTCCCAAGTTCTGGCATAGGTAAAAAGACCTTCATTCTGCCCTTACTTTTGTTTGATAGTTTAGGTAGACTTCTAACTTAAAAAAATTGTCTCCCCTGAGATGTTGGGAGGCCTTGCTACGTTTCACTTTCACGTTAACATCCGAAGTTGCAGATGAGAAGTCTGATGCCTGTTTGATTTGTATTCCTTTGTTGATGTAAATCTTTTGGCCCTTACTGTCTGAGGACCTGCCTCTAGTTGCAGGCATTTTAAATGTAACTTAATTTTTATTCATTCTGATTATCAGCTGGTAGACCGATCACTGCAGTCGGAAGCTGCACTTCTATCTCCGGGAATGTTTTCTGTTGATTCTGTCTCTAATCGTATTGCTCTGCATTCCCTGTTCATCTTTTCTAGATTCTACTTAGCTGAATGTTACGACTCCTGGGTTATTTTTCTGTGTCTCATATCTTTTTCTTTCATCTGTCTGCTCTTGGTCCTATGTTCTGGGAAATTTCCTTGAAATCATTTTTCAGTGCTTTTGGTGATATTTTGATGTTAGTAATCCTATTTTTAATTTCTGAGAGATCTTAAAAAGCTTCCCTCATGGCTCCTTTTTTATAGCATGGTGCTCTTGCTGTTTATATGTAATACTTCCTCAGAATCCTCTAGAAGTTGCCTCCAGGATTACTTCTTCATGTTGGGGGTTCTGGTCTTTCTCCCTGTGCACTTCATGTTCTCATAAGCCTAGCGATCCTGGCATCCAGGTGCCCGAGAACTGTGCGCAAGGAGACCGCCCTGGGTTTCCTTTGCTTGGGCTTACATAAGGAGGGAGGCTTGCTTTCCTCAGAGTGAACATCCTGACTGTGCACATCAATTGACAGGATTTCCTTCAGGGAAATACAGCAGGGCCCTGCACATGCCAAGATGTGGAGGGCTTGATTCTAGGGAGCAGTGGGAACTGGTACGCCCTGGGCTCCTACCAGGGGCTGTGCCAATTTGCCAAACCGACTGGAGGTAAGAGGCGGAGTGGCTCCCATGGCAGGTGCATTTCAGTGAGAGACTTGGGAGAGGTGAAGTCTCCGAAATTAATCTAAAACATTAACTTCACTTTCCTGGGACAGTTCATTTAATTTTTTTGAAGAGGTATAATGATATCATTTGGGAAAATCCTAACTACACATGTCCCTGGTGCCTTGGGGCAGGAGATAGGTCACATGACAGGCACAGGGTTCCGTGAAAAGATCTGGCCAGGCCAGTACTTCCTGGGTGGACCAGCTACTACTGCTTTCTTTGCCCTCTTAATATTCTAGTCTGCTGCTTCTTTATGAGCCTAAGCTATAATTCTAGTCTTAGCTAGGTTGCATCTTACAGAAATTAGTTGAAATTTCTTGTTCTGATTTTATTTCATTGACTGTGTTGAGGCTGCCTGGGTTCAGATCCTGTTTCTGCTACTTCTAACAATGTGATCACTAAGTCTTTGTTAAGGAAGCCTTCACCTTCTCCCCTCTGCAATGGGGAATATAACAGCCCCTGTTTCATTGGCCTCTTTTGAGGATTGCATGATGTAATATAAAGTTTATAGAAATGCCCAGCACAAAGTAAGTGCTCTGTAAATTTTAGCCTTATTTGTATATATTTTTATTATTATAGAACATCTACTTCCATCTTTATATTTTAGAGATGTCTTCAGAGGGAATGCCAAGAAGTGTATTTGCCCAGCCTGCCAGCTTGAATTAAAAATGATAAATTAAAAAAATTATTATTATTATTTTGTATTTTTGGCCTATTGAAAAAAGATCTAAACTTAGGATCTAGACTTGGCTCTTTCAACCTTCTGACAGGTTGACATCGAGCAAGCATTTAAGTCTAGTTTTTTCATCTTCAAAATGGGGGCAGTTGATGCCTGGGTGGCTCAGTGGTTGAGCGTCTGCCTTGGGCTCAAGGCATGATCCCAGGGTCCTGGGATCGAGTCCCACATCGGGCTCCCTGCATGGAGCCTGCTTCTCCCTCTGCCTGTGTCTCTGTCTCTTTCTCTGTATCTTTCATGAATAAATAAATAAAATCTTTAAAATAAAATAAAATGGGGGCAGTCGTGGTGATGCAGAGTAAACCAGAGAACACACGAACATACCCAGCAAATGGGCTCTCCTTCCTGAGCAGTTAGCCTTGTATGGGCATAGTGGCTCTTGCCACGCTGATGTCTGGGTCCTAAGCCTGAAGGAAGGTACTCACACACCAAGACAGTGTGACTCATTGGCTGTCCCCTCATGTCTTTTGATGCTGTTGGACCCTCCTTTATAACTTGTTTAGTTTTTGCTTTTAGAATGTATTTTATTCTCTCTGTGATTTTGCTTGAGAATATTGGAAATCATGGAATTTAACCCTGAGAACTGGAAAGAGTCCTACCTACATTAAAAACTAGGTGTGGTGATTGTGCTCTATTTTATGGAACTAATGTACAAGGATTAAATAATACAGCTTCTCAAGGGCAACTATCGTTCCAGCCAAAGTACATTTTAGAAGTCTTACTTCTCACTTGAGGAGCTAGTTATTCATTTCCTCAGAATAGTTTCCCCCAGTTTATTTGCTTTACCCAAGTAGACCAAAACATAAATAAATAAAATAAAGTAAAATAGAATAAAATGGCAACTAATATAATGGTTCAGTAGAAACTTGAATAGTTCAACTCTGGCTAATTCATAATAATTAAAATGGGTATATCTTCAAATTAGGTCTCACATCAAGTGTTCATATACTACAGGTTTGCTGCATATGAAAGTTTTTCTCCTAACATCATTGGATATGTTCCGATGTATGTGTCTGCTTTCTTTGGTTTTATTTCTTTTTTTTTGTTTCGTTTTGCATATTAAGTATATTTTATTTTATTTTTTAAGATTGTATTAATTTATTCAGAAGAGACACAGAAGAGACACAGGCCGAGGGAGAAGCAGGCTCCCTATGGGGAGCCCGATGTAAGACTCGATCCCAGGACCCCGGATCATGACCTGAGCCAAAGGCAGATGCTCAACTGCTGAGCCACCCAGGCGCTGCACATATTAAGTATATTTTAAAGCAATTGGTTAATATGCCCTCTTTATAATTTATTTATTAGCATGGCCCATTTTAATGCCACTGCACTTAAAACATCATAAACTTAGATCAATAATACTGCACAAAACTTAACCTTGTCTTTAAATCGGAAAAGTTATTTTCAGCCTGTCGCAAATATCATTAGGGTTTTAAGATTTTAAGTTGGTGCTGTATTGAATGGACTGTTGCACCGTAAGAATTGGCTGCGGTGAGGAGGTGGGCATAGGGAACTGGGGAGATCACGGGTGCTGCGTAGTAGATACCACAGCCTGCAAACAGTTTTACAAATCAGATCTCATTGGAAAGAGGGAGGCCAGCAGATTTATGAGCTTTAAGTAGATGCTTGCCCACCTCACATGAAGTAAACATCAGCATGTCCCTTTATTTAATCAAGCATCCCTGAAGAACAGTGATGGGCTATAGCATCAGGGAAAAATGTCTCTATTCCAGCATGGACAGAAGAGTGTAGGGCAGTTTATCTGCTCAGAGCCCGAGGGCAGTGGTCCACCTTTTGCAGAGCCCCTTGGCCCAGCTGAAAAGGCTCCTTACTGGCTGCAATCAAGCCATGTCAGAAACGGGAAGATGGGCTGTCCATCAGAGCGCAGGACCGTGCGGTGGGAAGCTGGTGAAAAATTGCAGAGCTGAAAATCCCAGCTGAGAGGCCAGCCTGGCATAGGCCTGCAGTTGGTGCGGCTGAGCCCGGGGTGGGGGTGCAAGGAGGTGGGGGTGGAGCCAGGACTGGCTCTGGGTTTTTCTGTGGGGTCCTCACTCTTCTGGGCTGGAGGGGGACCTATAAGCCAGAACCAAGAATGCCACAGTGTCCCCGCCCTTAGGCCCACCCTCTTCTGAAAACAAGGGTAGTGGAACCCAAGGCCCAAGAGGGTTGTGGTGGCAATTTCAGAACTGCTGGTTTAGTTCAGATGACCTGCACGCTTTTCTGAAGTTTTAAAATGCCATAGAGACAGAATAGTGCAATACACTCTGAGACCGGCAGCTTACAGGACTTCTTGCAAAAGAAATGTCACTGAGATGATTTTGGTTCTTTTTTTTTTTTTTTTTGCTTTTGGAGACCACGAAAGTCCAGCTTAAATTTGTTGCTTAGCTCGATGAACTTTGTTGGATCTGTGGCCTGCATAGTTTCTGCTTAATTATCTCTACATCCTGACCGCCTCTGCGTTTCTCTGACCAGATTTTTATTCAGTTAGCATCTTCTACATTTTCCCATGAATTCTGTTGTAATGCTGCCTGGAATCTTTAAGTGACAGGAGGCAAAGTATGAAAATACTCCTCCTCCCAATCAGTCAGTACGGAGTGTGAGAGTTTCACTGGGGGTGAGCAACAGTCACAGAAGTGAGTATTACTGAAGCACTAGGTGGGGAGGGACTCGTGTGACAACGGAAGTGTGTTGTTGAGAAATCCAGTATTGAATGAATCCAGAGCGCGGCTGTGTTCTGTCCCCCCTACGTGGCAGGCCTTTTCAGGGAAACATAGATATCACCCTTCCTTGGGGTCTGATTTGGAAATATCAGATACTTGCAGCCTCTGACACAGGCCCCAGAGGCAATTGGTCCCGGTTTTAAACTTTTCTCACCTGCAGTATTTGCGTGCATTAGTGTTTTGTGTTTCTCTTTACTTTTTTTTTTTTTTTTTTTAATCCTTTGGAGTTGAATCAGATTCAGGGACATTTGCCTGTCACCATCCTATTCCAGATCCAAACTGCAGTGACTCGGTGGGCGTGTTTTAATATTTTACAATCTATGTCCCTCCTGTTAAAACACAGGGATTATTAATTAAGTTCCACATTCGTGTGTTCTTAAGTTATCACAGGCATGCAGCTTTGGTGTCTTGGCGCCCAGCGCCATCGAGCCCCATTGTAAAGCTCCTCCACGTAAATGCGGTCTAGTTATACTCTCAAAAATAAGAGGCTTGTCTCCTGAGGACAGCTCCATATTACGGGCGGAGTATAATCCTTAACATTGTTTTTCTTTGCTTTCAAATGGCTGGGGACAGTGAGTCAGGAGTGAGAACTCCCTTTGTTTCATGTCGTGTGCATGGCAGGGGAAGAATGTAGCAGGGCAGAAAATGAAGAAAGACATAAAAGGATCTCAGCTCAAGGAGGTCAGATCCATCAGAGGCTTAGCGTTGCCTTCAAAGATGCCTGGGACAGGTGGCAGTTCAAGACAATCACAGCGGCCGCATCCGCTGGAGCTGAGATAAGGCATTCCTGCAGCAGCCTCCTATCTGGGGCCCGTGTGCTTTGATGTAACTCTGCGAGCGAGACTTTGGGGAGCAGGCAACTGCCTTCCTTCGCGATAGGCTGCTGTTGTTCAGTCTTTTAAGGTCTCATTACAGTGCTCCTGGAGGATTAATCCTCTTTAAGGTTTACAAGGGACGGTTTTGTCCAGAGGCCCAGCCGGGGACCGCGGTGCCACCTGTACGTAGCACTGTGGTGGCCCCCCTCCCCTGTGCTCCCCTCTCCTGGCTGCTGGCACTTAACACTGAAACCTTCAGCGTCCTTTGCATCCCTTCCTGGCCGTGGAGGAGTTTTCATCGTGCTTCCCGAGGCACAGAACCCTTGGCACTGGGGAGCCAGCTTCTGGTTCTCACCCATCCTGATCTTTGGGGTTTTAATGAATACCTAGTTTTCCTCTCTATTCACACTCCTGGCCTATCCCATTTATATATTTTTTTAAGATTTTATTTATTTATTCATGAGAGACACAGAGAAGCAGAGACACAGGCAGAGGGAGATGCAAGCTCCATGCAGGGAGCCTGATGTGGGGCTCGATCCCAGGTCTCCAGGATCACTCCCTGAGCCAAAAGCAGGTGGTAAACCGCTGAGCCACCCGGGCTGCCCTGGCCTTTCCTATTTTAGAAAGAAGTTATGACGTGGCTTGCTTCGACGACGTGTTGGGTGAGTTCTTTTGCCTCACTGCCCCTAAAAACACAGTTTGTAAGGCAGATCGTGTAGGTGAACCGAGGTGGACATCTGTTTGCGTAAGTTGCATGCATTTGGGACACTTAATTTAATAAACTAATTCCTTTAGGGGCACCTGGGTGGCTCAGCGGTTGAGCATCTGCCTTTGGCTCAGGGCGTGATCCCGGAGTTCTGGGATCGAGTCCCACGTCAGGTTCCCTGCATGGAGCCTGCTTCTCCCTCTGCCTATGTCTCTGCCTCTCTCTCTCTCTCTGTCTCTCAAGAAAAAAATGAAATCTTTAAAGAACAAAAAAGCCAAAAAACTAATTCCTTTAAAGAACAAGCCAAAGTCAAATTTTTATGAGAGTCTCTCTTTTAAATAATCCCATCAGTTGGGAAAAGTGCAGATTTTTATTTTTCGCTTGTTTAACACCCAAAACAGCAACTAACTAAAATTATCTGCTGGGTTTCAGAAATACACTTTGTCCCAAGAACTGGAACTTTGGTTGAATGAAGCATTTCGCAGATGGTCAGGTGGCACTTGCAGGGGGCAAGTGGGGATCTCTGAGGCATGTGTTTGGATGGGACCAAGTGCTGGGGTGAATTCTGGCTCCGTGAAACCCTACTCTGCTTCCTGTCCTTGGGGCTGGCACTGGTTCTGGGATCGGTACAGGGATATGGTAACTGCTCATCCCTAAGTCACTGCCTCAGGGTCGCTTTGTGGTCAGAGACTAAAAGGTAGTTAGCATCCAACTAACTGCCTTCACCCTGCTTCTCTGCTTCTTCAGGTGAGGGCACTTAGCTTGAAGCAAGTGCCCATACAGGTCAGCTTCCCAGAGTAAGTGTCGCCCACATGTGAATTCTGGGCAGCTCAGGCTCTTTCCAAACATGACATGATCTTTAAAATGACAGAGGCAAGCTAAAGCTCCAGCAGTCAGGTGAGTGAAGGAGGAGTCATGGGGGCCACCTGGCAACCATAGCATGCGCTCGGCCTTAAAACTTCTGCAAGGGATCGTTTTATTGTGTGTTTACACTGCTTGAAACTTACCCAGTTACCCAAAAGTGGTTCTAGCTGGCCGTGGAGACTCCTGGGCCTCACCCCAGGCCTTCTGAGTTAGAATTTCTGGGAACCGAGTCTGGGATTCTGTGATTTTAACCACAACAGGGTGTGAGTACCACTGCTTTAAGTTAAAGGTCAGGTGTCCATTGAATTCTTTAAATTCCCAATTGGTAAATACTTGGCTTTTCCATCTTAAAAAGATCCTGTAAATTTGCTCAGCTGATTGTTATACATTCTATCCCTGTTTGAATTATACTTTATCTTTTTTGATAGTTGCTTACATTTAAATTTGAATACTTATGATGAAATCAACTTACTTTCCCTATGTGGTAAAGAAGGCTGTTTGCCAAATTATTTGATGCAGTGGAGGATTTTTCTTTATTATTTCCTAAGTGTTGAGCCTAAAGCGAATCAGCTACAGGCCGCAGAGGATAATTTGTACAGTGGTTGTGTGTACATGAATTTTTGTTTAGGGGATAGAAATGAGAACCCTTACAGGCCTTTTAACGCATGTGTATTTAGATGTGTGTTGTCAACAAAAACACAGACTTCACCAAATATTAAAATACTGTCATTTGCTAGAATAACCACCAAATTTGTGAATTATTTTTTTAAAGATTTTATTTATTTATTCATGAGAGACACAGAAAAAGAGAGAGAGAGAGACAGGCAGAGGGAGAAGCAGGCCCCATTGCTGGAAGCCTGGGTGGGGGACTTGATCCCAGGACCCTGGAATCACCCCCTGAGTCAAATCAGATGCTCAGTCACTGAGCCACCCAGGTGCCCCATGAATTGTTTTTCCATTGTTAATGGTTTGGTACATTTGTTTTAAAGTAAGTTCTTATCGCTGAGATTACCGGATTCAGGATATAGAACTGTTGATTGAGCTTGGTTATCTCCAGAAATGGGAAAAAAAAAAAAAAAAAAGTTGGCCTGGTCTGTCCAGTCACCCATCCAAGTGGAAACTCTAATTGAAAAGCTGATTAACACAGACTCCAGACATACATATTTGAAATAAATGCATTAATGGGCTTGCCATTAGATTTTCCTGATACGAATGCTAACATCTTGTTAACATCTATAATACACACTATGAAACAGTAGAGGCGTGAAATAAAATGTTTGGAGTAGTGCAAGTTCAGTATTTAATGTCCAGATTTATCCTTTTGTCCAGTTTGTTGGTAAGGTCTAAGAAATAGTGTTGTTTGTTATAGTAAAACTATTCCCTGTTCAGTCCTTCCTCACCTTGCTGCAGGTTCTAGGAAACTCTGACAACCAAGCAGTGTGAGGTTTTTTTTCCTGAGTTGTCATTTGGAGCAGAGAGGATTAGTGAGCCTGGGTTTTCTCAGCCCTTCGGAGCCTTGTCCTGAGGGATGGAGCAGATCTTTGAAGCACAAACATGGGGACTAATGGGCCGTTGGTCATGGGACACCTCCTTGGTGTGAAGACCCTACCTCTCCCAAGTGAATTAAGTCAGTGCAACGTGTTGGCAATAAATAATACTGCCATACGGTGTATTTGAAACTTGCTAAGAAAGTAGATCTTAAAAGTTCTCATCACAAGGAAAAAAAAAATTTTTTGTAACTGTTTGAAGAGGCAGACATTTAACTAAACCCACTTTGGTAATCATTTCAATATATGTATGTCAGATCATTATGCTGTACAGCTTAAACTTATCAAAGCAGTATGTCAATTATATTTCAATAAAATTGGAAAAAAAAAAAAAAAGAAAGAAGACTCGTGGCACAGAGCAGGTGTTTCCTGCCCTTAGCGGTATCATTTTTGGCCAATTCGAACATACATGCAGACTTTGTCATTCTTCTCTAATAAAAATCATAGAAAACCTGATTTTACATGACCAGAAGGCGATGGTTTTATAATTGGAAAGAACTATGGAAAAACCAGGATCTTGTCTATAAAATATTTTAGGTTAAAAAAAATAAAAGACCCCCGTCTGATTTTTCTTGCCTGGCCTATTTTTATGTAATCGCATTTTTCATTTCGGTATTCCCTCCGGGTTACTGATGCATTTGTGTCCGTGTCCTGACACTGGTGGGAACTTGCCATGTGCCCTGGTGTAAAGACGCGGGAGGCCATGCGCAGATGTGGCCAAGGTCAGGGCACGGCACACTTGGCTCCTGGCTCTGTTACTCTTCTCACCAACTATCAATGTCACGTGACTGCTTGGAGCTTTTTATTTTTTTAAGAACTGGGACTTATCAATTACAAATGCTACATTTAAGGAAAATCCAAGTAGCACTACTGAGTTTGCAGCCTCCAGGGAAAGAAGTACGAGGCGCTGTGCAGGTGCGCATGACTACCTGGTTGGGGGTGCACTGAGGGAGCGGGCGGGGGGCCGAGTGCAGCGCGGCCCTTAGAGGAGCAACCATGCAGACTGGAAATCTCACTGCCGTCTAAATCCTCGGGGGGCTTCAGACTGAAGGGAAGGCAGGAGGGGCCTTGGTAATCGGAGATGGAGGCAAGCGTGTTCTACTGCGTGTGTAAGTGGGTGGCAACTGGCATTTGTGAGCTAACATCTCACACGTTGGTATTTCATTTCTGTGTGCGGAGAGAGGATGAAATGCAATCTGGTTGTCATTATTTGCTATTTTTTTCGGGACCTCCTGCTTTACTGAACTTGCTGCCCATCTACCTGCTAGACCCGCAGTCCTCCAGGCGAGGGTCCCGGGACCAGCTGCATCGGCATTCCCGAGGGGACTTGTTAGAAACACAGATTCCGGGGCCCTGCCTCAGACCTGCCGAATCACAAGCTCGGGGCCCGGGGCCCCAAGATCGATTTTCACAAGTTCTCTGGGTGAGGCTGACACATGCAAGGTTTGAAAACCATTGTGTCAGAGGATCTTGCAGAACAATTCAGGTCCATCTGTAGGATGGGGACCCTGAAGCAGGTACAGTGCTGTGATCAAGGTGGGGAAGGAGGAGGAATGTCACCTGTCTGGTGACTCTCCTCACTGCCAAGTTAAAGCCCAGAGTCACACGCAGGAGGGAAAATCCAAAACACGGGGCAGTGGCCAGAGTATCTCTTTTTTTGTTGTTTAAGTCTCTCCCTTATGGATCTAAGACTTCTGAGCCCATCACTTTCTCTCTCGGGAACGCGTGCCTTTGGGCACCAAGGTTTGCAAGCAGGCGAACCTCGAAAGTGTCGATCCCTCCACTGATGGGGTCATGGATGCCTACGAATTAAAGAGAAATGAAGATTCCTTTTTTTTTTTTAATTTGAGTTCAATTTGCCAACATACAGCATATGAGCACCCAGTGCTCATCCCGCCAAGTGCCCCCCTCAGTGCCCGTCACCCAGTCACCCCAACCCCCCACCCACCTCCCCTTCCACTACCCTGTGTTCGTTTCCCAGAGTTAGGAGTCAGAGAAAGTGAAGACTTCCAAGCTGAAATCAGAAATCCGTCCCCAGCCCTGTTTGTGCTGCAGCTCCAAGGTCTGCAAGGGGCGACACACAGCCAGCCAGAGTACTTGTCCAAATCAGCTTCTTTCTTACCTTCTTTGCAACACTGATTTGGCCTGGTAATTTAAAGGAATCAGAAAAGCCAAACACTTTATTCCTCTCTGCAAGGCCTCAAGGAGAGGGGGTAATAAACAGTACCTTGGTGATGTATTTTAATAAATACTGGTTTACTGCATCCCACAACGGAAAGCAAATACATGCAATTACTTGCAAATTTCTTCAGTGTTTGTACTTATAAATCTCTGCCTAAACCTTCCCAGCTGGGAGTTTGGTTAGTCTTTCTGCTGTGGAACCAAGGCTTTGTTCTCATGTTCAGCCTCAGCACGGTCTGGAATAATTCAGAAACGTATTAGAGAGATTGCTGTTCCCAAAAGGCATAAGGAAATAACCTTCACTCTCGGCCTTAGGGAAATCAGCCCAATCAGAGTTCGGGCAGATTTCTCGATTAAACAAAGAACTAACTGTGCACAAATTGCACCTTGACAATTTGTAAGGAGTCCACCTTAGAAATGTCTTGCAGATGGAAAGCTGATATTTTTTAATCAGGGCAGCGGGGCTGCTAAAGTTAAAATGTCGCCAGCATTTTCCACTGCCCCACAATTAGCATCTCCCCCAAATTAAATTTCAAGTTGCGTCCATAAGCCGTCCCCAGCCTCAGACCCACTGCTCTGAGTTGAGGAACGCAGATGGAATCCACTCGGTCTATCGGTGCAGTGGTTCGGGGTGTGTGAGTGAGTGTGTGTGAGTATGTGTGTATGTGTGGATGACTCAATTCATCTGGAACACATCCCAGGGAGCTTTGGGCTGTCAATTTTTATTTCAGGAGATTTCATATTGGGAACCAAAAAGGGGGTAGAAAGTCATTGCAGGGAATGTTGTTGTGACTTTACGCGCTACTCGTCCAATTATTCAGAAATCAAAGCAGGCCCCTGTGTGTCTGTGGAACGTTGTTTAGAGCGGGCCTTTTGGGAGAGATTTAGTAGGTTTCTGCTCATCGGAAGAGATACTCGGACCAAACCATACCTTTCTGAAATTCGTAGGGAAATGACCGTATTTTTAGGCGGGAAACGTGAGATATTGGGTGTCGTGTCAGTTCTGTGTCCATCCTACGTCGGTGCTTTGTGCTTTCATGCAGCGAAGAGACCCACGGTTGGGTTGGAAACTAAGAATAGGTACTCGTGAGCCACAGTGTTCTTGGTAAGAAGCTCCCAAGGCCTCGTCCTGAATTTCAGAAGAGAGCGAACAGCACGTTGGGTGTGGTGGCCTCCGTCTGGCCCTACGAGGCGGCCCCATTAGCCTCCTGGAACCACCAGGGACACTGGTCATTGTGGTTCTCTTTGAGTTTGAGTTCATGCTCATACAAAGAAACTACACCTTGGGGGACCTGTGGAAACTCTTGATGTTCCTCACGGGACCCGGGAACCAGTCTGAGAAAAAACACCTCAGTTGGGACTTTTCCTGCCTTAAAAATAGGTGTTGGTCAGAGGTTCCTTTTTGGCGTCCTCTTGTTTACCTAGAAAGGCAGGCACTGACTGCCCACTGACTGGGGGGCTCCTGTCCTGGGGTGGCAGTCTGTCCGTCTGTGTTTACCGCATCAGACCAGTGAGCTGAACTGGTGGCGGCTCACCCGTGGGCCGGTGCTGGGCGTAGGCACTCGCATCCACGCTGGACGCTCGGGGGAAGCAGAGGTCCCTGCCGCTTCCTGGCTCTGTGGCCTGAGACTATTGCTCTGTCCCCCCTCCACCCCGGGCTCACCCCTGGGAGTGGGGGTAGTGTCTTCCCAGAGCCTCTGCTGGGGGCCGTGAGCTCATCTCGAGTCCCCAGGCCCACCGTGCTCCGCGAGTCCACACTGCAGGCTGTGCGAGCTCTTGTAGAGCTGACTGGTGTGTGCAGAAACTGGAAAGAAACTAATGAGAAGGGTGAAAGGACGTGTGTGTGTGTGTGTGTGTGTGTGTGTACCCGCTTCACCATCCTCAGTAGTCATTTCTAATGACTAATGTCATTAGATATGTGTGTATATACACATTATGGTTGTTAACCTTTAGAGCGAATGACAATATTTGCAAACCTCAGGTATTTTGAGTTCTGTTTAAAAAACAAACCAGAAGATTTCCCCCATTTAAAGATGAGCTCATCTCGTCTTGTGTTTTGCCTCAGGCAGAATCTTCTGACACACTTGCCCACGTACCTGTACTATGTGAGATGGCACGTGTGGCCATTCCAGTGAGCTTTGAATGAACTACGGGGTCGTCCTGCCCCGGAGATGGCCCTGGTTTACTCCTGGGGCTGTGGCTCCCAGGCCACAGAAACCACTGTGATGTTGGGAGCAGGAAGGCCCCAGCTTAGTTTTCTTTTAAAACGTCACCTCACAGGAGGCCTGGGTGGCTCAGTGGTTGGGCATCTGCCTTTGGCTCAGGGCATGACCCTGGGGTCCCAGGATAGAGTCCCACATCGGGCTCCTTGCTGGGAGCCTGTTTCTCCCTCTGCCTGTGTCTCTGCCTCTCCCTCTATGTCTCTCGTGAATAAATAAATAAAATCTTTAGAAAAATAAAATAAAATAAAACATCACCCCAGCGTTCTCCAGATCCACAGCCATCACTTTAATCTAAACTCTACTGTGAATTGCCGTGCGTGGCCTCTGGAGATCGTCCCCCATACCTGAAATTCTTTCATGTCACCTGGCAGCTTCAGCCCGAACCATCGTGTGTTGCATTCACCAGCAGAGGCAGGCATCAAACAGGTTAAAAACTACTCCCATCACGAGTCCTGGCTTTTTGTAAAGCTTGAGTTTCAGACCTTGCCTCTCCTGCACCCACTTCATTGAGTTCGATGGCGCCCCTTAGATGAGGCTGCTTCGCCATCCGCAATGCTCCGTTTTTCATTTTTTCTTAGAACCAACTTGCAGCTGTTAGTGTCTTAAGTACCTGGTGACTCTCCAAATGTTGCTAACGTCGGGAGTTTGGTACTCGGTACTCCAGCACAGAAAACCACCGGTCGGGGAGTGGACAGCGTTGTAAGTCAAGGATTCAAGCCATGTGAAGTTGCTCCTACGCTCCTAGGTGGTGAGGGTGAAGACGTTGGTTGCAAGTGCGCATGTGCACATGGGAGCCTTCTGAGTTGCACCCCGAGAGGAGAAACACGTTTAGTTCCCAGGTGACATCTGTCTGGGGATGATGGCCTAACATCAGCCGTGGGACCCTGGATGCTTTTGTACTCTGGGGAGAATTGCTGTGACAGTGTGCGATGGAGGGACGCTCGGATGACTCGTTCATACTACAAGACCGTAGATTGAATTCCCACTAAGTTATGGGATGGAGGAAGGGAGGCGGCTTTAACTGTGTGTGTGGAATCTATTAGAGTTTCGTGTCGATATTCCCCACCCCGCAAGGCAGGCTGACCCGTGCAAATGATGAGAAACCGGACGTGGTCTGGAGAGGGCTTGGCCCAGTCACATGGGCCAGGTTGGGCTTCCGGGGTATCTGTCTGGCGTTTTATACACTGTTCCTATCACAATAAAAGTACATGGGTAAGGTTCATGAAGGAGTTTAAAAAGTTTCCTGCATATTTAAAGAGGGGTTAGAAAAATTTTAACTTAATTCATTACTTTGCAGAGCTCTGACATAGGCCCACTCCCCTGGTGATTGATGCAGACGGTCGGTTATTGATGCATCCAGTTTCAAAGGCTCAGAATTCCTCCATCTAAGTGTCATCTACTGATTGTTCACCTTGCCCTTCCCCCTCTGTTTCCTCCATGCATTTCTTTTCAGTTTTTTAAATTAAAAAATTTTTTTTTCCTCCATACATTTTAACCAACACCCACGTTTGATCACGCCACATCAATCCCCGGAAGCTCCTGTGTCCCTGTTGAACAAAATTTTACAGGTTTTATTTTATATTTTTAAAGATTTTATTTGTTAGAGAGCATGCACATGCACACACGTAGGGGGAGGGTCCGAGGGGGAAGGGGAAGAGGAGGGAGAGAGAGAGAGAGAGGCCTCAAGCAGACTCTGGGTTGAGCACCGAGCCCAATGCCCGGCTCGATCTCACAGCCCTGAGATCGTGACCCGGGCCAAAACTGAGAGTCGGACACTCAACCAGCTGAGCCACCGAGGAACCCCCAACGTTGCAGAGCTCTTCATTGGGCAGTTCAGGAGTGAACCCACACTGGAAGGTGGGTCACGTAGAAACTGCGCTCCTCGTCTTGTGAGATTGAAGTTTGCTTACGTGTTTGGAACCTGATAGTTGTTGTTGGGGCAGTTTTTGCAAAAACTTATGTTACTGGAAAGTTTCTTGTGGCTTTAGAAAGCTATTCTGAAATAGCTCGTATGCACTGGGAAATCGTCTACAGTGGTCAACTCCGGGGCTCACTGTCTGCTCAAGACTGCCGATGGACAGTGCTTTCTTCCTCAGGATTTTTTGAGGGAAAACCCAAGACCGCCCACAGCCATCTCTAGTTCTAGTCCCGTCTTTACCATAGTCGTGGGTAAGCGTGACACACGTCCTTAGTGCTTGCCACCAACCTAAAGTTCTATAATGTGCCATGAAAATAAAAATCTCTATGCCAGCTCCTTCCCACTGTCAGGTGTGACAAGAAATCGTGGAACATAAAGCTTTGCATGTGTACTTTTGACCACCACTTAGAGAAGAGATTTTGTTTTTTCACTCAAGCAACGTAAGGCTTGGCTGGCCCCACCATTGACCCCATGGCTTGCCAGGGTGGCTCTCGGGGACACTTGCTACGGGGAGCTGGCTGCACAGCCTCCATCTCACACGTGCCTTCTAGAGGCCTGATGGAAGTTCATGCAACATCCCTGTTATCTGAGCTATCAGGTACGTGCAGGAAAAGAAGAGAGAATTTTCACAGCATTTTCTTTGGAGAAATGAAAATGGAGGATAGCTTGAAGTGTGCAGAAATGTAGAAAAATGATTGGGGGCCCATTTCAGAAGAAGGCCTTGCATTTTTATCCTATCCCTTTTTGTTTCCTTTCTCCTTTATTCCTTATTTTTGAAAATCTCGTGTAGTTCCCTGCAAGGATGCTGCTTCCCAGCATTCACACGTGTGCATGTCTACACTGGCAGATTTCCGACAGAATTAATACTCTTCAAGCAGGAGTCCCTCTGGATAAGATAGGACTAGAGGGTTGTTGAGTCCTTCACTTCGCAGAAGAGATGTGTCTCCCAGAGAAGGCAGAAGGACACCTGCTACTTCCACAGAACCTCATTGCCCTAATGGCCAACTCAGTCCTACAGGCCTACTTGCTCTGAGGAAAGCACTTCTGTACTTTCACACATGCTGCATGCTGCATGCCTGTCATTCCTCAGCCTCTTTTTTTTTTTTTTTTTTTTACTGGAAATCTCTCTCCTGGCCAGGCTGGGATGCATGATCTCATCTCCTTCATCTGTAAAATGGGAATGACAGTAGTATCCTCTTTGTAGGGTTAACATGGGCCCGTAGGCTCTCCTGGCATTCGACATTATGTCGGGCATCGTTATTATTCATTGCTGTCAGTTGAAAGAATGTTAGGTGGTTAGAATTATTAGGTCACGTAACCTGGTAAAGCTAACTAGGTCATTAAGGCATTGAACCCATATTGTCACTCAACAATGGAGGTTCCTTGGTTGGCTTCCTTACCTGTGACAATACTGGGCACAGTTTTGTGGTGCCTGGATGTACATGGTGCAGCTTAATCCATTGGAAGAAAATAGGCTTGGTTTCCAGAAGGGCTTCCTGAGGACTTCCTAGGCTTCAGACGACATCTCTGTCACACAGACAGTGACGAGGTACAGTTTCCCCGGTCAACGTTCATGGGTGTCATCAGCTAGGACACGTCAGCTGTCATCCTCGGTGGGTTCCTGTAGCTTTGTTTCCCTCAGGCTCATAATTCCTTGATCTTCAGGCCATTACACCCTGGAGCTCGGTGCCAGGATGGCCACTCCATGGGCCTCACCATTACATTCCCCACGTGGACAGACGCACTGCCCACAACGATGGGGGTCAACTCGACGGACCGCCTCCCCTTCCCCAGTGGGTCCAGGATGCTCGCCATCACACTGTAGACCATGCTCAGACCTGAACCCCTCACCATCCGTGTCCTGTGCTCTTCTTCCCAGACTACACGGTGTGAGCTGCCAGAGGAGCAGAGCCAGCAGGCCCAGTAGAAATGGTGCTCGGCCTCATGGATACGTAGGGCTGCTGGAATTATGTTTATGTTGTGTCTCGTGCACCTGACGCGGACTCTTCCAGATTTTCTACCTGCCTGAGGCCTCCCCTCTTCCCAGTTCTCCCTTAGGAAATGACCCCATGTCATGAAGTCAACACTTGGGTTCTGCTCCTGGTGCTTGCACGATTACAGCGGCCTCCAGGCTTTCTCATCTTGAGTCTTTCCTTCCCATCACTGCCTTGTTAATCTTCCTGAAATGCCCCAGGAGCATATTACCCTCCTGCTCGATGGCCCTGGCTCCCAGTACAGCATCGTCCAAACCCCCCTCCATCTGATCTTCAACTGCCCGCCACCAGGCACCTGTGAGAACGCTCTGCCTTCATCCGACCGTCAGCTCGTCCTAGGTCTGCCGTCCCCGCCGCGGTGCGCCCTCTGCTCCTGAGCCCGGAGTGGACGCCCTCCCTTTGCTTGGGCCTCGGTCTATCATTTCCCCTCCTGGGCCTTTCCCGCAAAGCGTAGTTTGGAGAATGGCAGACACGTCTACTCACGTTGTTACTCATTTATTTCTGTCCACTGTGGGGTAAGTCCTCAGTAATCTTTACTGCTCCCTTTCCTGCTGGGACCAGTAGTAGTTACAGAGGAAAACCGAGGCTCGGAGATGATGAATAGCTTTCCAGGGTTCGCCTAACTGGCGGTGGAGCTGAGATTCGAACCCAGGTCTGACTGGTTTCCAAAGTTGGTGTTGTTCTGCACTCCGCCCCCCACCTCCCACCCCCGGGCTTGCTCTGCTGCCGGCCAGAACTGGATCTGAATTGTGAGGAACATGCCCCGGGTGTCCCTCTGTCCTCTAAGTAAACATCGAGCAAATAAGCCGACCTCTCTCTGTAGGAACACACCCTCGGAAAGAAACGAAAGCTGCCTCTGCAGTTAGTTATTCGCTTCATTACAAGCCCCCCCCCCATCTCCATCATTTAAAATTCGTAAATGACTTACTTATCCTCAAATAAAAGTATCGTATCACTATAGTTTTCACATCTTAAGATAATCGGTAATACTAGTGGTCGCAAAACTGATGATCGGTTTCAAACGTTTTGTAGGTCCCACCCGGCGAAGCATTTCGACATGAGTTTGTTCTGAATTACCAGGTTGATCATGGCATGGGCTTCGCCTTCCCTGGACTTAGCAGTTTTTAATTATGTAAATTTTTATGATGAATTAACATGTTTCTCATGATCCTGCTTAACTGCATGAGACCAGGGGCCAGGTTGTGAGTACCCGGCACGGTGCCTGGCACACAGTAGGGATGCGGTATTTGTTAACGTTTGAATGAATGAGTGAATGAATGAATGAATGGGGGGGCACCTTTATTCCGGCATCCTGCACGGGGCTTGAAGAAAGGTTGGTGGTTAACGGAATCTTTTGTCAGTCCGATTAGGAGACAAAATTTGTTTAGCTGGAGAAACTTCAGATCAACTTTGGAAATATTTGAAAAAAGAATTAAGAGAGAGGTTGGATCCTCTTGGTTACCTGTGCTTTTTGTGAGATCCTTCTGCTGGCTACTTTGTATTTTCTTGGCTGTGTCTGCAGCTATAACCGGGGTGTGGGCAGCCCCGGTGGCCCAGCGGTTTAGCGCCAGCCAGGGCGTGATCCTGGGGACCTGGGATCGAGTCCCACGTCAGACTCCCCGCATGGAGCCTGCTTCTCCATCTGCCTCTCTCTCTCTGTCTTTTATGAATAAATAAATAAAATCTTTAAAAAAAGAAAAGAAAAGAAAAAAGAAAAGAAAAGAAAAGAAAAGAAAAGCTATACATATTGCTCACATTTAACCCCAGTCACAGGAAAGTAATGCTTGGTGGGTTGGTTGGCTGGTTGGTTTTTTTTTAAGTTAAAGCCCCAGCGCGGGGCTTGAACTCAAGATCTGGAGATCCAGGCCTGAGCTGAGACCCAGAGTGGGACACCCAGCTGACTGGGCCACCCAGGTGCCTCGGGAAAGTGGAGCTGGGTCTCCCCTAACTAATGATCCCAAGTGGGAACAGCCTGACCCTGTAATAAGGATTCCTAAGCCGCCGTTTCCTTGGTCAGCTTTGTCGCGTGTCAAGGCGAAGCCGAAGCGCGGGGTTTGTCGCCGTGGCAGGTGGCCCAGTGCCCCCGGAGGCCACCTCGCCTGCTGCCCCTGGCGGGGGGGCACCTCTCTGTCTGCCCGGCCCGGGGCCCTGGCTTCGGCGCTGGTGTCCCCGGATACAGCCCATGCCCCCCCACCCCATGCTGGCATCTGGCCCCCTCTTTCGCTGTGGTCACTACAGGAGGCTCGGGGTGGGGGGCCGTGCCCCCGTGGTGAGTCTCATTTGGGGGCTCCCGGCCTAGCGTGTGCCTTTTCACCGGCTGGGGCTCTGGGCCCTGCCTGTCGGGCTCCCTGCGGGATCCAGTGTGCTGGGGGGGGCATGGGGGGGCACCGGGGCAGGGGATCCTTGTGTGGCAGGACTGCAGTAGGTAGAGGAGCACGTAGCTCTTCGAGTGCCTTCCGGCTCTGAAATCCTCTGCTAAGGAAAGCTACTTAGGGTCCTCTCCTCTTCTCTCCCCTCTCTTCTCTCCTCTCCTCTCCTCTCCTCTCCTCTCCTCTCCTCTCCTCTCCTCTCTCCTCTCCTCTCTCTTTTCTTTTCTTTCTTCTTTTCATGGAGTAGGGATTGTGGAGTCTTCTCGCAGTTCAAGTTAAAGAAGAAGTCTTATCCTGGACCGGTTCCTAGCATCCTTGCTTTGAAATGGTTACACTTCTAGTTGAGTTACCTTTGGACACGGTGGAGGGAGGCAGGGCCTCTACGTGTAGTTGTCCAGGCTGTTCACTGCACAAAGGATCCCGCTCAGATAGCTGAGCTCCGTACCTGTGTGTCTACCCAGAGGGAAGGTCCAGCTTTCTAATTTGCAAGAAGGCCCCACCGGCTGTGCAAGCTGGATGCCCGGAGGAGCTGGGTCTCCCCTGAGGAGGCACAGTTTCCTCATCTGTGCGCGGGTAACGTCCCGACAGCGGGTCATGCCCCTGGAGGCAGGTATAGCATTTCCTCTTGGCTCATGAGGATCTACAAAGCTAAGCCTAGACACACCTGTGGTGTTACTGGTGGCTGCACTCAGCACAGCTCCAACCGTGGCCGCCAGTAGTGAGAAGCTACGTGAGGCATCCCGATGTTTTTGCCAGCTCACCAGGCATTCCGGGTCTTGGAAGCACCTGGAAGGACTGGCTGCATTTTCCATTTTTCTTCTGGTGCTTTGGTGTGATGTGAACATAGCCAAACTGGGCATTACCCAGAGTCCCTGGGTTCCCTTGACCCCGTCCCCCGACCGCCAGCCCCGGGGGGGCAGCGAATTGGGTCGAAAAGCATCAGTGATTTTCTGAAGGCCGGGCACACGGAACCTGCGGTTTTCGGACCCCGCCTAACCCACCTTGTCAGCGTGCCTGGGATGAGGGACACCGGGAGGAATCCAGGGCACCCGAGGCAACATTGGCTATTTTTTAAAAAATAACAACCGCAACAAACAAAGATGGAAAACAGGCCTCGGGTCGCCAGCAGTTCTTTGAACAGACATCCAGGGATGCCGAGCGAGCGTCCCCGGAGACAGATTCTTTGGGCTCGCCTCCACCCTGGGTTGTGACTGCCCCTCCCTCCCCTGGAATGCTCAGGAAATGAGAGCTCCACACCCACCCATTCACAAAATCCCTGGACCCGAGCCACCCTCCCTCCACGGCCCTCCAGCCAGCTCCCTGTCCCCCGGGCCCCAGCCCCCCGCGCCTTCTCAGGCCGCCACCAGCGAGGAGCTCAGGCTTGGCTTCTGCTGCGGCCCTGGGACTCCTGTTCCGTGACCTCCTTCTCAGGCCAAGCACACTCGGTCTCCTGGGTTTCATCCCCGCCGTGCTCCTGTGCACGCTCCCTCATGACCCCTGCCCCGGCCTTTCGGCTGCCCCGGTGCTTTGGCATTTCCCTTCTGTCTTCTGGACTCCACCGTTCCTCCCTTACCCCAAGTCCCAAGTCGGGAGCCTCCAGATCTTGAGCCCTCGGGTTCAAAAACAACAACAACAACTGAAACACCGTGGGAGAGACCAAGGTCGGGATGCCAAGTTTACTCGCGTGTCCAAATAAGGACCCGGGGGCTGGGGTGGGTTGGGATGCTGGACTATGTAAAACAATAACAAAAACATCATCTGCTGTTGCCATCAGCTCAGAACAGAAAGGCTGACTTTCACGCCGTAAGGTCAGAAAAACACATTATTGGGCAGAGAACATTCTTCTAAGGAGAGCTACTTCAGCTGTGTGAACACTTGCCACTTTAGCCTCATTCGTCTCGTTTACCTTCCCTTCATCCAACAGACTTTGCAAGTTCCACCCAGTATTTGGAGGTCACTGCTGCAAAGGAACCTAAAAAAGAAAAAAAAAAAAAGAGCTTCTAGCAGCAAAATAAGTCGCAAGGGAAGCCCACTGTCCCACGGCAGGAAGCCAGCTTGGCCAGGGCCCGTCCTTGCTCATGGGGCCGTAAAACCTGAAGTGACTAGGTGGCCTGTTGCCCCTCACCTTCACCCCTACCCCCACCCCTAACCCTCTAACCCTATCGCCTGTTGTGACTGGGGGACCCAGGGCTCTGCTGCTGTGGCTTCAGTGGTGGCAGCTCAAGGGATACTGAGAGAGAGGGACACCGCGCAGTCTAGATTTTTGCCCAAGCAGATTAGAAGGTCTTGGCACGGGAGACAGCCCAGTCCTGAGGGTGCCCAGCTTCTGGATTTTTCTCTCCAGAGAAGGCGTGCATATCAAGCCTTTAACAGCAGGATGGAGACTGTAGGCCGTACGAAGGAGGTACTTGCTGGACAGTGAGGTGAGCCTGCTTGGTCACAGAATACACTGGAACTGCTGTCACGCGGGGTCGGGGGTGGGGGAGGGCAGAGACGCTCAGGCTCCCAGCCTGCTTGCCCAGACGCCCCCACCCCAGGCTCATTTGGCTGTTAAACTGCTTAGCCTGTGTGGCTGCAAACCAAATGTAGAAAGGGTAAGAGAAACCTTCAGGGACTGAAAGGAAGGCTCGAAGTTTAGGTACGTCCTGAGAAATTTGATTTCCTGCTGGGGTGTCTGGGCCCCTCAGCCGAGCGGAGCTGATGCGTCTTATGGGCGTCACCTCACACCTTGCTCGTTAAACTCACTCTCCCGTGACTGTGGCCAGGGAGGTGCGTATACAACGAGGCAGAGCTTCCTCGGGCCTTGCGGAAAATTCATTTCCAGCCTGCAGATGTGAGTTGAGAGGCGGCTCCTCCCGAGGCCAGCACCGGGCAGGCCCCGGCCCCGTGGAAGGCGTCCAGCCTGCGGAGCCTGCTGGTCGCCTGCTAAGAGCAACTCAGGAACGCTGTGTTTGAATTCAGACAAACATTTCCTGAAAAAAGATTTTCTAGCATCTCTCATCTACCCGAGTCCATACGCTCTTCTTCTTAATCTTCTGTTTTTTTTCTCCCCCCCCCCACCCCCCACTGCCCTGCTGTTCTCTCCCACACCTCCCTTTACGCCTCTCACTTTTCTGTCTCTCTGCCAGTGGTTCCTTTTTTTTTTTTTTTTCTTTTTTTTTCCGTAGAGTTTCACTTTCGTGTAACTTTTGCACACATTTGAAACTAAATTTAGGCTTCTCAGAACCAGGACTCTTTCTGAAAAAGAGCGGGGGATTGAAGTTGCCATCAGTCTGCTGATGGGAAAACTCAGAATGTCCTCCTGAGTTGGCCCACCTGAATTCAGGGTACCTCGATGGCGATGCATACCAGAGTAGGAGTTAAAGACACGTAGTTAGAGACGCATAGCTCTGATGGCAGGCCTGGGGTGAGTTATTTTTTCTATCCAGACCTCAGTTTACTTACCTGTAAAATGAAGACAGCGCTATGGTTTGTTTCTTTAAGATAAAACCAAGTCCTATTGGTTAATGTTCCTGGTTGTCTTAGTCACTTAGGGCTTCTGTAACAAATGGCTGTGCACCAGGTAGCTTATAACCTACAGAAATTTATTTGGCACAGTTCTGGAGTCAGGGAAGTCCAAGCGCGGGGCACCTGTAGATTTAGACTTGGTGTCTGGGAAGGCCCGCTTCCTGACTCCTGGATGGCCGTCTTCTCGCCGTGGGGGCACAGGGTGGAGAAAAAGGGCCAGCCAGCTCTCTGGACTTTTACTGTAAGGGCATTAATCCCATTCATGAGGGCTCCGCCTTCTGGACCTCATTACCTCCCAAAGGCTCCGCCTCCAAATACCATCCCTTGGGGTGAGTGTTCCAGTGTATGATTTTTGGGTTCACTGTGCTTGCATTATTTTGTAACTTTGATTGTTTCCTTGAATCCACCCATCTTTAAACATTTGGAAGGCAGGAATCTGAACCTCAGAAATGCACGTTTGTTACGTGATGGTTTCATAAT
Organism: Vulpes lagopus; assembly: GCF_018345385.1. Classification (NCBI taxonomy): domain Eukaryota; kingdom Metazoa; phylum Chordata; class Mammalia; order Carnivora; family Canidae; genus Vulpes; species Vulpes lagopus. The sequence goes on from NC_054834.1 coordinate 7,850,592, forward strand.
CTCAGGCCTGTTACACACGGTAATCTCGGGGGGGTGGTTTGCTAATTAAGTAAATATTTGGAAAGGCCTCCCATATGCTAGATTCCCTCCTGGGTTTATAGATTCGGAGGTTAGCAAAACTTTTTTTTTTTTTTTTCCTGCTGTCCCCTTTCCCCATTGTGAAAAGGGGAAATGGGAAGTTCTAGAACTGGTGCATGAGTAAGAATGGGGATGTCAGGGCAGGCTTCATAGGGGGCATTTCGGCTGAGTATTAAAGGATGTTGGGTACCGAGTGTCTCCAGGTAAGTTTTATGGAATACGGAACTGCCTTTCTAATGACCTTTGATTTATTTATTTTTTAATTTTTATTTATTTGTGATAGTCACACAGAGAGAGAGGGGGGGGGGGGTGGCACAGAGACACAGGCAGAGGGAGAAGCAGGCTCCATGCACCGGGAGCCCGATGTGGGATTCCATCCTGGGTCTCCAGGATCGCTCCCTGGGCCAAAGGCAGGCGCTAAACCACTGCACCACCCAGGGATCCCTGACCTTTGATTTAGATGATAGAATTTTAACTAGTGGCCTGTCAGGTGGCAGCATTTTACTACCTGACACCTTTGTCTTCCTCCAGTGGGAGTAATGAGCACAATCGTATTCATGGCATAGCTGGCGTCACAGTGAACAACAAGAAAGAAAACAGGTAGTGACTGCTCACCTAACACACCGTCCCAGAGCAAACCCGTCTGTCGTCATCGTTATTATCTTTTCTTTTATCAGTTTTGCTGCCGTTGATGGCCAAGGGTAATGCCTTCTCAGATGGCATGCTTTTATTTCTACTTTTTTTTTTTTTCTGAATCTTTTCACGTGTCATTTTACCTCTAAAGAGGCAGATGTGGGGTCCCATCCTGGATCCTGGGTAACTTTGGGCAAGTTATCTGAGTTCCTCGTGGCTCCACGTGTGGTGCTGAAAAGTGAAGATTCGCGTATCCACTTTGTGGGAGCGTGAGAAGGATCCGATGAGGTAGTGCGGCTAGAGCACTTAGCGCGGTGCTTGGCCAAAGTGTAACAGCTGAAAAAAGGAGCCAAGAGGGTTTTGCCAATTATCTTGGGTCACAGGGAGCAACTGTCGGAACTTGGATCAAAGCCACAACGTTTGGCCCCTAGCCCTGCTTCCTTTTTAATAGGGCACATTTGATCTTTGAATCATTTCACTGGATAAACTGGAGATTAGAAAAGAAATTCAGCTATTTATGGCCCCGTGTAGTTGTACGGGTATGTCCACACGGCTCTGACTGTCGTCCTTCAAGAGGTGGGTCTGATTGCTCTTCCGTAAGTCGGGGGCTGGACTTAATGACCATTCTGGCAAATAGAGGAGGCAGGAGTCAGGGGAGGTCACTGCTGAAATTAGGCTGTTGAGGGACGATGGCCTCCTTCGTGGGTGGCTCTCCTGCACGTTCTTGGATCACTCGTTGGCGGACACAGCTGCCCCATCTGTCGTGAGGTCACGTAGGCAGCCTACGGAAAGACCAGGGCAGAGGCAGGAACTGTGCTTGCCGGCAGCTCCGCAAGCGAGCTGGGAAGCACAACGTCCCCGGTCAGGCCTCGGGGTGACCACTGCCCTCGTGGATGGCTCGACCACAACCTCACGAGAGAGCCCGAGCCTGAACCAGCCAGCTCAGCTGCTCCCACATTCCTTACCCATACAAATTGTGACGTGACAGGTGTTTGGTGTTTTAAGCTGGAAAATGTTAAGTGATTGGGTATGCGGTGGCGTATAATTAAGGCAGGTCAGATGTGCAGGATGGAGCTTGAAGGCCTTTGATTTTTGAATCTGGTGTGTGCGGCGATCCGCCTCAGCTAGGCATCCTTCCTAAGGTGTGGCTGGTCACCGCGACAGCACCCTGTGCGTGTGTCTTTAGGTAGCTTGGAGGACTAAGCCTTCGAAAGACCGCTCAACTTTTGGGCAAGCCGGAGCAGGACAAGCCTCGACCTGCAGTTCACATTCCCCTCTCCAGACCTGCGAGAATTCACCTCCTCAGCAGTAACATTTAGAAAATCACAGGCAACCTAGTCATAGGCAGAGGCAGAGGATTTGGGGTTACCTGACCCAGAGCCTGCCTTCAGCCGGGTAAGTGGTGGTGTCCTGACTTTCCCGGGGAGCCCCTGAAGCGACTTGCCCCAGCCGCTGGCGCTGCTGACCGGCTGGGCCGTGTGGTTTTCTTCTCGCGGCAGCCAGGGTCATTTGATTACAAGCAGCAAGAACAGATTCCAGTTCTTGCACCAGCAGGAATTGGTGGGGTGACATCAGAAGCTTGAAACGGTCCAACGGTCTAGAGAAGCAGGTGGCTTTAGTGGCCAGGACTGGTGGGCCGGGCCTGAAGGAGGGATAGTCTCCTGTGGGCGATGGACTGCGGCCACTTCTCCTTCCCCTTGTCCCTGTGCCCGAGACTCGGGTTCCCAGAAGAGACCTCAGCTGTCCGAGCCAGGAGCCCTGCCCATCCTGAGGGTGAGGCTCGCGGCCCTTTCACTTTACCCTCCTCCAGAGCCTAAGACGGGAGAGGAGTAATTTCCCAAAGGAAATCAGTTGTTTGGGAAGAAGGAATGGGGGCTTCACAGCCAAAAATCTGACAGAGGCCTACTGCACGTGCTTTTCTCTGCTCAGATTTGCTGAGGATTTTTATATGCTGCTGCCTGTAAATACCCATCACTGTTCCTGCCCTAGAAGAGCGCGGAACGCGGACTTCTCCTCAACACTGCGGCATTCCCAAGGGCTGCCATCACACACAGCCGCAAACAGGGCGGCTTAAAATACAGACCTTTATTCTCACAGTTCTGGAGGCTTGAAGCCCACGATCAAGGGCCCGGCACCCTCTGACACCTCCAGGGAGGAGCCTTCCGTGCCTCTTCCAGCTTCCGGGACCCCTCGTTTCTTGGCAGGGGCAGCATCACTCCTGTCTCTCCGTGGCCCTTGTCCTGTGTCCTCATCTCCTCTTCTGAGGAGGACCCGAGTCCTGCTGATTTAGGCCCTGCCCCGATGACCTCATCTAACCTGATTACCCTGTTTCTGCCTAATAGCATATTCATGTGTTCAGTGGATTAGCTCTTCAACGTATCTTTGGGGCACACAGTCAAATCCACGACACCAAGTGACTTATTATTACCTTTTTTTTCCCCAAAGCATAGGGGCTGGACACATGCCGCCGGGTAGCCACAGCCATCGAGGGTCTTCCATCAGTGCTTTGGCTGTCCTGGACACCCCCAAGGCATGGCTCTTAGCTCCATAAGGAGACCCGTTGGGGGGGCGGGGGCCCCGGTTTTGATTGACTCGGCATGCTGACTCCCCACTTGCTTTTAGAAAGCTGCCTATGTTCAGGCTCAGTGGAATAGCATGTGAGGATGACACAGACCTTTACACATGATCGAAGGACAAGTTCATTACAAAGACGTGTTGATACCCGTTACCAAGGGGAAAGCGGATGAGCGCTACAGTGGAATCATGCTGCTGGTGCAAAGTACCCTGGCATGCCATGCTTTCCACAGAAGCTTCTAGAATATCAGGTTCTGTTCTGGAAGTGTTTTGTTTTTTGTTTTAACTTTTAAAATACTATATGTGGATTCCCGGGATCAAGTCCCACATCGGGCACCTTGCATGGAGCCTGCTTCTCCTCCCTCTGCCTGTGTGTCTCTGCCTCTCTGTGTCTCTCATGAATAAATAAATTAAAAAATAAAAATAAAATAAAATACTATATATTAAATGTAGAAAAATGTGACGTTACGGAGGACAAGAAACCTAGTAAAAAAGAACATTGTTACTATCGACTATTCAGTGGGCTCTATTTTATGTATTGATTGATTGAGTCATTGATTGGTTGGTCGATTCTCTGTCATAATATGAGAGGTGGCATTGAATTCAAAAGAAATAATCACTCCAAGTTACCATCGTGGTGAGAGTAAAGTCTGAGTTTGCTTTTGTATTTCCTACCCCTAATTTTTGGCACTAAGCTTATTAAATACGAAGTTACTATTTTTAAAAATTTTTTAAAGATTTTTTTTTTTTTTTAGAGAGACAAAGAACACGAGTGGGTGTGAGAGGGAGAAGCAGACTCCACACTGAGCGCAAAGCCTATAGTCAGGCTCGATCTCACGACCCGAGCTAAACGCAGGAGGTGGACACTTAACAGACTGAGCCACCCAGGTGCCCCACAAAGTTGCTATTGACACAGCAACCAGTTTCTCTAAACATGGCATGTCCCAGGGAGGCGCTGTGTGGGCCTTTTGGAAGTTGGTGAAGGCTGGCTCTTGTGGGGTAGAGCTTTCCTGGACTCTCCAGATGGTGCTCCTGACACCACCGTCCTCTCTGGGTGGGGCGGGGGCTTTAGTCCCTGGGGGCAGTGCCTCATTTTCATAGCTGCCCTACGATTAGCGCTCCAGGAGTACCCAGGGACGCCACCCCTTGTGTTCACCCAGGCTGACGTGGCCTAGCCTCAGAACATGTGACAGCGCAGTAGGAACTGGACTGTGACATTTGCAATTCATCCTTCCTGGAGCCCCGCAGGATGTTAATTTTGGTTTCTCCTGGGGTAGCTGAGCAATTGGACCCATGTGGCGGGAATTAGGGCCATGTTAACTTTTGAGTAAAACGTGCTGTTAAGAACAAGGCATTGTGATAGTTCCAAATGACAGGGTGACAATGGACCTAGCACTTTCATATACATTATCTCATGTTGGTTAGGGCTCCTGAAATGACCTGTGGGCGGGCACAGCAGGTTTATACTTGGGAAGGTGGGTGTTCCGAGGAATGGGTAATCTGTACAGGGTTATGCTGGCGGCCGTCCTCGGGGCTCTTTGCTTCACGTGGCATCGGTACAGCACGCACCAGGTAAGGGATCACTCCCTGATTCCGCAGGTAGGGAAGCTGGGACTTAGAAATCTCAGGATCTCCAGAGGTCTTACCTGGTAAGTGGCTGAATGGGGCTGATGCCTGGCGCTGCTCTTTCCATTGGTACAGCCCTCTCTTCAGGGTACAGCACAGGGGCAGAGGGACAAGGGGACGTGAACTTCTCTGCCTAAGCGTTTGGATCGGTTCAGTGTGTGCTGAAGAAGGGACACGCAGGTGTATCTGTGCTCACTCCAGCCTTCTGGTGGGCCCTCAGCAGCCTTCATCTCTCTGGATGGCACCAGGCTGCAGTGAAGACGGGAGATGCTTTAGAGCCTGGAAGTTCTGGGTTCAGATCCTCGCTCCCACACGTCCTCTTCCACATGCATGCTGGGCCGAGGGGCCTGTGGCTTCGCCTCTCTGAGCATGAAGCTCCTTACCTGGGAAGAGAGACTAATACCAGCGCGCTTCTTGGGATAGTTGTGGGAATTGAATAAGGTGAATCCACTTCTCAGAAATGGGGTAGACGCAGGGTAAGCCCTCACCAGTGGTCTTCCTTCGCTTGCGTGTCCGGCGCAGAACCTATCAGACACCTGTTCCCAGGGTGGCCTGGCAGGACCTGGCAGGAGCAGAGCTGAGACCCTTTCTTTACTCAGCGGTTGTCATGGGGAGGGGGGGTGAAGAGGCTTATGCAGGCGAGTTCTGTGCCGTCATGTAGTTCCTCACTTCAGGATGGAGAAGATGGCATGGTAATTTCTAAAAAGTTATATTTTCTTCTCTCAAACCTGCCTGGAGCCAGAAGGCTCGGGAGACAAGATTTTGTGAAAATTCTGATCAATAAATAGAGCTTGCCAAATAGTCTTCCAGACGATGTCTACGACGGGGGATCCCCGCTGGCCCTTTCCTTAGACACCGAAGCCCCTGGTGTCGTCCCCATCCGGAGGCCGTGGAGAGGAAGCAGGGCTGCTGGTGCCCAGGGAGGGGGGCCTCCGGGGGCCCAGCTCCTGCACCACCTGCCTCGCCCTCCAGCGTCGCCCATCCTGTTTACGGGGAGCCTGGGCCCGTGGGCTGGGAATGTCTGGGGTCTGATGCCTGCTGCTTTATGTCTCCCGTCCTCTCCCCCATCCTCTCCATCTTCGGGGGGAGTGAGTGTCTCTAGTAGGGTGGCTGTGACAGATGCTGTGGGAATTCGGAGTTTGGGATAATGAGCTGTCATATGTCATTTCACTTAAACACAATAATACAAATATTTTGATCAAACATTTTCTCCAGCTGTTGAGCGAAAGCAATAAAAGCAGCAGGGAGTGCCTGCGACTTCTCTGTTTCTGAAACGCTTTAGCCTGCAAAAGCTGTTGCCTGTTAACTCGTTCTGCCCCCCCGCCTCCCTTCCCGCCCCTCTCCTGACCGCTCCCATCACCCGCAGAGTGTCCACGGTCCTAGGTCCATGAAAGGGGTGCGAGTGACCACAGCTTGTCCTAAGCGGCCCTTGCACGGGCTCAGAGCAGCTGCAGCTGCTGCCACTCGGTGAGAGTCGCCCGAGGCCCCTGCAGCCGCCCCCAGGCCCCCCCCTCCCCCGGCTGCCCCCGGGGAGCCCGAGCTGGGGGCTCTGGGCTTGCATCCAGCCTTGGGGCAACTGTCTTCCCCGGGCACCTGGTGTCCTGGGTGGAGGCTGGTTTGAGGGTGGATTTCCTGTCTCATTCTGCTGGCTCCCCCTGCTCTGACCTGGGCCCCCGGAATCTCCTCCTCCTCCTTTCTCTCCAGGCCCAGAGCGTCTCAGGGGTGCAGCAGGAGCGCAGTGTGGCTCAGGATCCGAGGGACCCAGGGGCCGCGCGCTCCGGGCTGGTGTCCGCAATTCCATGTGCCAGTGGGAAGGAAGTGAGGAATGGCACCATTCTGGAGGGATCCTTTGGGCCAGAAAACCTGAAAGCAATGGCCTGCACCCTACCCCAACAACAACTAGGGCCTCAATCTGAAAAAAAAAGAGCCTCCTCTGACTCAGCAATGCCACCAGGTCTGACATTTCTCCCGCGAGTGGGGACAGATCAGGTCCCTCACCCAACACTTGAGAGCACCCCCTCGCTCTCCCTCCCGGGGAAGGGGAAGGTGTAGGGCTAACCTGCTTCCTGCACCCCGGACTGGTGCCCTCCACCCCCCGCCTACCCTGTGGTCACCTGCCTCTCCTGTGACCGCAGTTAAAACACCCACACGGAGCTCCTCCCTGGGTCTTCCTAGGCACCCCCTCTCCTATCTCAGGGGCCAGGCTCCTGGGGGTGCGGAGGAGGGTGGTGGTCCTCTCCGCCCGCCCCCATCACCTCGCGCCCCCCTTGCCCCCAGGCAGCCCTGGCCTCTGTGCATTTAGCCTGAAGCACCCCCTCTCCTGGCTCTGGCTCCAGCCCTGCGTTGCCCCCTTCCTCTGCTCACCCGGACCCGGCCTCCCCTCCTGTCACTCACATGCTTCCCTGCCACTCCCGCGGCCTCTGATGGCTGATGGCACAACTGGGCCCGTGGCCGCACCCCTGGTCTCCGGGCCAGAAGTGAGTCTACCGCATCCTGGCCTCCGCCTGGAGCCCGGGTGCCCTGTCTTCTACCCCCCCCCAACGGGGCCCTTCCCTGCCGGCCTTCTGTGTCCCACTGCAGCCCGGTGCCAGGGTGACCCCTTAGCAGTCAGGTCCCCTCCTCCTGTCTCCCGAGGCCCTGCAGTCCCGCTGCCCCCACCCCTGCCCTGCGCCCCCCTGGGCCTGGCAGCCCTCCTGGTTCCTCCGGCTGCACCCCCGCCCCCCCACCAAGCCAGTACTCCCCGGAGATCTGCTCCCTCCTGTCTCCCATGCAGTCCTCCCAGGCTGTGGGCCCGGCCTCATGTCCTTCCAGGCCTCGTGTCCTTCCAGGCATGGCTCCAGAGCAGTGGTTCTCAAAGTGGGTCCCCTGCCCGCAGCCCCAGCAGCACCCCGGAACTGGCTAGAAAGGCCGGCCCCCTGCTCCCCTGTCCTACTGAAGGGGAGGGGAGGGGACGCCCCGTAGCTGGGTTTTCGGGGGGGGGCAGAAGCACACTAAGGAGGCACACTGAGGTCCCTGCTCTCCGTTCCTAGTGCCCCTCCCCTCTAACCAGGCTCCCCCTTCTGCAGGGGGAACAGGCTTCTCAGACCCTCTTCCCTCACCCTCCTTCTCCCCCCGCACTTGCCTGAGCGCCCTCTTCTCCCTGCGACTCTGAGCTGGGCCCTCGCGGAGGCTTGGTGACAGGAGGGTTAACCCCGAATAGAACTGTGAAGGCAGGTATGGGTGGGGTGGTGACACGGGAAAGCGGACTCCCTCGGCGCCTGGGTGGCTCAGTCGGTGGAGCTCTGCCTGGGGCTCAGGCCGTGGTCCCGGGGTCCTAGAATGGAGCCGCCGGCCTTGGGCTTAGGCCGTGGTCCCGGGGTCCTGGGATGGAGCTGCCTGGCCTTGGGCTCAGATGATGGTCCCGGGGTCCTGGGATGGAGCCCCCTGGCCTTGGGCTCAGGTGATGGTCCCGGACTCGGTGATCGAGCCCCACATTGGGCTCCCTGCTCAGCGTGACATCCGCTTCTCCCTCTCTCTCTGCTCCTCCCCCTGCTTCTGCTCTCTCTCTCTGTCAAATAAATAAAATTGCTGAAAAAAAAGAAATAAAACAACAACAAAATGTGACTTCTCCTAAAACTTATTTTCAAACCCAAGATGCCTCTGGGACAGTCTGTCCTTATCTTCTGCTTTTCTTCTTCGTTCCTTTTTGTTTTCCTTAACAGGAGAAAAGTTCTGGTGGTGTTTTGAGGCAGCGAAGAAGGGCATCGTGTCCTTGGCTCTTAGTCCTGAGTTTATTTGAGAATGTGGCCCTTGAGTGATACACACACACACACACACACACACACACACACATTTTACCTCCTGGAGGACCACTGGCTTGGGATAGGGAAACAGGCAGGCTTTATGTAGGGGGCACAAAGATTTGTCGTAAGCTCTAATACATGAGCATTCTCTTACTCTTAACATTCTGCATTATTGTGTGTTTTTTTTCTCTTGTAGATTTATTACATTAGCACTTAATTACTCTTCATGACAGTATTAAATTTCATGAGTGATTTATAGTTTTAATAGAGACTTGTATGATTTATTGCAGTTGGCATTTGAGGTTTACCAACTTCTTAAAAGCCATGAGTACTAGAATTGCTTAATCTGACCCTGTCCGGCACAACCACAACATGGGTGAAACCCCAAATTCAAGTGTAATAGGATGACGCCTGTACCGCCCAGACTATTTTTGTTTGATGTTCCAGTTTCCGGTTGTGATGTGTGTATGTGTGTGTGTGTGTGTGTGTGTGTGTGTACATGGAGCAGCAGTGGTAGGTATATGTGTGTTCTTAAAAAAGGGAGGGGAGTTCTTTTTTTTACAGCTATGCTCCCCAGATGGCCTCCTGTGCTCTGGCTCTGCATGGGGAGGTGTGACGAGAGCCCCTGGGGTACGGGGCGTGGGGGAAGCTGGTGACAGGCCTGGGGCTCTGAGGCCAGGACGCACAGCATCTGGCTGGGGCCGTCGGGGGGCTGGCCTGCTGTCTGGGCCGCCCCGCTCTGGAGTCTCTCACAGCTGCCGCAGAGGAACCAGCTCTGATCTGCTCCTGGTCAACCCCGATCACCCTGATCCACCCCAATCCACTCCCATCCACCCCAATCACCCCAATCCACCCCATCCACCCTGATCACCCTGATCCACCCCAAGCCACCCCCATCCACCACTATCACCCCAATCCATCCCATCCACTCGGATCACCACAATCCACCCCCATCCACCCAGATCATCCCAAGCCACCCCCATCCACCACTATCACCCCAATCCATCCCATCCACTCCGATCACCCCAATCCACCCCCATCCACCCAGATCATCCCAAGCCACCCCCATCCATCACTATCACCCCAATCCATCCCATCCACTCTGATCACCACAATCCACCCCCACCCACCCCCATCCACCCCGATCACCCCGCAGGGTTTCCCGCATGTCCCCTCCTTTGCCAGGAGACCATTGGCTCCGGCCCCACCACCCACCACGGGCACCGCAGCTTCCTGGTCCCTGTCCCCAGCCCCTCTGTCCACTTGTTGCTCCGGCTCCTGTGCTTTTCCCAGGCACGTCTACGCAGCCGTTGCGGAAAACGAATATTGTTTCAATGGGATGTTGCTTCTGTATTTTAAGCTACGGGGACTGGGGGTGGGGGGTAGGGGGGGGAGCTTGCTCCTTCTGGGGTTTTGAACTTCCAGGAAAGAGGTGTGCCCTGGGGGCCCTGCGTGCGGGGAGCAGCCCTGGGGCTAATCCTCCAGGGCCCTCAGCCTCGGGGCACATAATCTCTTTGGGGTTATCTGTTAATTACCAGTGAATGTGTGAAGTATTTGTGAAAGGGCTTTTGAAGGGACTTGCACGCGCTGCTCCCGAGCCAGGCCCCTTCCCGGCGGCTTGGCCCCCCTCAAGTGCTGGCATTCTCTCGCTAAATTGTTTGCCTTTCTAATGAAGTGCACTGTTTGTTTGACTCTGCAGTGGAAGGTATTTAACCGGGACTAAAGTAAACGTCGGGGACATTCAAATAAGCCGTCCTCGTGCTATCTGCTTGGTGCGGGAGGGAAGCCCTGTGGCCGCCCCCTCCGAGGACTCGTTAGGCAACTGTTGAAATGATAAACGGAGCCGGCGGATGCTGCCGGCCTGGGCCTTTGTGCAGGCCCCGGGCCTGGGAATTCCTCCCCGGCCACAGGGGAGGGGGGAGCCCACCGAGTCTCGCGGTTTAGTAATTGTGATTTATTTCTGTGGAGCGGGACTTGGGCTTCATTCAGTCTTGATTAAAACCAGCCAATTAGCCCTCGGGATGGCTGGCGGGTGGGGGGGTCGACATCGGTAGCCGCAGGGAAGGCTCCAGAAAGAGTGTGGCGTGGGGGCCTGGCCCGCATCCTCCCCGGCGGGCCCACGTGCTCAGGACCTTGCTGCCTGCCCAGCGGGGGCCCCGGGGCCTGGGAGAAGCGGCTCAGGTGTGCTGGGGAGACCCGACCACGGGGTGCGGGGCTGAACTGCCCCCCCCAACCCCTGCAGGAAGGCCCACCCTGTCCCAGCCTCTGGCTCCCCGGGTAGGGGTGGGAGGTCGGGGTGCGAGGCTGGGCTCCGGGGGATCCCTGGGTGGGTGGAGGAGGAGGCCTTGAACTGCTTCAGCCTCTGTTAAGGGGTGAAGCAGCAGGATGCCGGGGAGGGGAGGAATAGCTGCCCTCAGGAGGAGCTAAGTGGTGTGGGGCGCCTACTGGGAAAGGAAAATGATGGGCCCTTGCTCAGAAATGTGTTAGGAATTTCAGCATGGCGGGGCGCTTGGGTGGCTCAGTTGGTTAAGTATCTACATGCCTTTGGCTCAGGTCATGATCCCAGAGTCCCGGGATCGAGTCCCGCGTCGGGCTCCTTGCTCAGCAGGCAGCCTGCTTCTCCCTCTGCCTCTCCCTCTGCCTCTGTCTCTCCCTTATTTAATAAATAAATAAAATCTTTAAAAAAAAAAGAATTTCAAGATGGCAGTGGCAGGTCATGGAAGCAGGAGAGGGCCTTCGGGTGGGGGCCTGGATCACGCATGCAGCTCTCCCTCTCTGGCTCTACAGTCAGGGGGATCTGCACCTGAGGCCCGAATGCCCTTAACTTCCTGCCTTCTCTCCCTGTTTTCTCCTTTTGTGAAACATGGTGAGCAAACACCTACCTCACTCAGCCATGTGATGTAATTTTAGAAATACGTGAACAGTGTTGAGCATAATCCTTAGCACGTAGTAAGTGCTCAGTGAGCGATAGCTATTTATTATTTGAATGTTTCTGTGGCTGTCTTGTTTTTTTTTTTTTTTCCTCTCCTCTGTCATGGACTCAACTGGGCTGGGTCTTACTTGGTCTTATTTTATGGGTCCAAAAAAAAATCTATATTATGATTATAGTCATTATTGTCATTTGTTTCTATGTAAATCTCTAAGATTCGTTTTAAAATGGGAAGCGTTTTCAGCGGTGTGGACAGGTGGAGAGAAGCCAGGTACTGTGGGAAGGTTGTACGTAGCAGAACTCGTCCTATACAGGCTGCCACATGCATTCGTGATTCAGTGTGCTAAATGTTTGGTCTTCTGATTCTGAACAAGGGGAACCTGAGTGGGAAGGATGGCTTTTCTACGGAAAGGGTATTAAATATTGTGTAAATACACACTGGCTCCAAGATGACTGAGCAGTAGGTTATCATCAATTTGGTCTGTTTCATGGAATCCACATACTGAACCCATGCTTTGTTCTAAATACATTGAGATTCTCAAATTATCATTCTTTGGGTCTTTATTAACACTTACAAACAGCAAGGTGTGAGACACAGCCTCCCTGTCTAGAAATGTGTCTAGACTCTACTCTCTGACAAGTGGAAACTCATTGAGAAAAGTGCAGGATACAGACATCTTTGGAAGGGTGTGTCCACCATTACCCAGAAGTAATATATGTCTGTGTATTGAGGCCCTGGTCCCTAGGGCCGTAGGGTCCCCAGGTGTAGATATGGACTCCAGAAGTAGATCATGTTCCCTGTCCTCAGGGCACAGAGAGCAAATGGGCATCATTTAGACACCGACTAAGTATCGTTTGTGAAGGCTCGGTCCCATGCAGTTGGTCTAGAAACCAGGGTCCCTTTGGGGAGAGGCAATAGAGGACCCAGGTGGCGATCACATTGAGAGCATGAGCCTTTGTGGATGAGGTGAGCAGCTGCCACATCCTGATGGAGAGCCCTGGGGAGAACTGGCCAGGGGGTCACCTTCTGAGACAAGGGATGTCTCAGGGATCACTGCAGAGTTTGATCTGCAGAATGCAGGCCAGTGGGCCATAGGCCGTCCTGGTGGCAGTAGGGGAAGTGGGCAGGCAAGCTCGGGCCCCAGGGAGCTGTAGGCAGCAAACCTAAAGCCCCTGCTTAGTGAGGGCAGTCTCAAGACCACTGGCCTCTCCAGAAAGAAGTGTCCCTGATGGTACCTAGCTGAATAGACTAGAAGGTTTATGGACCAACCCCCACTCCCACCCCCCACCCCACCTATTATTACCTGAGTCCTAAAGAGGAACGCTGGCAATTGGAATTGCTTTTGGATGTTTTTGAGTAGCTCAGCTTGTCTGGACTGTAGGAATCATGGAGGGGAAGAGGGGCATGAATGGCCTCTGTTCTCAATAGGCACGATGAGGTGTAACGCCAGAAGTCTGGGGGGCTTGGGGCCAGGTGCCTCTGCCTGCAGTATAGTGTAGATACCCAAGGGCATTACCATGAGAGCAGGTACTCGAAGAGATATCCAGTGAGAGATCGTCTGGAATGTAGTTAGCATCCCAAAAAGAAGTCAGATGAGACGGTGGCCAAGGAAAGGGTAGCCAACAAGAGAGGACATCCCAGTGTGAATTTTGGGGAATGGCCCTTGGAGTTGTTGAGTCCACATGTGGGCATCTCCTGGGCTTTCTATCTGCACACCCAGGAATTTGCATGAGCAGCAGCAGTATGCACGATGGACCTTAGAGACCAGTCCCTCTGTCAGGCCCACAGCTTGGGGGCAGTGCGTGGACCGTAAAGAAGGCAGGTGGTCAGGTAAGTTCAGTGACCCTGCTCGTCAGGGGGCTGGCAGCTGGTGCTGCCAGATGGCCACCGTTCCACCAAGGGTGCAAAGAGACTTCAGGTGGGATATTACGATGAACTTAAATAGGTTTTGATTTTTTTCCTTTGATTTTTTTTTTTTTCCCTTTCTGGGTCCAAAATATTCGTGCGATTGATTTGATAAGCTCAGCTTTATTAATGGACTAGGGAAATCTCAGGCATTGAAAGTTTCCACTCTTTGGTCATCTCCATCATTAATGACGGGGATGCTGCGGGTGCAGGTGCCATAGCTGGTCCTTAGAGCCCTCTTCTTAAGCAGAGAGATGTTTCCCTCCAGTGATGCCATTTGCTATCTGCTTACGTGGCCAATGTCTTTGAGCGCACGTGTGAAATACGTGCCTAGGGTCTAATACTGGAGTGTGGTGGAAAGAGTGGTTTAAGAAAAACGAAGAATATTTTAGTTCTTACATTCTCATGAGCCAAAAAATATGAAGGAGATTTTTTTTTTCTGCACTAGCAGCAGCGGATCCTCCCCCCCCCCCCCCCCCCCCGACTTCCTTGCTCCTCCTTGCGAGGCCATCACCGTGTGCCTTATTATTTTACAATCATGGTGAAAGAAGCACTTAAAATAAACTCTTTTCTTAAAAGCTCTGTGTGTTCCTGCTTCACGATGCTTCATAGACAGTGAGAATGCAGAGTTTAAGGGACAGGAAAGTGGAGCCTTTCAGTGCTCCCGGTGTGCAATAAATGTGCTGGAATTTCAATGGATTCCAAAGGCGTAACAATAATAGCATTAAGAACAGGCCAGGGCCTTTGATGTTATTGACAAAAAGAGGGAGAGTGTGGGCGAAGGGGCCTCTGTCATTTGTGTCCTGAGCTTTTAAACTTTTGACCTCCAACCTTTTGTGTCAAAGAGCTTTTTCCATATGGGGGCTAGCCCTCTCAAGTATCCTGAATTCACTGAAGCATCAACATTTTCTTGGCGGGAAAGGGCATTCGGTGTCTTGGAAAAGGTCCAGCCTGGGGAGGTTACTGCTGATCGCCAACCATTGTCCCCCCAGGCTGGGGGGTGGCGGGGTGCGTTTGGATGGTGGCTTCGCATGCCCATGTGGAGTGACTGGCCATGTGGCAGGTGGCAGGCAGCCTCGTAGGGCTGGAGGGTGGGCAGCAGAACCACGGCGACGCCCCGTGTGTGCAGGCATCTCTCGGGGAGCTGGCCCTGTGCCTGTTCTCAGTGTGCGGAGCACCTGGAAGGCTGCACAGGGAGGATTCCAAAGAGATGGCAGCGTGCCTAGTGCTGGAGGCCTGGAAGGTGATGGAGGTCCTACAGCGCCCACGTGGGAGACTGGCCTGGTCCACTGCTGCCATTCCCCACGCCCTTGCCCTTTCCTGTAGTCCACATCTCCTGGCTTCCTGCAAGGATCGGTGCACCTCTTCTGGGCCTCATGCCCCAGGTAGCCTAGGACGGGAAGTAGACTGACAGGTGCCAGGACAGGGAGCGTTACTGTCCCCTGGCATGGCAGCGGAACAGAATAAGTGCCTGTCTTCCTTGTGGGTGTTTATCTGCCTCAGCTGTGCTCACAGCTCAGTCATGAGTAATCCCATACTGGTGTGAGCCAGAGCGCTCGAGTAGGAACACAAGGGCCCTCTGAGAGCTTTGAGTCTAGTGGGAGAGGAGATGGGGGAGCACTTGGAGGTGCAGACAGAGTTGCACAGTTGTCCGTGGTGGACCCACACAACCTGAATGATGGAGAAGGGAAGAAGGGGCAAGTATTCCCTCCAGGTCCCTGGGGAAGCTTGACCGAGCAGGTGGTTATTTGCATGACTCTCGAAGACAGACTAGGAGCTGACGAGTAGGAGGGAGTTCGTTCTCCACTGAGAGGACCTCAGAAGCCATGAATGGCTTCCCCTTGACAACAGGAGCATGGGGATGCAGCCCTGTTGTTGGGGGCCTTACTGCCCATCGGAGGTTGAGTTGGATTGGGAAGGTTATCCAGGGCCACTGCAGACTTTGGGAGCAGGGAGCGACATGGCCAGTCTAGGTTACCGGAAGATAAGTCTGGAGAATTTGGTTTAGATAAGACGTGATAGAAAGTGTGAACTCTGACAAGCATCAGTAGAGCGTCCGAGCACTGGCTTTGGGGTGAAAAAGACACTGGCTGTGCCATGTTCTCCTGCCTTTGCCTGATTAAGGGCCATCACCTTCTCTCTTGTCTAAAAGGATGGTCATACGGAGACATAAGTGAGACCATGAGTTTACCTTTCTTTTTTTTTTTTTTTAAAGATTTTATTTATTTATTCATAGACACAGATTGAGAGAGGGAGAGAGAGGCAGAGACACAGGCAGAGGGAGAAGCAGGCTCCCTGCAGAGAGCCCGACGTGGGACTCGATCCAGGGGCTCCAGGATCATGCCCTGGGCTGCAGGGCGGCGCTAAACCACTGCGCCACTGGGGCTGCCTGAGACCATGAGTTTAAAACTTAGTACAGGGACGCCTGGGTGGCTCAGCGGTTGAGCATCTGCTTTGACTCAGGTCGTGATCCCGGGTTCCGGGATTGAGTCCCCCAATGGGCTCCCTGCGTGGAGCCTGCTTCTCCCTCTGCCTGTGTGTGTGTGTGTGTCTCTCTCTCTGTGTCTTTCATGAATAAATACATAAAATCTTATAAAAAAGAAAATGTTTCTTAAGAAAAAAAGACTTAGTACAGTACCTGACATGTATTATTCAGTGAATTTTGCTTCTACTTTTGACTGTTTCTATTAGTACTGATAATTACTGTTAATGAGGTAAACCTTGAAAGACCATTCATTACTGATGGATGAGAACTAGAAATGGGGTGGGTAGTGGAGTTTAAAGAGGGGAGAATAAAAAAAATCTCTTTTTTATTAAGCATTTATTTATTTATTTTAGAAAGAGAAAGAGTGGGTACACATGCATGTGGTGGGTGGGAGGCGCAGAGGGGGAGAGAGAATCCCAAGCAGACTCCCAGCTGATTATGGAGCCCGACGCAGGGCTCAAAAATCTACTGTTCACCAGTTTCTGGTCTGACGTTGAGCCGAATGAATGCGTGCCTCATTTATTTCTCATTGGCTGCAAAGACCAGCCAGCACGCCCTGAGGTCACTGCTGGGTTTCCATTGCCATCAAAATATTGCTCCAGTGGACTTGGATGAGTGGCTCTCTCGGACGAGTGGCCTCCTTCTCCCGCCAGATGCTCCGAGCGTCAGCCCTGTGGGGCTCCGTCCCGGTGGGTCTGGGTTTGTGTGCCTGCGGGCTCCTCGTGCCTCCTGCTTCGGATTGAGCCCCCGGCAGGGGCTTCACGGTGCCTGGAATCCTGCCTCCTCCAGCGTGCTCTGCCCGAAATACAAAGAGCACGGACTTGGGTCACAAGGCCTTAGTTTCCCGCAGCTTTGTGTAGGTCACCTCGTTTTCTGAGCAGATCGTGTAAGTTGCCCTTCTTGACTCTCAAGATTGTCATGACAATAGGAAATAGAGAGAAACAGGACTCGGGGAAATAATACTGAAGCTTTGGAAATGAGTCTGGGGGTTGCCAAGAGCATCCCGTGAGGAAATGTGGATGAGTTTTGTAAAATATAAAGTATAATATTCTTTTGCCATGACATTTCACTACCTGCTTCTGCTAATTTCGCAACACTGAAATTGTGTTTGGGAGCTGTTTTTTGAGTAAATTTATTTTGGATAGGATACAACTTCTAGACCTTACCTTTGTGGATGAACTGTTGGCTTACTCACTAAACCAGGCGACTTCTGAGTCCATTGTGTCTCCAAGGCCTCTGTAGTTAGCTCTGAGATACCAAACACTTTTCCTGCAAACATTTCATTCTCTGCTTTCATTTTATCAGCATTAAGAATCCTACCGCGTATTTTTAGAGCTATGCATTTGGCTTTTGAATCATGTTGCACCAAAAAATGGTCATTGATCTATGACTTTGTGATTAGTTATCAGTTCCCATCTTTTAATTTCCAAGCTTGCTTATTGTCACTGGAAATGCACCATTAGTCTATTTCAAAGTAAGTGATTCGCCCCTTTTAGAGGTAGTGATTCCTGGTATGTTGTCATGTGATTTCCCCCAGAGAATTTGGCGGTTTAGGTATAATGGCCGTGAACCTTCTCTTATTTCTCCGTGCTTCCTTTTCCTCTGTTTATTTTTTTCTCTCCTATCCTGGCAGGAAAGCTAGAAACAACAAATATGTCATGGATGCACATATATGGGATCATAGGCAAGAGACATTCCAGAAACTGGATGGAAGGATGGATTCCTTTGGGTTGGCCAGTAGATAGATGTGGTCTGTCTCCGCCATTGGGAAGCTAGTGGATGAGACTTTTAGCTGAGAAATGTACAAAGAAAGGTTCGCTGATGAAGGAAGTTAGAAGGAACCAAAAAAGAGGAGAGGTCAAGTGTTTGTTCACTACCCAGGACACATTCGAGGTGCTAAAGGCAGAGGACTGTCTGTCGTTTTCTTGTGGAAATACGTAATTATGTTTGTTAAGAAGCATGATGTGGATGGATTAGAGTGTGATCAGAGTGTAGTGCCGGGTAGCACTTAGATCTAAAATGTTAATTAATTTAATACGCCTCTGTGCTACGCAGAAGAAATGATAGAAAGATTGCTATTTGAGTAGTGGGGAATGCCCATGGAAATTTATACAAGAGGGTTCAGGAATGTTGGATAGTTGCCAGATATAATATTTATTGGGTTTTAGGAATAGCATAGTTTTTGTTGTTAATTAGCTTTCTGTGAAGCTTTGTGTATATTTTAGTTAATTTATAAGGAAACTTAAATTTGCAAGTGTTAAATGATTATTGCCATTATTTTGCTAAATTTATAGTCTATTTCATCCATCAATATGCTTATCTTAGAATGTGTTTAGGATAGGTTTTGCTAAAAATCACAGGATAGGTATCCCTTTTCAGGATAATATATTAGTACAGATACCTCTACTATACCGATATTTTTAAGTAACGCCGATCGGCATCTAGGTACTGTGCATATGCAGTGCTTTTACTCAAAAATGACTCCGGATGGGAAAGAAAAAATTGGTGGGTTGTTTTTCTGAAAGGTAAGAATTACAGAAAATTACTTGATAGTGGTACTCTAGGACAGGGTTCGTCGAACGGTTTTCCGTAAATGTGTCACGCTTTGTGGGCCATGTGTTCTCTGTCATAACTAGTTAACCTGCCATTATCATGTGAAAGCAGACACGAGCAGTTTGTGAGCACAAGAGTGCATCTGTATTTTAATAAAACTTTATTTACAAAAACTGGCCCACGTGAAGCAGTTTGCGGACGCCTCCCGTAGCATTTTCTTTCCAAGTAAAAACGGCCCCCGCCATGGCATACAGTGACAAAATAATACATCTTTTTGTGTTTTCGTGTTTTTTTTTTTTAATCTATAGGTTTCTAGACATGTATAGGTTTCTAGAGTGTATCAGAAGCAGTTTTTTAAAACTTGCACCACAGTACAGGGGGCCTTACACGTGCTAACGGGACTGGAGATGTTTCCAATTCTAGACCACACGCGTGTGAGACCACAAAGAAGGTTCCTCGTGCTCCATGGGGCGCTCCGTGGGGTGAGCCCACTGGGTGTGCAGCCAGGCCACAGCTGGTCCGGGTGGGGCGCCACTCTTCTGCTTCCACTCGTAGCACACCAGAAGGGCCACGGACGGCCTTGTTCTGGACATTCCTGGTCAGGCGTGGTCAGAGGGGCGTCACTGGGGTGTCCTCAGAGCGGCCAGATGGTCTCCCTTGTGGGACTGTGCTCCTGCCCGTGGGCAGGAATGTGTGTGTGAGGGAGCCAGCCTGGGTGTTCCGGGCAGGCCGACTGGTGAGGTCTCCTCCAGGCCAGGGAGCCCCGGCAAAGGTCTCACAGGCACAGAAGTGATGACTGGAGATGCCCAGGGCGGACGATGCAGAGACAGGACCCCAGTGGCTCCTCAGCACCTCACTGGAGGGGAAAGGGTTTCTCTCTCTCCCCCTTTCAGCGGCTCGAGACCTCTCATCTGATAGTCACCGGGTGATTATTTTGGTTCTGGCACAGTGGCCGTTGGCCACATGGGATTTTAGTGCTGTTTCTGCTGACGACAGACGATTGAGTGCACTTCAGGGGACTGGACATTCCTACGGGCAGGGTTTACCCTAATGACAGGAAAAATCATCCCTAGTTCTGGTCTCGAATAACCTCCAGAGTCAGCGTGCAGACGACTGGAGTATTTAGCTAAGCCAGGAGACCGTGGGCAGTGGTGGGCCGCATGCGTGTGTGGTTTCCTGCGTGCTTTGGGCCACTCAAGCCCCCTCTGTGAATTGTACTCCTCTAGGGCACTGGGCGAGCCAACTTTGACCTTTCTTTGTCAGTCTGCAACGTTCCTATGGAAATCTCCAACTTCAGAAGGCAGTTTTCCAGAATGGCATCTAAGAGCTCTCCTAGCCTGAGCACGCCGAAACCATTCCGTGGGCCCAGGCAGCAACGGAAGAGAAGTGTCCAGGTGCCTCTCTGGCTACGGGTCTTAGGAGCCACCCGGGCCTGTGGCGAAGGGACCTGGAAGTCAGTGCGTCCCGTTCCTAACGAGGCCCTTACCGCGGAGCGTGGTGACAGCCAGCGTGAAATCGAATACTGACAACTGCACGCAGCACAAATATTTTTTACTGTGCGTTTCCACTTAACCACGTGTCGAGCCAATTACATATGCATGGGGTTCAGAGACTGTTCCACCGAAGCCTCGGATAATACGCTCGCTCCTCACATCTCGGTTCCGTAGAAGGGGCATCTGGCCCGATAGTCAGGCCCCCGGCGAGCGCGCAATAAATCATCTTTGCAGCCCAAGCCCCGCAGCCCACCGCGCCCGCTGCTCCGCGGCTCCCCGCCCCTGCACCTGGGAGGATTTTAATTCCCTCGCGGGATTGATTCCCGGCTCCCGCGCATTAGTCTCCCTGTCTCCCGTTTGGCCCGTTAGTTTGCTGACAGCAGAGTACACAGCACTTAGCGGCCGGCTTGCGGGGCCATCAGTCAGGAAATTGTATGAGAAATAGGAGGAGCCCGGCTTCCTGGCACTTGCTTCTGCTTCAGCAGTTTTCGCCCGACTTTGGAGAAGTCGTCACGCGGGGTTTTGTCAAGGGCCACGGGGACGAACGGCACCCCGGGACCTGCGGGGAGGACGACGCGGTGGCGGCGGGGACCCGCACCTGCTCTCGGGCCGGCGTGTCCCGGGTGGCGTCGTGGCTGCCCAGCCTGCCGTGCAGGCGACGGGCCACAGGCCACGAAAGCACCCAGCGCCGGGGGGGACTTCCTTTTCCTTTCTTTCTTTCTTTCTTTTTTTTAAATCTTTGAGAAAATGTTGTGATGCTCCGTGTTGTGGGATGCAGACATGGTAGGACAGGATCAGGGAGGCTCCATGTCCTGGGATGCCACAGACACGGTAGGACAGGATCAGGGAGGCTCCATGTCCTGGGATGCCACAGACACGGTAGGACAGGATCAGGGAGGCTCCATGTCCTGGGATGCCACAGACACGGTAGGACAGGATCAGGGAGGCTCCACGTCGTGGGATGCAGACACGGTAGGACTGGATCAGCAAGGCTCCACATCATGGGATGCAGACACAGTAGGACAGGATCAGGGAGGCTTCACGTCGTGTGGGATGCAGACACGGTAGGACAGGATCAGGGAGGCTCCATGTCCTGGAATACCACAGACACAGTAGGACAGGATCATATACTCTTTCTAGTCTTCGTTTACCCCTGTAGGCCATCTTCAAGCATGTCTTGAATGGGGAGAGGGGTGTCCCGTTGCATTTGTCCCAGAAGGCAGCGAGGTGCCATCTCTACTCGTAGCCGATGCCCCGGGAGTGGTGGTTTGCACAGACTTCATCAGTCCACGATGAGTGGTTTTAGACTACATCAAGACGGAAGCAAATCAAAATGGTAAAATACTTATTAAACCAAGACCAGATGTGTGCTCAGATCAGATCCATTACTTTTTGTTCTTTATTTACCCTAATTCCAGAACGCAGAATCCGCGAATGTCCTTAGGGCCCTAAAGGAACACACACTGTCCATCGGAATGAGCTTCGACGCTCACAAAGCCCTGGACTCAGCAGCGAGAGAGGACTACTAACGCCTCAGTGATTGTGTCTTCCAGGCTCTTCTCAAATCGTTTTGCAGCACCTGGCCATCTTCTCTTTTCATTCTGAAAGGAGAGAGGGAAAGAGCAAGAGGGAATTAAAGTCCTGTCGAAATACGTTCTGGTTAAAACGAAAAGGTGGCAGTGCCTTTTAAATATCCATGACAGCCCTATCGGTTTCCTTGGGGAGGAAATTTTTATGCAGCTCGGGTGTACTCTTGATTTTATAGGATCAACAGGTTGGTCTTCGCCTGTATGCCCGTAATCAGCTCAAGCTCATTATCCAAAGTCAAGCGATAAGGAGTGTTAACTTCCTGGACGCATGAGGCCGATACTCAGTGTGGAATAAATTCACACACTTTGAGCCCTGTGTATATGAAAAATGTGGATTTTGGGCCTTGTCGTAATTCATCGCTGGACCCACATAGAGAAAATCAGATACGGTTGACACCCACTTATCTGGTGGAGAGAATTTAATCACACAGACCACAGCCAAGAGCCAAGGAGGAAAGAAGTGAAAAGATCCTCCAACTCTGACATACTTGTCACAACGTCCCTGGAAAATGTGTGGGACGAGCCTTCAGGAGGAGGGTCAGGTTTCATGAATGCTTGACCAGAACACGGTGTTAGTGGCCCTACTTTTCCGATTTCCAAGGTCATGCAGGTGATGTGAGCTGAGTTTGAAGGTTTGAAGTCTGCTGGAGGCACGCACGTGTGTTCGCATGAGCACCGACCACCGAACGGAGAAGAGAAAGAACCACCCCTGAGTCCGGCGGCCGTCCCCCTCACCCTGGACTCAAACCTGACACATGTGGGCCTGTTTCAAAATTTAAAATCAGGAAATATTTACTGAATGTGTGTCAGACTCCCAAACTACTGAAAAAGGTGGCTCCACTCCATTGTATGTTGTTTTAAGAAGTATGAATAATTTGCATCGGAAATGATTAAGTGAGGGACACCTGGGTGGCTCCGTGGTTGACTGCCTGCCTTGGGCTCAAGGCGTGATCCCGGGGTCCTGAGATTGAGTCCCGCATCGGGCTCCCCGCAGGGAGCCTGCTTCTCCCTCTGCCTGTGTCTCTGCCTCTCTCTGCGTCTCTCCTGAATAAATAAATAAAATACTAAAAAAATGTTTAAGCAGAATTGGACATTTTGGCTCTGCGTGGCTCACCGAGTTTGACAGCAGCGCTGGATATGCTTTCAACGTCAGCACGCCAGCCGCGGAGCTTTGGTGACAAAAGAGTGACTCCATCCTGCCTTCATAGTTAAGTCCTAAGCAGTGCACTTAAAATATGATTGATTTTTTTCGCGTGGAATTTATACAGCGTATAGTGTGGTAAGCCATCAGGGAGTTGGAAATCCCTCACCTGCTCAGCGTCCAGTGTGCCTCGACTGGGTGACAGCACGGTGACAGCAGCACGGCACCACTGCGCTGACTCCCACCTTTACCTTATGGTAGACATTGCATGCAGTCAGCAAGCCTGTGAGGCAAACATCACATCCTCTCTCAGTCCCAGCGGTTTTCCAAGAAACCTTCTACGTCTGATGGAGCGTAGCTTTGGGCACCTCCTTGGTTCTCCCAACACTGCGTCCATAGTTTTTCACTCTTATTTTTTTTCTTCTTCTCATAACCTTACTGGTAGATTCTCAAAGGAAGGCAGCAAGGGCAAAGTTCAGACAAGGGTCGTAAGGTTTCATAATTTTTTTTTTTCGATTTTAATTTATTCATGCATTTCCTTCAGACTTTGGGAAAATGCTGGAAGCCCTGCTGAGGCACCGTTGATGCGTGCAGCAGTCCCCGGGAATGTTTTGGGGCGATAGCTGTTCTCCTGCAGGTGCCAGGACAAGCGTGTGTGGAAGGTAATATTTGAAGAGAGGCTTTGGCGCAAGGCTCATGGCCTTGGAGACACAGCGTCGCTCCATCACCTTGCTTCTTGGAACTTGGGGGAAACTTGAGTATCAGCCATGCTTCTGATGAGAAAAATCTGGCAAAATTCTCTTCGGGTTTTTCAGTGAATCACTATTTAGAAAAAAAAAAAAAGTTTATGTACAGATTTGTCAGAGGCAGCCTGCTTCAGTTACTGTAGTCAATGGGACCCACAGGAACCCCGGAAACGCTGACAGCAGCCTGAGCCAGAACAGAGGGGGGCTGGTCTGGGTCCAAGGAGAGGGTCAGGGCTGCAGGGCCGGCATTCCTTCCTTTGCTCCCAGCCTCCCTGTCCGTGTGATAGGGTCCGCTCACCTCTTCCAGCCAGACCTTGGCGCATCTCTTCTGCTGACCTACAGATCTGCTGCCCTTTCCTGTGACAGGACAGCGGAGGCCTGACCCAGGACAGGGAGGAGGGGAGCGTGCATTTAAATTCTAAAACCGTGGGACCCCTGGGTGGCTCAGTGGTTGAGCGTCTGCCTTCGGCTCAGTGCGTGATCCCAGGGTCCTGGAATCGAGTCCTGCATCAGGCTCCCTGCATGGAGCCCGCTTCTCCTTCTGCCTGTGTTTCCGCCTCTCTCTCTCTGTGTAAAATAAGTAATAAAAAATAACAAAAAATAAATTTTAAAACCGTGTGTGTGTGTGCGCGTGCTCCATACATATGCACGTAAGTGTGTACATACATGTATATAGACCCATGGATTGTAGCAGGGACTTTTTTATTTTTTATTTTTTTCTGGCCGGGGCTTTAGAAAAGACTCCTTCCTTTAAAAAGCATCAAGGATGGGAGAGAGATGAAACTAGTATTTATATTACGTGTTTGTCTAAATTTCACCTGGCGGTACAATTGAAAAGAACTCTGTGTCCTCAGATCTGGTCCTTCGGGTTTTGCGGCTCCCTTCAGGCCTTCCCTTCAGGACAGGACACGTGTTATTCTCCTTTTCTTGCTTTTCCTTGGGGGTTGTAGCTGCAGTCCTGGGGGCAGGTGCTAGGTGCTTGGTCATACTTCTCCAGGACCCCCGTACCTCCGAATGAACTCGAAAGACCGCTTCCCCAGGTTCTTCAACGTGGGCTTGGCCTACGTTGTGAAGGAAGTACGGCGGCGTGGTGTCATGGGTTGGGAGCCTGTTGCAGAGCCTTCCTTTTATACATGCTGGATTTTCTTTCTGTTTCAGACCCTTCTCATCTCTTTCCTGCATTCCACCCTCCTGTACCAATCGATGCAAGACATCATGAGGGGCGTTACCATTATGACCCGTCTCCGATTCCTCCACTGCATGTGTAAGTAGTCAACCTTTACCCACTACCGAAGCAGAACAGAACACGAGCTTTTACTGTCTCACGACTTTTGGTGAACGGTGCGGCAACTGGGCTTTGAAGATGTGATACAAGTGTAAGATTTACTTTTGAAATACGGCAAGCCTATCTGTCCCTGGACTCACTGAAGCAAATCCCCGTGGCTTCCTGAAGAATGCCTGTCCCACTAGGTGGCTGGCAAGTATTCACCATATATTGTGCTGACGTGTGTTCTGTGGGCCGTAAATACTAAATTAAAAAGGTCTAAGTGGGAAGTTACCACTCGGAATAGGTGTGTGGGAGAGGTTGGGTTTGAAGTTTTTCATGCTCACATTTCTGTTCCCTGGAAGTCCCGTCCCAGAGATCGCCATGAATTGTCATGAAATTTTTATGGTGAATTTTCAGGGCCCCCACGGTGTGTAGAGCGACAGTGACTTGATTGATGGGGAGGTCTCCCAAACGGGATGGCGCATGTGACGGAGCACATGATTTACACAAAGATAAAGGGAAGGAATGGTGGTGATCACATCCGTTAGGACAGGAAGCAGAAGAACACTTTGTGGAAATAAATAGTATCTCACCCAGGTTGGGGGTAGCAAGAACAGTGGATTTCCACGCGAAGGTGGTATTCTTTTGTTGCGATGTCCGGAAAACTGTCGGATACTATAATTACTGGTGCCAGCGCCTGGGAGGGGCCACCCCTTCATTCAAGGGCCCTTGATGTATACATTTAGTCAGATCTGGTAATCACCCTTCATTCTGAGACAGTAAAGTTAGAAAAACACAAATAATACTTTGAAGAATAATGCTGGTTATTTAGATGGTGGATTGCGTCTCCATGGCCATTAGTTAAGCTGTGTAATTACGTATGTGCCAAAGAAAAATGAAGTTGTTTTAAAACAAGTCCTCCTCTGTGAACAGAATTAATTGATATTAACAGCCGTAACTACATGCCCAAGTACACATATAATATTTTACCAACAGTTTTTTGGATCCATCCCCCATTATTGAATTGTAATTTCAGAGCAGATTTGCCTGGAGGTAAGTAATAAATCTGTGTTGCAGACTTCCATAAGCATTAAAGGAGAAGTGGGTATTTATAGAGAGAGAATACAGAAACTTGTGACTTATTCTTTGACTTTTTTTTTGGTTGAAACACAAGTAAGTATTTACAGGGTTCTGAAGCCTGCTAAAAATATATTCAAATAAAACCATGAGGCCAATTAAAAACCCCTATACGGAAAGAGAAGGAAATTCCAAATTCAGGCTGAAACCTGCCATGTAATTCATCCTGCGGTATGGAGGCTTTGCGGGGCAGATGGGACCTCAGAGGCCCTCAACGAGGCTCTGCCCCATGGGGTACAGAGCCAGCAAGGGCCAGGCCCGCCTTGGAGATGCACATGGCTCATCCCTCTCACACTCCGGTCTCTGTGATGCGGTAATTTATATCAGATTTCCTGTGGAATTTCAGAATGCTTTACTCTTTCAAAAAGACTGCTATGGAGAAACTTCCCCCCGGATTGAGGTTATATGATGGAATGAGCTAGTTCCTATGGGTTCATTATCGCTTGCCTTGTTATTAAATAATTCAAATATGACTCTACCAATAAAGATCCCACGTCTTGGTCCTTCGCCAGAATGCAGCAACAGCAAGCCCTCATGTGGCCCATACCTTGCGGCCGGGGCCCTGGTCACTGTCCCTTCAGGATTAGCTCGCCTGTGACAAAAACACCACAGGCTTGAGGCAGGTCGGGTTTGGAAAGTCCTGGGAGTTGGGGGTTGCATTTCAGGTATGACTGCTGAGCTGGGGTTTTTATAGGTTTTAGGACTTCCTGCTTTTCTGGCCAAGCCTTAGGGTACTTTCACACAACCGACTGAACTGTTCCCTAGCTGCCTAAACGGATAGCTCTCAAAATTCATAACGTGAGGCGAGTCGATAATGCCGAGGCCCAGAGGAGGGTCCTGGAGTCTTCTGAGAGGGGGCGTCATTGCCCCGTGCAGAGGGCAGTGGGAAGGTGGGTCCGTAGCCGCCCAGGACAGCTAGGCCTGGAAGGGCTCTGGGTGGACACTCGAGAGCTTATGTGGTTGGCCCGGGAGGCTCGGACACATGTGTCTCTGGTGCACCCTTGGAATAGAATGTTCTCTCCGCATTGCCCTCAGTGGCCCTCCTCTTCTCTGTGACATACCCCTGCTTCAGCTCCTCATCGTCAAGGCCTCCTTCCAGGCTCATCCCTGCCCCCGAGGCCGTCCATCTAGCGCCCCACGTGTGCCCTTACTCGGGGTACATCATCTTTCTGGTGATTTCCAGCCCCTGCTCATTGCCCCCTGCTAGTTTGCAGGCAGTGCCCAGCACCCGGCCAGGCACCCTGTAAAAGGTGCTTGGTGGACACTCAGCTTGTCCATCTGGGAGGCGGGATGAGCAGGACAGCGCTAATGCCCCCCCACCCTTGCTTTATCACACTCACCTGTCCTGGGAACTCTGGTAACCTACCCTTGCCTTTCACTGCCTGGAAATGCGGTTTTCGGCCTTCCTGGCTCTCCAGACTGCAGGAGGAGTTCAATGATGTCACATGCGTGTGAGCACTCTCAAGAGCACAGAGCTCCAAACACGCTGGGAGCCAGCATCCGAGGTAGCGGGGGCCT
Source organism: Vulpes lagopus (assembly GCF_018345385.1). Taxonomy (NCBI): domain Eukaryota; kingdom Metazoa; phylum Chordata; class Mammalia; order Carnivora; family Canidae; genus Vulpes; species Vulpes lagopus. Next base: position 7,878,049 of record NC_054834.1, read on the forward strand.
GAGAAACACGGGCCTCGCTCAGTCACGACCCCCTTCCAGGCCTTTGCACCTTCTGAGGTGCTAGGAGTGGCTGCCTGTGATCATTTTAGGATCGGAGAGTAATCTGGGCGAGTATGACTTGGTTGCTGAAATCTTAAAAGCACATCCATTAAGAGTAAAATGGTTTTATCTAGAACTCGGGATCCAAATTGCTTGCTCTGTAATTGTCTTCTAGAAAATGAGATCAAGTGAGCTTACGGAGTTTTTAGAATAAACATTTTTAATTATAAGAAGACCAAATTTGGGGGTATACTCTCATTATTTTGTACACATAATTGTCCTTCTGGTGCCAGCTTTAAAAATGAAATTATAAGTCTCTTGAAAACAGGATTTGTGTTGGTGATGGAAGCACTGGCAGGTCTCTGTTTAGAAGGATGGCAGGCGCTGTGATAATTATGCTATCATATCCTATCATTAAAGATTCTATTGAAAGAGGTTTATAAATTGCTCCTCTTTTTAGATAAACCACCCTATATTAAGGCATCAACGATATGGTGCAGAATTAAATTAAAATCTCATAAAATGAAATATGTTCCGTATTAGCTGTTTGACACTTAATTTGCCTCTGAATGAGTAGAGGAAATCACAAATTAACCTGCCTTTGTTTTTCCAACCATGGCTTATTAGGTGTTAGAACAACTACAATTACAGCCTAATAATAACCACCAAGCCTTATAAATATGTACGGAAATGCGTCCGTTTGCATTAAAGCACCAGCTTGTTAAATGCAGTGTCTTTAGCTTACCCTGCCTCCCTCTCAGGGCGTCATCCACAGTGCATGGGTACGCAGTGTAGACAGAGCATAGAAACTCACATTAAGTGTCCTGGAAATAACAGTAGAATTTATTAGTATTTCCTTTCTCAACTCAAAATCATGACTTCAGGTTCACGGACTTACCCGTGGGACAGTGGAACGTGGGCATCTCCTTTCCCTGAGTTGTCACCTAAAGATTGCCATAGAAAATGTATAGCTCCTGCATTATGTTCCTTTAATTCAAGTAGTTTGGAAATTAAGGAACACTGAAGGTGGAGAATTTCCCCTTTTCCTCTGAGAGCTACACCCCACAGACTTCACCAGGACTTGTGCCCAGTCCATACACCGGAATGTCTCTTGCTCTCTCAAATCGTTTGCTTGGACCACCGATTCTGTGTTTTATTTAGCCATCCAGGAAAAAAAAAAGTGAATTTTTCAGAAGATTTTCTTTATTTATTCATGAGAGACACAAAGAGGCAGAGACACAGGCCGAAGGAGAAGCAGGCTCCTAGCGGGGAATGTGATGCAGGACTCGATCCCAGGACTCTGGGATCACGACCAAAGGCAGATGCTCAACCACTGAGCCAGCCAGGTGCCCCCCAAAAGTGCAGTGTTTTGGGAAAATGTCAGTGAGTGCACTTTATTGTATTTCTGAGATTTTTTTGGAGCATTAAAGGCAGAACCCGAATGTGTATCCAGAGTGGAGCTGATCTTTCGCTCCTGGTCTCCTTGTATTGCATGCCTCGCATTGTTCTCTTTGGGGCTGCATGCAGGCCTGCATAACTCCAGGAGGCGTCATTGTGTGCTATGGGGGTGCACGATGCTCTTGAGGCTAAAAATGAGTGTGCGTCTTTGGATTTTACTTGGGAATTTAGACAGTTGCAATGTTAAGCTCCCCTCTCCCAAAATACAGTTAGATGTTCAAGCGACTACATTCACTCTCATCAAGAAAGTACTTTTTTCTCTTTTGAGTATGAGCATTTTGAGTGTGAGCTCTAAAAAAAAAAATGGTATTCAAATTCATGTAAGTGTGTCCCTTTTAAAAACTAGACAGAGAGTATTTATTCATAGAAACCCAAATTATAAAGTTTTAAATTTTACATTTCTTCTGAATTTTCCCCTGGAAGAATGTCTGTCTTGTACCTACAGCTTTTTGGAGCAAGAGGGTTCTCATTTATGGACCAATATGAATTGAATTTCAGAGAGTCCGTTTGCTTCATACTGAACTCTGCAATTCATTTTGCAAAGTGAGATCCTTAGTTACTAATCCAGGCGGTGATTCAAGCCCCAAGAACCTTGCCAGCTGAGCCAGGAGCTGCCCTTGTCTGGAGCCGTGGATGTGGACAGGGCTGTGCTCCCAGCCCGCAGTCACAGAGGCTGTCACCCTTTACCATCCACGTCACTAATTCACCCCAGAAAACCCGCTTCACCTTCCCTCTCTTGGGGGAGATGAGCACTCGTGTTCGGGTTTATTCGGCAGCTCTTTATTCTCTTGCTTGACTCCATGTGGCTCTTTCCGGGGCTGCCCAACTGCGTGGAATTATTCCACCTAAGAAGAGGTGCTCTTCCCACTGCAAGTGGCATCTGGGGAGAGGACTCCACGCACAGCAGACCACTCATACTAGCTGTGAAATAGAGGGCCCTGGAAATACCTACGGCTTTGCTCCATGATGACGATGGCCTTTTAGGGACGATAGCAAGCAGATGAGTAGCAGGTTTGGAGTATGAATAAATACATTTCTTTCCAGGGAGAAAAGGTCTAAGGAAAGTCATGTCATTATGGTAAAAGCTTAGGCAAAGGAAGGGTACGTAGATGGCCAGTGCTGCTGTTGCGTTTCCTTCCCTCGTTTCTTCCCACCCTCCCTGCATTCAGCACCTTGCTTGTTTTAGGAGGTACTGTACCCATCGGGAGCTCACATAATAGTTATTCAAAAGCAGCCTCCAGTCTAGCTGCCTATTAAAACCTTGTGATGGGGCCATGCACATAATAGTGGTTTCATTCTATTCCTTCCCCTTCAGTAAAGTGCAGAGATGGAGCAAAACCTTGTATTTGTATCTGGGGGCATGCCCAGTTTGGAATATTTGAATAGAACAATTTAAAGTTAACAAAGGAAAGTCCTTTTGTCCCTTCAGTGCTCTATCATAACCATTATTAGGACTGGTGGTGAAGTGTAGCTTAGTGACAGATACCATCAAATAACTAGAGCTAATATTGTGTAAGAATCACTCCCCCACTCCTCCCCCTGCCAAAAAAAAAAAAAAGAAGAAGAAAAAAAGATGTATACATTTCTTTTTTTTTTTAAGATTTTATTTATTTATTCATAAGAGACACAGAGAGAAAGAGAGAGGCAGAGACACAGGCAGAGGGAGAAGCAGGCTCCACGTAGGGAGCCCGATGTGGGACTCGATCCCGGGACTCCAGGATCACACCCTGGGCCAAAGGCAGGTGCTAAACCGCTGACCCACCCAGGGATCCCCTATAATTACATTTCTTGAGTACAATGACCATCTGTGTGTTTCTCTGCATTTGCCGGGACCAATCCACATCTTATGCATAGAAGCTCCTAAATAAATACTATTTTCAAGAATAAGGGCTTGTTTCTTCTCTTGGGCCAGGGCAGGGTCGCTGCCGACACCTTTCTTTTCTTTTTGTTTCTTTAATGTCGTTAGAGTGTGTCACCTTTATACCAACAAGGCTAGCACACTTAGAACTCAAAATCACAGGTTTAATAAGTAAAAACTTAAGATTATATAGAAGCACTTACCGCGATATTGGATGCTTTCCGGTGCCAGGTGCATTCCCTGATACTACATCAGTTACTGGTTGTAAAAAGTCCATAGTTACCTTATGTGACATTTATTACTGATCCCCAGGCCCTTCATATGGAAATAGAGTTAATGAAATTAGCAATTTTAAATGCAAAACTGAAAAAGGAGCAAAATTTCAAAAGTATGGGGGAAAGAAGACAATAGTGTAACGTGTGCAGCTATAGTGACCATAGCTGCTCACATGACATTTTTGAGTGTTTAGCTATGGGCTAGCACAATTTTAGAGACTTTACATAATTTCCCATGTTAAACTTAGAGCAGTGCTGTGATGGAGTTGGTATGACCAGCCTCATTTTAAAGATGCAGAGGCCTCGATGCAGAGAGGTTACGCAGCTTGGGAGTAAATAGTGCGTTGGATGTGACACCCCCCCCCCCCTACACTTGACTTTTATCCTCTGCTTGTGAAAATCAGCACTGAGACTTTGCTGGCCTAGTCTGCGCTTACTGGATGAGCACAAATCATTGTAACAATACCTGATAGGACATTCTCAACGTCACTGGCTGTCAGAGTCTTATGCCGATTACTAAGGTAGGAAATATGACAGTATGAAGAGCCATAAAAAGCCTTTCGACCTAAAAAGCCTATCAATAGCCAAAAACATTAAATACACGTTAATGTTTACTGCTGTAGAATTTGGGAAACCAAACAACTGGACAATGTACACACCCAACCACAGGGAGTGGGTTGGTAAATTGTGGTTTGTCGACTTGGTAGCCTATTGGGTGCCCCTCGACAGTTGGGTCGAGGAGACCGTATCAAGGCATGGGTAGGAAATGATGGGTGATGATAGCGGTATACTCCGTGGAATGTAAGTCATGCTGGACTAGGTCATAACACGTATCTGCCTGGAACCTTCTTCCCTAGGATACCCTCACCTCATACATTTCCCGGCACTGATGTCTCCTTATCAGGAGAAGTCTTCTGTGAAGACTGTCTAATGAAGTTTGGGAAACTCCAGCCTCTGAGCCTGTTGTGAATAAAGTTTGATTGGGACACAGTGACCGCCACACCATATTGACTGTTGTCGGAGGCGGCTTTAGCAATCAAGGGCCTGGTTGAGTTGGGCACATGAGACAGACAGATATGGCCTGCGAGGCCTTAAAGATAAACTTTGCCAACCCCAACCTAAAATAACACCCTCTTTCCAGCCCTACTCTTTGTCCCCTTTTTCTGCTTTATTTTTCTTTCTTTAGTTTTTGGGTTTTTTAAAATAATTTATTTCTTTATTCATGAGAGGCATAGACAGAGGGTCAGAGACATAGGCCAAGGGAGAAGCAGGCTCCATGCAGGGAGCCCGACATGGGACCCGATCCCAGGACGCTGGGATCACATCCTGAGCCGAAGATGGATGCTCAACCACTGAGCCACCCAGGCGCCCTTCTTTATTGCTTTTTATAAGCGAATGCCACTCACCGTATTTTCTACTTTGAGGCTTTCCGACGGCTAATCCCAGCATTTTCCATTGCGTAGCCTGTCCAGTTCAGAAAAGATAATAACCCTTACTGTTTGGTTATCATTTCTCATGACCAACTGAAAAAATACCGTGAAGCCTGCCTAATTGTCAAGAACGACTTTAGGCCCGCCTCCACCCGCAGTTCCCCGTGTCAGTCTGAAAATGTGGGTGAGTTTCAGTTCCTGAACCTTAAAAACTTTAAGGGGCCGGCAGCCTAAGTCCAGACCCACCAGCACACACTTTACTTTGCATGAAGAGATGAACGCGGAGCCAAGTGCTCCTCCGAGGGCATCACACGTTCTTGTGTTCTGCAGTATTTCTAACGACTGCAATACCGAATTCGGTCATCGGTTGCAGAGAAAGCAGGCCCTAATTATAGTGCATATTCACAGAGCCTGAGCGGCAGCTTCTTGGATAAAATTCCTGTGTTCTTTATGCTGCGCTCAGCAGTCAGGTCCGGGAGCAGATATTGACTGGAGGTATTCACGGTCACTGAACCGGAAGCCTCCGGCTCTATAGAGCCTGCTGTCAAACCTGTTGCGGGGGTCTGGGGGGTACTGGACTGTAACAGACTTTTTTCTCGGAGTACAATGCTTCCACTCATGGTAAGCCTGGCTTCAAAGAAAACAGAAATTTACTGCCGTGGTTTTATGTATTTTTCAAAATCTGCATTGGAGAAAATTGAACTTGAACAGCATTTGTCCCAATGGGAAGACACCTTGGGGTTGGCTCGGTGTGATGACGGTCACCCGGATGGAAGGGGCCCGTGGGTCTCACTACACCGCCCTCTCTGCTTCGCTTAGGTAACAGAACCCGCTCTTTCCAACTAAACAAAGACATGCCATTTCCTATAGTGGCACAGCATGCTGAGTTCATTTCAGACCTTTCCCCAGAGGAACAAAGGCCCACGACACAGGGCTGCTTGTCATTCAGTTCTTTTTGTGACCGTGGCATCCCCCCCTCCCCGCCCTGTGAAATGCATACATCAAAAAATATAGTGGTCGTGGACCATTCCAGAAACCTGCTCGCTAACTTTCTGAATCCTGAGTAACAGATTGGCTGGATTTTTGCATCTTTGGTGATGCTAGGGAACTGAGTCCCCTAAAAGGAATTAGCAGGGAAAAGTGTGGAGACTCCTCTGCATCCTGAAGTAGGGAGTTTGGGCAGTGCATTCATCAGATCGCTGTACGGAAAAGAACTTTGAAAAGAAAAATCTGGACTTTTGCACTTGGGTAAAAATGAGCCAGTTGGTCCTGTGGCTTACCGGTCCCGTGCCTGCTTCCTGCGCTGACCTAGCTGAATTGGTGACGGTGCGTGGGTTTTTAACTCCAGTGTTGTGATTAACATCAAGTGCATGCTGGATCTATACCCTGCGCCTCTGCCTCTCCCCTCTTTCTCTCTCCCCACATCCACAAAGGAAGAAAAGAAGGTAGAGAAAAGGGTAAGAAGGGGCAGAAACTGCCTTTAGGGCACGAGCATGCATTGCCAGGAAAGAAAAAAAGATAAAGGTCTGTGATCGAAACCCATAGGTTCTCTGAAATCCAGTCACTTACTATTCTGGGTTATGCAGCATCTCACATGTTTCTAAGTTTTAGATACTTAAAACTTCCTTATATAGCTTCGGAGAGATAACAGATTCATTCACAAGTTCTTGGTTGGGACTCCTCAAAGGGAATAGGATGTGCAGCCTCAATCTGACCCTCCAATAGCAAAATGCCTTTTGTGTAGTCACAATCCGAGGAATTCTTTTACAGGTTCACCTCTGAGGACCCTGTGGCACCAGTCACGAGTCTTACCTGTGAATTGTTCCTAAGGACCCCATCCTCCCCAGGCCCCATCACCCCCTGGGCCCCGTCACCCCCAGGTACTCAGAGCTCTGCCTGAAGGACTCAGGTTAACTCCGTGCTCATGAAGGGATCCCCAGGGCCTGCACAAGGCTAATGTGTGTCTCCTGCTGCCTGGAAATGAGTTAAAGGCACTAACCAGAGGCACCACCAGTCCTCTTCTCAGTACATTCAAATGGTATCCAAATATTGCCAAGTTCATCAGAAGTGAACAGCATCTCTATTATAGGGGGGCTGGCAGGAGGGAGGCACTGGCAGTTAAATGACCTGCCTCATTTGCAAAACAAATCACCAAACCGTGTTGCTTGAATATGATTTACATTTTTAAGACAGAGTCCAAAGAAAGCATTCCAGGCTTGCTAAAATGCTTCTTACCCCTATTCAAAGTAGTCTCTGGCTCCCCCACAGAACAAAATTCCCATATTCCTAGCCTACATTGTTTTCGACATAAATGATGCACACACCAGTGAAAGTTTTCAGACACGAATTCAGAATTGCGCGTCAGTAACAAAGGCTATCAGAGCTCTTTCTTAAAAGGGGCTCTGATTTTAAAAGGTTTCTCATGTCCTGTTTGCCTGGGATAGACTAGATTAATGTTAGAATTACAGTTGGCCCTTGAACAATCTGGGGGGTTGGGGCACGGACCCCCCACCCATTATAGTTGAAAATCTACGTGTAACTAAAACCTGACTCCCCAAAAACCTGATTGCTAACTAGTCTGCTGTTGACCAAAAGCCTTAACAATAAAGTCAACACACACCTTTTTTTTATGTCGTATGTGTTATATACTGTATTCTTATAATGAAGTAAGCTAGAGAAAAGAAAATATTACTAAAAAAATCTAAAAGAGGGGCACCTGGGTGGCTCAGTGGTTGAGCATCTGCCTTTGGCTCAGGTCGTGATCCCGGGGTCCTGGGTTCGAGTCCCACATCGGGCTCCCTGCAGGGACCCTGCTTCTCCCTCTGCCTGTGTCTCTGCCTCTCTCTCTGTGTCTCTCATAAATAAATAAATAAAATCTAAAAAAAATTTAAAAAAAAAGAAATCACAAGAGAAAATACACTTCTAGTACTGTGCGGATTTATCAACACAAATCTGGGTATAAGTGAGATCTGCACATCTCCAACTTGTATTGTTCAAGCCAGCTGGCTATTGGAATATGCTATTTATGTTGTCGAATCTGTTTATTGGGTTTATTTAAAGTAAGTATTCTATGTCTCTCCACTATTTTACTAAATCTATCCTACGTATACTGTGTTATGCACACACGCGGCGCTCACTTCTGTCCATTTTCTGTGTGGCAGTTTCAGTTTGTCCTCGAGATTATGCCACATGATCTTCCATCTTAATGGAAGTAGTCAAGAGGGGAAGAGAAGGTCAGTCGGAAGTATTTTAATCTTGTTTTAATGATCAAAATCTGGTCACTTTGGGTTTCAGGACACGGCGATACGTGTCGTAACGTGGATATTGAGAGACAAGATGGTCTACATCCCCGTCACAGTGGAAGTCGGGCTCGGCGGGGCTGGGGGCTGGGAGTTGGAAGCAGGGGTCCTGCACCGTCCTGCAAACGGCAGGATGCTCAGGTCACATGGGGCTCCTGTGAGGGGGTTCCCTGCGTGGAGCCCTGGAGCATTTCGCAAGGCTGAGCTCATTCTCTAGAAGGGGGCTCGCAGGCCTCGGGGATCTGCGCTGGCAGCTCGTGCCCTCGGGAAGGCCTTCCCGTGACCTGAAGGCCGGTCAGGAGATATGTTGCACCCTATGGAGTTTGGGTTGGCCTCCCCGCCTTGCCCCATCTTGTGACCCAGGCAGGCACAGCACTTGGCAGTTATTTGGGTTATTGTTGTCTGCTGTTTCTCTGTTTGTTGGGAGGAGGGAGGTAGGTGGAGGCTGAATTGCAAGGGATGAAAAGTGGAGGCCTTTCCCCACCGCCCGCACCCCCCCCCCCAAGTGTATCGGAAAGAAACATCCTTCTTGGTCTGTTTGCTTTGCAAGGGCGTCCTTTGATGAGGCCTTTGTCCGAGGTCCCCACTGAAGGCTCAGTGTACTCAAGCTTTAGAAAAGGCTATTGGCCCTTCTTTGTTTTCTTTGTTGAACTGTTTATTTTGCTTTCTTCCCACGAGGTTCCCTGGCCTTGCTCTGACAACGCTTTTCTGCATGAATTGCATTCCTGGGAGCCACAAGTTTCCAGATTCTTCCAGCCCATTTGATTCCGGCCTGTGTGATTAGTCCACCGGTTCGACCTGCCGTGGGTCTGTGCCAGGCAGGGGGCTTCCAAAGTGCCCCTAACGTGGACGCCCAAAGACACCGGTAGCCTCATTAGTGAGAGGGTGGCGCGGCGCTCCAGGGCAGCAGCAGAGCTGCTGTTGAATCAGCTCTGGGGTTCAGGTCACTTGGTTTCCGCTCGGTGGGCGTGGAGGTGGTGCGGGGCACTGCACTGAAGATTTAAATCTTCAGGGACTGAAGTGGCCCTGCCCGGGGAGCCAGAGAGCCCATTAGCACCATTTAAGTTAAATTCACTTTTTGGAGGGATTTCGTCATCATTTGCATAAAATGCACCTCCATCTGTGTAGAAATAAGGAACAATAGTAATAAAAATTATTCAGATAGTCTTAATCCTGGCCATTCTGTTTTCTTGTGCACAGATGTCATTTTCTGAAGTGTTGGCTTATGACTCGAGACCGAGAGGGACAATTAGCGAACTTAGGAGTTACGGTTTTTTAAACCTCTGTTAATAAAGATTAAATGTCTGTTTAATAAGTTATACCTTCATTTTAGGTAACCATAAAATGCTGTGATACCATTGAACAAACTTTAGCTATCTTAAAAACAAAATTCTAGGGGCACCTTGGTGGCTTAGTCGATTAAGTGTCTGCCTTTGGCTCAGGTCATGATCTCGGGGGTCCTGGGATCGAGTCCCGTGTCAGGGTCCCTGCTCAATGGGGGGAGGGGGTCTGCTTCTCCCTCTCCCTCCACCGCTGATCCCACCGTCCATGCTCTTTCTCTCTGTCTCTGTCTCTCTCCCTGTCTCTTAAATAAATAAGTAAATAAATCTTAAAAAAAAAAATTCTATCAGAGATCTGGTCTGTTCACCACTGAGTGAACATGGGTTCTGTATGAATTCATTCTTTTATGCCTGAGCATCTGGACTCTTCACAGGCAGGTGGGGTGTGCTGCACCCAACTGGGAGCCTGCATTTCTTGATCGTGTGTCTGGAAGTAGTTTTGACTCAGAACCTCCCAACTGAAGACCCAGGAGCTTGCTGGAACCGATTGACCATACAACCTGTGTTGAAAGTTGTATGTAGTATAAATTCCTCTCTATATACAGAAGCTCTTCCTTCGTGAACTGCGGAAGGCCCCCGACAGTGTGGCCCGGCGTGGTTCTGGTTCCTCGAGATCCTCTTCTCTTTTTGCTGGGCCTGGTTTGAACCGGGTGTCTGATCTTTGTGAGCCTGGCGATGGCCATAAACTGTGTGCCATAGACTTTCTGGGAGGGGCCCTCGTTGGTCTTCTCTTTGGCAACTACATGCATTCACTCTGTGGGATCAAGGTTCTTCTTCAGGCAGGGAGGATTTGTCGGGAAGGTGGGAGTTAACCTCTCTTGTCTAGAAGAGGCCCTTTCTCCTTGGAGTGGGCTCTGAAAACAGATCCCCCAATGAGCTGAAACACAGCTGCCATAATACTTCCTGTGCAACACAATTAGGCCTCCCTACAAGCAGGACCGGCTTACACGTTCGCTCAGTAATCACCTCTGAGCATCCCCGAAAACAATGTTGGTTACATTAGCCCATGATAATGCTGTTTTCTTGGGTTTCTAAGTGTAATTTCAGAAAATTCAAATATAACTCCGTTGGCATATGGCTTCTGATGATCCTCTTCTTAAAACCAGTTTATAAGTTATTTTCAAAATAAGTGTAGGCCCCAGCCAAGTCCCATTCTCAGCTCTGCCGTGAATTCACTGGATTCTTGAATACCTTTCCCTGACTTCTCTGGGCCTCCTTGTTCTCATCTGAGAGGGACAAGAGTTGGAATAAATGATCTATAAGATCCCTTCTTAACATCCCGTTGTTATTGGCAAGTTTAGGTCTATTCCCCTTGTTTTTCCCTTGCGTGTGGGCAATCGGAATAGGAATAGAATATGAAAACACCGCGGCCCTAATACATCTATGCCCTCCTGTCATTTTTGTCTCTTGCCTCTCCTTACGTGAGCATCTTGCCCACACCCAGGGCATGCCCCCACGCTCTCTCATACTTTCTAAGTGATGTTTTGCACCTCGAGGTGCCACCAGCACATAAGAGCCATTTGAATATAAATTCAGACAGGGTGCCTTTGGAATAAAAAGGTAACTGGAAAGCCATGCCATTGGTTCCATTGAGAGCCTCAATAATGTTAAAATATAAATGTAGGGGAGCCTATATGCACATACCTGTGTTTGTTTTGGGATAGTTTTCCTTTGTGTTTAAAATCATAGACTGGGTTTGAATCCAGCTTCGGTATTTAGGTATTTCTGCTATGCAAGCCCAATGTCATCATCCAACCCCATTTTAGATCAGGAACTCAGTGAAGGAGCAGATTGCTGGCACTTAGGCCAGTGTCTGGTACGTCACGGATATTTGACAAATAGCAGAATTACCTAATACGTCTGTTATACTTCCATACTTACGTCTATTCTAAGTTGGTGCATCCTTTTCCCAGCTCTGAAACTGGAGCGTGTCTCATGATCTGTCGTGTTTCACCGTGGCTGTTGGTGAAGAGGTGTTCATGAGGAAGTTTCGGGGATCTCCGAATAAAATTCTTTTGTCTTATATTTTCCTTGCTGGGCTAGTGCTAGAGTGCTACATGATAAAAACCTATGTGGGACTAAGTCTCAAAGCCCCCTTTTAGTAAGTAGAAAGCAAAAATGGCAAGTGTTAAGTATTGTCATTTTTAGTGATACCTAAAATAATATCGTGTCTTTAGATCAATAGCATCTTCGCTTTGATGAAATACAGTCTATCTCATAGATTGCACATACGTATTGTGTCTGTAGGTCTGTAGTCAGCAGGAAAAAATTGTTTCATTGTCAAGTTCATTTTTTTCCCCCCAAGAGCACAGCCAATTTTTCCTAAATGTTATAATAATGGACCTGGTTGCGGGGCTATAAAGTTAAAATGTAGACAGTGTTTGGGAAATGCTATTGCTACCTGAATCCTACAAAATGCAAGGAAGGACAGCTTCAGCCTGGAACCCTATAAAGGAGGGAAGCATGTGTTGCGTGCCGGTGCTGTTGGTGTATTTGTGCAGATGCATAGCACAGGCTCTCCGAGGGTAAGACTTCATGATTAATGGTGTTTATTCTTGACAGAAGCCTCCTTTATTTATCTGCAATACAGTTTAGCGATTTTATCAGGCCCCTGAATGAAAAATATTCAGTCATACCAATATTGCAGTGTAAATTGAGTAGAGTCACTTTTTATTATATCTTTCTGCCTTATCATCTGCACAGTAATTTTCTAGCAGAGGCTTGATATGGAAAAGGCTGGATTTAGCTGTACTTGACACAAAGCCTCTTCAATTTCGCCTAAAAGTTCAGGCTGCTCTTAGAAATGTGTGTGTGTCTGTGTGTCTGTGTGTGTGTGTCTGTGTGTGTATAATATATAAGCCCTCCCTCTTATCCAAGCAATTTCAGGATTTGAAAGAATAAAGATAAAATGCACAAACCTGGATGGGAGAAGTGTTGTTAATATAAAAATATCTAATAGCTGTGAACTCACTGGTAAAAAAGCTCCTTTAGTGTCTAAGCTGTGGCTCAGTTCTGAGCTTTTGGCCTGGCTACGTGGTCCCACTTTTTTCTAATCAATCACCCTCCAAATCCAATCAGCATAAAACCAGACCCTTTCATTTCTCCTGGGAGTAATAGCAAAGTTGAAGTCCACAGCGGCCCCGGGGGGGACGTGAGTCGCTGTGGTGATGGAATATGCCATTCCAGTCGGGGAGGAAGGAAAGAAAATGAGATCTCATTTGTGGGACACTCAACTAGAGAGTCCCTAAATTTTCAGCAAAACTTTATTCAAGGGGCAGACGGTATAACATTAGATGTCAGAGCTAATCAATGGCAGGCAGGGACAAATGATTTAAATCCTAGAAACGTTTGGATTGTGGGACCAAAGAGACTTTAAACCTGGTGGCTGGGATGGAAATCATCTCTGCCCACGGCTCACATTTTCCCAGTGGGCCAAGGAAAGCCCTAAGAGCCGTATGGGGGACGTGTGTGGCCCTAGGCCGGTTCTCCAAGGGTACTATGATCGGGTAATTCCAGCCTGTCCTTTCAACATTTCGGTTCACTTGACTCCGTTTTCACTGTGAAGACAGGGATGCAGTCGCAGACCTCGTGGGCCCTTACCCAGGCACCAGGCTCCGTGTCTGTTTTTCCATGATGTTCCTCCGTGTGCCTGGGACAAAGTGCTCTGAAGCCAGGAGAACCAGAATCCTGGGAACTTCTTATCTCCTTACATGGGCGTTAATGCTTCCTTCCTATGAGTGACGTAGACAAATTGTTCCCTGGTTCATTGGATATCCTCCTTTGCCTTATTTAATTTCTTTTTGAAAAGTTTGATACCTTCCCAGGGGTCAAACTTCCGGAATATTGAGACTCGTAGCACGCAGTTGAGTCCTACAGGGTCTGTTGCCAGTGAAATCTAAATAGCCTGCCAAACTAAAAGGGCCCACTATTTTACCTTTACTAGGCCAGAGGGCCCTAGCAAATCTCAGGGATGTTGTCCTGGAGGAGAGCCATTTAGATAATTAATAATGGCCCCTTGTTGGACGTCCCTACATCCCTTAAAATAAGGATAATTTAAAGAGCGATGGGAGAGTATGAGTCAGTGAGCATAAGAAACAACCCTGAGAAGACCCTAGTCAGTGGTTAATAGTAATAATAATAATTTTGAGGACTGTGATGGTGATGCAACATGGAAAAAGTCCACACCGGCTAGTGGAAGGCAAACCTAAGCTCAGCGTGCCAGAGGAAGGATCTTCTAGCTGGTTCTTGAAGTAACCCGTTAAAGTAGAAATTAAAACAGAAGCCTCATCCTCTTCTTGGCTCAGAATTCCAGATGCTCCCTTGTCTTGGGTAGAAATCTCCCCCACACCACCTGCAAGAGGACCGAACATGAAGCAAGGATTAAAACTGTTGGAAGCTAACTTCCTGTTTCTAGTTATTTCCACCCAGTATCTGAAGCCTCCTGCTGGGTGACCTCTCACTTCAATAACAGATCCTGGCTTCGGGCTCTCAAGATTTATGAAATGCCTCTTTACTGTAAATTGTTCAAATTTCCAAGTAAATGACATAAAAGCCACAGACACTTGTTTGTTGAGTTGGTTAAATCCAGCAGTTCTAATTGAATTTCTTGTGTTCTAATTGAGTTTCAGTTCAAATTGAATTTTTTTTTTTCTGGTCCTTTCTCTTTATACCTGGTGGGTACCACGGTTTAGATCCAAAAGTCCGTCCCAAAGAATGTATGATGGTTGATAGGACTCTACATTATCAGAAAACCTAAGAGCAGTGAACAAATGCCACGTGGCCCGGGGTTTTTCTGGATACTTAGTTCACGGGACTTAGGCCTGTGCCAAGTCACCCACACTATTGTGTCCCAGTTTCTTTCTATTCTGCTGTGTGTTTTCTTTTTGGAAAAGAACACTATTTTGCCCCTTTGAATGCTGCTTTTGGATAGAATTGGTAATTCATTAGATTCCAAAAAAATAAGGTCTGTTAGAATGAATGGAAAATTGGCAGGAATGTCAGAGAAATCAGACTTTGAGATTTTTGTCCACCGCCCGCCCCCGCCCCCTCTTTTTTTCTTTTCTCATAGCAATGAATTTTTGAACTAAAACCAAGAATAACCATGCCCTTGAGTTTACTTTCTAGAGAGGAGAAACCCTGTTCATTTTACTAAGGTCAAGTCAAGTCAGTAGTTTCTTTGCTGTGCCACGAGAGGTGACATGGGGTGCTTCTAAATGACACCTGGGGTGTCAGGTCGTTGGCTCACCCTGGCTGCGGAACAGCTCCCGTCCTTTGGGGTGCTAGGGAGTCAGGACACGAGGAGGCCACAGAAGCTGGGTGACCTTGGCCTTACCCAACCCAGAGCTCTAGTACTGACAGCAGCAGCCAGGAACGTGTTGGTCGTCAGCACCAGCATTTCCTGAGACCTTCCCATGGGACAGAGCCAGGCCCGAAGCTCCATGCATACCTTCTTGCTGACAGTTGAACACTACAGCACTGCTTTACTTCCATCCAGGCCTGAAGAGCTTGGAGCAAAGCAGACTTTTAAAGATCTTCACCCAGCGTCACACCTGTCTTAGGCCTGGTGACATGGACCTGCTGCAGGGAGAGAAAGGGGCCGGTGTGTGGGGTGGGGGGGGGGAGCAGTGAGACGGGAGGGCCCCTGGAGCCCTGGCTGGGCCTGGCTGGACTGGCCTCCCGCCCCCGTGGCTTGCCCCATGGAGAAAGAGAGAGCATCCTGACTGTTCAAAGGGACAACCTGTTGTGTTAGGGAAGGTGGAGAAAAAGACAGTGTCATTTGCTGTGTCACCACAAACCAGTGGGAAGCTCTCTAGAAAACAGGGCCCCATTAAATGCTCCAGAGGCTGACCGCTGAGAACAGCTCTCCGTCCCTCCATCTGCCAGGCATCAGGTCAGGAAAAGAATCACAGCTGGACACCTGAACCTGTGCACGGGGGAGCCAGAGTGGTTTTCTCATCAAAGCCGTATCTCTGTGGACTTTGTGAAAAAATACAACATATTAGTTCTTCTAACAGTTAGTCCTTATATTTGCATTAATTCTATTATAAATAACCTAGTAACATATAACACGCACGTTACATATTAAAATATAACACTATACATTGTATTAATTCAGAACCCACATAATTTAATTTTTAAAATGGTTTTATTATTCTCACAAACTGTAGAGTAATTGGGGGAAGAAGATAAAGAAGATGGCTTTTTGTATTTATTACACATTGGAAAAAGAAGTACACCTTTGTATGGAATATTTGGAGTCTTTTAGGGCAACGAAAGAGGCTGCTAAAAATAATAATTTAAATACACTCTGCAGGGATGCCTGGGTGGCTCTGCAGTTGAGCGTCTGCCTTCGGTTCAGGGTGTGACCCCGGGGTCCTGGGATCGAGTCCCACATCGGGCTTCCTGCATGGAGCCTGCTTCTCCCTCTGCCTGTGTCTCTGCCCCTCTCTCTCTGTGTCTGTCATGAATAAATAAATAAGTAAGTAAATAAATAAATCTTTAAAAAAGAAGTAGATACACTCTGCATTCATGGAACTGAATTATTCAAAACTGATGACAGGTTATTTAGGAACTGGTTTGTCAGCTGCCATTTGGATCAGAGATCCTGCTTCCAGCCTGGCTCTCTCTCTTCTGCCCTTGTTTGTAAACTGTTACAGACACTCACTGGGTGTCTTTTTCCAAGAGTTGGGACCCAACGAAGACTCATACTATGGGACATGGTCGTTTAGCCCCAGGTGTTTACTTGAACCGATG
Source organism: Vulpes lagopus (assembly GCF_018345385.1). Classification (NCBI taxonomy): domain Eukaryota; kingdom Metazoa; phylum Chordata; class Mammalia; order Carnivora; family Canidae; genus Vulpes; species Vulpes lagopus. The sequence continues at coordinate 7,894,501 of NC_054834.1, forward strand.
ATATGTCTGTTAAGAACTCTTGTTATTGTAGTTACTTTAAATTCTTTGACGATTTTCCTGACCATGAGAACTCGATCTGTTAGTAAGAATTATGTTTATAGTACGGAATGGAGGTGAATTTTGTCAAATTATTTTTTTGCAGTCTTCTCAGGAGGGAATAAGATCAAAGTTAGCCACAAACCGTTGCATTATTCACGTGATACCTGTAGAACATAGTTTTGGCTGCCGAAGGAGATGACTGACAGGGATTGGAGATATTCCCTTGGTCTCTCCCTCTGGTTGGCTTAGCAGGGCCTTTCTTCCCCCAGAATTAACGTTACGGAAGCCCATCTCTCATCGTTTAGGCTAATGTGCCAACTACACTGTCTGCTTAACAGCAGTATATATATTTTTATTTATGGTATTTTTAAGCATCAATGATTTGCAAATTTTGAAAAATACACGTGTGTATCTCTTCGATTATCTGAATTTAATGGAAACGGTTGAAGCCACTGTGAAAAATGTTGATATATTTGACACATATAAATGTGTGTATCCTTTTTTTTAAAAAAAAAAATGGTAGTAATAGGACACAAACAGAAAAGTACACAAAACGTACACATATAGCTCAATGAAGTATAATGAGTTATCACAGAGTGAAAACCTCTAACTACTAACCAAGTCTAGAAATACACCAGTGCCCTAGAAGCCCTCCTTATACACTTATCCACCTCACCAGGATAAACATATCCTGACTATCCTAAAGCTAACATTTAGATCTGTCTGTTATTGACCTTTACATAAATGGGATCATACAGTGTATTATCCTCTTTTTGTGCCAGGCTTCTTCCACTCAACATTATGAGATTTTGTACTTTGTTCACAGTGCAGTTTGTTCATTTTCTTTTCTTTTTTCATTTTTTTTTTAAAGATTTATTCATGAGAGACACGGAGAGAGAGGCAGAGACACAGGCAGAGGGAGAAGCAGGCTCCCTATGGGGAGCCCAATGTGGGACTCGATCCCGGGACCCCGAGATCACACCCTGAGTTGAAGGCAGACGCTCAACTTCTGAGCCACCCATGTTCATTTTCATAGCTGTTCACTATTTTGTTGTATGAATCATTTACCCATTCCACTATTCGTTTGTTTTAAGATTCTATTTTTTTAAGTAAGCTCTGCACCCAGCATGGGGCTTGAAGTCACAGCCCTGAGATCAAGAGTTGAGCGCTCTGCCAACTGAGCCAGCTAGGTGCGCCCCCCCACCCATTCTACTGTTGATAGATGCTTGGTTGGTTCCAATTTTAACATGAGTGAATAACACTGCTCTGAATAGTCTAGTAGATTGTAGCTCATGTGTGTACACGACTATTGTGGCTACACCAAGGAAAGGAATGCCTGGACCATAGGGTTTGCATTCATGTGGGTTCATGATGCCCAGTTGTTTTCCAAAGGGGTTGCGCTGGCTCACACTCACATTGTTGGAGAGTTCCTATTGCTCCAAATCCTCATCAACACTTGGCACTGCCCCTTTTTGCAATTTTAGACATTCTGTGGATGGTTAGTGATCGCTAATGATGGTTTCCATCTACATTGCATTTACTGGGAATGTTTGTGTAGAGTCTCTTAAATGATATTAGAGAAATAGTTTAATATTGAGGGAGAAATATAATTCAAATATATTGAATTTATTTGACTATGTAAGACGTGCATAGTGCCCCCCAAAATGCTCATACTAATTATGTTGAAATATTGACATTGGTTTAACCCAAATAGCTTGGGACATAAGGAATAACTGTTTTTTAGTGTTCCTTCACAATAATCTCAACGTTTCCATTTATGGATGCAAACTCCTTTTATACTCAGACATAAGTAGAAAATAAAAATAAGAAAGTCATTCTTAAAAATCCTTTGAAATGATGAGTTACCAAAAAATAAGTATTTCTCTTGTGTTATGTTAAAGAAATTAACTATAACTCTTAAATTTTATATGTAAGAGGGACACCTGGGTGGCTCAGTGGTTGAGCATCTGCCTTCAGCTCAGGGCATGATCCCGGGGTCCTGGGATCGAGTCCCGCATCGGGCTCCCTGCAGGGAGCCTGCGTCTCCCTCTGCCTGTGTCTCTGCCTCCTTCTGTTTCTCTTATGAATAAATAAATAAAATCTTAAAAAAATATATATATAGGATAATACTCAGCACCCTAGCATTAATGTGTATGATTAGCAATATTCTAACCTTCCTCTTCAGTGGCCACTTCTATTCAAATCATATGTACATTTTGCAGTCCCATTCACGTTCCATATTCTTTGTGACCACCATGCATCCTGGAAGCCTCCCGTTGGTGCCTTCTGATTCTTGAGAAAGCATTTGCTCTTAGAGATACCCACGTGTGTATGCCTTTCATCCTATCTGGCTATGAACTCTTTGAAAGCAAAGACTAAATGATCAGATAGTATGTTTGCTGAACTTCCTCCAAGTTCTGAAATCAAACGGGAATCCTAAGTAAGCGGATTTTCCATAAAATGTACATCAAATGAACATACTGGAATATTCATCAGTGTAGTTATTTTTCTTAAGATTTTATTTATTGACTTAGAGAACAAGCGGTAGGGAGGGGCCGAGAGAGAGAGAGAGAGAGAAGTAGACTCCTCTGCTGAGCAGGGAGCCCGATGAGGGCTCAATCCCAGGACCTGGAAATCATGACCTGAGCCAAAGGCAGATGCTCCACCCACTGAGCTACCCAGGTGGGGAACCCCACATGTAGTTTTTAAACCCTAAAATCCAACATGGTAAGTTTGCACAAGGCTGGAGCCAGTTACACATTTGGGGGAAATACTTTTTAGCTGTAAAGATGATGACACTAGGATGTGCAATGAAACCATCTTATCGGCAGGGCTGTGGCAGTTTAATGGAGCAGGTGTTACACGGGGGTGGGCAAGGCTAAAGAACCCCAAAGTGACCATAAAAGCCCCCAGGACTAGCCCAAGTTGGAAGCGATTACCACCCCTCAACTGAAGGTGCATAGGGAGGGAAGAGTGATTCAGCGAAGGCTAGATCCTAGGAAGGGCTCATGCTTCCAGAGCCGTGGCCGTGGGCATTGAAATGCCACCAGCACAGCTCCAGCCAGCGAGAGGGAGTAAGTGGAATAAACACCTTGACTCTTCCCTCCGCCTTAGCTCCTGCCCGTGCATCTCATTAGTGGAGTCCAGAAGGGGAGAGTCGGCCCTCCACGTCAGGCCCTGCGGCCCAGCCTTCCTGGGCATGCAGTGGTTGCAGGGGTGAGGCTGGCAAATGGAAAGTGACCAGCACAACCACCGGCACGTTTCAGAGTTGCAGGATGCTTCTGGGGCACAGGTTATCTGGAAGCTCACCCTTGAACGGAGGAGGAGATGAAGTCCACGATCGTGCAAATTTCTGGCTGTGCCTGGCGTATTAGCTGTGGACGTTTCTGTTATTTGTTTCCCTCCCTGGATGGAAAGCTAATTTTTATTATACGTTGTGATTTATTAAAATTGTGCTTATTGAATAATTAAATAGTTGGTGAAAAATACATTATAAGGGATAACTCCCCTTTGTTCTCTGTTAGGCCACTTCCTGAATATGAAGAGTATCTACTTGTTATACGAAGAACAGAATTAAACAAAAAATAAACTTGTTACGTAATAAAAACCCCAACATCTCAGTCTTCTGATAGTTCGAGCCCTCATGTGAAGGTGCAAGGAGCATGTGTACTTTTCCAGTGTCCCAGGCAATGCAAGTGTGATTGTAATCATCCAGCGTATAAACCTGGTTTAATGCTCTCATAATGGGTAATGCAGGTGATTAAATACTGTGATTTTAATCTTGGCGTTTTAGTAACCCAATAAGATAGATGAAAAGGCAGTAACAAATCAGATTATATAATGATATTTCACTCTAACTAAGAAGTCCAGTTATTCTCTGCACTATGTGCTTTTGTTTTTTAAGGATATCAGAGGATACTGTTTAGAAAAATGCTCGAGGGATCCCTGGGTGGCACAGCGGTTTAGCGCCTGCCTGCCTTTGGCCCAGGGCGCGATCCTGGAGACCCGGGATCGAATCCCACGTCGGGCTCCCGGTGCGTGGAGCCTGCTTCTCCCTCTGCCTGTGTCTCTGCCTCTCTCTCTCACTGTGTGCCTATCATAAATAAATAATAAAAAAATTAAAAAAAAAAAAAAAAGAAAAATGCTCGAATAAGAATCCTCTACTTTTTTTTTTTTTCACCGTAACCTATTGGCAGGACTTTGTCAAAATAATAATAATAATTTGAAGTCAAATTAGCTCCCCAAACACAACTTTTTATATTGCTGTATTGTCTTTTGGGAGAACACCAAGATGATCCCCACCTTCTTTCTTGTCCGAGGGTATGCTGCATTTCTCTGCCGGGCGATAGGGAGCCAAGCTGACAGCCGCTCCCTGGGTCCTCGTGGCCTCGGAAGAGCAGACGGGGGCAAGTGGCACAGGGGACGTCCTCCCTGAGGGGGTGCACCGGGCCCTGAACGCACAAGCCAGCCTGCAGAGGTCATGGGACGTCAGGGCTCCCCTCCGCTGGGTCCTGACAGCCCTCTGCAGTTGGGGCATCTGGTTCCCAGACAGCAGGTTTTTTTGTTGTTGTTGTTATTTATTTATTTATTTATTTATTTATTTATTTATTTATTTTTTATTTATATATTTTTTTCCAGACAGTAGTTTGTATGATTTAGTTTGGAGGGTCACAGGCATATCTCTATGCCCTTTGGCTATAACGTAACCAGCACGGAATCTCTGTTCTCCATGCGGTTCTGGGGGTCAGGGTTCTTCCCAGAATGTTTCCTGTTTTGGTTTTTCTCTCCATGGCTTGTGCCACCTTCAGTGACTAAGCCACGCACGGCTCCAAGGCCAGGAGCGAGCAGAGAAGGGCACAGGAGCCAACCGCAGTCGTCAGTTCCATCCCTGTGTATCTACTAAATCTGCAAACCAAGGAAGGGACACCTGGGATTTCTCTCCCTGGTGGTGCTGTAATCCTCAGTGAAGATCTTTAGCGAGCTTGGCAGATCTTGCTTGACCAGGTCAGGTTTATGATCGTTTGCGAAATAATATATGTCATTTGTGTGGAAGATTTTGTGGGTGCCTTTTCCACACTTCTCAGCTCCTCCTCCTCCAACAGAATCTGACCCTCTGATCATAATCTTCCGTGGCGCTTCCATACGACAGTGAACACATCCACCTGTTTCGTTTAGCACCTGCCCTGCCCTCTCAGATATGCTTCACTGCTTAAAACTAACTAACTGATAGATGATCTAGCTGCCAAGAATTTGGAACAGCAAGAAAATTAGAAATGAGCCTCCAAAAGTCTTGCCATGTGGACTTTTCTTTGCCGAGTTTAGAGTCATGCACACAAAGAAGTTTTTTTGGATTTTTTTTTTTTTTAAGAGAGAGAGAGAGAGCGCACAAGCAGAGGGAGAGGCAGAGGGAGACTGAGAAGCAGACGCCTCGCTGAGGAGGGAGCCTGACGCAGGGCTCGACCCCAGGACCCCGGGATCACGACCTGAGCCAAAGGCAGACGCTCACCTGATTGAGCCACCCCGGGAGCCCCTGGTGGCTGGTCTGACAGCCACCAAGACCCTCAACTAGCACCACCTTTTACTGAGTGCCCAGTGCACCTCGCGGTGGTGGCAGCCCCGAGAGGGAGCTATTGTTGCTGTTGGGCGTATAAGGCAGCTTATCGGGAGTGACAGTCAGTGCCAGGCTAAATTCACATCCAAGTTTTTCAGACCTCTTGCACTTGATTGCTGAGTCTGTGTTTTAACCACCTCGTGTGGTTCTCTGATTTTACGTGGAAATCCGAGGAGGTGTTTCCAAGGCGCGGTGGGGTCGGGGAACAGAGCAGACAGCAATGGTTGTGCCACACGGTATGCTTTGAAAAGAGGGTTCCAGTATTTCAGTGTAGGAAAATCTCCTAGTCTGCTGTGTTTGCCATCCCTAACGTGCACGCGTGTCTATTTGTGTGTACGTGTATGTCTGGGGTGTATTGATATGTGTGTGTGCATACACACGTGCACACGTCTGGATATGTGTGTCTGTATTAGGAGTGGAGCATAATCTGTGTGTGTGCATGCCTTGAGCCTTTATTTGATGCCAGGCTCAGTACACGAGGCTCTACTTAGATGAACTTGCCAGGCCTCCCAGGAGGTCGGAATCCTCCCCATTGTACCATAAAGGAGTAAAAGAGGCTGGGCCTCGCATGTGAGGTCACATAGCTAGCTCCGCACCCTCCCGGGGTACCACTGCTGTGGGGGTCGGACCCCTCTGTCCTCAGGACTCCTGGTGGCCCACTCGCTGGGTGACCCTTATTAAGCATTTTCCTATTTGTCCCCTGGGGACGGCTGGCCTTGGAGTACTAGATGCTTTGTGACTTTCGGGCAGTCAATCAACTTACAGCTTTCTTATTTCCATTCCTGTCTAGAGGCATGTCTTATCCCATTGTTTGCAAATCGGTGACCCCCTGTCCCCTCAGCATGATGTCCTGGGAGGGGCGTGCATGAATGTGACCTTCACCATAGTGGGTGAAGGTCGGACTTCACCTCCACGAAGAACCAGCCCTCTTCCTTGCTATGGCTCCTTCCAGGAGCATCAAGGGAGGGTGGGGCCCTGATGTCCTGCAGGGACACTGCGACCAGGTCGATTCCTCACTCGTGGCTGCTCCTGTAACAGTTAACGTTCATGGGAGTGGATCAAGTGGGTGAGGGCAGGTGCAGATGTCAGACATCCTGGGAAGCCTCTCCTGGCTCCTGGCTCCCTTGTGTCTTTGGGATTGGTGACTGCCTGGTCCCACCTCCATAATTTTCATGTTGTTCTGGATGCTGATCCCCGCCCCCTCCACCCCATGCATGATTCTTCAAATGGAAGCTAGGCTTCTAGGAATATTCTTACTACCCTTGTCAATCTGGATTTCAGAAAAATTACAGGTTATGATTTTTGTCTAAAAGGAAAAAAAACCCAGTAAGATATGCCACTGCCCTCACTGGTCTGTAGTCCGTACTGTTGTGGATCATGAGACGAGCTTGTCTAGGAGAGCTAGCATCTCATAGATTTCTGGAAATATCTGCTTTCCCACCTTTCTGCTGTGCTGATCTCTCATTATAAATCTACAGATAAGTTTGTATTTGCAGTAATTACTTTTTTAAAAAAGATTTTATTTATTTATTTATTCACGAGAGACACACAAAGGGAGGCAGAGACACAGGCAGAGGGAGAAGCAGGCTCCATGCAGGGAGCCCGATGCGGAACTCGATCCCAGGACCCCGGGGTCATGCCCCAGGCCCATGGCAGAGGCTCCACCACTGAGCCACCCATAGTCCCCATAGTAATTACTTTTGAATGGGGCTGGAAAAGTGGATTTTCCTTTTCAGTAGAACGTGAGTTAAGGAACTGGAGCTTCCCCCTGCTCTACAGTAGCAGCGTGTCTATGTGGAACTCGGGATCTCAGCAACCAGACCGAGCTAACTTGGCTTGTCATAAAGAGCCGAGGTGGGTAAGCTGACCGGCCGTGCCGATTTCCATGTAAGCGGCAAGTAATTTTTACTAATTTCTGGGTGTGTGGAAAGCCTCAAGTGAAGGCTTTGAAAAAAGAAACAGCTGCTCTTAGGTGGCGGAGTTCTCACTGTGCCCGCATGGAAATTTAGAAAACTCGGCATTTTAAAATTTTACTTCACCAAAGGTGGCATCTGATTAGCAAATAAAAAGCCTCACTTTGGGGATCCCTGGGTGGCTCAGCGGTTGAGCACCCGCCTTCGGCCCACGGCGCAGTCCTGGAGACCCGGGATCGCGTCCCACCTTGGGCTCCCTACGTGGAGCCTGCTTCTCCCTCGGCCTGTGTCTCTGCCTCTCTCTCTCTCTCTGTGTCTCTCATGAATAAATAAATAAAATCTTAAAAAAAAAAAGCCTCACTTTTTGTTTTTTTAAGCTCAGAGTGAAAAAGAGGACGAAAGAGCAAGTGAACATTCTACCCCCCACCACCCCCCCATATTTCAACACCTTATTTTCCACTGAGAGAAAGTGTGTGATCTGATCTGTGGCCCCATTTCTTTCAGTGGCTGCGCTGTGCACTTGGGGAGCTGGCTTCTCCCAAGATTGGGTGCTGACGGGGTGCTGGGGGCCGGCCCGTGCACCTCTGCTTCAGGAGGCGTGATGAGAACGTGTTCGTCCCCTCCCTTTCGTGTCGTGCCTAAAGCCAGTGGCCTAAGAGGAATTTGCAGTGCTCAGGGGACCTGTCTCTCGCGGCCTCCTCTTTTTTCTGGCCTCTGAGCGAGGAAGCAGAGAGCACAGGCCTCCAGCCTGTCGTAGCTTCACTGGATTAGCCACACAAAACATTTTCTATTAGAGAAGAAACAAGGCAGTGGTGGTGGTGATTGGGGTGTGTGGGGGGTGGGATGGGGGGAAGCTGGATACGCAAACCGGCTGTTCCAGAAACCAACTGCTGTCCCCAGGGAAGGAGTCCCCAGGAGCCATCCAGGCTATGGTGGCAGCAAGGTGTGTTTTATAATTTTTCTTCATCAGCTCATCGTAACCAAGGCACAAGCCCGATCAACCCCCCCCCCCCCATTCAATTTCCAACTTTGTAGCCCCGGGAGCACTGAATCCCTGGATGTGGCTAATCGGGGTGCCACTGGAAAGCTGAGTGTCGCAGGACGGGTGGGCTCGGTGCTGGCTCACAGAGGAGGGCTTGTCTTCCAAAAGGTGAAGCCTGGATCTGTGAAACGGGCTGTCCTCCAAACCACAAACCCCGGGCAGGAAAAGTCCAAGAAATAGTGTCTGATTTCACATTTCTTACCGACTTTTACAGTTGGCATCCTTAATTTTTGGGCAGCTCTGCTGTGTGCATGTCCACACGCATTTGCAATTTTTTCTTTTTCTTTCTTTCTTTCTTTCTTTCTTTCTTTCTTTCTTTCTTTCCTCCTTCCTTCCTTTCTTTCTTTCTTTTCTTTTCTTTTCTTTTTTCTTTTCTTTCTTTCTTTCTTTCTTTCTTTCTTTCTTTCTTTCTCTTTCTCTCTTTCTCTCTCTTTCTTTCTTTCTATTAGGGCAACACCATGATGGTGAGAGGTAAGTTTCCAGGGGTGAATCTAAATGTTCAGGTCAAGTGGAAGATACCATCGCAGCACAACTTAACATCAGATACCTTTTCGGCTAGAATTTTTCATCCCAAGGAAAGCCCAAGGCCAACCTTTATTTTTCTGTATTCAAAGTGCCGTCAACTCTCTCAGAGGTTCATTTCCTTTGCCCAGATCACTGTGTAGTACCGTCCTACCTGCATTGTCGCCATGACTTTAAGGTCATCAGAAATATCGACGCCTGGTGTCTTTTACCCAAGACCCTTCGCGTTCATTTAACCTCATTCTTATTTTCCTTTGCAGAAAACAGCCTCTGCCCGTGGAGAATTTGTCTCACCCACACCTCTTGTGTCTGGTTTTCTCTTTCCCCCAGGCCTTCTGCTTTATCCAGTAGCCCAACATATTCGGACCTGCCCTTCATCAGGATCTCCCCACACCGGAACCCCGCCGCAGCCTCTGAGCCCCCCTTCAGCCCTCCGCACCCCTACATCAACCCCTACATGGACTACATCCGGTCCCTACACAGCCCGTCCCTCTCCATGATCTCGGCAGCTCGGGGGCTCAGCCCCACGGATGGTAAGTCCTTCCCCACCCTTTCCTTCTAGCTCCTTCTTCTTCCACCTTGGCCCCACCTGGAATGTGCTGTGCAGCAGCTCTGATGTTTGCTGGGTGTTTCCCATGTGCCAGATGCTGTGCTAAGTGCTTGCTTTTTTTTTTTTTTAAGGTTTTATTTATTTGAGAATGAGAGAATGAGAGAGAATGTGAGGGGCAGTGGGAGAAGCAGACTCCCCGCCGAGCAGGAAGCCCGATGTGGGGCTCAGTCCCAGGACCCCGGGATCATGCCTGAGCTGAAGGCAGATGCTTAACCAGCTGAGCCACCGGGTGCCCCCATGCTAAGGGCTTTCAGAGCCTGCTTCACTTCGGCATGAGGGGACGTCCCTGAGGGTGGGGTCATTGTCTCCATTATCAGGGGAGGAGAGCAATGAGCTGAGGGGCTAAGTCACTTGCACCATGGCCCGTTGGCTCCCAAGTGGCAGGGGTGGGACTCACTGGCTGCAGACACCTTGCTCCCAGCCACAGTTTCGTTCTGCGGCTCCTCGTCCTCTTGTGGGGGCCCAGATGCTGTTCACATGCGTGTGTAACGAGCCAGGTTGCTCGCCTTCCAACCAACACTGTTCTGTCCTGCACGTCTGAGAGGCACGTTTGTACCGATGTGTCCATTAGACTCACGCTTGTCAAGTTCCACGGTGTGCATGGACCACCCGGGAGTGATGACAAGACGTGATTCAGGGTGGGGTGGGGTGGGTCTGGGGGGACACTGGGATTCTGCAGGCTGGAAAGCTCCCAGGTGAGGTCAGCGCGTTGGTCCGTGGACCCCGCTCTGAGTAGCAAGTCTTAGAGAACATGAGAGTCCAGATCTGTTGCACGTGCCCTCCGACCTTGACTGTGCCCAGTGAGAACTGAAAGAGGGATGGAGTGGGAAGAGAAACAAACTTGGGCTTTAATTTTATTATATTTGATGCTCATTTTAAGCTCTCAGGGGTCAAATTCCTGTTGGTTCTATTAGCTTCCCAATTAATTACTTTTCACAAGACTCTAATGAGAGCTGTGTGTCCCATAACTGTCAAATTATAGAACACTCCTTTGATTCAGGAAGAGCATTTGCCACCTCCTGCACACATCCAACAAACACTTGCCCACGATTGCTGGAGTCTGAATGAAGGTCCAGTATTGCATAAGCCATATTAATTAGAAATAGCAGGTTACAGGACGCCTGGGGGCTCAGCGGTTGAACATGTGCCTTCGGCTCAGGGCATGATCCCAGGGTCCCGGGATCGAGTTCCGCATCGGGCTCCTTGCATGGAGCCTGCTTCTCCCTCTGCCTGTGTCTCTGCCTCTCTCTCTCTCAATGTGTCTCTCATGAATAAATAAATAAAATATTTTAAAAAAGAAATAGCAGGTTATGAGTTCTCTTAAGAGACACCCACAAGTCACCGGGGCTTGTGTCAGAGCGCAGGACACCACCAATCTCTCTGATCCGTGGGACCTGCGTGCTGCCCACATCCTCCCTGGAGCCCCTTCCTGGGGCTGGCCATGCCTGGTGGGGAGAGGTCAGAGGCTGTATGAAAGTTCTTAGTAAATCTACTCAGTTGTATTTCCAAGAGCAGCTGCACTGCCCCAATAGCTCACCTCTTTCTGAGTCAGTGCAGCGGACACAGTTTATGAGGTACCTAAGGAATACGTTGTGCCATTTGGACAAGATTCACATTTAAAAAAAAAATGAAACTGTAAGAGAGTCAGACCCAAGTCAGTTCTCCTGTTTTGGTGAGACACTGGGAAAAACTGGAGAGTCATCTCCATGGAGTACTTGGGAGTTGGCGGAAATGACCACACCGGAGAACAGAGGGAGAGAGAGGTCAGGGAGGCCAGCTCACAGCAGACTTGGAGCTATGCCTGCCTTGCAGAAATTTCGTTGGGCCGGTGGAAAGTGGTACCTCGAGTTAAAGCATCTTGTCTTCTGTTTTCTGTGGCATTTGAGGATGAGTATGAATAAAGCATTCTTTGACTGGTTTGCTGTGCCTTCCTCTTCCTGACTTTTAAGAGTCTTAACTAATAATCAAATAAACTCAAGTCCCGATGGCTCTCACACGTAGGCTAAGAGGTTCGTGTGCATCTCTATCTCTATATTTTTATCATGTATAAGAAGCACGTGAACACGTGTAAAACATACACAGACCTATTGTTAGATTACCCATATTTCTACATGATAATTGTAAAACTAACTTTTACTGATGGAATGCTGTGTGCCGAGCGCTGTCACATTCATTGCCACCAGCAAACTGTTGGGAGCGGGAAGAGGAGGAGCTGGGATTTGCATCCAGATCTTGGAGGATCTGGAGACCACCCTTAGAACTGCCACAGTATCTTGCTGCTTTTGCACATAGATTGGCAGTGGAAACAGATTATTATCCCACTCTCGCAGAGCTGACTCTTGCCAGTAAATTGCACCAGAATGATAGGTGTATTTCCTTTCTGATTTTGTAATGAAAAAAAAAGGGAGAAAGGAGCTTTAAAATTATGGAACCCCAAATTGCAGCTTATCACCCGGTCCTGCATTATTAAAACCATGCTGGCTTTTCCATTCGTAGTCCCTGGGCCCTCCAGGTCATGAGAGCCGACTCAGATGCTCCTGCTGGAAGCTGAGGGAAGGATTTTAAGTGTGTCCAGGAAGATAGCACAGGGGTCTCAGTTCTCTACCCCTGTAAGATATGTGAACACACAGTGATTTCATGTCAGAGTGATTGAATTTGGAAGGGGCACACGTGAGAAGGAGAACGTAAATACGCTTGAATCATTTGGAATTCTTCGTTGTGTCTCTAAGCCTCAAAAATTGTATGATGTATCTTACTTTTTCTCTTCCTTTTCTTTGGTTTTATTTCAAGTGAAAGATACCTTGTAGACTTCAGTGAAAGCACAGTTTGAGTTAAGCTTTTAACCTAGGATGAGCCATAAAAAGGGCATCTTGATGTGGGCCACGGGGCAGACGGACTTTGGGAAGTCTCGAGAGAAGTTTCGCATTGACCTTTCTCAAGTAATCACTGTACTCTCCTTATCTCCTCTCCTAGCCCCCCATGCTGGGGTCAGCCCAGCGGAATACTATCATCAGATGGCTCTGCTGGCTGGCCAGCGCAGCCCCTACGCAGACATCATTCCCTCTGCTGCCACCGCCGGCGCTGGGGCCATCCACATGGAATATCTTCATGCCATGGACAGTAAGTGAGGGGGCTCTTTCCTGTAGCCTGGTGGTGGTGGATGCTGACTCGTGGGTTGTAGAGATGGATGCACAGGTTAGGTGGTTGTCTAACTTTTGAAACCAGGGAGGGAGGAAGAATAATTGGTGCTCTGCTCTGCTCGGTTTTCTAAGAAGCTTCCACATATCTGGCCATCGTGGGATTCCTTGTAGAACTCTACGAGACCAACAAACTGGAAGATGCAGACGATTGTCATTGGGCAGGTGTAAAAAAGGTCTCCTGCCCTGATTGTCCTGATAACAAAAAAGAGATGTGTTTGATGATGTGGATGTACTCACCCAGTCACTCCTTGAGGTTTTCTAGATTTTAGGCTTTAAAACTTAGTCTTTATTTTATTCTTATTTTTTTGTCAGAGATTTATCTATTTATTTTAGAGAAAGAGAGAGCACATGCGAGTGGAGGAGGGGCAGAGGGAGAAGGATAAAGGGAATCTCAAGCAGACTCCCTGTTGAGCAGGGGGCCCAATACAGGGCCTGATCCCAGGACCCCGAGATCATGACCTGAGCCGAAATCACGAGTTGGACGCTCGACCGACTGAGCCACCCAGGCATCCCTAAAAAAATCAACTTTAAAAAATTAAACATTAAAAAAATTGAAAAAATATAAAAAATTTTCTTTAAAAACCCTAGACTTGGTTTTTACATTTTTTCCATGGGTTTATTTTGCCTCATATGTTTTCTTTACAATAACAATTATATTTCACTATGACCTTTAATCGAGGAAAACTGAAAAGCATTTCCTAATCAGAAAGACTATTTTTAGTACATAACTGTAGAAGATAATGGCATCCTTGATGCTTTTTACATCACTTAGTTTTGGATCCCGCAAGGCTTTTGGTGATGCCTTTGGGTCACTTATCTAGACATAGAGACAAATGAGCCTGTGAGTGTCACGGTTCAGAACATCCAAGAGTTCTTATTTATTCACACTCTTCCAGTTCCATTTGCCAGGTGCCAGGAAGTGAATGTGAAACGTCGTACGAGGTGTATAGCAACGGAGGCCACTGCCCTTTGACTATGACAACCACATGGCTTTGAGTAGGGCATATGCCAGGGCTTGGTTGGTTCGTTTCCCTGGTGGCTGTGCTTTCTCATCTACAGTCTGTTTGGGTTCTTCTGTGACACAGGTGTACCCTGGTCAGGTCTCTAGTGATGGTGAGTAAGGCAGCCTTCGGGCCTGAGTGGAGAGAGGGCGGTTGGTTCACACAGGGCGAACCTCCGTCCTCTTGTGGCCTCTACAGCCTCCGTCCTCTTGTGGCCACGAACGAACCCAGCTGGGTTACGCGGGGTCCCGGCTTGCGCTGCTTTCCATGGAGTTCATTACCACACCCAAAAGTACAAGAAACGTGTTCCATCTTCTGCAGGGGTTGTGTTGTTTGGCTTTGTAGAGTCCAGAGCTTACGTTTCAGATTCATCATAACCACATTTCAATTAGGGATTGTAGGGAAAAAGTTCAGTGTTATTATGCAAATTAGTTATTTGAAAATCTGCAAATAAAGAATTAAAATAGGGGAGAGTCCTTGGAAGGTCAGCCGTATTGCCTTCTACATTTGATGAGAATATGTTCAGTCAGGCAGTGGCGGTTTTTATCTAAATAAAGGATGAAGCTACCCTTTTACTTTGTAAAAACTAATTAAAGGAATTTTAATTTGCCTGAGTATATGGTAAATTGATTGTCATTAAGTAGGAATTTAGATGTCCTATCATTCATCACATAAAAAGAAACCTCCTTATTCTTTGTCAGAATTCTTTATTAGAACAGAGAAACAAAACAATTAACAGAAAGGCAGATCGGAGATTTCTGTGTTGGAACAATAAGAATGCTCGGGCTTCCGTTTCCGAAGGAACCCGTAAGATCAGTGTAGACCTGGGCCGCTTCTCTCTTGGCTGTTTCTAAAATGTGTACCTTGGGTTTTAGCTGTTCCCCTCCCCGGAGGATCCTGAATCACCGTTCCAAAATGCTGACTTTTCTCCATTTGCTTGCTTATAAGGGGGTTAGGAAGCATATATTAAAGGGTTGGAAAGTGCTTAAAATACTATCTTCCTTCAAAAAAAAAATTGAAATAGCACTTAGTTAAGCATAACATAAGAGCACCCAGCGTTTCAATCATAGGAGACCTTACCAACAGAGAAGCAAAACAATTCCAAATTACTACACTGGAGGTGCACCTGCAGTGTCAGAGCCCAGCTGGTATCTAGCTGGTCACTCGGATCCATTGTTAATGGATCTTTAGGACTCTTCAGGTGGTGGGAACCACAATAAACTGGTTTTTGATGAGCATTTGACATTTAAGTATGCCGACAAGGGGCATATCTTGGTTTCCACCACTTACAGGACAGAGTATTTATATGTCGCGTGTTAGAATAAGCAAGTCTGTTTTATGGCTCTAATTCTGTCTTTTGGGATTGATGACCTTAAAAGACAAGAGAGCAAGTAATCCTAGGAGGAACATTCTAGAACCGAGGGCTCCCCAAAAACTACATTATTCGTATTGGTGGAGACCTAATTATTAAGAGCCCACCCTGGAGAGAAAAACAGAAAGGGACTGAACCAGCCAGGCCATGGGCAACAACAGGAAGGCTTCCTTGGAAGGATGAAGGAAGGCCTCTGGGCTCTGTCTGTGGGAGATGGAAGGGGCCCCTAAGACCTTTCTTGCTTCACAGCATCAATGGCCACCTTATGTAGTTAGTGATTTAAAGAATTAGAGGGGTTCCAGGAATCCTCTCTGTCTAGAATGTCCTATTACTCTTAACTCTGCCTGTGATCACTGAGACCCATTGAGAAGGGTTATTGCTGAGGATTATATGAAAGTAGACACTAAATCTGGAGTCCCTGGAGTTGCTTGGAAGTGGAATGTATTTCTTCACTGAAAAACTATGATGAAATTAGCTTCTCATAAGGGAGTAAATGTGAAACATTTATGTGAAAGGCAGATGCCATAATAAAAGTAAGATGCTGATTTAAACAGTAAAAGATGTGTTCATAGCTGGGAAAGCCATGCTGGTAGGAGCACGACCTAAATCAGGCTGATAACAAAATGATTCTAAACGAAGAAACTCAGTTTTGAATGTGTCTGAAAGAAAAATTTGAGGAGCCACCATATTCATCTTTCAAATTGGTTTTCCAGCTTTACACGTGGATGGTACTAACTTGACTTCCTAAGCTCCAGTTTGTGATTTATTTTTTAACTATAAAGTATATCTGTGTATTCTCTGAGATCCTCTGTAGACTCATATCCATCTATATCGTTTCATTACATGGTCTCGAAGCACGTTGGATTGTTATCTTGTGTCAAGGTCCATGATGAAAGAAATATTCCCATGGAAGTTTCCAGAGACCAAGCGCCTAGGCTTCTTTCTATAAAGAAGGCTTATACCTTCTGCTTCTGTGCTCTGGGTACTGCAAAAGTGTAGTGCCCCCGTGTGAAAGTGTACCCATACTCTAAAATAGAAACCCTCCATTATTATTCAAAATTAATCGTGTTTGATTTGCTTCTTACGGAGTGGGATTGTGCTCTCATTCTTTCGTTCAACTTGAGTTTGATGACTCCTGTAACGTAAATTTGACCTTAGTGGAGTGTGGGCCTCTGGGCCACATTCATAGCCAATCCCTAAAATTCAGATCTCTAGTGTCTACCATATTCAAGGCAAGTAGGCATATTTAATTGTTAACTCTTTAGGTAAAAAGCATTGTATTAAGTTGGCATACATTTACGCGTGAGTTACTAACCTCCAGATGAGAACTTCATTGGAAGAGTCTTAATAAAGACTGGATTTCTAATAATAAATGCTTTATTCCCTGTTAGTTCTGACTGGAGAAGCAAGGTCCAGAGGATTAAAATAGATTCATCAAAGCCCATATTTTAATGCTTGTGCATTAATGTCCCAACTTGGAACATCTCCAAACCATGCTGAGATTTGAGATTATTGGGGCTTATGCCTTTAGAGTATGGGGAACGGAGGGGGGTTCCCCCACTCTCGGCGCTACTGGAGGGAGAGAATTCTCCTTCGTGGAGGGCTGTCCTGGGCGTCGCTGGGTGTTCAGCAGCACGCCTGGCCTCTGCACACTAGATGCGAGTAGCACCCCGAGAATTGTGATAACCAGAGTGTTTCCAGATGTTGTCACATGTCCCCTGGAGGCATAATTGCCCCCAATTGAGAACCATTAATTTCGGGTAATGCATTTATCTGTTGTGTTAGTAAAGCTGTAAGTATACATGGATCAGATAACTTCAGAAATCTTAGGGAAATGAGGGCATAAGTAAGCTGAATTTTTAGTCTTTGGATACTTTAATTCCTTCTCTCCTTCGGCTCATTGCCTTAAAATGGTGCATGTTGGGATGGGGAGGGGTGTGTAGTGTAGAACTGTGGGGACCACTGTCTTTGTCGCTTGTGGTGAATTAATGATGGGAATATCTAAGCAGCCGTCAGATTCATAAATCACTAGAAATGAGCGGGATAACACATAAAAGTCTTTCCCTTTTGTTTAGCAATTTATCATTTTGCCTGCACATTAATAAACAGAGCTCCCCCGAGGTAAGCCCTGGAAGATAAATATTTCTCCCTAATTTCCTCAATTGTAGCCAGTAGATCACCAGTGGGTGGAGAGGTACTTGTCACCGCACGTTGCCGGCTTCCTCTCCCTCACTTCTTCCACCGGGGCAAGTCGCGATACAGAGCAGGTGCCGAGCACAACCGCAGGTAATCGGGTTCTGTTTTGTTCATGTAACAGGCACCAGATTCCCCAGCCCCAGGCTGTCTGCCCGGCCGAGCCGAAAACGTACACTGTCCATATCACCGCTGTCCGATCACAGCTTTGACCTTCAGACCATGATAAGGACATCTCCCAACTCCTTGGTCACGATTCTCAATAATTCCCGCAGCAGCTCTTCAGCGAGCGGCTCCTACGGCCACTTGTCTGCGAGTGCAATCAGGTACGTATTTTCCAGAATCCATTATGTGTTTCTTGAACAGAGGGTCAGTGCTGACAGCCCGTGAGGATGAGCGCGACAGCGCGACACGGGGCCTGCCCCGGGTCCCGCGCAGATACCGCTGCAGTGAATTCCAGAGCCAGTTAGTGGGCCCAGAAGAACTTGTGGCGGACCGTATAGTCAGTAGCCCGCATGCCCAGGCGTAGTTCCTCCGTAGAGGCAGTGAGCAGGGCAGATCTTTCACCCAAGCCCCAGGTCCAGCCCCGGTTGCAGGAGCACCTGGCATGACAGGAGCAGAAATCGGAAGACCAGGCGTGGTGTGATTCTCGGCTGTTCACTGCGGTGGGGAAAGGTGCACATTTCAGGAAGGAAGAAAAGGCGTCAGCAGGATTTTTAATCTAAGGGAAAATACGTGGGATGACATCAGAAGGCATAGCTGTCAGAGGCGATGGGGCAAATGAAGATTTCCTTGTGTTCCTATTACGTATTTTTAGCTTAATTTGAAAGCTCTCTGTTTTGTCACCCTACAGCGAGAACATTTTGACACTCCCTTTGGTGAGGTGCCTCGTGTCTGCACTTGCATGCGAGGGCACAAACGCGGGCTGCTGTAAACGTGCTTCCTGTAAAATATTTCTCGCTGCTCATGATCAAACGTGGGCTGATGTCAATAAGTAGGGAATAAAAGTAAGCCAGGTGATGAGTTTTAGGTGTGTTTACACTGCTTTTTTTTTTTTAAGATTTTATTTATTTATTCATGAGAGACATATACACAGAGAGAGAGAGGCAGAGGGAGAAGCAGGCTCCATGCAGGGAGCCCGATGTGGGACTCGATCCCAGGTCTCCAGGATCCGGCCCTGAGCTGAAGGCAGGCACTAAACTGCTGAGCCACCCAGGGGTCCTTATGCTGCTTTTATCAGCTAATCACTCACTGTTTTGAACTGTGCTAGTTACCAGATGCTTGTTTCAGGCATAGAATTAGATCAGGTTCGAGTTCATTCATTACGCAACCTTGGTTATCAACTTTAGTTGACCCTTCCCCCCAGTGTTTCTCCCCTAATTTAAGAATTCAGTCCCTAGCAGTCTTTGTGTTGTTATTGTTGTAAGATTGTATTCATTTATTTTTGAGAGACACAGAGAGAAGCAGAGACACAGGCAGAGGGAGAAGCAGGCTCCCCGCAGGGAGCCCGATGCAGGACTCGATCCCAGGACCCCGGATCACGACCTGAGCCAAAGGCAGATAGATGCTCAACCGCTGAGCCACCCAGGCGCCCCACTAGCAAGCAGTCTTTTTGAACTAGAGTTTTGCAGACCATGGGTAGTTCACATGTCAAAGGCTGTGTTCGCTAGCCTTGCTCTGAATAAGTGAGGATTCTGTTATTGGTGTGTGTCTACACATGGGCAGTAGCTTCAGTTCTTAGGTGATGGGTGTTCCATGACGGGTATACGTATTCGAGAAACCCCAACAGGCTGGGGAAGAAAACGCTAGCGGGAGTAACACAGCGTATTTACTAGAAATGATGGATACCACCATTTTTTCCATGAGGTTCTCAATTACAGTCCTAAGTCTTTGCTTGTTCAATTATCAGCAATACTCCATGGCACACAAGTTAGTGTTTAAATATTATAAGTCCTATGTTGATACGACGGGATGTCATTTTCTTCTGCTTTTCTTTGTTCGGTTAATGTGGTCGTTAAAGTGTGGAAACGCAGAGCAAAGCCAATAACCATGCTTACGTGACAGCAGTCCGTAGAGGGAGGTCCTGCGGTGTCTTCAGGATTAGCCACTGTCCTCACAAATGCTTTGGTGTTGGGCACAGATCAGATTCCAGCTTTGCCACCAGCTCGGTAAACTTTCCTTGCCCGTCGGCTCTCTGGAGTTCAGCCTTCACATCTGTAAGCTACAGACAGGGCACCCCTGTAGAGGGCACGGCGTGTTTTCTTAAAGCTGGCGTAGGTGTGCAGTGCCAGGATGAAGACCCCTACCCATAGGCGAAGTCTCAGGAGGATTGATCCCGGATGGTGCCTCTCCGGGAGACGAGCTAGCACGGCCTGGCCCTGGGACCCCCACGATCATCCCAGGCTGGCTCTGAGGAAGTGTGCCCGCCTCTGAACCGCAGCCTGGCTGTTCCCGCACTCCTGGCACATATTCCCAGGATCAAAGGCTGCCAATGACCGTATCTCAATTTGCTAAAATTATGTAACTATTATGTGGCTTGACTAGCAGTCATAGCATGACAGTGGTAGAAATATGGCACACCAGGATACGCACAAAAATGAGATTCGCACAGAATCACTTGTGAGCATTTATTTCTCTTGCTTCTCCTTAATTTTTCTTCGCTCTGGCTCTCTGCCCAGCTAGCTTGACTTTTCCCAGCATCTCAGAGCCTCAGATTAGAATATGGTGCAGACGGTCACAGTGTTGTCTTGCTTTATCCTTACCTCCCTACCCCCATCTTCTCTGCCTTCTGGATCTGTTCACCTCGGCCTGGGGGACCTAGTACTGGATCCTGATGGGGATTGATCGTCTTCCCCTGCTTCCAAGGAGCTCCAACAGACCCTGTCGTTCTCATTAGAGCTGGAAAAAGAGGTTTGCCTTAAGGACCAGTCAGGTCCCAGGAGGGCCTGCTGTTGCCAGGGGGGCCCGGCCACCACGCACTCCTCTTCTTCCTCACCTTTGGATCCTTCCCATTCTTTCTTCTGTCTGGCAGCCTGACCTCTCCTTCTTCAATGTGCAGCCAGTGTGGGTTAGGACCAGAGGTTGCTTTTAATGCATGAAAAGCCATGCAGACAACCCAGGATGACTTCAGCCTGCCATATAATACAATAACTAGAGCAATCATCCTCGGCACCACTTGCCCGTCCTGTAGCTGGGGTGATGTTAGTGTTTTGCTTGCCCTGTTCCAAGTTTGAGCTTGTGACCTAAAAACTGACTTGAGGAATAGTCTGTAAAAGTGGTAGGACCAGTGGGTGGCAGGGGCAATGTGAGCAAAGCTGAAAAGGGTAGCTGACCTTCTGGAGCAATACAGATAGTGGAGCGAGTGTGGCCTGAGGGTGTGTGTAACCGCTGCTGTGTACCAGAAGAGTGCTTGGTACGAGGCACGCTCACTGTTTCTGTGTCACAGGTTTGGGAAAGTGTACTGTTCCTCATGTTTTACGCTTCAACACGATGGGTCTTTGCTAGAAGTCGGAGAAGGTCGAGTGCCAATATCCCAATCCCCTGCTTCGTAACTGACCCCAAACACACTGGACCTTTTGCACTGTTTTCTGACACCTGACCTGCTTCTGGAACTGGCAGTGCAGAACAATGGCTGTTGGCTAGGTTAGAAGGACGGCATTCGGTGTGAAGTCACGCATTCAGTTTGCCAAAAAATGCCATCGCTCTCCTCCACGTAGCATGGGGTTCGGGTGTTACTCCCCAAGGGGCTGATGATAGCATTTGCCGCTTTTTGACATTCCTGTATTTCCTGGCTCATCCAGGGGTTTGCTCTTTGTTTTCCCTCTGCCGGAGAGCACGGACCAGAGGGTTGCACGCTGCCGCCCGTAGCACCTGTGCCTTCTCGCCCTGACATCACTTGATGAATGTTTTTCTTCGGTGAATAAATGAAGGAGCTCATTTTTTTCAGTGGGGGAGGGGCAGAGGGGGAGAGAGAGAGAGAGAGAGAATCTCAAACAGGCTCCACACTTAGTGCAGATCCCGACTCGGGGCTCAGTCTGACGCCCCCGAGATCATGACCTGAGCCGAAATCAAGAGTCAGATACTTAACAGACTGAGCCACCCAGGCGCCCCTGAAGGAGCACTTTAATGAGTAATTGGAATTCTCATCAGCACCTTTATTAAAGGAACTTTCTACCGATGGCAGGTGAATAATCCTGGTTTTCAGAATGTTAACAGTCTTTATGAATAATATATGTCCATAGGTTGAGAGCTATAGAGAGAGAGAAGGATGGATACAAAATAAAAGGTTAAAAAAACGAATGTCTGTCTTTGTGTATGGTTCTTGTATTTATGTATTTGGTGAATAATTCAGGCTGCTATAGAAATAGCGCAGAAGGCAAATATTTATTCACGGAAGCCCCTTGGCGTACTCGATTTTGTCTTACTTTTCAACCCTATTGTCCAAATGTACGTCACAAATCTTATCTTTTAAATATCATAACAAAAATGACCATTCCAAAAAAAAAACAAAAACAAAAACAAAAAAACCCTGTCATTTTGAACTATTCGGCTCCAAAGGGTCATTGTGAACTATTCGGCTGTCTCAAGAAATTTTAACTTGTCCGTCCCCCTGAAGACTCCAATCTAAGCCCAGATGAGTCACATTTATCAAATACAACCTGTAGCCTCCAGCCTCTGTGGCTAAAGGCGGATGTTGTAAACACCCAGTTAATGGCAGGACAGTAGAAGTGCCTTTGCCTCTGCGAATACCTTCCCCTGGAAATTGCACCGCAGTCAGAAGAGGGGGGTTTCGGATGACGCTCCTCTTCCTGTGGTCTCCAGGCAAACATAACCTGCAAGAAGAAATGAGTAGGCCACTCATTCCCATCCCACCAGTGACAGCGTTCTCGCTTTGAATTTAATGGCCAGAGCGAAGGTGGGCTTGTGTCCTAGTGGTTGTAGGCCTGGCGTGGCCAGGACAGATACGTCGATGAAAGGGGGGGTCAGGTGTCACGCACTGCAGCGCCCCAGTGAGAACAGGGTGTCCGCCCACGGCCCCGGAGCCGTGGCTGGGGTGTGGACGGTGGCCTGTGTCCTAGAGCGGCCCACGCTCGCGGGTCCCAGGCTCCTGGAGGAAGCCACCGTTGTTGCCACTTCCTGAGGCAGGACAGGCACCAGCTGGGCCTCCAGCAGCGGCTCGGCTCTGGGCCGGTTTGCTCGTCACAGGTTGGGTGGGAGACCGTGAAGAAGACAGCGGGGGTGAGCACGGTGCCGATGACCAGGGTCCTGCAACTCTGATCGCATCTTCTGAAAGTGGTGACAAACTCCTTCTCCCCCAGCAGCAGTGAAAGTGATTAATACCGAGAAAGGTAGTTTTTATTTACTGCCATCTGTGGTCACTGGTTTTAGACAGCACTTCATTTATCAGTTAGTCGTTCAGTCCCCCAAATATTCAGCTGCATCTTCAACTGTACTAGTCACCGGGCCGGGCCTGGGGCTGCCAGGCGTGTGCGGCACGAGCCCTGCCCTCGCCGAGCTCTAAGCAGGTACGAGCAGGGACCAGATGGGGCCGTGGGATGGGAAGGGATGGGGCGTCGAGGGAACGTCAGCAGCGCAGGGCTCGATGGCAGTGACGGGGGAGGTGCGCCCCTGAGGGGGCAGGCAGGGGCCGGCTTGCGCACAGCCATCGGCCACCCGTCCACCCATCGGGGCCGGGCAGGGAGCCTTGGAAGCCTCCCCGGAGGCTGGGAGGCTGCGTTGTGTCTGGGTGGAGGGAGCTGATGCCCGGGAGCCTGGGGGGCTGCACCAGAGGCACTCGGCGACTGCCGTGCTGCACGTAGACCCTGGCGGGGCCAGCTCGGACCCTTCTCGTTCTGTACCCCAGGCCTTCCTCCTCTCTCTTAGGCCTCCCCAGTGGGAGCCCCGGCTAAAAGGATTGGTCGGAAGTGCTCGTCCTTACAGGCAAATCATAATTCCTGATGGTGTTTTTGAAAAGCTGATTATGCTTTTTCTGGCCACATCTGCATGGCCGAGCCAGTTCCGTGATTTGGGTGCTCCCAGCCAAACCTCCCTGGAGAGGGTGTCACCGCTGTTCATGTTGACGGAGGTCTTGTCTGGTTGTTGGTTTCATGGCAAGTGGCTTTTCAAGCCTTTTAGAACACTTTTGTCCCATAAAGCCGGACGGATTTTGGTGCAGAGCAGTATCCACAGAGTGTGCGCACCTCCGTGTAAAGGTTGGGGCGATCCCTGCTTGTTTTTGTGAGCGCACGGGTCTAATGCGTGCGCTCATTACTTCTGAAGCTGCTGCGTTTTCCAATAAACGTGCCCTGGGAGCTTTTATGGATAGAAGTGGAAGCTTTTATTTTTCTCATTTCAAATAGAAGCACGTGCAGGCATGTGTGTCCCTGGGCCTGTACCTATATGAGCAATAATGCGTGTTGGCCCACTCTCAGCAGCACTGGGGAGGCCCCGTTCCTACTTTGAACGGCAGCTGTTGCGCAGTAAATTCCACAGCTGTAGCCAGCAAGTGGACGGCCTCGTTAGTACAACAGCCACAGAGTAGCCACAAAGTCGGTTTTGATTAGAACACCTCCTCCTCCCCCACTTGCTTCTCTCCTCTTGAACCCGGCCTCCTCCTACCAGGCGCGGACTGCAGCCTGCCTTGGCCTCGTGGTCTCATGAGCCGCAGAGCCAGGAGACACCGGGTGCTGGAAAGCAGGTAGCCTCGTTGGCTTCTTCACACAGAAATTGCGGCCTGGGGGTTCTCAGTCCCTGTGCCCCAGCCTAGAGCAATAAATACATCGTCCAGGTGTCACATGCGCAGCTTCGAAGGCTGTTTCGGAAATTCACATCCCAGCAAAATACAGCAACCAGGGCCATTAACGAAACACGTGTTTGTAGGTAGTTTGCACTGATTTCAGATTTAAAACTAGACGTTTCCTAAGAACGCAGGGGTGCCACATGCCCTTTACTCTTCACGCTGGTAGGAGATGGTGAGGGTCCTAGAAATGGGCCTGGAAACCCATGGGCCTGTCTGCAGAAGATGTAGGTCAGAAGTGCAGAGCACCACTCGTGCACACTCGTCCCCGAGGCCCTGTGTTCCCACAGAGGAGCCGTGGCACTGCGTGCAGTGGAAGTGGCCCTCCTCCTTCGGTGACACAGGTAGGGACAACTGCCATCTGGATGGACGTCATTAAACAATCAGGCAGAAACTTTTACCTCTCAGCGTGCGGTGGCTGGGTGATCCAGCCTCTTGCCATCTTTCTTGGAGTTCCTTGATTTATTTGCCTTATTTTTACTGAATAACAGATCTCTTCCATGCTGCCATCGGCTCTGTTTATCCTGCCAATGTGAAAGACCGCGGCAGGCCAAATTACGCCACTCCACGTACACTGTTCCCATATTGCATTACCCGGCACCCCCTACCCTCTTCGCCTGTTGTGTGTAGAATGAGTTGTTTTTGAAACACGTATGGGCTTATCTTATAGCCATTTTAATTGGATTTCATCCATCCAACCTGAATATTAATGTCCGAAATACCTTTATGTATAGTAGGGTTGAATGATCTTCAGCAATAGGAACTTTTAGGGTTCCCACTTATATGTCATTCTAGGAATTAAATATAAACTTGATGGACTGATTGATCATAAGGTTTCTGTACAAATGTCGGCTCCCGTTACTTCCTTGGCGTGATAAAACAATGTTGTGAAAGTGGAAAATGATTATGAATTTCAAAGTATGGCGTATTGGTTATAATAGATACCTTTCTAGTTGCAAAAATTATTTCATGCTCTGGGAGTATACATGGGATCTATGGATGCATCTAATTGATGCATGATTTCATGTGTGCATTTTATGAGATTTATTTCGCTTAACATTTTCTTTCTATTTACACTCCAAATTCTAGCTAGGTTGGGGGAAGTTGCTAGAGTCCCAGACAGGAGACTTCCAGTTGAATGAGGCGTGACTATGCTACTGACTGCAAATTAAGAAACAAGGCCCAATTTGCAAAACTTGACCATACTTTGCAAAAGAGTATTGGAAAACCTTTACCTCTGATTTTTGATAGTAAATACATCAAAACTTTTTCAAAGATTTGAAAAAAAAAAACACCTTTTTCAAAGATTCGGATTTGGGGAGTTTTCATTTTAAATCTTTGGAAAACAGGAGAACTGCTTCCCACTTAGACATCAGTTTGTTGATCACTGTTAGCTCAGCACCGAACATAAAGGGGGAACTGACCGTGAGTAGTTTTATAAAGATGTGCTCAGAGTTCTGTCCCTGAGTCACCAAACACAGAGGAATGTTCCTTTAAAGTATTTTATTAAAAAAAAAATTCTATAACTGTAAAACTCTTCTACTGGCTGGAAATTATATTTAGTGGATGAGGATGCCACGCACGTTATGGTCGAGGGCCTAAAATCCACCTCTTTCTCCTTTTCTGCTCTGAGGAAAGTAAAAGGCAAATTAATATTGAAATTAATTTATTCTGGTTTAATAACTGTTGTTTTAGAAGAGCGTCTCTCAAAAGTGTTTTGCAAGGATCACTAGTTTCTAGAAGCTCCCCCACATACTGTTGCACACTGTGTCTGGGATGGGATGCCTAGAATGCACATCCCAGGTTGACAGCTCCGCGGGATCTGGGGACGGTTGAACCCATATTCCTCACACTTGTATGACGAGCACTTATCTTTCCTCTCCTCCGTAAGACTTACTTCTGGATTGTTGTCTCAGGAGGCCTGTGACCTTGTTAGCACATTGCTTGGGAAGATGGGGGCCATCTGACTTTGCCTCCTAGTGTCATCAACTAAACATAAGTAAATAAATTGTAAGTCACAGTTTTATAAATACTTGTCTTTTAAATTACCCCATCTTTCACGTAGTCATTTGGAAAAGAAGTGAAAGCTAAATAGTCCTTTAAAAATTATATTTAATCTGGTAAATATTGAGTGAAGACTCTGTCTCTCATGAATAAATAAAAAAAATATTTTTAAAAAATAAAAATGACGTAAAAACTAAAAGGCTTGAAAAGAGGAATCGATTTGCTAAAAAACCCAAGTGATGTTCTGGAAATAAAAATTGTCATAGCAAAAAAAAAATATATTGAGTGAAGAGAATCCAGAAATCAGATTGTAAAATTAATCTTTTTTCATGTGATCCACAGGAAAGAGTAGGGTGAGCAGAAATGTAAAAGGCTTTGAGGTAACAGCACTCAGGTGGACCAAGATTTTAAGGTCCTTTAGAAGATGAAGAAGAGATTTATAAAAACTCTCAACAATATCAATACTTTACATTTCTAGAAAATTGTGAAATGAATACATAAACTCTTCAGGACTTCTAAAGGTGGGATTTATTTTTTTTCTTCTTAACTCCGACCTCTGCAATCATCAAAGACTGTCCTCAGTCCCTAAAGTTCTATAGAAAGACATGAATCTAGGTACTAGCTTTGTTTATATTGTTTTATAGACACATCGCCAAGTGGCAGTTTTCGGAAGAAAACGTATTTTTCTTTGAATTGAGTATTTGGAGTTTGATAGGCCCCCAAAGAGGTCCTCGTCCTGAGGGCATTTGTAGCCATGGTAAGTTAAGGATTTTGAGATGAGGAGATTATTTTGGATTATTCGGGTGGCCCTGATGCAATTAAAAGCATCCTTATAAGAGGAAGGTGGGAGTGTGATATGGAGCCACAAGCAGAGGATGCAGGCAGCTTCTAGAAACTGCAAGAGGCAGGACTCCTGTAGGCTCCAGAAGCACCCAGGGCTGGTTTCATGAGCCAGTAAGGTAGTGTGTGTGTGTGTGTGTGTGTGTGTGTGTGTGTGTGTGTGTTGTTTTAAGCCACTCAGTTTGTGATAATTTGTCGCAGCAGTAACTGGGAACTAATAGACTGAAGGAGAGGCCGGCGGCTCACTGGCTCAATCCTGAGCACCTGCTGTGTGCTGGGCCGTGTTCCAGGCACCGAGGGCCTGCTCCCTGGGACACCAGGGTCTGGAGGGAGGGAGGGTGTGACTGGCCCAGCGCAGGTGTGGCCAGGGAGCAGCAGTGTCCTCCAGCAGCAGGTGATCGGAGGGGCTCCTTCCGAGGGGGCCTGGGTCTCAGAAGGCCTCGCTGTCTGAGGAGGTGACAGTTTAGCTAAGGCCCAGCTGACAGAAGGGAGGCAACCGTGCTGAGCTCAGCAGGGACCCCGCAGGACCAGCGTGGGGGGCCTCTGCTCGCCCCCACCTCCATGCCCCCCGGTGAGCGGGAGGAGCTGGGCTCCCCATCCTTGCTGCTGCCGTGACAGCGCCAGGGGCCGCGACGGTCCTCGAGTTCCAGAGAGGCTCTGTGGCCCAGAGGAGCAGCCCGCCGCCCGGGCACCTCCAGGAGCCGGTGGCAGCGCGGGGCTGTGCGGGGCGGGACCCGGCCCCCTGCCCGGGACTCCTGGGGGACAGCGTGGCTGGGCTGGCTCCTTCGGAATAAGCGGCCAGGCGAGCCCCATCGTGTCCCCTGGAAGCCGAGAGCCCCTGCATTCTGGAGAATGTATTCCTGGCACCTGCTTCTCCCCGCAAGGGGACGCGACTGCCCCCAGATGTGTCGAGAGCCGTGCCTGCCCTTCCCCGAGTCTGCTGAGGTCAGGGCGAGGCTGGAACTTGCTTTCCTTCCCTCTGACATCTTTTGGAAAGTAAAATCGGACCCGTCCTGCCCGGCTGTGGACGTCGGTAAATCGCTGAAACAGGCCACCGAGAGCATCGCCTGCCTTGTGGGATCTTTCCTCTGAAGGCCTCGACTCTTAATCGGGTCCTGGCATGCTGAGCCCCCCGATGCGGTGCCCTCCCGCATCCGACGTGCAAGGGGCCGGAGGTGCCCCCTCCACGCCGGCCTGAGCTCAGGAAACTCTGGAAAGGTGTCCGGAGGCTCCCGCAAACTCTGTGTCACATTGCAAATGTATGTGGAGTGGGGTCTTTGGGTCTTTGCTTTTTTAATGAGCAGAATAAGGTACTTGGACTTAGTAATACCCATTCACCAAAAGGAAAGGGGTGGGGGGGGGCGTTAAATCATTGTGTTTTTTGATGAATGGCTTGTACACTGAAAAATAAATTGGACAAACTGGCATAGAGCTCAGTGAACATGAAATCAGCTATTAGAAGAAAGCTTGTGAACAAATTCTGGGGCAGATATGCATCTTTTGATTAATGCCCTATCAATCATCCACACAGCTACCTTAGCGGAGTCTCGCTGTAATCATTCACGGTTGCTTTCGGAAACACGGGCAGAAACTATAGCACTGCAGAAACGGAATATTATTACTGATTTCTCCCTAACTTGCCATGAACAATGACTGTTTTCACCCTGTTTCTGCTTGCCTTTATTACAGAACTACAATGCGGAATGAAAGGAGGGTTCCTCCAAGCTGGGTGAAATTCTCCGAGGGTATTCTTAATGATATTCAGTCTTAAATGGGCAAGCTATTGTAATGCAAGGTTCTCTGTAGGAATAATAGTAATGTAATCCCATTGAAGCCGCCTTTCATGGATTGTAGTCAAATAGGCAAAATGTGGAGTCACATTAATGAACGGAGTATATCTTCGGAATTATTACCCAAAGTTGTTGAAGTGGTCTGAATTTTGTTATTGTAATTATTATATTCTCAGCTAATGCGCTTACCAGCAATAGTAATTAACCCACCAGATTGGAAATTTGCATGAATCCTACCTTTGACATGACAGGAAACCCTGATTCTGGGTATTACACAGCAGGACGGAGCAAATATATATAAATATCCATCTTTTCTTTTTTTTTTTTTTGCCACTGATTTATGTTTTAAGAAAGACATGTTCATGAATGCAATTACAGTTTTTCACGCATTTCCCCGAGAACCCTTCATTCTCTTAAGAGGATTTGATTCCTAAACTGTGCCAGCACAAAGAACGGTTCGGGACTGTCTGCCCGCCGAGAAATGTTCAGGTAATAGTGTGGCTTCCTCGAGGCCCACTGGAGGCTGGACGGTGCTGGGGCGTAATGAAGCGGTGACAGGCATTAGCATGTATAATGGGCTTTCCTGGACATTTACTGCTCTTTAGCTGGGAGAGGGAGCTGTGCCCTCCCACTGGAATATTCCTCTACCGAAGCCCATTGATCACCGATTTCAGCCAAGAGAGGTTAATCCATCAGCTTCTGTAACCAGACGGCACTGATGGAAATTCTTTAGGTGGCATTCTGGATGAACCAAGCTTTCCATCTTTACAAACAAATGAGTGATATGACAAGCATGGTGTTCAAAACACATTTAACCAATTGATTTTCCTTCCTCTTGTAATAAGATCCGGAGACATATGAAAGCACGCAGCGTGAGCCGAGATTAAAGGAATTGGTCCATGCACAGCAACATACGGCAGTGAGAGCCAATAAAAGTACTATAAAGCATGTAGTCACCCATTCTCTTTTTTATATAAAGTTTGTTATTGCAATAAATAGCTGTTATTGAGCTGGTGCCTTTTGTTTCCGTTGTGCCGAGTCTTATGTCGGGTCTGTGTGTCTGGGCGCACGCACCCGCGTGTCTTGCCTTAGGAGCCACGTTTCCCCTTGGAAGCATCCAGGATGTTTCTCAGTAACCGTTTTAACCTTCTAATCTGAACACACAGACCCGACGTCATTTGGGGATGGCAATAACACCGGTACAGAGGCGCGGCCACGACGTGCCCAAGGCAGTCTGCGCTCTGTGCGAGTGACAGTCTTGTACTCTCTGTTCCCCACCTGCAGCCCTGCCCTGAGCTTCACCTACCCTTCTGCACCCGTGTCTCTCCACATGCATCAGCAAATCTTAAGCCGACAACAGAGCCTAGGCTCGGCCTTTGGACACAGCCCTCCGCTCATCCACCCTGCTCCAACTTTTCCAACGCAGAGGCCTATTCCTGGGATCCCTACGGTGCTCAACCCCGTCCAGGTCACCTCTGGCCCTTCTGAGTCCTCACAGGTGAGAGAGACAGCTCGATGAGCCCAACCATCTGGTAGTCCTAGAGGAGAGCACGACCACCCCCTGAGCTCTGACCATGCCCAGTACATAGGTGTTCTCGTGGCTTTAAGACTGCCGTCGTCCTAACCCTGGGCCTCAGTCTCCAGTGTTGGTGACCATGTGATGTGTGTGGTCCTCGTTAAACAGTGGCTTCTTCCCCCAGAGTCATTTCATCCGTGGTGGCAAGGCGGGCTGCTTGATGAGGGCTGGGCTCCCTCTGGTCCGGTGCTTGTGTAACCCATACGTTGCATGGAGGCATTGCTCTCATCTGGCGACCGTCCACTGGCGCCTAGAATCGTGTGATACTTCACGGGAAGACTCAAACTATGCTGTGCCCTCTGCTCTTGTCTCCTCACTAATACGGCTCAGAGAAGAATCTGAATCCCTTAATTAAAGAACTTTGCAAACTTTCTTTTGGTTTGCTACCCAGCTCGCAACTTTGTTCTTCTAAATAACACTATTGGAGCTCATTAAAGCCCAGGCCCCCTGTTCTGTTCTTTTAGCTTTTGAAAAAGCCATGAGGAGTTTATACTCATGAATCGAAAACAAGGAGCTGCCTCATGGATGCATTCTCTGGCTTCGAACACATTTTCTGAGCTCTGCTGTCATGGGATGGGGCGCGATCAGAGTCCTGTTCTAGGACTCTAGGCCTCCAGAGAGGCCTGCTCGTCTACAGTTTCATGTTATATACAGTATACAGTTCCATGGTATAGCTATAGTCCACTCATTGATCAAAACTATTGTGTTTTTTTGTTTGTTTTTGTCCCTGTCCCTGCAAATGTGACCAGCAGAACAAGCCAACGAGTGAGTCCGCTGTGAGTAGCACTGGTGACCTGATGCACAACAAGCGGTCCAAGATCAAACCTGATGAAGACCTACCCAGCCCGGGGCCACGGGGCCAGCAGGTGAGGCACCGGGGCTCTGGCGGCCAGCTGGTTCCTCCAGGATGATGTCTCTCACAGCGTTTCCTTGTCCACTGTGTTCTTGGCCTGGGCCCTTGGCCATACCCTGCATTTGACACAAGGCCATTTACGGAGTCTGACTCAGTCTCTTTCTCTAACACAGAAGCAAACACAAAAACACTGTGCGGGGTAGGAACTGTAGTTCATGGTCTAAGTGGTGGGATT
Organism: Vulpes lagopus; assembly: GCF_018345385.1. Lineage (NCBI taxonomy): Eukaryota > Metazoa > Chordata > Mammalia > Carnivora > Canidae > Vulpes > Vulpes lagopus. Next base: position 7,926,098 of record NC_054834.1, read on the forward strand.
AATTTGTGACTGATCACTGGTATGACCAAGCCTCGGTCCTTAGCCCTGGTCTCGGGCCGGAAATGAAAACTCCTGGCCCTAAGCCCGAGCTGGGCAGAGTTGATGATATTCCTTACACTGACCATAGTCTTATTTGTTCTTATTTTGCCTTTTTCCACTTGCCGGGAGAGCTTGGAGAACGGGGGGATGGATCAAGGCACAACTAAACTAACTTGATGCCAGTTAGATTCTGGTCCTTTAACCAGAGTCTTGAAAGGGCAGGTTTAGAAATTCCAATCTGGTCTCTGCTTTTAGGCCTTTAGCTCTTCCAAGCTTCAGTTTTAAGATGTGTTTGTTACGCCTGTAATACTGTCTCCTAGGGCCCCTGTGCCTGACACAGGAAGGAGGTCAGTGAGTGTTAATTCCCAGAAATAGGGGTTGGACAGGAATCTGGACATCCACAGAATCTGGACCTTTCTACGTCCAGGCTGCGTCAGCCCCAAGCTCCAACTCCCTCCACCCAGATTTCCTTTCCAGTGAGCGCTTTGAGGATGGAATGAGTGGGTGTCATAGGTTCTGAAATCCAGCCTTCTTGAATCGCCCGGCTGGTTCCGCCTAAACACTTGAATACAGTTTTTGTCACCCTGCCCCAGATGAGATCCTGAATCTGCACCTAATCATCTCCCAGAATTCTGGAAATTCTTTGCATTTTTATTGCTGAAGCTACCTCAGGGTAGAAAAGACTCCGCCGCCAAGCTGTAGATGCTGTGATTCTTGGGCAGCGAGCCACGTCCTTGCAGATGGGAAGTTGAACCAGGAAGATGTGATCCCTCTGAGGCCCACAGAGTGCGGCTCACAGTCTCCAGAGGCAGGGAAAGCGGAGTTAGAGTTCCTAGTCAACCATTTCCCTGATTCCAAACTATGAGGATAAACGAATTAATACACTAGAAAGAATCTAACCGAAAGAGCAAAGGCCAGTCTCTTGGGTAAAGACGACGCGACCTCATTTCATTGCTTCTCTTTCGGGATGACATTCTCATTTCTCTCTTCCCTCGTGTTCAGGGGCCAAGTTTGGTCTCAGCCTCTTATCACCGTTACGGTTTGGACTGTTCCTAAATCCCAAATTAACAACCTCTGAAGACATAGTTGGTAAATCAGAAAACATGCACACAAATGATTCCATATGTTTGACTACTTCTGTTCACAAAATCCAGCTGATTGACCTGGGCTCCTATTTTTTCCCCCCTCCACTGAAAAATTGCCTCAGGATGAAGACCAATGGAAGTTTTGTTTTTGTTTTTGCTTTTGTTTTTCCTTTCTCTTATCTTTCCTTCTATTGTGTCTGATTTTCTCCCCCTCTCCCCTCCCTCCCCACCCTACCTCGCCTCCCCTCCTTGCCAGGAACAGCCAGAGGGAACAACCCTGGTGAAGGAAGAGGGCGACAGAGACGAAAGCAAACAAGAGCCCGAAGTCATCTATGAGACCAACTGCCACTGGGAAGGTTGCACGCGGGAGTTTGACACCCAGGAGCAGCTGGTGCACGTGAGTGGGGGGCCCGGGCAGTGGGCTCTGCAGCCACGTGACCTTGGCCCTGACCCTGCACTGAGTCAGGTTTCGTAGCCAGCAGCGTTGCAAACGGGAACGGGCTTTATGACTTTCTGAGAAGAAAGAAAACTCTGAGCCCGGGTGCTTGACCTGTTCAGTCAGCTAAAGCTTAGTGTAAAATTCAATAAAGTCTTCAATAGAGAGCGTAATGACTCTGATCCTGTAAGCCCGAAAACACTATTTTGAGTTAGCGTCTTTGATGGTTATTGAGTAATAGTAAGCTGGACATGAATTATTATTAACCTTTTAACCAAGTTTGATTCTCTTCTCCTATACCCAGCGACGGTAGGAAAAATTGTAGAGGGGGCCGGGGTGGGGGGGGCGGTTCCTCTTGTTTTTTGTTTTTTTGTTTTTTTGTTTTTCCTCCTGTTCTGCAGTCTTCCTCCAAACCTGCAGGGTTGTGGGAACGTCCCACTATGTTACCCAGCCATGAGTCTTCCAGGTGGGATAGGAACAGGCCTGGGGAAGCCGTTAGCATGGCTCCTTGACGTAAGGCCAACCATTTGCGGGGTGGGTAGTCCCACGGACAGTGATGGGTCATTGTAGAATGTGTTCAGGGGCGTGTATTTTTGCAGCATGGTCACGCCTCGTCTTACCGGTTTTTATTCCCAGTAACGCAGTGCGCTCCCCACCCCCACGGGCATGTACGTCCCGGGCTAGGCACACTTCCTTTGCCACGGCTTCTTTGGATCTGGCTCTGTCGTTCACGCCAGAGGATGGAAGGGCCGCTCTGTAACTGAGACTTACGAAGCCGCAGGGTCCCATCGAGGCAGTAAGGACGGCCTGCTACGTGTGGCCGGTTGGTCAGCTTATTTTTACGTGACATGACATCTGACAGAGGCGCTCCGTTGTGAGTCCCCTGCACACCCACCGCACATGCTCACCCTGTTCTCTTTTCCTTTATGGCAACTTTTAATTTGGGATGATCCCTATTTCCTGATAACCCTTCTCCATTTAGACGCTGCAGTGATAACCATTCCTGACACACCCCGCCTTTCTCACCGGCCGCGTGAGCTCCTCCAGGGTGTCTTCTGCAACTTGGCCCGTGTGCTGTGATGTAGTCCACACCTCGCCGGCCCGTCGAAGTGTGAAGTAGATGGTTTGCCAGGTTTTGCGATCCGTGATGCGCAGAATGTTTTGAGGCGCCAGCGTGACATCAGCACGGTTCTCTCCCCGGCCCATTCCTTTTTTAACCATGTCTCCTTATAATTGTGTAGGAAGAATTCTAGATTCCTCAGCACAGCAAGAACCTAGAAAGTCGAATGTTTTTAATCAAGGTGTATTTCCAGATTTTTCCATGACCTTAATTCGATGCTTTCTCTCTAGTTTGATGCAAGTGTTATTTTTAAGCCAGGCCTCACTTAATGGCCCTTCCTGCTTGCTGAGTCTTAATGGAAACCAGAGACATGGTAATAGCAAAGGGGGGGGGAAAAAGCTTGGCATGTTTCTTTTAGCGTAGGCAGGTAGTCCCGGAGGGGGCAAGTATGCCAGGAATACCCTTCATGGTACAGTGAGTAAACGTCAGACGTGAGGAGTTGTTTGCATGGAAACTGCCATCGTGAACGAGACGTTGCCCATGCTGCTTGCTCTTGAAAAACATCCTCTTGAGAGGTGACGCTGTCCCCTGGTGCCTTTTCTGAGGATAAGTCACTGTAGTTTCCAAGGGGGGCTTGTGATGATGGTTCAGCTGTTAGCAGGTGCCTGATGGAGCAAGGAGCTTGTTCTGAGCCTGTAGTTGGAAGGAATCAAGCTCCTCATTAGAGAGCAGGAGCAGGTTTGAGGTAGCGTCTGTAACCTCCCTGCTGCCCACCTAAGAGTGAGAGCTTTTCAGAGACCACGGCTCTTGGAGGTGTAGTTAATCTCTGTGGCAAAAGCTTTTAAGGTAGTGATGATGTTTTGGGAGAGAAATCTGAGTGGTTTTAGGGTAGATCTGCTTACACGATCAACTTACATGACCACTGTGTCATGGGCCTTACCGTTAAAAAAAAAAAAAAGAATGAATCCGTGTACCGTGGAAATTTTTGTATTCCAAATCAGCCAGAAGGAATTCATGTCAGGGGTAGGAGAAAATCCAATATATTACCTTCATGATATTAATTTTAATCTGAGATAAAGTATGTACGTTAAATGGCTTAAAGTTATAGAACTTGCAACCACCTCAATAAAACCACCAGTTTCTAGCACTATTTCCCACCCTCTTTGCTTGTTACCCAAAGTGTGGAGAGTCCAGATTTGTGTGTTCAAGGTGAGTTTGCCCCTTGCCTGACGTACGGGTACCTTCCTCCCCGTGGGTGTATCTGGTGGCGTTAGCGGTGGCCTGGGGGAGCGTGGGCACTTTATTTTTTGCCGATTGAAAGAATGGCTCCACGTCCACCTGATCATTTTGGTAGCAGACGGAAACACAAAAAATATACCAGTTCTGCAACCTACTTCTTTAGGGACGGAGGGAAGGATGAACTGTTTCTGTCGCCGTGGCTTTCCTCGGAGAGACGACATTCTGTGAATTAGTTGCATTTTCATGCTACATGCGACCAAGAGGCAAGGTGTTAAAGCATTCTGATGCTTTGCCTTATTTATAGCCATGACCCATTCTTTTTCCCCCTCTTACAGTTAATAGAAAGATTCATGATTCTTCATGGTTGTCTATCTAGTGTCTGACAGTCCCGACTGCCTGCTAAAGCAAGTCACTATCTATAATTGATATCCTTCCGTGGAATAGGGTGCTGGCTGCAATTGAAGGGCTTTGCTGAAAGCTCTTAAATCCTGACAAGTTCTCTCCTTGTTCTGGTTCAGTCGCTGAGCTGCACGGTTGGGATTCCAGAGTCATTTGAACTGGGTGCAGAAGGGAGACATATGTTTCACATTAGCAAATCGCAAAGTTGAAGAGGAGAATTAGGGACTCGCCGGCTCTGCCCGCCAGGTAGTCTCGTTTCCAGCGTAATGTGCCCCGTGTTCCCTTGGAAAGACTACCTCGTCCTATTACTGTCCCAACAGATGGGCTGAACGTTGCCTTCCCCTTCTTCCTCCTTTATTTCAAGCGCCGTGTCCCCCTCCAACTGCGTGTTTATTCTGGGTTGGCTGGGAGGGGGGGGTCTTTATCACGGAGACGTTTAATTAATTTCTCTTCCCAGCATGATCATTGTAAGTGGGATTGGCTACTCCCAAGTTAGTATTAAAGTTGTCAGAAATTCACTTCCGTGCCCAGAAGCGAAGAGGATAGATGTGTGTTTTGGTTCACCACGTCTTTGTTGGGTTTGTTAGGTTTTTGTTGTACTTTGTCCCTTTCTTGGTGTCCGCTAAAAGCGCAACAAGGGAGTAAGAAGGAGGTGCCATCTGAAAATTAATTCAGAGCGCCTTTGGGTAGGGCTGAACTTATTATTGATTTGTCAAGATGCAAGCGCCTTGTCTTCCCTGGGCATCCGAAAGCGTGTATTCTCACACCTCAAAATAAGTGGGGAGGTCCACATTTTCCCTTCAATTGCAAATTAGTTAGACTCTCTTTTTTTGCTGTTGCGCATTTTATGTTCCCAAAAGATGCGAATCTTTACATTTATTTCTGGAAGTCGTAGAATATCGGTTCTCGAGGCGTTTCTGGTTTTGTTGTTTTGTTGAAGCTTTTGTTGGCCTGCGAAAAGCTCAGCTTCTGTCCTCAGGCCTGGCCTCTCTCATGGGTGGGAGAGGCTTCCAGACCCTCCTGAGCCCCATTTCTTGCTTGCATTCCTTCTCTCCTTGTACCACGTCTCATGTTTGGCCCCAGGAGGGGCAAGGCGTCTGAAATATTGTGCAGCCTGAGCCCACGCTTGTGGGATGCATTCGCTGAAACGTGCGTGCTGTGTTCCCTAGTGACCTCCTGCGCCCCATCAGTGATTCTGAGAGGCTTTTGCCAAAGAAGAGAAGGACTGGAGGTGAAGAAAGGGCAGCCCTCAGTGCAGGTCACCGCTGCTCAGTGGCTGGTGATGGTGGCAAATGGCAGTGCTGGGACCCAAAAGAAAGTCTCATCACCATCCCTAACGTCCACCTGTTAGCTATCTCTGTGCTTTTCTACCCTCTGCTTCAGTGGAGCAACCATCTCTCTGTTTGAGAAGTAACACACATAATATTCTTTCCTAAGGTCTATAAATTGCCAAATTATTATTTTTGTGAAGATTTTTATTTATTTATTTATTCATGAGAGACACACAGACAGCAACAGAGACATAGGCAGAGGGAGAAGCAGGCTCCTTGCAGGAACCTGATGGCGGGACTCGATCCTAGGACCCAGGGATCATGCCCTGAGCCGAAGGCAGACACTCAACCACTGAGCCACCCAGGCATCCCAAATTATTTTTATTTTTTTTTATTTTTTTTACCAGTTTTATTCCCCACACCATCCCCAGCAGAATGAGTCTGCAGCAAGGGCTGTAGGCAGGTCCACCGCGGTGGGTGTCGTCTCCTGCCAGTGAGGCCGAAGGGCAGAGAACGTGAGTTGTGTTTCTATCAGCCCCAGCTTCAACTGGGTGGCATATAAGTCCCTGTGCTCCATTTGTATCCTTTAAGCCTGGTGTCAGAAATTCACCTTTTTGTAGAGTGATTAACCACCTACTTGGATTTTAAATGCTTTCATATGCTGCGAATTTTGATCTCTAAAGCATGCTGTCGTTTCCTTTATCAGAAGAATACAGTTATAATCACCTTTGCTGCCGTTTGAAAACAAATTCTGTATATAGGCAGCATGAAAACGAAGGGCTTTCTTTTTAATATCCTAGAGATTTAGATGTAAAGAAGGCACATCTAATCTGTGAAGAATTGGTGCATCCATAGAAACGCGGGGAAGTTAGGATGTGTTGAAGACATTATTTTCATATTAATACCATGATCCTAAATTTGCATTTTAAATGTTTTCCATCTAATTTTGATCCCTTTGCCCAAGTTGCATTGTATATCCTTACCTAAGAGAAAATTGAGTGTAAGATGCGATAGGGGTCTCAGATACGAGGCAGAAATTAGTTTTGTGTGCACATAAAACGTCAAATGAATGAGTGGAGATTTTGATCTTCTTTTCCCTACATGGAGTTGCTAGTTAATTTAGTGACTCTAATTATTTGGAAATACTGCATGTAAAATGCAGGCTGAGAACCACAAACTTCAAAGGCGTCCTTTGACAACTGCGCCTCAAGGGTCACGTTCTTTCTTAAAGTTAGGGACTGAATTGCACCTGCAGAAATACTCTCCGTAGAGCACTCAAGAGAGCCTGAGTGGGGGGCACGGAGGGCTGTGTGGGCTCCCGGGGCCAGCGGGATTCTGAGTGGCAGCCCCATCTCCGCCCTGACCCTCAGGATGACCTCCCTGGAAACATTTGACCCTCTAGAACGTTATTTTCTCACTTATCATACTGTGAAACAGCCGTGAAAATAAATGCCCTCCCCAACATCCAAGGCCAAACGGAGATGGCATGCAGGAGGCCTAATGAGAAACAGACAGAGGGCTGAGAAGAGTGGCCTCCTCTCTCTCTTTGTTTTATGTATTTGCTTTTGCAGGGTTGAGGCGGGGAGCAGAGGGGAGTGGCACTGTGGGGTCTGTGCTTCTGCATGTCCGGCTCTAGGCTTTTCTATTCATTGTTGCTGGACATGCAGCTGACTCGGGGCTGGGACCCCGTTCTTCCCAGTGCAGGACTGATGGATGGGACTTGGCCAACCCATTTCACCTCCTTGGACCTGTTTTAGTAAAAGCAAGTGAAGGATTTGAATTAGAGAGTGTTCGGGATGGGGACAGCAAGCGGGTTTCCTCTCAAGTGCCCACTTACTGGCTGGCGGCCATCTGGGTGCTGTGCTGAGTCCCCCACCTCGCAGCAGGGGACGTGGGGAGGGGTAGGTTAGGAAACGGGCGCACCCAGGCGGGGTTTTGGAGAATGCGGTCGCGTGCCATCTTTTCCACTCCGTATCCTGCCCTCCAGAATAATTATATTTAATATATTTCTCGGAGGCTGTATATTAATTACATGAGTAATCATGGAATTATTAAAGATTTCCCTTTTGCCAAGGGTTCTGACCCCTTGAACGAAGAATGAGAAATGAGTATTTTGAGTGACATGTGGCCGGTACAGAATAATGTGTTACTTTCTTAAATTTGTCTTGCCATGGCGTACCCCGGCTACAGTGATCCACTGTACCCCCCGGAATCCTTCCATCAGAGTTCTTAGCCAAGTAACTGCTTTTCACCATTTGGGGAAGATTTCCCTCCAAATCAGTTCTGGGTGATACTTTAGGTAAAAGTCTCTGGAATATTCTCCACAGGAACATTCACACAAGAAGGAATGACCGTCACTTGGGGCTGGGCTGTACCCCGGGCAAATGTGCTTGCCTGTAGCAGGTCTTGCCAGCACAGGGTGTCTTCTTGTGTATCAGGAAAAGGATGAGCTGACAGTGGCCCATCAGGCTTTCGCTCAAATCCTCCCTGGAGATGGCCAGGAGCACCTGCAGGCTGCCCGCTGCCCCGGCTCTGCGCTGGGCACACTTGCCAGCGCAACGTAGACCAGACCTCCTGGGACTGCTCGTTCTCAGGGGAAAGGGGGAGACAAAGAAACCTAAAAGCGTAGTGAATAGCACCTGAGGTAGGCCCTAATGAAGCCAAGATTGTGTCGTTGAGCTGCTGGGGGCTTAGCAGAGGGAGGGAGAAGTGCGTCAGGCACTTTGGGAAACAGGTGGGAGTAGGTGAGGTCACAGCAAAGCGTGGGGGTTGGCTTTTGAGGCATGAGGATGATGACAGCGATGGTGATGATGGTGATCGTGTCGCCCTAAGAATAAATAGCACCTGCCACTGTTCTCCTGTGACAGTACAATGTGCTTTTCAAACCTGGCAGGCCTGGGTTCAAAGCCCGCTCCCTACCCTAGACCCATCACAGCCCCCCTCTCTGAAATAAGGATGATACTAGCATTTATGTGATAAAACAGTGGGGGAGTTAGGTAAAAATTATACTCAGTAAAATGCTCGTGGTTCTTTTTCTCAGCACGAAAAGTGTGAAGATGTGCAGCAGCAGCTAAGTGCACGCACGCTGCTTATAGAAACGTGACTTAGGTTGGCATGTGGGCAGCGTTGGGTCGGCAGGTCACCGTGAAATTAATAACAGCATAAAGATGCTGACTAGGCCCCTGGTCCGTGGACCCCTAAGAGAAGAGCTCTGGCGGGGTCTCCAGGTCGAGATCCTTCCTTATTCTCCCTTATGCAGGGCTGAGATTCAGAGCCTCGGGCTGTTATGTGTTCTCCTGTCCTGATGTCCTGGAAGCTCTCCTTGGTGGTCGCCCAACACCAGGGCTTCTCACCTTGGACACAGTGAGGTAGAGAATCTTTGCATTAGCTGTAGGACTGTTAGCATTGCTGACCCCTGCCCACTAGATCCCAGGACGGATCTTACCCCATTGTCACGACCAGAAATCTCTCCCCACATTGCCAAGTGTCCCCTCAGGAGGGCAGAACTGGCCCCTCTTCCGTCTCAAATCTTTCCTCTTGCAGTGTAGGAAACAAAACCCCCCAGAACGTATATTTGTGACCTACGACAAATTTTCTCCTTAAGTGTGCTGGAGAATTTTCCCATTATAAAGGAAAGGTGATGGGCAGCCCGGGTGGCTCAGCGGTTTAGCGCCGCCTTCAGCCCAGGGCATGATCCTGGATACCCGGGATCGAGTCCCATGTCAGGCTCCCCACATGAAGCCTGCTTCTCCCTCTGCCTGTGTCTCTGCCCCTCCCCTCTCTCTGTGTCTCTCATGAATAAATAAATTAAATATTTTAAAAATAAGAATAAAAAATAAAGGAAAGGTGAACTTGTTAGTCTCTAACAAAAGGCTGTTTAATGGGTATTTATGTGGGGTGCCTGTGTGTGTGCTTATGCACGGGTGTATGTGGGGTGTATGCGTGTGGTATGTGCACACCTGCGTGTATGCATGCGTGTGCATGTGTGTGCATGTGTGTATGCATGTATTCAAGTCACCAGAGCTTATTTTAAAGCCACATTTGTTCGGTCAGGCACTCAGTACTTCTCAGCAAGGATTGTAACCAGCCAAGTCCTTTGTCTTAGTGAAGAAATTCCATCACTGTTTTTGTTTTTTTGTTTTGTTTCGTATTTTGTTTTTGTTTTTTTTTTCCCTGCAGACCAAGGGAAGTCACTCAGACTTCAGCTTCTGAGATCATGGCAAGCATGGAGCTCAGGCTCCTGCTTTGACAGAAACCAGAACTCCAGAAACAGAAAGCAATTTTCTAATGCAAGGACTTCTCTGAGGATTCAGGGACGTTTAGGCTTTTCTGGGATTAGCTAAATACTGCCACAGATGATTTTTTGTTTTTTCATTTCCAGAACAATTAGTGTTGGCAAGAGAACCATAAGTGGCATATCCTTAAAAGAGAGGCCAAGGCCTTAAATGTTAGCCACCCTTCCCATCCCCCCAACCCAATTACCAGTAAAACTAGCATTAATCAGTGAGTGATGGGGGTGGGGGAAGGCAGGATCTGCCAAGAACTGTTCCTGAATCTGAATAAGTCACTCTAAAGCTTGGGTCCTCAGTTTCTCCTCTGTAAATTGGAGATACTAATACCCACCTTACTCTCCTCACAGGGTTTTTAATTTTTCTGGTAGGGAGAGAATGAGACCATATAATGAAATTGCGCCTTTGTAAATTCTAAAGCATTATTCAAATAGAAGGGAGAATGAGGAGCGGTAGTACTGATCAACCTAATTAATTGAAGAATAGAGAGATTAAGGAGGCTTTTCATTAAGATATTTTTAAAGAGAATATTTAAAGACTTCATCAAAATAAAAAAAAAAAGTGCTTGTCATTGATTCAGGGGCAGGCGCTCACCTGTGTAGGCTGGTGACTTCACCTGTACGATGCGTCCTCACCACCTGGCGGCCACAACTCTAAATTGCAAGCATAGTGGTAGGAGGAAAAAGCCTCCTGTGTGTCTGACGTCCACAGCTGGGGTCCTGGTCAGGGCCAGGGGAGGGAGCAGGACCGAATACACATATCTTTTATGTCTGGGAGTGAGGGGAACGCGTGCGCAAGGCCTTTGGGAGGACCAAGGAGGTCTAGCAGCAGGAAAACAGGTGAGGCGAATTTGCTCAAGTCACAAGAGAAAAGTCTTGTGGGTTTGAACACGGTCTCAAAGAAACAGGTAGATTTAAATAGGGAGAGACCATTGCAGAGAGGTGTTGGCGCTCCCATGGGGAAAACACAGTAGGAACAAGTTAATGGAAGCAGAAAGTACAGGAGAATTTTACCTGCGATAGTGGCTAATAAAAGGCTGGGGGTCCTGACACTTTGTGGGGTTAGAAATATAATGAGGGCATGACTCATTCTATGCTTTTGGGGGTGAAGGGTGGGAAGTAGTGCACTGATGGGGAACCAGAGTGCTCCTGGAAGGCAGAGGGCAAGAGGAAGCGAGAGTAAAGCCCAGGTGATGGGTCCCTGGGATCCGCCTGCCGCACTCTGGGAGTCTGACTAACTGGACCGGGTGGAGTGAAGAGAATCAGAGGTTTCTGATGAAAGGAAGGTGGGAGCTGGTGGGAGCCATAGAAGGATCGAGCCCCAGAAGCTGTACCAGCGATGTGCTGAACAGGCCAGGGCCAGAAATGAGACTCTGGAGTGGAAATTATTCTAAATTCTTTCTTAAAACTTGGGAGGAGAGTTTGGAGATGTTCCACGGTGACAGTTTTTGTGTCTCGTTGTAGATGCCCTTGGGAGAGAGTCAGAAACTTGTGGGCCGCCAGCTGGGCACCTGGAGCGGGGCTTTGCCCAGAGAGCCCCTGTGTCCTGTGTGCACACCCCCGGGGCTCATTACCTGGTGGCCCCAGCGCTCTGCTGTCTGTCTGTCTGTCTCTGTCAAGCAGGCTGGTCAGGGTCATTGGAGAACGGTCTCTGGTGACTATGGAAGAAGGTTGGCCGCACTGTTAACGACTTTAGGGCCCACTTGGTGATCGCTTTATTGCGATTATTAATATTTGTCTTTTTCATTCTCTTGGGTTTTGGTGTGCCTAATTTTCTAGTTCCGAATGCATCATAATCTGAGGTTCTGGAAATGTGTCTTCCTAATCAGGAAAACACGACTGTTGTCATGTGTCACCGGATGGCTCCGCTTTATGTTCCGGGCCTGGTCCCGCCTCACCTGTCCCCTGCTCGCCACCTTCACACACCTGGTGTTGCTTGCGAGGTGAGCCTCTGTCCTCCGGCCGAGCCCTCTCCCCAGGCCGGGCAGGAGAGCCCTGGTTCCAGAAGAACCGCCTCTTCCCCGTGGCTTTTCTGGGACGGAGCAGAAGTTCTCGCACCTTCCTCTGCCGTCCAGCCTGGGGAGAGATGGCGCAGTGCCCAGGGCAAGATAAAGCAGTCCTACGGCGAATACAACACAACCCTGCCGTATTCTCCTTGTGGTTAGTGGAGATAAACCTCACTGGAGGCTCAGTACTGAGCCATTTGGCTTCTGGCAGGAGCTTTAATTGCTAAAATGCAGATTTTTTTTTTTTTTCTTGATCAAGAGGGGATTATTCTTGTTATCAGTCTAGAGCATCTTATTTCAAGATGAAAAGCCTTTACGGAATTACAGATGCCAACGTTTGTACAAAGCTTTTTGGCGATTGACAACTCAAAGAGAAAGTATGATTTATTAGCCTATAATGGCCAACCCAGAGCGATGGTCGAGGTCCCACTGATTTGTGAAATTGCTTAATGTGAACTGCCTTTTCATGCCACTCAAGCCTCAGGTTACTCAAATAAATGTGGAGTCTACATCATGTGATCCGTTATAGGAGAGAGGAAAAGAAAAGGGACAAGCGGAGAAAGGTGGCTTCTAAAATCCATCTTGGTGGTGCCTTTTTACAGTAGTTTGGCTGATAAGCCGGCGGAGGAAAGATTAATAACGAGGCTTGGCGCTATCAGTACCTGCCTGTCGATTCTCTGTAACAGGGCTGTCTGTTCAGCATGGAAATTATTGATTAAATAAAAATTGCTATTAGATTGTGATGTGATCCATAATCACAAACAATGGTGGACATTCCTCTTTTAGATCCTCAGCCATGCATCACGTTGTTTCTGTTTTTTCCCTCGCCGTAATTTATATTACGCTGACACTCGAGCTCCTTGGCTCTCTCCTTTCTGCTGGGAGGCAGGAGAGCCCCGGCAGGAGGGAGGGTGGAAGGGCGGTCCTGCTCCGGGGCCCGGCCTGTGCCCTCACCTGGCTGCAGCCCCTGTTGACTCAGTTTGTCGGTTTTTCAACTTAAAAAAAAAAAAAAAAAGTGATGGAAAACACACAGCATGAAATTACCATTTGTCTGATTTCTTTCTCGCAGCTCCGTTGGGGTATAGCTGATGAATGAAACTGTGTATTTTGTAAGTGATGATTTGATAGACGTGTGTGTCGGGAGATGATGAGCGCCCGGCCGATGCACACATCCGTCGCCTCACGGTTATCCTTCTCACGTACTCTTCAGATCTGTTCTCTTGGCAGATTTCAAGTCCTTGGTATGGTGGTGTTAACTGCAGACACCAGGGCTACACCCGGGTCCTCGACTTACCCATCCTATAAATGAGAGTTTGTACCCTGTGAATAGCATCGCCCCGTTTCTCACCTGCCCGCCCTTGGCAACCGCCTTTTTCTAGTCTCTGTTTCTCTGAGGTTGACTTTTGTTTTCCCTGATTTTGGATTTCACATACAGTATTTGTCTGACTTATTTCACTTCTGTGATGCCTTCGGGGCCTGTTGTCACAAATGGCAACATTCCTTTCTTTTTCATGGGTGAATAATATTCCATCACACACACACACACACACACACACACACAGTTGGCCCTTGAGCCACATGGTTTTGAATGCCACAGTCCACATATATTTGGATTTTTTTCAATAAATACTGTAAATGTATTTTCTCTTCCTGATGATTTCCTTAACGTTTCCTTTTCTCTAGCTTCCCTATGGCAAGTACGTAATACATATAACGTACAAAATTTGTGTTTAATGGGCTGTTTGTGTTATCAATAAGGCTTCTGGTCAACAGTAGGTGATTGGTCGTCAAGTTTTGGGAGGTCAGGGGTTATACCTGGACTTTCAAGCGTGCTCAGTGTCAGCACCGTAACCCCTGTGCTGTTCAAGGGTCACTTATACTTATACGTACCACATTGTCTTTATCTGCTCATCTGTTGACAGACCCTTGGGTTGTTTCCAGGCCTTGCCTATTGTGGATGATATTGTAGTGAACATGGGGATGCAGATACATCGTGGAGATACGGTTTTACTCCCTTCAGATGTATTCACAGAGGTGGGGTTGCTGGATCAGATGGGACTTCTGTCTTCAATGTTGTAAGGAGCTACTGTACTGTTTTCCATAGTGGCTGCCCCGATTTACATTCCCACCGACAGCGCACAAGGCCTCCCTTTACTCCGTATTCCTGCCGACATGCGTTATCTCTTGTCTTTTTTATAAAACATCCTAACAGGTGTGAGATGGTATCACATTGTGGTTTTGATTTGCATTCCCCAGTTATTAGTGATGCCAAGCACCTTTTCACGTCCTGTTGACCATTTGTATGTCTTCTTTGGGAAAAAAAAATGTCTATTCAGGTCCTCTGCCCAGTTTTAAATCGCATTATTTGTCTTTCGGTTTTTCCCACTTGAGTTCTGTGAGTTCCTTGTTTATTTTGGGTATTAACCCCTTATCAGATACGTGGCTTGCAAATATTTCCTCCCATTCTGTAGACTGCCTTTTCATTTTGTTGATTATTTCCTTTGCTGCGCAGGAGTCTTTTAGTTTGATGTAATCCTACTTCTTTATTTTTGCTTTTGTTGCCTGTGCTTTTGGTGTCAAATCCAGAAAAATCATTGCCAAGACAATGTCAAGGAGCCTTTTCTGTATGCTTACTTGGAGGAGTTTCATGGCTTCAGGTCTTTAATCCATGTTGAGTTAATTTCTTCTATTTCTATGGAAAGTGCCACTGGAATTTTGATAGGGTGTGCATTGAACCTGCAGATGACTTGGGATGCTATGGATGCTTTAGCAATACTGACTCTTCTGACCCAAGAACATGGGCTCTCTCCCCATTTATTCGTATCTTCTCTGATTTACTTCATCAATATCCTATAGTTTTCAGTGTACACGTCTTTTATCTTCTTGGTTAAATTTATTCCTAGATACTTCATATTTTTGTTGCCATTGTAAGTAGGATTGCTTTCTTCATTTCTCTTTCAGATAGCTCATCATTAATGTATAGAAACACAACTGATTTGTGTATATTGATTTTTTGCATTCTGCATTCATTTATTCATTCTGACGATTTTTGGGTGTGATGTCTTTAGGGTTTTCTATACAAAAGAACATGTGATCTGCAAACAGAGACAATTTTACTTCTTTCCATTATGGATGCCTTTCTTTCTTTCTTTCTTTTTTTTTTTCTTGCCTAATTGCTGTGGCTTGAATTTCCATTACTATCTGAATAGAAAGGGTGAGACTGGACATACTCCCGGTGACCATTGTAAAGAGTGCAATGAATTGCCACTTCGCCCATTCACAGTTGTGTGCAACCATCACCACGACATACTCCCGGATACTTTCTTCGCTCCAAAAGGAAATTGTACCCACTATAAGCAGTCACTTCTCTTCCTTCCTCCTCCTCAGCCCCTGAGAAACCACTCCCTGCTTTCTGTCTCTATGGATGACTTGCTTATTCTGAACATCTCATGGAAGTGGAATAAAAAATACATGACGTTTTGTGTCCGGCTGTTTTCACTTCACACAGCGTTTTCGAGATCCATCCATGCTGTAGCAGGTGTCAGTGTTCCTTTTTATGGCCGAATAATGTTGCATCGTATGACTTGGCCACATTGTGTTTATCCTTTTATTTGTTGATGGGCGTTTGGATCGTTTCTACCTACTAGCTGTTATGTTGTTTTGGACATTCGTGGGTCAGTTTTTGTTTCAACACTATCTTCACTTCTTTGGAGTATATTTCTAGGAGTGGGATTGCTGGCTCATATGGTCACTCTGTGTTTAACTTAATTGAGAAACAACCAAACCTACAGCCGGATTTAAGTTGTGTGGTACAGCCTCTGCCTTCTCAGGAGGGCTTACCTCTGACCTCTTTAGCCTCTCTGAAGTACTCACCGTCAGCCTCACCGTCCTGCCTCCCCCAGCACCTCACCTCCGTGTCTGGGCCTCATGTCACTTCCTTGGGCTGTGGATCAGACTAGCTGTCTGGGTGCTTCTCCACAGAGTGCCCTGTGGCACTGCTATCCCTGGCCTTACCAGGCATCACCTGGCAGATAGCCCCATATCTCCACCATTGCTTTTCCCCCAAATGGGGGTAGGCCTGCTTTGGACAAATGCATAGACTGAGTACTCAAAGCACTAGGTCAGGTGGGCTTAGACAAATAAAACAGACCCATAGTTTGACCAAATTTTATTTCCAAAAGGCGATTTGGATGAATGAGGATGCGGTTGATGTTCGTCCAGTGGAATGAACATAAGCCTCTCACAGTAGTGACTTTGTGGGTCCCTCCTGGATGTCACTGTTGGGATCACTTCTAATTGGAGGGTCTTAAAAATGACCTAATGCACTCCCTGCCCTCTTTTAACCAGGTACAGTGAGGTCTAGAAAGGCTAACAAACTTATTTAAGAGCACTGTATGTGTTCACTTATACACCAAGCATCTTGTTTTAAATGACTGTTTGATGTATATAATGAAGATTTGGTCTTTAGACTTTTTAGCTATTAAATGTGTACATTTTGTATCCTCCACTCCATCCACCTCACCCCTTCCCCCAAGACACATAGTCTCTGTCTCTCCCCTTCTTTAAAAAAAAAAAAAAGATTTTATTTATTTATTTGAGAGAGAGAGAGAGAGAGTACGAGCAGGGGGAGGGACAGGGAGAGGGAGAAGTAGGCTTCCCGCTGAGCAGGGAGCCCAACGCAGGACTCGATCTCGGGACCCAGAGATCATGACTGGAGCCAAAGGCAGACGTGTAACCAACTGAGCCACCCAGGCACTCCTCTGTCCTCTTCTTTATCTATTTTACTCTTTCAAGGGCAAGCTGCCTCAGATTTGCTCCCCCCTCCTCCCACCCCCTATATTTGCTGCAAGTCGAATACCATTGAAGGTAAATATAACTCTTCTTCACAAACCTAAGACCCCTTCATCAAAACAGAGGTGAAAGGCAGATGCCCATCTAAGACTGAACATCTTGACTCAGGATCAAACTCATGAACCCACCGGGAACATGCATGTGCCTTTTGCTCTCGAGAGGGTGTGTACTATTGATCGTATTACGCTCATAGCTAGAGAATGGTCAGGGTCAAGGCAACACTTTGGAACCTGAATCTCAGAACTCCCCAGTCTCCTGCCACCCCTACCACCCCCTACCGTCACACACCAGCTTCCCTGCAAGCTGCAGAGAGCCGAGATGGGACTTCTCTGGGTGGCAGCTGCTCACAGGTCCTACGTGCCTTGCACAGGGCACAGTGTCAGCTACAGAGTGGCAAGACAGACTGTACGTCCGAGCTTCCCCGTGGGTCGGGTCAGAGAATGTGAGACTCCGGGGAGTGGGAGCTACCACAAGAGGGTTGGGGGTCTCCCAGGAAAGCCATGCTGACTGAGCAATCACAACTTAGGTCATAAAGCAAGCACAAACAGGAAAAATATGGGTCCCAGTGGAATTCATTGGTGAGGTTAGGTTTTTCAATCATAGCGACAGCAGCTGGAAAGAAAGTGCATATTTGGAGAGGAAGAAGAGCTGTGGCATAGCCTTCTGTGGCCCACGTCTGCTCTGCTGGCCTCAGAAGGGCTGTGGTGAGATCTGGGAAGGGGATGCTCCCCTTCCAGAGTGGGGGGCAGCAAGCAGGCAAAGAAGAGTGTCTTTCCTACTGAAACCAGAAGTTAGACCATGGCCCGCAGAGCAGAGGCTGACTGAGGGGCACCATCTCCCAGGCAGAAGGGCTTCTCTGGACCCAGAGGGCTGAGGTTCCTTAACCATGTAACCACCCAACCAGTATCAGACCATTTCAAGCCATCTTAAAAAATGGACGAGCTGGGAGAGGGGCAAGGAAATGAATCCTGAAAATTACAGGTGGAGCATCATGAGTCTTCTTTCCAGAAGAAGCGACACTTCGATTGTTAAAAGTTTGTCATCTCATTAGAAGATGAAATTCTCATCACTGGGATTCTTGGGCTCACCAAGAAAAGCTTCACTCTACACCAGGCTGATGCTTTCTTTTTTTCTTTTTTTACATTTATCTGAGAGAGAGAGAGAGAGAGAGAGAAAGAACCCAAGCAGGGGGAGAGGGAGAAGCACGTTCCCCGCTGAACAGGGAGCCCAGGGAGCTCGATCCCAGGACCTGAGCCGAAGGCAGATGCTTAACCGACTGAGCCACCTGGGCGCCCCCTGGGCTTACACTTGCTTTGACAATTTTCTTGGCGTGGTTGGTCAGGAAAATGCAGTAAGTGTGTGTTAGGACTTCAGCAAAACAACTCAGGCCAAGATGGAAAGTGATATGCTCAACGGCAGTTAGAGGATGGAGCCGCTGGGCGGGTGATAAGGGACGGCTGGACACTGGCCAAGGGAGCTGTTTCTAGAAGCAGGCTGCTGGGCTTGGCCCCCAGCCTTGTTTTACTTAACAATTTGGTGTTTGTTTGTTTCTAGGACGAAGTTGCTGAGTGCAATTATCATCAAAGATGTTTACAAGGAATTTTCAAATCCAGTTAATGACTGAATCAGGGTCCTCAAAGATCTTTCAAAAATCAAAATACTGAAATAGCTCCAAGGAGATTAAAAATTATGATAATAACATCAGCCTTTAATTAACTATAAATTCACTTTTACTAGGCGCTGCGATTTCCCGCCAAAACCAGCTAATGGGATTCTCAACCACAGAAACAGAAGTACAGGATCTTAGAATTATGCTCAACCTGTTTCTGGAAAACGCCACGCAGCCCAGTGCTCTGTGTTCTCAACATACACGGATTTATAGTCATTGGATCAAGGAGAACAAGATCTAAATGTACCTCCTAGGAGCGGTTGGTAGAACCAAAGGAGAGAGAGCTGGGGTTTTCTGGTGGGCAGAGAGAGCCGGAGAGAGCGTGAGGACGTCACATATTTGAGGCTGTGCCGGCTGTCCTGTGGAAGGTGGATCCGACTTGTTCTGAGTATCCGATGTAGGTCCAATGCCTGGAAACCCTATCAGAGCAGGTTCATGGTCAGTGTGAGGAAAGCTGATTTGACAATGAGCCCTGTGCTGCCCCAGGAGAGAGACAGTCCCTGAACTGGACGTTGGGGACTTGAATTGGGCAGCCCTGGGTGTGGGGCATTCATTACCGGTCCCACGGGTCCTATCTGGGGCTCTCACCGTGTTGTAGGGTATCTTCTGCGTTTTCATCTCGCTGAGGTCTTGCATGTTCCCTTCCTTCCCTGGAAAAACTCTGGATAGGTGGACCTCTTGCTGCTCTTCCTGAGTCTTCCCTGGGGACCCGGGTCATCTGCTCGCCGTCATGAGACCAGGTGTCATCTCAGTGGCCCAAGGTGGCCTCAGTCTGAGCCTCACCCTAGAACTGGGGGTGCTGAGGGGGGAGCTCAGGACACTGCATTTCTGACAAGCTCCCGGGAAACTTCTGTGTGTGCAGCAAGCTCTCAAGCCCTAGGCGCCTGGGGGCTGCCGTCGGGGGCTGGAGAGCCTCACTGGGGGCTGTGGGGCTTACGGCCCCGTCCCTCCCATCCCTTAAGCAATCTTAGTATTTGCTGGCTTGCAAGGGGAGGCACATTCTAGTAAGACATGTAGTGAGACGTGAGGTCAGACGGCTCCCCGTGGTAGAAGCAGGGTTCCATTTGGTTCTCAGCGCTGTAGCATCACTTGGACCGCAGAGACTGAGCCGAACCTGGGGCTTTGAGAAGGTAGCGCTTAGACTTGTCCATCCCCCCACCAACTGCCCCCCTAACCCCCCTCCCCCCCTTCCTCAGCACCTCTCTCCACCTGGAGTCCACAACTGACTTTGGACTCTCAAGACCAGGAATGAGTGAACGAAGGGAAGAGAAATGGAACAGGAAGAAGGGATGGAGTAAAATAAATATGCTTTGCTGTTCTGCTCCCGCCCCGGGCAGTGGTTCCTAGGTTGCAGCAGAGCCAAGGTGGATGCTGTCTGGATAAGGGACAGGAGGCCCTTGGTGGCCTGTGGGCTGTTTCCAGGGCCAGGTGTCTGCGCTTCCTGCCGGCAGTGCAGAGGTGGGTGCTGTCCTCATCGCAGTGCTTCCCCTGGGGGCACCTGTTGGCCCTCAGGCTCCGTGGATCCTGGGGTGCCAGGGCGGTGCGGGTACCCGACGGTCCCCTCTCGCAGGGCTTGTTAATCCGGTGAATGATCACAGCGGATGACGGGGACTTGGGTCTCCAGCATTTTATTTTGTTTTCAAAGCTCCTGAGCCTCACTGGAACTCTTCATTCCACCACACTTCATAAGTTTTTTCAAACCTGTAATTTGGCTCTTGGGATTAAGTGCTTTGTCTGTGCTCATAAAATGCTATAAAGCCGCTGGCCTCTATAGATGCATTTAAACTCAAAGAGTCAGTTGGTTCCAACATGCTGGAAGTTTCTTTCCAAATTTTTTAATTGCAATGCACTGTAAAATTTAAAAGGGTTTTGGGGGGTAATTAAATGTATGCAATTAATGTAGTGTATAATGGCTCTTCCTGTTAATTTTCACAGCCCAAGTACTGTTTCTCATCCATATCCTTTCCAGCCCCACGGGCCTCTTTTACTATTACTCATACACCAAGGACATGGCCTCCACAGGACCTTTGCACTTGCCATTCCCACTGCCTGGATCTCTTCTCATAGAATCCACAGACCTTCCTCCAGGCCTCTGTTCTCATCATATCCCAGAGGCCTCCTCCGACCTGCCTGTGGATGACGACATACGCACACTTGCCATCACTCCCCTTATCCTGCTTTTTAATTTTTTACATATCTCACAGCCAAAAACATTACTTTTTCTCCTTCAACCTCATATTGTCTACCTTCTGTCACAAAGCCGTGAGCACCATGGACTTAGAAACTTTGTTTATTCTTTGCCATACTCCCAGGGACGAGACGGCCAGCATATAGTAGGTTTTCTGTACCTCTTGTTGAGTGAGTGAAGACTGGTTTTCTCTTTGACACGATGGCTAGAAAAGTGTGTGTGTGTGTGTGTGTGTGTGTGTGTGTGAACTCAGGCTGAAGAATACTTTTTTAAGACTTTTCTACCCACTCATCCATCCATCCATCCTTGAAATAGACCTCAAAGTTCTACAGTGACACACCGAGGGGAGCCCTTAAGGAGGGGACTACGTCTGCCTCAGCCGTAAATGGGGAAAGTAACAAGGAATCCCAAAGCAAAGCGGAAGCATTTTTACAAATACTGTAAAAAGCCCCAAATAATCCATAGTGCCTTTGAAATAAGCAAAACCAAAGGCAACTTTTACTGAGATTTGTATAGTTTTCTCTCTTTTTTACAGTTTTTTTCCATTTTTTTTTTTTTTTTTTTTTACAACAGAGACTCTCCTGAATGCACCGGTGTGCAGATTTATATTTTGGATCTTATTTTCGCCAGGTGGATACACCACAATCACCTCGTTGTAGTCGTTTGATATTTAGGGGTTTCCCCAACATTTTTTTTTTTGCAGTCTCAGAAATAAGAAGCATCTTTATGTAAAACTCTTTGTTCCTATTGTGGATTCTTCTTTTTTTTTTTTTTTTAAGATTTTATTTATTTAAGAGAGAACAGGAGCAAGGGGAAGGGGTAGAGGGAGAAGCAGGTTCACCACTGAACAGAGAGCCTGATGCAGGACTCAATCCCAGGACCATGGAATCATGACCTGAGCTGAAGGCAGACGCTTAAGTGACGGAGCCACCCAGGTGCCCTCTATCCTCTGAAATTTGATGGTCTTTTGACCAGTACTTGGTTTGCTGCGCCAGGCACTGTTCTAACTCATTGAATCCACTCAGTGACATAATGAGCTGGATAGTATCATCCTCACTTTATAGATGAAGCACCCAAACCCCACAGAGTTTCCTTCCCGTGTCCCTGGACACGTGGCCAGTAAGCAGTAGAGCCAGACCGGCCTCTTGCTACATATGCTAACAAGGGCTCTGTGTCTTTTGTCCCCTGGACGTGGAATTTTGCTGATTTCTTAATACACTTAAGTTTGTGTTATTTCATAATTTTATACACGATAGAGATTTGGGCATACAGTCCCTGCTTTTAATGAGGTTATTTTTACGGTGTGCTGTACATTCATTTCCTTAAATGTTCTGCGGGTGAGTAAACGTAAAGCAGGAGTTTGAGGCAATATTCATTCATTCAGCCTTTCTAATGCTGTTATTTCAGATCTGTCTCTGCTTATTTCTTTGTCTACTTATTCTACGATAAACTGGCACCCCGGTGGGTTCAGTCTCATGTGGTCACGTTTCTAGCTATATTCCTCATAATTTTAACAGGTTTTGATTGATATATTGTGATGCTCTGTTATTTGGCGGAGGAAAGTGTTGCTTTTCTTTCAGGATTATATACTTTTATCGAGAGGAAACAACTCTTTACTCCATTTAAATCTTTCTTGTCCTAAAGTCTAGTTTGTTTAATACCAAGATTACCATCCCTAATATCCTATCCATTTATTTTTTCACAATTCTCTACAATGTTGTTTCCGGTGACGCCTTCATAAGGTTTTTGGTTCTGTTTATAATCATCTGGGAGATTTTGCCTATAGTGGGTTGAAGGGAAACATTTATTTTGAATGTGAGTTTTCGTGTGCTTTTTCCATTCTTTGTGCGTGGTGTTACCACGGCCAAAGTGAAAGTAAATATCATGTCTTAAATATTAGTAAGTTGGCCAGTACACTTCTTAAGTATACAAGGTGTGATTTCAAATTACCAAAAAATTGATTCGAAAATAAACCCACATGTACAGTATTTCGCAGGACAAGCAGTTTACCATTTTAAAGATTATTTTCCTCTTCTTTCTTCTCTTCTACCTTTATCAATTTAATTGGGGCTTATAGGCTCCATCATTATTAAACAATTACTAATTTGGCCATGTAAGTCACCTGCTCCCCTTGTTGCATATTTTTTACTTTTATAACAGCTTTTTCACCAATCTCGTACTTTCCCCTTTGTATTCAGTGGATTTCAGTGCTTTGTCCTCTCACGTAACGGCTTTTCCTATCTGGGGATTCTATTTTCTTTTTTTTTTTTTTTTTTTGCATCATTTTGTACACAGCAAAAACAAAAGGTCTGCCTTTCTGCATTAGTAACAATTTAAATGAGTCAAATATTTGGGGGAGAAACATTGATTTTTCTCTTAACCCATGTAATTCAACATTTTCCAAGATCTCTTCTGCAGAAACGAGTTCTGGGCGCTACCGACGGTTACCCAGTGAAAAACGAGAATAAACAAAATACATCATTTCTTGACTCGAGACTCACCCAAGCCTTTGTGTGCTGACACGTCTTGTGGCCCCTGGACAGGACGGTGTGGGGACACGGCCGTGAAGTGTGAGACTCCTGTTTCTGATTCGTCCATAGCAAAACTGTATTATCTTGTGCTTTCTTCTTTGGAAGGATATTTCTGTATTTTGTGGGGTTTTTGTTCGTTTGTTTGTTTCAATGTCTTAATGATCCCAAATCTAGCTAGGTCTTTTTCATTAAGCTCAGGTGTGGCTTATGCTAAGAACACTTTGTTTGCTACGATTAGATTTGCCTGTACTTTCAGTATTTTACCACTTTTCTCCTGGGATGTGTCTATGTGTTCACACTATGCACCTTGGTTTGGATTCTCTGGCTTCCGTTGGGCTCCCTGCTGCCTCCACTGTAGATCGTGCTCTGCTGGAGCGTGTTTTAACCAGCCTCCTGGTCCCCTCAGCCTCCCACCTGCTTGTCTCTACACTTGATTGGTTTTCTCTTTCGTGAAGCAGCGTGGTTTCTTTTATCCTATTCGGAATGAACAAGTAGATATTTCTAGGTGTTTTTTTTTTTTTTTCCGATTGTTTTATGATTCATTATTTAGAGACTCTGTTCTTACTCTGAGACTTTAACAATCGCTGCCCCTTCCCTCAGCAAGAGAAGAGTACTTGTGGACCTCATGTGATGGCAGGTGTTTCTGGCAACCCTCTGTGCCTAAGGTGTGCTGTTAGCGCCCTGCGGTGGTGGCGGACCTCCCATCGCAACCCACAGGTCTTGTAGTTTGGGCTTATAAGTTTGTTCTTTCTGGTCTATTTTACATTATCTCTAGATTTCTTTTTTTTAATTGGAATACATGTTTAAAAAAAAAAACACACACAAGTTGTAAAAGCCTCCTCCACCGTTTGTCTCCCAGTCCTGAGCTCCCTCTACAAGTAACAACTGTTTTTAATTTTGACTTTTTCAGGAATTCCTTTATGGGTACAAAAGCAAACATAAATATAAGTTCTCATTCTCCTGCTTGCCGTCTGTGCCTAACAGTGTAGACGGAGGCACGGGCTTGGCTCGGTGCAGACCAGTTCCGTGCCGGGCAGCCACGTACACCTGCAGGATGGAGGTGGAATGTCCCTCTGCCTGTCCAGGTTCCTTCTGTCCTGGGTGCAGTGTGTCCTGCTGTGCCCCCCCACCCCACGACTCTCGGTCCGGGCACAGGTCAGCAGGAAGGCACAGCCCCTGTGTGCCCTGGGACACAAGAGACCGTGCGGCCTTTTAGTGTTGTCATTGGTTTGGCATCCAAGCCAGGTCATCAGTGGCTCCTGTTGAATCGCGTGTGAGCCAGTCTGGGCATTGTCAAACTCTTGGGGTGAGTGCACTCATCTAACAGGACCTGGGACCACTCTCCCTCCACCGGCAACGGATGGGGGTGGGTGTGATGGTCCTTCACCTTACAGTTTGAGGACTGTGGGTGACGGTACTTGGAGATACGGTGTTTTATGGGCATAAAAGAGAGAAGTTGGGGACCCCTGGGTGGCTCAGCGGTTGAGCATCTGCCTTCAGCCCAGGGCATGACCCCGGGGTCCCAGGATCGAGTCCCACATCGGGTTCCCTGCAAGGAGCCTGCTTCACCCTCTGCCTGTGTCTCTGCCTCTGTGTATCTCTCATGAAAAAATAAATAAAATATTTTTTTTAAAAAAAGAGACAAATGTCGGGGGCACCTGAGTGGCTCCGTGGTTGAGCGTCAGCCTGCAGCCCCACATCAGGCCCCTGCTCAGCAGGACACCTGCCCCTCCCTCCTGCTTGTGCGTTCTCTCTCTCTCTCTCTCTCTCTCTCTCAAATAAATAAAATCTCCAAAAATTTTAAAGAGAGAGAAGTTGATGAGGGCAGGAAGAACCACTGGGTACTCCAGAGGAGTTGTGGTTCTTAGGGGAGATAGTGTTTGCCTAATTCTGTGGTCAGTGCAGTCCTGGGACCCAGAGCCAACAGGATGCAGTAAAATCAATCAAAACCTTTTTCTGCCTTTTCAAACACATCTGCCTTCGGGTCCAGGTGGATCCAAGGGGCCACACTCCTGATCCAAGGCTGTGCGGCGCTCACTAGTAACGGGCCGGCGGTGGCCGGTGCTTTCGGCGCAGCCGCCGTTCTGTGTGCGATAGTGGAAGCAGGTGCTCTGTGTCCCCTCCACGTGTCTCTGGGGTTCATCCAGATGGTTCCATTTTTTTTTTCTCAATAGTTTTTGCCATCTGAACTTAGCCTTTTATTAATAGTAAGGCCTCCCAGGCAGTTGTGTCCAGTGGAAAGTGAGGGGAATGATGCACCGTCCTCTTTCAACAAGAAGCTCCGCTCCTCTGAATAGTGTGATTTACGTTCCAAGCCAAGTCCCAACTTTTTCAAAGAACTCCATACTCAAGGCAGCCAACTTTGGATACTCTTGAGAAAGATTAAAATCCATGCACTCCTAGTATCCACAGAGGCCGGAAAGCCATGTGGGAGGAAATAACAAAGAAGGAAATGGACATTGAAATAGATTGGGTCAAAAAAAAAATATATAGATTGGGTCGAAAAGGAATACTTTGCTTAAAAAATAAAAAAGAAAGAAAAGGAATACTTTTAGGCAGAAAGAAAGAAACGAAAGTATTGAAAATAGTAGTTCCCATTCAACACGAGCTTTATTTTTTTTTTTAATATTTTATTTAAAATATTTACCCGGGCTGCCCTAACACGAGCTTTATTTAACAACAAATAAGCAATTTGACTTCTGGTGTCTAAAGTCTGACACGCAGTTTGGTGAGCAAGGTAGACGGGACGCATCCATGGCTTGAGCATGAAGTCGGCTCCGTCACTGTGATTTGCGTGGAGCCAATATTATGTTAACACCACTCCCGACCTCTGCCAATAAAAGTGAGCACTCGATTGAAATGCTGTAATTCATTATTCTACTTTCTTGCTACAAGTAATACATTTTGGACCTCGTAGGCCAGTGAGAGGTGTTAAAAGTTAGAACTGGAATCTATTTTGGAGGCCTTAAAGACGGCAAAAATTCTGCAACTGATGGCTGTGGAATAGGCCCATTAATACTTCATTACCAATTTATTTGACATAACCCATGTCTTGCCACAGCGAGAAGCAGTTGGTTGCAGCAAATCTCGGGCATCCTTTGAACAGTTTTACAGGCTTTCTAGACGCTTCAGATAAGAAGCAGCGTAAGAGCTATTTTTTTTTTAATATGTATAAAGAAAATACTGTGCTCTCTGTCACATGCCTGGAATTGGAGCCTGTGGTGCGAATACCTCAGAAGAGCTGCCACATATTGATTACTTCAGTTGTCTCCGTTTACTTATAAAATAAATGAAGTCAGCTCTTGGCTCGTCTAACTCCCTAACGACCTCTTCCTTCATTCACCTCCTCTTTCCAAGCATTACCCTAGGACGACCTGGTGGGGCCAGTTTAATGACAACATCTGAAGGAAAAAAGAGTCCCGGATCCTCGCCTTGTGCCAAAAAAACAAACAAACAGAAAGGGCAAGTCTCTGTGCAGCAGGCATATCAGAAGGTGTTCTCGGCCCTGGAGCATAAGCTTCTCTGCAGAGTAGGGCAAAGAGAAATATCTGTATGAGGCCTGGATCGAGGACATCCCTTCAGTGCCTCTGGGTGGGTGAACAGCCTCACGCCACCCACAATGAAATGTGAGAAAGGTGACGGGATTGCATCACGGTCCGGGTTCCTGTTGTCCAGCCCAGCACCGTTTCCTGAGCACCTGCTGCGTGGAGGTCACGGGGAAGGCTTGTGGGCACCCCGATGAAGGAGGCATAGTCCTTCTCCTCTGGAAGCAGGCTAGGAAGGCTAACAGCCGTGCTCAGGCGAGCAAGATAAACCCACCAAGAATGCAGAGAAGAAGGCACCGTTAGGGGAATCTGAGTGCTCAGGAGAGTCGGGGTTCTTTCCTCCCTCCCCTCTTCTCTTGCTAAATTTCCTTCTCGTCTATGTTTCTTCTCCTCTGCTCCTCTCCTCTTGTGCATGCCCAGAGCAGCAGGGCCTCTGACAGTCTGTGATCTGGAATGATCCTTGGCTCTGCCAGGAATAGTCCATAGCATCCACTCTAATAAAATGTGAACACCGACAACCCCCTAGTCACAGGCAAGCCCAGTGTGAGTAAGAACGTCAGCTGCGAAGTTGGCCAAGTCCAGCCACCACGTAGCAGCTTTTAAGGATGTTGTAAAATTCCTTCCATAAATAATGTTGGGGGGAGGGGGGATAAGAGCCAGAACCTCTCAGAATGTCAGGTTCCTTTTCCGGCCTTCCACCCAGTAAGGCAGGGATGCAGTTCTTCCCTGGGCGATGGGCAGCTTACTTAGACTTAGATTATATTGTGTATGGAGACATCAGAGGGAAGAAAAACCCAAACCCCTGTGGGGGGGTGGGGGGATCTTTTTATATGGCCATAAAAGGGAAATGGTTAACGCCCACGGTGCTCCCAGCTGAGATTAAGGGAGTGTCTCTCCCAGCAGCTTTCCAATATGAAGAAATCAAAATCCCAGTCCTTCTGCCCGTGGTTTCACGGCCCCGTGGCCTCGCATAGGAAACCAAGGCCGACTTGTAAAACACTGTGTTCGCAGAGCTCAGAGTTTCACTTTACCACACTTGCCACATACAGACGCATCGGCTCAAATCGGAACAAGATGTGATCTTACTGAGAAAGAATCCTTGTAATATCACGTTACCTCCCCCTGAAAATTCCCCCCAAGCACGTATAAAATCCAGAAAACCTAACGGAGAACCCTGGAGAAAGCCTCTCCGGCTAAAAAGCAAGCGGCATTTACTTTCCTTGTATCGTATTATATATACATCTTACAATTATGTCAACGATTAAAAGCATTGTCATGCTGCATTATGAACCGTTCTCATGTTTGGGATTAGATAACTCTCCCCCATACCCCCACGGATTCCTTTTATGTCCTAAGGGCAAATCCTTTCTCTTGGGTCAGGAATGTAATAAGGTAGGTTTTCCTCTCTCTGGGATATTGTGTCTGTCTCACTGTGTTTAAATTGATGCAGAAAGCTCTTCAGAGCAAAATACAGTATTTTCTTTGTATATGAGCCAGCAGTTGACTAACCCACAGGGAATTTCTGTGTGTTGAGCATTTTAAAGGTACAGGTTGGGTATGTTTGAACGGCTGAAGCTCAGTGGAAGCCACTGGGAGAGTGGATTGGCCACGGCTCTGAGAAGAGATGCTTTGTCTCTCACGTGGTCTTGGGGGGTGGGGAGGAGGATGGGGGGAAAAATCACTGTTCTAACCAATCATTTTTTAATGATAAATTAAGTCAGGAACATTACCCAGCTCATTTTAATAATAATGGTTCAAGACAGAACTAAAGAGGAATTACAGTTTGTGTAAATGTAGGTTACGTGTAATTTAAAGGCATGTAGCTACCAAAAACGAGTTCCCTAAAAATAGCAGTTTTCTCTGCATCAGTTATAGGAATTGTTAACACATCCCTCCTGGGGGTCGAACCACAGACCCTGGTATCCAAAACCAGCCCATGTGCCATTTGAAGTAAAGGGGGAATTTCTCTTTGATTTGCTCTCTCCTTCCAGACCACCAGTTGCCAGAGGTCAAGGCCATTGCCAACCGAGGATAACTTCCTTAACCCTCGTAACGTTGGTTATTGGTTTTGATAGTACCCCGGGGTCTAGGATCTTGGAATTCATACAAAGTATAAGCAGTACGTTGTGTGTGTGTGTGTGTGTGTGTGTGTGCATGTGCATGCGTGTGCACGGGGAATGCATATGTTTCCTTCCTTCCTTCCTTCCTTCCTTCCTTCCTTCCTTCCTTCCTTCCTTCCTTCTTTCTGTTTCAGGTCACCCTCTCTTGAGAGTGCACTTTCTGTAGCATTTAAGTTTAAAAAACGTCCCCTTCTGGTGAGCCCTTGGGCTCTTTCTTTCTGACAGATGACTCTTTCTTGACCTCACCTGTGTTCCCCCGATCCCATCTCTCTCCCAGGCATGGGTGAGAAGTTTTGCACTAGATCCTGTTCGGATCTCTTCCACAAGTTTATGGTGCACCAGTAGGTAAGTTTCTGAGCATCAGGAGCGTCCTCCTGTGGGAGATAAAGGATAAGAGAGAATTAACCCCATGGAAAGACATTGGCCAAGCAGGCCTGGCACAGAAGTTGGCATGAGCCAAGGTGCAGTGCCCACAGCCTGCCTGCCTTGTCCCTAGAAACAGGACAGGAGAAGACAAGGCAAGAATAATCGTAGCAGGGCAGCCCGGGTGGCTCAGTGGTTTAGTGCCGCCTGCAGCCCAGGGCATGATCCTGGAAACCCTGGATCGAGTCCTATGTCAGGCTCCCTGCATGGAGCCTGCTTCTCCCTCTGCCTGTGTCTCTGCCTCTCTCTCTCTCTCTCTCTCTCTCTCTGTCTCTATGAATAAATAAATAAAATCTTAAAAAAAAAAAAAAAGAATAATCGTAGCAGCAGCCAGCACCTTCCTGTGGCCTGGAACCACAGCGGTCTCTACGTGACTGTTTCTCAAACCATTCTGGTAATACTTACTCTTGGGGTTGAGTTACCTGAAAACTGAAATGCACAGAAGACACTTTGCAGGTTATATAGATAAGATGACAAATAGTTGGCTTTCACCTTAAATAACCAGGTCACAAAATGTGAACCAAACATTGAGTTTCAATTAACTGCAAGTCTCTGGGTTTCTTTGGCAAGTGCGTTCACTCTTTTCCCCCTACAGAGTGTTAAAATTCATAACCTTTGAACCCGTTTCTGCGCTATTATAATCACTCTGTATTAATATTCCGTTCATATGCAATGTGGAGGCAATTCTGAAAGCCACCTATACGTTGACGGCATGCGCTCCAAGGCCCAAATGAAACTCTTTAAAAGTTGCATGATTACGCAATATATACTGGCCACGTTTTCCTAGGAAAATGTGCTTATGAAAATATGTTTTATAGAATCAGGCCCCCAAATTGAAAGCATATTTTTCAGAATAAATTAGCCCTTCTTGAGAAAATGAAATTTTTACTTCGGTAGGGAGGTAAAAGGCAAAACAACAACAACAACAAACCCCCCCCCCCAAATGTAGGAATGGCTCACATTCAAGGAAAGTCACCTCCCCCACGAGTGATTTCACCGTGGGAAGGATGGTTCTCAGCAGAAGGCCGGCCAGCTTCCCACTTTTCTGGAAGGGCCGCAGATCATTTCACACACACACACACACACACACACACGTGCACACACACACTTTTTTTTTTTTTTAAGTTTCAAATTTAAACCTGGGTTTTCTTTCTTCCTTTTCTCCAATCGCAAACGATGTATGAGCAACCTCACTTCCTCATTGCTGTCTCTTCCAGCATGGGGCAAGATACCCATGACATTAATGAGATTTGCACAAGCAGATTAAAGATGAATATGCCCTTCAGTCTTCTGTTACTTTAACAGCACTGCATTAGGAAGAAATCTCTATATAAACTACAAAAAAAAAAAAAACAATAGCCAGGGGCAAAATTCCAGTGTATAGCCTGATTACAAGGGTAACTTGGCCTTTTTTTTTTTTCCTCTCCATCTGAAGCATTATTGAATTATTTCAAGAGAAACCTATAGTAAAACCGAAGATTGTGTCCTTTCCCCAGCCGGTGGAATGTAGCATTCGCGGTGAGGATTAGCTCTTAAATGCCAGAGCCCTTCCCCTAGAGCTGCATCAACATTGTGACGGTGGGCAAAAATAAGTTTTAGAATTCCTTTTCGTTAAGAATGTATAGGAACCAACGAAGATAACTCTGAATTATGTCACTACTAGCTCAAAACCTCCGTCTACGGTCACAGCATAAAAAAGGGGGGCTCTGTTTGGTGCACCCTGAAGGCATATGAGAGGCTGAGGTTTACAGATTGTTGAGAGTAGAAGAATCACAGGAAATTGCTTCTGTTTCCTGTGGCTTCTGGTTCTCAAAGCACACACCGAACGCGGCGGACTGGGGGCTGGTGCTGAGACCTGGGCCCACAGCAGTTCTCGACGTGGTATTTCCAATAACACACTCCTCCAACAAATATTTATTGAGCATTTACTATGTGCTGGGCACTGTTCCAGGCACTGGAAATACATCAGTGGAACAAAATCAATAAAAACCTCTGCCTGCGTGGACTTTACCTTCTCACGGGGAGGCAGACCATAAATCGGAAAGCCTGTGCGGAGTGTGCTGCGTTCCGGTGATGAGGGCCGTGGGGAGGATGGAGCGGCAGGGCCGGGGCTGAGGAGGCTGGACTATAAATGGGGTGGCGGGTCTCACTGAGGAGGCGACACTCGCAGGAAGGCTTGAAGGGGGTCCAACCATCCCGGCTTAGGGACCCCCCCCCAGATGAAAGCCACGCATCCCCGGCTGCATGGCCCACATTGTTCAGCCTCTGGGTGGCCTTTGTCTTTACGGCACTGGCTCTGCTCGCCCTTCGGGTGCTGCTGGGACCAGGTGGCATGTGTCCCCCGCCCACACCCTGCCGTGTCGGGTCTCCGTGATCCTTGGGTGCCCCCCCTTTTCCATCCTGTCTTGCTGGCCACTCAGACGCTGGTGACCGGGCTGCAGATCCTCGGGGGCAGTCTTTGCATGTCCGGCCCTGCACGTCGCCTCCATCAAAGGCTGTTCCCCAGAAGGGAATTTTGCAGACAGCTTGGGAGAATCACCGAGGGTTTAAAGGCTCAAGGGGCCTGTGATTGATGGGACGCTCTGGGGACTTACAGGCGGGCCACTTGACCTCCTGAAGCTCGCACTGCCCCCTGTGGCTCCCCCTCCTGCTCCCCCACAGCTTCCTACTGCCCAGAAGCTGTCACTGGAGGAGGCCACCTGCTGGTCTGCACCCAGCACACCCACCCTGTGCGCCCCGTGGCCTTGGCAGGCGGGCTTCTCTCCCCCGCCTCCTTGCCCTCCACCATCCAGCTCGCCTGCGTCCTCCGCACACTCTCCGTGGGTCAGACTTGTCCAATTGGGCTTCGTGACTTCCTTCAAGTTTTGGGGGGGGCTGATTGGACAAATGGGGGTAGGGAAGGGGACTGCCGTCGTGCCTCAGCTGCCACCTTTCTTAGATCCCTGCGTCTTCAGGCCTGTCTCCTCTTGGATCTCCTGCTGGAGATGTCCCGGGGGGCACTTCCAGTGTGCCCCGTCCCAAACAGAAACGTGATCGCTCACAAATTCTCCCAGAATCTTTCAAGCGAGAGACTTCCTCATCACCTATTATTACCTCTCTCTCTAATTCACCGTCGCAAATGATCCCACATTGTCTCCCCATCGGCCCTTTCTCTCCATCCTCTTCTTGGTGGCCTGGGGTGGGGGGGGTGCCCTGGAGCAGGCAGCGCCTCTTGTGATTTTGCTCCAGCCTGGGTGTGTAGCACTCGTCCCTCCAAAGTGCATCCTCCCCACTCCCTCGTTCGCCCTTCCCGTATTACACACGCGCGCCCTTACCCCATGCTGGGTGGGGTTGGCCAACATCCTGCTCTCCCTTGAACCCAGACCTCCCCTCCGTACCTTTAGTCCCTCCTCCGGGATACACTTTTCTCTGTGCCAGCTTTCCTCTTTATTCTCGATTCAGCTCATGTACCTGCTTGCAAAGCCTTCCCTGACTTTGCTCTGTTATGTATCCACTTATTTCCCACTCGCGCCATGTAAAATATCATCCTCTCAGACCCAGTGGCCATGCCCTACTCACATTCCTTTTGCTCCTAACGTACAAGTGAACGAATTCCTACGTTCTCATCGTCTGGGCCAATGTTCTTGGTGTAAACTCTAGGCCTTGATACTAACTTGATCAAGAAAATCGGGATCTACGGATGGGGTAGTCAGTGTGTGCCATATGGCATAGGGTAGTTTATGCTTCCGTACTCATACCTGCCGGCGATAAGGGTTGAAGGTGTTTCAAAGGGTTGCCTGCCGTACACCAGGGTGAGTAAGTTAAGAGTTCATTGACGCGGAGCAGAATAGTCCCGCACATTGAAAAGCTTGCTGAAGTAGAGATGTCTTGGGGCTTCCCCTCCATCCTGTGTTGGTGAGACACACCTGGGAAAGCCTTGGGCACTGGCTGCTAGTTTTCTACGAGGTGGGGCTGGAAGGCAAGGAAGAGGGTCATGCATTCTTTGGGGTAGCTTGTTTATTAATTCCAAAGGTGTCCATGATGTGAAAGCTGATTTTTTAAGCAGTGCTCCTTTCTGCATTCCTGCAGCCAGTCTTGGACGAAATCCAATGGACATGTCTTACTCAATCTTGCCTCTTCAGAGTTTAGCACAGTAACCGTGATATCATAAATAAGCATTGAGTTAATAGTGAATGAATGAGTCAGCTCAGCGGGGACGTGTGGGCAGATTTCCAAGTGGATAATTTCACCCGTTCACCTGCCTTCTTCCTTTCTTCCAAGAGCTCTTGAGGTTTGCCCGGGTTTGTGTCATTAGCAGCTCCCGCCCCTTCTTTGCACACATGTACACACACTCAGTGAACCTCCTTTTGACTCTGAAGGAAGACCCTTAGCGCTTTTCACGCAGGAATCTCCCCTAGCAATGCAATGGGCAGAAACCCTCGGGGGCGAGGATTGGCCTGGGCCGGCACCAGAACAACTCTTCGGCCTCATATCTTCAAAGGATTCCAGAAAAAAAAAAGAGTCTTGACTTTTCTCCAAAGATTAAAAATAATTGTCACTTGAAATTCAAATACATTTTTACTGTTATTATTTCAACATATATTTTAGTCCTCGACATTATGATTTAGAAACTTGTAAGACAAGTGTGCAAGTTTAAAAAGCAGGCAAGTTTAAGGGATGGTTATTGTAATGTTCAGAGTCAGGCTTCAGGGATGTGGAGGGAGCACGGTCACTTTTATAAGGGCCGTGAAGACAGAAACCACCCATTCAAGTCAGATCGCATCTGTCACTCATCTTTGTTGATTTTATTCTTGAATTTCAAGTTTTCTCCCAGCCACGCTGTATATTCACAATCTTGACAAAGAGCAGGGCCTGTATGCTCAGGTTCCATGTGGATTGCCAAGATCATAAAAATAATGAAATAATTAAAGGCTAAAACTGAGTAACTTCTAGATAATGGAGCTCTTAATATCGGTCGTTCTAAACAGGAAAAGTTCACAACTACTTTTGCATTCAGGGAGACTTTAAAATTGAGTCTCCCTTGTTCTACATAGAGTAGTCATTGTGTGTGTGTGTGTGTGTGTGTGTGTGTGTGTGTGTGTGTAAGCATGAAACATCTTAAAATTAGAAGTGCAAGGGGCCCTGTTACAATCGTATTTATATTATTGTACCAAATCCAACCTACCTTTTAAAGTTTTATAACAAAAGAAAGGATTGTTTTGACAATGGTTTGAAGAGTAGAACTGCTCTCTAAATACTAGCAGGAATTATTATTATACAGAGAAACTACCCATTAACCTTCTTTTCTCTTCATGGCAGAAATCCAAGCCCACAAGGTGGGAGGATTTTAATCCTCTGGGACACAGTTCGGCTTCTGAAATCTTTAATTTGGCGATCTGTGCCATTGCTGTGGACAGTAATGCTTTCCAGATATCCTGGATTCGTAGAAATGATCCATCCGTATGAGTGACTAATTCATGTGGGTCCTGGGAAAGGTTGCATTTTGTGTCCACCTATCCTGGGCCCTCTTGGTCCTGCTGTACTCCCGGTCTAGAACCAGCTGAGGAACAGGAAAGCAGGGCCTTCACTGTGTCTTTGGAGTTCATGGTGTGACCAGAAACCTTGGCGCTCACTGTATTTGGTGGATTGGCTCATGGCAAAAAGACAGAAAAGAAAAGAAAATGTGTTTCGGAGGTTTCGTTTTCCAAACAATTTCAGCCTGTGATTATACAACTACAATCATCTTGCCTGTCTGCCATTAGGATTCTTCTTATTTCTAGAAAGGATGCTACTAAATCCTTACTTGCTTGACGCTTCGTATTTTTTTCTTTTTGGACACGAGGCCCCCCCCAGTCCATTTACTTAAGAAGCATTTGTGTTCTTACTGTGACTGAAACAAAAGTTGGTATGTAAAAGAATAAGATGAAAAGTAAAATGAACCCAGTAATATGTAGGAAGGATGTCAGCGATCTTAGATTGCTTGAAGGATGTGATAAAACCATCTTACCTCTGTTTTTAAAATCTCGGTGGGATTTAAATGCTGGCTCTTCCAGAAAAAAAAGTTCTCAGAAGTTGTTGTTGTTTTTTAACCAAACGCACCTATTAAAATGTGAGAGAATCTTAAAAGAGAAGAGTGAGTTACATTGATGTTTTGTAAAATGATTTAGAAGCAGCAAGAGAACAAAATGGTAAGAGAAAGTGTTACACTTCTTACAAGGAATTAGAGGCCCTTAACCCACTGTCAAGAATGAGGATGTTTTGTTTTTACCAAAGTAATGTAAATCAGTCAGCTAATCCATATTAATGGTTACATTTTGCTTTTTAAAAATTCCTCTCAAAAAAATAAAATAAAATAAAATAAAAATTCCTCTCAAAAACTAAGATTTTCTAAGGTTTGAGGTCATCTGAACATTCAGCCAGTATACTGTTCTTAGGTGTACACGATTTAGATTCAGGACCACATGCATTTCTCGAGGGGGCGGAGATACCGCCTCCGTTGATGATATCACAAATTAGACACTTAAAAGCTAGTAATTTTGTAATCCAAGGTACCAACAAAACCAAAACTATAGAGGTTCTGAACTAACTGTACTTTATTTTCCATGAGGTTTTAGTAAATGTTCATGGTCCCTGCTTTTTTTTTTTTTTTTTGGAGGGAGGATGGGGGTTAACATCTTTATTAACACGTAATTCATATACCATGTGTGAAGTGAACAAGACAGCCACTACACTACAGAAATCCTAATTCACATTCCACGTGATTCATCCATTTAAAGGATACAGCTCAGTGTATTTTGATATATGCACAGAGTTGTTGGACAACCATCCCCTCAATCAATTTTACTACATTTTCACTGTCCCCCAGAGGAACCCCACTTCCCAGGCTCTTCTCAGCCACAGGGAACCACTGGTCTACCTTCCTTCCATATAGACTTGCCTGTTGTAGGCATTCGTATAGATGGAATCATACACTCTGTGTCCTTTTGTGACTACCCTCTTACTTAGCATGGCCTAGCAGGTGTCCTTCCTTTTTACACACTGGTTCTTCCTGGGAATGTGCTGGAGCTCCAGTGCAGTGGAGCGCGTGTCCTCCCTACGGGGCTGGGGTTGGGTGCAGTTAATTCCCATTCTCTGAATCCAACATTGTGAAGCCCTCTCTTCAGACATTTACTTTCTTAAAGAATTTTGTCTTTCTTACACACAAAAGAAAGTGGTTTTGTTACCGATTTGTACCTAGAAACAAGATTTGATTACCTGTCTGTGAGAGGGACTTCATTGATTTATTCCTTCTTAACCAGGAAGCGGGTTTTTTTTTTTTTTTTTTTTTTTGCTTTTTATCTCAGCCTAATTCTTAATATCTGCAAACCAGAAAGAAGAAAATATTTTATTTTTATAAAGAGAATGGTGTTTGTGCCCAAAACCTTGCGTCCTTTTGGTATTTTTCTGCGTAATTTGTAGTTGTATCAGAAAACTGAAGGGTACCTGGATACTTTTATAAGCCAGCGCGGATTCAAGCCGTTGTGTTGGGAGGTCTTCGCGGAGGTCCCTCCCACAGAAAGCATCACACTGTAAATACTATTAGAAAGTTTGATGGGTGCCAACAAAACCATTTAAATTATTTTATTTATCTCAAATTAAAGCGCATATAGAGATAAAGAACCTATTTCAGCCCTAGGAGTCTATGGTTGCTGCTTTTTTTCTGCTTTTGCTGAGTTGAAGCTGTTAGGAATCCAAATGTAGTGTGTCCCTAATAGAATCTCATGACAACTGTACAACTTTTCAGAAATGGCACATGCATCAAATACACATAACAAGAAGGTGTATGTATGCCCCCTTTCAGATGGAAAGTTTTGAAGGATTTTTCTTGCCTATTTTCTTATCAGCAAACAATTTCAGTTTCTCTCTCAAACCAGCTTGAATGTAAACTAAGCTTTAATCCATTATAAATTATTTTTTCCTCTTTCTCTTTTGCAGAAATATATCTGAATGACTAAGAGATAGTACCAGTGACTCTTGAACAACATGGATTTGAACTGCGTGGGTCCACTTATATGTGGATTTTTTTTAATATAAATACAGTACAACACTGTAAATGTATTTTCTCTTCCTTATGATTTTCTTAACATAATATGCAAAATATGTGTTAATCAACTGTGAAAATTACCAGGAAGGCTTTTAGTCAACAGCAAGCTAATAGTAGTTAAGTTTTGGGGGAGTCAAAACTTAACATGCAGATTTTTTTTGGTGCATAGGGTGTCAGCGCCCCTCATTCCTTGTTGTCCAAGGGTCAACTATAATAAATGTATACTATAAAATCAGGAAGCCAATTGAAAAGTGAGCTTATTTAAAGTCGTTTACTTGCTTATATCCCATCCTCTGCCAAAATAGGCGGCTTTTTAAAACATACTTTCTCAGCAAATCCTTAAAATTGCAAATTATTGAATTCCACTAAACATACTGACTCAAGCCTCGTTTATGAGCTCACCTGATGGCAATGTGAAAAGGTTTTAAAAGAAGCATTTCTAGTTTCTGGGAAGGCAAGGTTTCCGTTTCATTTCCTTCAGTTTTAAAATAAAATCTGTGGCCTCAAATTGTAGAGTATTCATGGGTTAAGATACAGAGAAATGGGGATGCCTGGGTAGCTCAGGGGTTGGGTATCTGTCTTCTGCTCAGGGGGTGATCCCAAGGTCCTGGGATCGAGTCCCACATCAGGCTCCTTGCAGGAAGCCTGCTTCTCCCTCTGCCTCTGTCTCTGCCTCTCTTTCTGTGTCTCTCGTGAATAAATAAAGTATTTTAAAAAAGACAGAAAAATGTAGCAATAGGATGAGTCAGAAATAAAACTGTCCAGCAAGCATCTGACGGCTTCTTTGAACCCAAGCACCTGCAAGCCGGTGATGCAGGTCCCAGGGTCTTGAGCATTCCTATATGAAACACACCGCTCTCCAGGTCTTTATTTCCTCTCCTGTCAGAGCAGCAGTACTCTAAGTGTGTGTGTGTACATGCATGTGTGTGTGCACACGTGCAAGGGGCCTCATACACGGGTGATCCCATCCCCTGGGGTATTGGCCTACTGGAGGCTGTGCTCTTTGCTTGTACACGGGCCCTGGGCCATGAAACATCAGGGTACTTTGTAGAAGCTTTTGCAACTGGTGACAAAGTTCAAAACAGCAGAAACGGGCAGAAAGCCAGGGCTTTCTTTTATATATATTTTTAAATTTTTATTTATTTATTTATTTATTTATTTATTTATTTATTTATTTATTTATTTATTTTGTAAGAGATCAGTTTATGGTTAACGGTATGGGACAGACCGGGAAGGTACCATGGCCCATAGTAATGAGCTTCCCAGGAATAGACTGACAGACTTACAAGCAAACAGAGGGACAGGGAAACAACGCCAAATGGCTGAGAGACCCAGGCCCAGCCTCGGTGGTGTACCTGGGCCCTAGTTCCAGTTCTGCCCTGGGAACCTGGGGGATGAGCAGGACCCACAGGTGCCTCAGTTCTTGTAAGGCTCCCATCTCCTCACTCCCTCCCGTCCCCTACCAGCAGGCTGGGACTTCTCACATGTGGTGTATTTCCAGGGCTACGGAATGGTTGGTCTGGGGGTGGGAAGGCAGGGGCCTGAGTAGTAAGGGGTTAGCAGCGTGCGCACAGGGGAGCGCGTGGGGTTGGTGGCCAGTGCGGAGCCTGAGCTCTCCTTGGTGCTGGTCTTGACCTTTGCATCACCAACTTCCCTTCTGCATGTGGACGAGCTGCCTGATTTGGGGAGGGAAGGGACTTGGTTCAGCGAGGCATTGCCTGTCCACCTGCTGGGGCTGTGAGAAGCTTCGAGGGAGCAGCTGAGCTGAGCTAGGAGACTTGTGCTGAGCACAAAGGGGGGGAATGGGAGACACCGGGGAAGGGAACCCCTACCCCTTGGCGAACCCCTTGAACAGCCGCCGCTTTATTGGGAGAGCCGGAGCAGTGGGCACCCGACGGAGGGGCCAGCAGGTGCACAGAACTGGCCGCACCCTCCCTCCAGGGAGACCACGGGGCAGCCAGAGGGGACTCTCCCAGCTTGGTCAAGCCCACCGTGGCCTCCGATTAGCGGGGGTCTGTCCTCCCACAGCGCCGGCCTCCGGGAAGGACGCTGCCTCGACCTCCCTCTGCGCCCCGGGCTCCCCCCGCTGCACGGTGTGCTGTGGGCACCCGAGAGGTTCGATGTGTTCGCCAGGTGCCCGACGAAACGCTTGCGGTCCCGCTTGGAAGGGGGGCAGGTGGAGAAGCAGTGCGGGGCCTGGCCGTCCCGGTCCCGGGGCTGCTGCACGACGGCGCGTCCCCGGCCCCGTGTTCAGGCGGGGAGGGCAGGAGCGGCCCCGCCGAGGGCCTGGGCTGCAGCCCTGTAATTTACTCCATCTATCTCTTTCTGGAGCTTGGGCCGCTGGCAAATTGCATGTCTTTGTGTTGGATTAGTTTGGACTTTAATCATGCATTATTTTCCCTCCAATTAAATTATTTATATATTTGATTAACGTTTTCACTGCTAGGAAGTCAAATGTTCAATGGAACCACAAATAAACACATGCCCATTGAATTTCAGGCCGGCTTCACCTGGGAGCATGCTGTCGGTGGAATGCTAAGAATCTGGGGTGCGGAGGCTCCTCAGCTACCTGGGATTTGGGTGTGAGCTAAGTCCACCAGGTGCTAGGAGCACAGAGGGGTTGGGGTGGCAGGAGTCTCTGGCCTCCCTCCTTCCCTTGGCTTAGTCTAGGATCCTTACTTGTTTCCTTCCTGTAGGTTTTTGTTTTTTTGTTTTTTTTTCCTTTTTCTTTTCCCTAGCACTGAAACCTCCATTCCTCAAATTTTGCTCCCTCAGGCTTGACCAGCCTGACCAAGAAAGTCAGGGGCCCTGCTAGCCCAAGAAGGAAACTGAAATCACTTCGCCAGGGGTGAGCAAACCCGTGGCCCGCAGGCCAGGTCTGACCCCCTGCTTGTTTTTGCACAGCCCGTGAGCGGAGAATGGTTTTACGGTTTTAGATGGTTGAAAAATATTTTTTAAGAATATTTCTTGACATGTGAAATGTTCAGTGTCAAAGATAAATAGCTGCACCCATTCATTTACACGTTGTCTGTGGCTGTTCGCCTAAAACAGCCGCAGAGTTTGAGTACCTATGACCTTTCGGCCAGCAAAGCCTTAAAATACTTCCTGTCTGGCTCTTTACAGAAGAAGTTTGCCAACGCCTGATCTAGTTCATCGCCCAGATTTAACAGATGAGAAAAATTAAGGTTCAAGTAGGAGAAGTGACCTGTCCAGGGGTACACAGCTCATCAGAAGCTGGTCTGGGGGGCATCTTCCCATGCCCACCCCATGTTCTTCCCACCGTAGCCTAGGGCCTGCCCTAACGTGAGCCCTCCGTGACCACTCGCTGCAGAGGCCAAAGCAGCTTGTGAAAGGAGGGTAAATAGGACACAGGGACATGCAAAGTCTATGATGTCTTGGAATTTCAATTTTCACTCGAAATCTAGAGTCAGGAAATATCTTAAGCCTACAGTGCATTTGAACTACCCAAGTAGGCAGAAAGATGTCCTCGTATTTCTCTAGAGTAATTGATTACATCCTGTGCTCAGCACCAGGACCTGGTCCCCGCCGGCCGGGGGGGGGGGGCGGGGGCGGTCAGAATCTCATTTCAAGAAAAATAACTTGTGGTCTCCATCCAAGTTTGCACTCAGGAGCAGTTTCAGAAAATTACAAAAGCCTGTTGGGTGGAACTCAGGTCTCCTGTACAGGGGCCGAGAGGGAAACCTGCCCCTGGACGCTGACCTTTCTGGAAGTGAGGTCGCTCCTAC
This sequence comes from Vulpes lagopus, assembly GCF_018345385.1. Classification (NCBI taxonomy): domain Eukaryota; kingdom Metazoa; phylum Chordata; class Mammalia; order Carnivora; family Canidae; genus Vulpes; species Vulpes lagopus. The sequence goes on from NC_054834.1 coordinate 7,967,056, forward strand.
GGCCTAGTGCAGGTTCTTCTGCGTTCCTCCCCGCGTGGAGACGGCTGGCTGACCCGCATGGGGTTCTTGGCTTGGAATTTTCAGATGTCCCAGAGGCCAAGCTCGACGAGAGTTGGCGAGGGATAACTCTGAAGTGGCGTCTTCTGGTACCTGCGCTCTTGTCAGCATCTTGTCCGCTCTCTCCTCTGCCTTTGCAGTGGGTCCCACCTACACCTTCGTAGGCAGCTTCTCAAACTTCCCAGCCATCGGTTGAAACCTCTGCTTGAGAGCCTTCTGTCGCTCTTCCAGCCAGGCGTGCACCTGAGGGGACTAGCGGGGTGTTGGCTTCTCCTCGTCGCCTCACCCGGAGGAGCAGACCCCTTCCCTCTCCTCCCAGAGGGGACCTCCGGCGTCCTGGGGAGGGGAACACAGCAGAGTCTCTGACTTCACTGACCGCCCTTGGCACCTCCCCTGTCGGTCATTCCAGTCTCCCTGAGTGAGGGCAGTTAGCTGGGTTCCCCCTGCTTGGGGGCAGGCGTCCCAGGGCTGCTCTCTGCAGGTCGTATCCTGCAGTCTGGCTGCCCATTTGGCTCCGTATGCAGCATCATAGGTGGGCGCAAGCTGGGCCCCCTCAGCAGCACCCACCCAGCCCTGGGAACTCATGCCTCCTTACTGCGCCGGGCCGGGGCTGTGCTGCGTGCCCCCTGTGTCTGCTAGGCCCATCCTGTCCTGCCACGCGTGTTCCTCACCCTGTTCCTCAGAGGCACCACTCTTCTGCATTGGTGACCCTTTCTCCCCACGCCCTTCCTATCTGCACACCTGGCAGGCCTCTACTCATCGCTCAGGTCCTACCACAAACGCCCCTTCATTGAAGAAGCTGACCGTGCTCTTCGGTGTGCTACATGGATTTGAGCCCCCCTGTTAATTATTTTTAGAAAACCTGCTTCCTTCCTTTCATGACACTGATCACAACGATAATTGTACAGTAATTTGAGGCATTATCTGCTTGGCTCCGGTGGACTGTCGGTTCCTTAGGAGAGGAAGCACGTCCGTCTGGTTCCCCAGCGCAGGGCCTGGTGTGGAGGGGACCTCACTACGCATGAGTAAATGCATGACAGAATGGAATGCTGCAGTCACATCTGTGCAGTAAGCATTGATTCATCAATGAGGAAAAGTGTCTGTAGAACACTGGAGACTCAGCTCAAATGCAACATCCACTCAGAAAACTCTAGACTTTCTAGCTCGTACTCCGGTGATCCCGCACATCTCCTCTTGGAGACCTGGGGATCTTGGATGACAAGCACCCGGTTCTCTTCAGGCAGTGTGCACGCGGGACAAAAGAGAGTGCACTCGCCAGTGTTGCCTTATTCTACCCGCCAAGGTAGAGTTCGCGTTTGGCTATCATTCAAATCCTTCTGAACTCTTGATAGCGTATTATCGTAAAGTGATAGAACACGTTACATTAAAATCGTATTGTATGGACACTAGGCGAAATGAAGCTGAGTCAAGATAAGCAGAAGCATCAAATTCAATCTGCTTTTGTCCAGTGAGACTTCAGTTTGCCACATGAGTCCAATCAACTCAGCAAATATTTACTGAGGACCTGCCAGGTGCCAGGGACACGGGCCAGCTGCTGAGAATACGAAGCTAAAGGATGTGGGTCCTGTCCATCCTCCAGGACTAGGCTCAGGCCCGGTTCCACTTCTGCTCTCCAGCTCCGCCTAGCTCCCTCCTCCTTCCTTCCCCCCTCCCTCCCTCCCACCCTTTCCCCCTGTGTTTTCAAGTACATCCACCCAAGGAGTCTGTTTCCAACAGCTTGGGAAACAGTGGGCCAAGAATAGTTTGTAATGGAATGGATTCGTGTGAATGGCAGTCGTCTGCGTGTCACGGGGGCTTCCAGGCTGGGTCCCCGGCGTACCTTGGGACAGTCCTGGCTGCTGCACGTGGGCTGCAGAGATGCTCTTAAAGCTGAAATATAAAGATTGTATGTTGTCCCCTGTCCAGGACCTCTCTTCTCTTCGTACCCTTAGGTGCGCTGCATAACTTTTAAGAGCTACGAGTACTCGGAACAGTTGGCTTTTTGTAGGAAACCCTCATCTGTGTGTCCTGTGCTGCTGTACCATTGGGAGCCTGGGCTATGCCGTGTGGTTTCCTTGTGGAGCTTCCGAGGACCCGGGTTGTCTCCCCCTGGGCTCCGCTCAGTTCCCCACCCTCCTGTGTGCTCCGGCTCTCCGGCTCTCCGGGGGCTGTTGAAGAAGCAGAGGGTTCATGTAGCTGCCTTCCTCTGCCCTCTCCCAGTTGGTTTTCAAATCCAGAAAGCAGAAGAAACATCATTTTTCCCTGCAGCAGTAGGCCCCCTCCTGGAGGAACCGGGAAGGGCAGACTCAGGATGCAGCCTCACCCCCAGGCCCCCAGAGACCTTGCACCGGGGAGCCACAGCCTAAGCAAGATAGTAATTAAACGTCCCGTCACTACCATGCAGGGCATGGAATCCAAGGGGGGCTTTCCCCTGGTGCACGGATTCACTTGTGGTGTCTTTCTATGGACGTTCGAGAAAGTGCTCACAGGAGCCTTAAATGAAGGCAAATAGAATGCGGGGTAGCCCGAAAGTAAAACCAGCAGGATCAACCCAGGACACTGAGTGGACATTTAAATCGCATCATCATCCTATTTAAATTGACTTCAATTTGACCCAAGTCGAGAACCTTCTCTTCCTGGGGCACTCCTGTAGGTTTCTAGTGTCTTCCCATCTGACACCTGAGGTGTGACTCCCAAGGAACCAAATAAAGAATGGTCCTAGGAGGACCCCTGGATGGCTCAGCAGTTTAGCGCCTGCCTTCGTCCCAGGCCATGGTCCTGGAGTCCCGGGATTGAGTCCCACATTGGGCTCCCTGCGTGGAGCCTGCTTCTCCCTCTGCCTGTGTCTCTGCCTCTCTCTCTCTCATGAATAAATAAATAAAATCTTTAAAAAAAAAAATTAAAAAAAGAAAAGAATGGTCCTAAAACTTTGAATTAACGAGGCGCTCAGGGAAATTCATCTTCATTTTATTTTATTTTTTTCATCTTCATTTTAGAAACAAAGTTAAGAGAGTTCTCGAGGCTGGAAAAAAACCTTAGAGCCTACGTAAGCCGTCCCAGTGTTGTGTGCACGGAGAAGGCTAAGATTCTGATGAGATCCTGAGACTAGTGTTCTGTGGGTCTCCTGGCTCTCGTCAGTTGGGCTCGTTCGTCCCTGATTATTATCCAAGAAAAAACTCCCACTAACTGGAACTAAAGTGTGGTTAGAGAAAGCACTTTGGGTTTTGTTACTCCCTGTCACAGAATGACGCGTGTGCACGTGTATGCGTGTGTGCATGCCTGTGTGCATGCGTGTTCACTTCAGCCGCGGTGCTAACCTGAGGCCTAGAGTGCCTGAGAGCAGGGAAGTGCCCCTGTTGACCTTGACACCCCCCCGCCCCTGTGGCAGGTGGAAAAGGTGGAGGCCCAGCAAGGGCGCATGGGCTCCCGGGTCCACAGCTCCCCTCTTCAGAGCTACCTTTTCTGGGACCCCAGGCTTCCTCCAAATAGCGCCACTCCTGCTGCTTAGGAAGTATCCTTGCAGGGTTACTCAGAACAAACTTACTTAAGAAACATGCAAACTGGGGCACCTGCCTTCAGCTCAGTGGCAAGATCCAGGGGTCCTGGGATCGAGTCTCACATCCCGCTCTCCATGGGGAGCCTGCTTCTCCCTCTGCCTGTGTCTCTGCCTCTCCCTGTGTCTCTCATGAATAAATAAATAAATTCTATTAAAAAAATACAAACTAAAAAATATAATAATCTGTAAGTGAAGTTATCAAATGTTCCTTAGGGCTTGGGGCGGGGGCACTTTCTGGCCTCCCTTCTTCTGCAGCCTTCAGAAAGGAGCCCTACATCTCCATGTGCTTTCCTTTTCTTCTTCCAAACCCCAGCATATAAATAACGACCATATTCACGGCGAGAAGAAGGAGTTCGTGTGCCGGTGGATGGATTGCTCGAGGGAGCAGAAGCCCTTCAAAGCCCAGTACATGCTGGTGGTGCACATGAGGAGACACACCGGGGAGAAACCTCACAAATGCACTGTGAGTGTGCGGCGCAGGCTGTGGGCCCGGGGCTCCCGGGAGCCAGCACCTGTCCGGTTGGGGTTCGGGTTCCCCCGGCTTCTGCACACTGTGCTGATGGACCCAGCTGAGGGGGGCCCGGCCAGGAAGGTGGGCGGGCGGGGGGGCGGGCAGGGGGTGGTCTGTGATGAATGCGGGGGTTTCTGAGAAGGGGGATTTCTGGAATGGGGGGAAATCCTGGTGCAGAAGGACCACTGACAGCCACACCTGGGGGGGACAGAAGAAGCGCCGGACCTGCACCGTCCAGCAGGGGAGCCGTGAGCCCCTTGTACCCCTTGGGGGCTTTCAGGTCCTGGCCAAAGCAGCCAAGGCACTGATTTTTTCCATTTAATTTCTTTTTAAAAAATGTAATCATCAATAGCCTCTGGTGGCAAGTAGCTCCCACATTGGATAGCGGAGTGGCCAGCGGGCGGGTGGGCAGGGGGCGGCCAGGGCGCACCGACGGGCCCTGGGAAGGAGCACATGGCTACCTGCCCCAGCACAAGTGCCCATCACGCCCCAGGGCTCACAGGGCAAGGGGGGTGCCAGCTTTGACTTGAAACACTTAAGTCTATTGAAAAATAGAACCCACATGACTTCAGAGTTTTTCTTTGCCTTCCCCCTGGGTCCCCATGGCCGGGTAGAGACCCACAAGACCCCAGGACTAAGCCTGGTGGCGCAGTGGCCACTGCTCAGCCCTGTACTTTACATCTTAAAGGCCCTTTACAAACGCGATCAAATTCCATGCCTTTGTAGGGCCACAAACCCATATTAGTGAACTTTGTGCTGAATCTAAAATCAGTGGGAATTTGAGGAGATCAATGAGCAGATAATGAAACCCATTGTCCACATTGAGTGGTCTATTAAAAAAAAAAGAAAGAAAGAAAAAGGCCTCCAGGACTTTTTCCTAGCCCTGAAAACGCTGTCTCTTGAACTGCACCGAGCCCCATCTGAATCGCGATAAATGCAGAGTTTAGTGGACTTTTGTTCCTCGGTTTTGAAAAGCTGCTGACCCTCGAAATGTCAGTCTTTCATCAACGTTGAGGGAGCGCTAGGCATGAGCCGGATTGTGTGGAATAATGCAGATTCTCCTGTTTTCCTCAGTTTGAAGGTTGTACAAAGGCCTACTCGAGACTAGAAAACTTGAAAACGCACTTGAGATCTCACACTGGAGAGAAACCGTACGTCTGTGAGCACGAAGGTTGCAACAAGGCTTTCTCAAATGCCTCTGATCGCGCCAAGCACCAAAACAGGACGCATTCCAATGAGGTGAGGCTCGGCCACGAGACTAGAGACCGGGCCGGAGCTCAGGGCAGAAACAAAGAGCCCTGGCGGCCCTGCATGAGGAGGCAAGGCCCATCCCGTTTCATTTCCTCTTGGCCATCCCCAGCGTGAGTGGGGCTCTGGGGCTGCAGGTGAAGGCCGGAGCCTCAGAGGTGGGGCGGCCTGAATGCGGGCCTGGTCTGGTGAGCAGTGCAGACCCCGGGGGAGCTTCACACCCCTGGTGCACAGGTCTCACGTTGGTCAGAACTGCCACCTACTGGCCGAGCGCTGGGAGCGTTGAGCTTCTGCGTTTCACCCCCTGGCTCTGCCTGGAATGGCGGGAATCCACGCATGGCAGGACCGACCCCGACCCCGTAAGCAAGCAGCGAGGGTAGATCAGAAGTTACGTGCTGACAGCTGACAGCTTACTGCTAAGACGGCCCTTCTGCCTGCCTTCTCCAGGTGCTGTCTTCAAATGCATTTATCCAAAAAGACTTCTTTGGGGCAACCAGCCTGGGCTAAACAGGGTTTCCAGACGTTCTGAATTCCGAAGGCTCTTGGGAGCCATCCTCGGAAGTCCAGAGTGGTTCCTAGTCAGTCGTTTTAAGATGACGCACTCAGTAAGGCTTCAGGGTTCTTGGGTGGTTCCTGCGGGGTTGCTGTTACTTGTACATAGTTACCCCCCAGAGTTTCAGAGAGGCATGGAGATGACAGTGGTCTCAATGACAAATCATTCTTGCCCGTGTTTCCACGCACGCCTGCCCGCAGACTCCTCTCGGAAGGCCTAGCTCAAGCGCTGTCTTCTCAGCGAAGCCTTGCCTCGAACGAATCCAGAGGTGAACCAAAAAAGATCCCCGCACTTTGCGTGGCGACGGGGTGTTTAGCCAGAATTGGTTAACGTGAGACGTAGTTGTGCCCCCACTAAGTAGCTCGTCTGTTTGCTTGACATGTGTGAGACGAGGAGCCTTTGACGTGGCACAGCAGCTCAGGAACCCTTGGTTTCAGCGTCCTCACCAGGTGTCCCTTCAGCTTAAGAGGCCGAGCGAAAACATCTCTAGTGGGAGGAACCACACTTTCTTAAAAATACACTCACACTTCAGCTGACATGCGCAGGTTCACACGCACCGACTGGTACGCCAGGGTCATGGCAGGAAAAGGAGACTTAACGTCCTTTGGGATCTCTTATTATTAATCAACCGTTTGAGGATGCTTTAGGGGAGGTGCCACATCTCCATTTTATTTTTTTTAATTTTTTTAAAATTTTTTTTTTAATTTTTTTTTTTATTTATGATAGTCGCACACACAGAGAGAGAGAGAGAGAGGCAGAGACACAGGCAGAGGGAGAAGCAGGCTCCATGTACCGGGAGCCCGACGTGGGATTCGATCCTGGGTCTCCAGGATCGCGCCCTGGGCCAAAGGCAGGCGCCAAACCGCTGCGCCACCCAGGGATCCCCTCCATTTTTTTTAATGTCGAAGATGCCTTTGCTGCGTGCAGTGGTTGCAGGGTCATCTGTTATCTGTTACACTTGTTCTGTGCAAAGTTTTAGGGAGTTTAGGCAAAACCCATAACGATAGAAAGGAGATTAGTGATTGCCGGAGGCTGAGGGAGGGGAATAGGGGTGACTGCAAATCGGTACAGGATTTCTTTGGGGGACGTTGGAAATATTCTGGAGTTTGATTGATGGTGGTGACAGCTGCACAAGATTGTGGATGAACTACATGCCACTGAATTGTGCAATTTAAAAGGGTTATTTTCATGGCATGTGAGTTGTATCTCAGTTTAAAATGTTTTAGGGGATTCGATTAAGTAAGAATTAAATTAATGTATTTAACTGCATATATTTCAGTACAATTAGGACTAGAAATTTAGAAGACAGGCACTCCCGTAGATTTTTAGGCCCGGTTTTCCTCCTGCGATTGCAGAGAAATTCGGGTGGCGAGTGTGTTAGGATTAGCAGTGCACATATACAAACACACTTCCCCAGCCTTTTATCTTTTTTATGGACTTAAAGTATGTGCACAGCTGTTTGCTTTGCTTAAATGCATTCGAGGTGAGCTTGTCCACTTCCGTGAGGTAGGAAGTTACAATGTGAGAATTTATCCATTATGAGATTGAACGATGCCCTGTTCAATCAGATCCTTCGCCAGGGCTGAGCGGTGTATCTAAAATAAATTAACCTTGACCACGCAAGGCTTTGGCCTTCCGTACGAATGATGGACAATTTCACATCCACCAAAATCAAGAATCTAGATTTGTGCCAGGGACTGATCCCAGAGACATCTAGGTATCTTCTTTTGTTAGTTTGCTCTCTTCTTTGTACTTTCGTTCATTCCCTAAACAAACACTGAGAGCTGGTTAGGTGCACACGCTTTGCTGTTGTGGGTGCGGAACAGGATACCAGGGACTGGAGCAGGAGGGGCGTCGTTCCCGTTCAGGTAGCCAGTCTGGCAGTCCTCCTGCACCCTCAGGCCGCCTCACCCATTTGGGGCCATAGCAGTGGCCTCTGCCAAGCATCCCGACTCTAGTCCATGCAGCTCATGTCTTCCCAAAGCCACACTAGGCAGGTATCCTTGGGCTCTGACTCGGTTGTATCTCCCCCTCCAGAACCTTCCAGTGGCTCCCTTTCTCCTAGAGGGAAGGAAAGTTTAGACTTTCCAGACTCATTCCTGCTGTCAGCCGGCCCATGCCTGCCCTTCCAGGTGTGACCTCTTACTTGGTGATTATGCATGGCACTGGGCAGCCATGCCCACATGCACGAAGCGGTCCTGCCTCTGGACCTTGGCTTTTCTTTTGGCCCCCTCTAGCCTTCAGTTTTTATCCCTCAGAATCCTGTTCTTTCAGAACCCAGCTATAGTGCTCCTCCTAATAAAGTTCTGCTCACTGAGTAATTACTCTGTGCCACACATCGTGGTGCACATTCCATACCTTGTCTTATTTAGCCTTTAACCGTGACCCCACGAGCCAGGCCTTTTATACCAAGATACAGAGACTCAGTAACCGATGCCTCCCGTAATCATCCCAACTAAAAAATGATTGCCCTCCGCCCACATCCTTCTGTGGCATTCATACTTGGTACTGGTGATAATTACATGCTGTCTTATTTTTCCTGCATATTTTGCATCCCTGGACATCACATCCTACCGTAAATAAGTTTATGTTCTCAGAGTCTTGCACACAGTGAGGACCATGGAACGTTTATTGAGAAATTTAGTTGGATAAATGCTACAAAGTCAAGTAAAAAAAGGTAGCGATTGCTTTCACCAAGTACCTTTCAGTACAGTGAGTCAAGAAAGGAAAGAAGCATGGCGGACGTTGACCATCTAGGACAGGAGACCCAGCTAACCCATTAAGACAACATTTCTCCCCGCCTACAGTTATATTTCACTTCAGTCATTGATCACAACAGAGTTTGGGAGCCAAGCTACGTAATTAGATGTGTTTTGTTGTAACGCATAGGTTTCCGAATTCTGGGTTCTTACGGATTGTTGTAAGCAGAGAAGGTACAGGTGCACACACCAGGGCACATGGCTACACATGCACTTGTGTGTTTTGCTGCACCTGGAAATACAGGAGCTGAGGCACGCCTGTAGACTTGCCACCTCCAACCGCGTCCTCCTTTCCAAGCTAACCCACTCCACGCGCATGCATATGCTCCTGGGAAGAGTAGGTCCTCAGGCACGTAACGTTGGCCTGGCTTCATGCTCTCTCCCCACCCCCCTCCCTGACACCTGCACCATCCATCCCGGCTTGGCTGCTGATGGAGCTTCCTGTCCTGCCAGTGCAGGCGTAGGGCCGATGTCAGAACGCCGTGAGGTAATAGCAGTGATCGCTGGAGCCACTCTTCTGTCCCTAATGCATAGAAGTCGATGTGCTCGTTCATTATATATGTGCTGCAAATCGCACCAGCCCCTGAATAGAAGTAATTCATGGTTAATGGGAATCAATTCTACCCAAAAGAATCTCAAATTTGGAGGTGAAGTCTCTCGGGATAATTTTCGGAGTCTTCACTACATTAGGACATTTCATCATTTTCTGTGGCACTCAGTCTGTTCTTGGGCTTTTAGTGAAAAAGCTTCTTTTAGACACATACATTCTATAAGGCAGGGCATCTTTTTTAATATAATGGGTACATTATACTAATGATGCTTTTTAGGACTATCGCTTACCTAATAGCTCATCTTCTGGTATACATAGATATATATTCTTGTAAGGATTCATGAATATATTATATTTCAAGCCAGGTTAACAAAATCACAATTTTGATGTTGGTCATGAGTAAATGCCATGGCTTCTGTGATATGAGTAAATAATTCAGCTATAAGCATCCATGTAGTTTTTAATGACTGCATTTCTAGGTTTGATCAGTGGCCCACATAGAAAAACATGGAATAATTTACAGGCCTGAGTACTCCGGAGCAGAGCCAGACAGGAATCCTCGTTTCCAGGACACCATCCATCAGCGCTTCTCAACTTATGAATGAGCATTTATAGACGGTCTAATGGGACTTTACAACTTTGAGAATCAGAAAGGTTCTGGATATTCTGAGCCCCAGACATCCCACACAGCTGTAATGCTGCCCAAATGGACATAGTTTAGTGATAATCTCGCACGGAAGAAGCTATAGGCAATTTTTTTTTTTTTACTACACTTACATGCAGAGAGCACATTTTCAAAAAAAGGCCTAGTGAGTTTTAATCTGAGAACCAGAACATCCCTAAGAAATTTCTTCACACAAACTCTCCCAAAGGCATATAGCATTCTTCTGATCGGTGATGGGTGGCGAAGCCTTCTTGTCACCATCGCCATCACCATCGTCTTCACCCACATCTTCCAATACCTATTTGAGTAGCTACCACAACAGCAGGATCCTTCTTCCTACTCATAGGATAAATGTTTCTGAGAACACGCAGGCAGTTTGGGCATTTGTAACTCTCTTTGAGCACTCTCTAAAATAAGGGGTGCATGAGTGGTTCAGTCCGCTAAATATCTGCCTTCGGCTCAGGTCATGATCCTGGGATCCAGAAAAGCCCACTTCGGGCTCCCTGCTCAGCTCCCTGCTTCCTCCTCTCTTGTTTCCCCTGTGTGTGCTCCCTCTCTGTCAAGTAAATAAATTAAATCTTTAAAAAATATATAACATAATAGTCTATTAAAGCTAGATTCACTGGCCCCTGAATGGTGTTCAAATGGCCTTTATTAAACCCTTGGGACTTAGAGGTATCTGAACGCCTCGTGGAAGGGCTTTGAAAGAATTAAAGATACGATGTGCATCCACAAGAGCGATGGGCTGGGGCATCACCAACCACTTCGGTAACGGTCTCTTTATTTCATTCTTGTGGTTTTTGGCAGAAACCCTATGTGTGCAAAATCCCAGGCTGCACCAAGCGCTACACAGACCCAAGTTCCCTCCGGAAACATGTGAAGACCGTGCATGGCCCAGAGGCTCATGTCACCAAGAAGCAGCGTGGGGACATACATCCTCGGCCGCCCCCACCCCGAGATTCGGGCAGCCATTCACAGTCCAGGTCGCCTGGCCGGCAGACTCAGGGAGCCCTTGGGGAGCAGAAGGACCTCAGCAACACTACCTCAAAGCGGGAAGAATGCCTCCAAGTGAAAGCCGTCAAGGCCGAGAAGCCCATGGTATGTCATTCACTTTCCTTCTGCTGGTCCCCAGGCCATCCTAGAGAATTTTTTAAAAGTCAGCTAGGGCGGAAGGAGGGATGTGACCACCCAGGTCCTCACTGCACTGGGCTCTCTGATTGAAGAGGTCAGGAGCTCAGAGACCTGGATTTCTTACTTAAAGGTTGCTTGGCATAGAGTAACTCTGAACAGAGCATCCAGGTTTGCTAACTGGTTTGCAAAATCAACCGAGAGCCATACCCTTCGTGGCAGGTTAGAAAGGCATGACTGTCTACATTTTCAGGAGCCCTGTGATATAAGTCAGCCATCCCTTTTTTTCTGCGGACGTGTCTTTTGTTTTGTGCTTTGCCCTGGTCACCCTGAGATAAATAAGCCATGGTCCCTGTTCTTTAGGCGTTTACAGTCCAGTGGGATAGGCAGACAGCCAAAAAGCAGACACTTGGAACTCAGTGTGATGGGTCTTTAACACAAGTCTGCGTGAGAGCATTCAAGAGGGGGAGCAAACCCCCAGCACACTTGAGGATGTGACAGGGTGAGGCAGGGGTGGTAGCCCTCAAGTTTAACCCTCAGAGACAGGAAGGTGCAGGTCCTGGCATTGCAGCCGGAGCCCGAGCTGCAGCACGTCCTGGCATTGCAGCATTGCAGCCGGATACAGCCCTACATCCAGCAGGTTGTTCAGGAGTTGGAGTAAAAAGGAGTCAGGATTTAAAAAAAAAAAAAGTTATATTTAACTGGTGATGGCAAATGACATGGCACGGCTGATTTTGAGAAAAGCCCACTCCGGTGCCAGGCCGGGGATTGGCTGCCTAGACTAGAGACCATTTCTGCAGTGGAACCAGAAGCAAGGAGGTGAAGAACCAGGGAGGCATTTGAAAGATGTCATCAGGAGAAATGATCCTGGTTTGGTGACTTCTCGGTAGTCACCAGACTGATAATATGGATCATGCTCCTGTGGCAGCTTCTTTCTCACTTCCCCTGGTGACTCTTTTATGTACGTGCCAGACTAAAAACATCCAAAACTTTAAGAAAGACAACAAGAAAAATGAAAAGAGTAGCTGTCGGAAGAGATCCAGCACGTCTGTCTTAGACAACGTGCGTCACAGAGTCAGCTCCGCGGATGTGCCGGGTTCTGGTCTTCCACTCTGCAAGTGGAGGGAAGTGTACCAGAGAGAAGCCGTGTGCTTGGATTTCCAGATGCCTGGACGTGGTCAGGCAGACGGATCTGTACTCCATTTCAGGAAGCTTCTTAAAAGTAGAAAAGTCTAGCAGTTGGACGGACGTCCTGTGGGCTCCTGAGTGATGTCGCCACGCGGCAGTACGTGTGGCTAGGAAGTGATGCACGCATACAATCCCAGGGCTGACCGAGTGGAATCCAATGATTGGGTGAACTGTAATGACTTGCTGAGTTTAAGAGTTTGACAAAGTGACATTAAGTCTAGCCCCCAATAATGCAAGTAAGCTACCCAGATTCATCGTTACGTCCCAGTGCATAGCTGTATTTTGCTTTTCAAAAGCACCTTAGTCAAAATATAATAAAAATAAAAAGCACCTTAGTCAAAAGTTGATGCATGTGTTATGACTCATCACCATACTTCCAGCGTTAATCAGCTCGTAAGTGCTGTTGCACATACTTTTGGGGAGGGGGGGAGCCACATATCAAGCTCCTCAAAGTCCAACTGTACCACGTACCGGACATTCAACAATTTATCCTCAAGTGTTTAATGAAGCAAGGAAAATGAATCTGTGGTCTCCTAGATTATGTCATCAAAAGACAATGATTTATGTCCTTGGGACATCCCAAAGACCCAGAGTCTCTTGTACCTTTAATGTACCTTGTACCTAGCTCAAGAAAACTTGTCATCTCCTTTCCAAACACCCATTATTTAAAAGGAAAATTGAAAATAAATAAATAAATAAATAAATAAATAAAAGGAAAATTGGTAGAAATAAGGGCGTATGGTTATTTGGCTCAGTGACATCTGAGATGCCCCAAGATGTGAACTATATTATAAAGTAATGAAATCATAGAAACGTGGGCTGGAAGGGATCATGGAGATTGAGATGAGGCTCCATGTTTCATAGGTAAGGCTAATCAATTAATCAAATTCCCTACGGGGGCTATTTTGTCTGTATATGTCCATGAATCCATGTAAATATAAGCAGATGGCCTCATGGACCTTGACTAATGCGTATGAGATTTTACATTTCTAATATTCTTTCTTTTAAAACGTGTCTTTGATCATCGTGCTATGAATTAAATTCTTTCTTCTTTTTTTTTTTCCTTATTAATTCCACATCTCTTCTGTGTAATGCTCCTAAATGTCTTGTTCTCACTTCCTAAGGACAGTGGGTAATAAGGTGAGGGAATTTCAGCTTCTCTGCCCTTTTTGTTTTGTGTTCATTTTAACATTCAACTTCTATGCATTTGATTTCGCTGTAGTTTTCGTGCTTCTGTGACTATCTTTGGTAGTGAACATTACTCGGCTGTGCTTCGAACATAGAAGCAATGTGTTTTGAACATCCAGCATGTGGAAATGTGCAGTTAGATGGTGGAAGTCATTGTTCTATTTGTCTAGGTTTTCATAACAAATCACGGCCGGCCGACCAAGCAGATGTTCCCCAAGCCTATTTAATTATCAAATTGACACATGTAAATTCACTCTTGGACCAGACGGGTACCTCTCTTCTTTGAGGACGACCGATCTGGATACATTTGTCGTCAGCAATTTAATCTGTGGTTAAATGTCTGAGCTCCTCTGAGCAGCCCTCGTCATGAGTGCGTTCGCGCCTCCTCCTGTGCCCCGTGCAAGCGTGAGTCCGCGGTGCGTGCAAACACACACAGAGGCACACGCACACGCCGGTTGCTGACAGTCCCACAGTGAAGGACCTCCAAAGCCCCGCATGCTCTGAGGAGCTGGGGACGGAGCACGTGGCCTGGCACGCCACCGTTGTGCTGAAGCGTAACCCGAGCAAGACTTCACGAGCTCCGCAGTCCAATTTGTGTCTCTTACTTTGCTCTGCTTGGTTGCCCAGGACAAACTTAGCGTGTCACATGGCACTCACTTAGAAAAGTGTGCGTTTGCTTGGGTGTGTGTACTGTGGTCGCAGAACGAGTGTGACGGGTTCCCCCGGGAGCCCTCGCGTAGAACCCCGGGCGGCCCACCTGGGAGTCTTGTAGCGGAGCCTGTGTGGCCCTCTCGCCCTGGAGGATTTGCTCATGGGGCTGCCGTCAGGCTCTAGTGTCTAGAGGAACGCTAGAGAAGGCTCTGCGGAGAGACGGAAGGAGCGCTGGGCTGGGAGTCTAGGCTGGTCGTACCACTGACTTCGCTGACTTTGTGACTTGGGGCAGTAGCTGAGCTTCTCTGCACGTCACTTTTCTTATCCCCGCCCAAGGGGTCATACTGTTCTCCAACCGGGACACGGGTGGAAGTTCGGATAGAGTTGTGCAGACTGCTCATGGCGGGCCATTTGATATGGTGCCCCCCGCCCCAGCCCTGAGGACAACCAGCTCTCCGCACCCCCATCATCTCCGGGAGCCCCAGGGGCGGGTGGTCCTTTCCCTGATTGAGAACCGGTGCACTGGGTCCAGTTCCTGACTAGTTGCAGAACTGGCTTGTGTAGGCCACACGGTTGTGGCACGAGGGAAACGTTGCCTGGTTCTCCCAGAGAAACGCCAGGGCACTCTAGGGGCAGCGATAAGGCTCCTCCCCGGACTCGGATGGCTGTAGCTTGCAGCCTTTCTTCCGCGCTGGGTACAGCAGAAGCCAGGCCATGGAAGCTTTGCCCCTTACGGCTGCCTTTACCCACGGCCTGGTCGGGGTCCCTCGGAGCAGGCAGGTGTAGACGGAGGGGGAGAGGTTACAGAGAGCTTGGGGAGCCAGCCCTGAGCAGCTCAGAGAGGGCCTTGCAGGAGAGCAGGAGCGCGTGCCCGGCCACACATCCCCCCACGCACGCTGTAGCCAAGCCGAGCGGGCCCACGGGCCAAAGCCACGTGGGATGATGGGAACCGCTAATGCTCTCAGAGCCCCTCAGTACCCATTTCCCACATCTTTCCGTATTGCCTGTGCTCTCTGGGCCTCACCCTAAGTCCCGCCACAATCCCGAAGAGAAGTTAGTGGGCCCCACTTTGTAGATAAGGAAACTGAGGTTTTGAGTGACTGTTTTGCCCAAAGGATCAAGTCAAGTGATGCAAGTGGGGTTGGGCCCGAGGAGCCGGTGGGCAGAGCTGGCACCTGGGGCAGGACTCCGGGGCTGAGGCTGCGCCCGTCACCCCCACCCCATTCAGCACGCCCCACTTCCATCTGCCTCCGCTGCACATCCACCCGACATCCCATCAGTCGCTGTGGCCAAGCGAGGCCGCCCCCATTCACCGGCACCCAGTTCCCCTCACTCGACCCCTGGGCCCCCCGCGGGTCTGGGTTGGCTCCCTGTCCTTCCTTCCTTCCCGGTGACAGCTCTTTCGTTTGCTCTCGACCCCAGCAGACATCTCAGCCAAGCCCTGGTGGTGAGTCTTCATGCAGCAGCCAACAGTCCCCCATCAGCAACTATTCCAACAGTGGGCTCGAGCTTCCTCTGACCGACGGAGGTGGCGTGGGAGACCTCGGGACCATCGACGAAACCCCAATCATGGACTCGACCATTTCCACCGCAACCACCGCCCTCGCCTTGCAAGCCAGGAGGAACCCGGCAGGGGCCAAGTGGATGGAGCACGTGAAACTAGAAAGGCTCAAACAAGTGAATGGAATGCTTCCACGACTGAACCCCGTTCTTCCCCCCAAAGCCCCTGCAGTCTCTCCTCTCATAGGAAACGGTGAGTCCCGTGCCCACCTCCTGCCCGCTCCGGCCCCCCTGCCCTGCCCCGCCCCGTGCCCCCAAGGCACCGAGACGGACCAGGCTTGCTGTGGGCCGCTGTGTCCTCCGGTCCTAAAATGATGCTGTCACCATACACGTCGGTGTTGCCTTTGTGGGGAGGCCATTGTTTAGAAGCAGGTAGTAAGGGGAGAGCCCTGGCACGGAGGGTGGGGCGCAGCATGCCAACGCCGCGCGTAACTCGTGTTCCGAGGATGCACTTGTAACTGTGGGGCCGTGGTGCAGAAGTCCCCCCTCCCCACGTGGACATTGGGGGTCGGCACTGCCGTCTGCTTTCCAGTCTACACCCGGGAGGTCAGCAGCCACTTTGGCTGATGTTTTCCCAGTTCAAGGAAGGCCAAGCAGCCTCTCGCATTGGCAGCCCCACGTCGGGTTTCCTTCTGGGATCACCCTGAGTACCACCCGGAGCACATGTAAGGGTGAAGCTCCCCACCCACCAACCCGGGCGTGCTCCGCTCTCACAGGGTGTCAGAGGAAGGCCTCGGGGAGACAGGACGCTCCTGGAATGCCTCTGGCCTTGTCCTTGCCTGTCCAGGAGCGCCGTGTCCGTCCCGGGCCTCCTCCCGACGCCCTGACTCTGGGCCCGTGAAGGAGCTTTAGTGATGCAGGCTGCTCGGACTGTTTCGTTTAAGCCAGGGGGTCTGCAAACGTCCCCGCCGCCTCGTAACTGAAGTTTCTAGGCACGCAGCTGCATCCACTCCGTCACCGTGACCCGGGGCCCTTGGGTGGCTGGGGCAGACGCCGCGTGGCCCAGGGGAGACCGGCCCTGGCTTCCCGCAGGCCCTCGGCGCGGCCCCTTGTGCGTCCTCCCCAAACGATCGCCCGTCTCCCCCCCTCTCTGCAGGCACTCAGCCCAGCACCAGCTGCAGTTTGGGCGGGCCCATGACCCTCCTCCCGAACAGGAGCGACCTCTCCGGGGTGGACATCACCATGCTGAACATGCTCAACCGGAGGGACAGCAGCGCCAGCACCATCAGCTCCGCCTACCTGAGCAGCCGCCGCTCCTCGGGCATCTCCCCCTGCTTTTCCAGCCGCCGCTCCAGCGAGGCGTCCCAGGCCGAGGGCCGGCCCCAGAACGTGAGCGTGGCCGACTCCTACGACCCCATCTCCACCGACGCGTCGCGCAGGTCCAGCGAGGCGAGCCAGGGCGACGGGCTGCCCAGCCTGCTCAGCCTCACGCCGGCGCAGCAGTACCGCCTGAAGGCCAAGTACGCGGCGGCCACGGGCGGGCCGCCCCCCACCCCGCTGCCCAACATGGAGAGGATGAGCCTCAAGACCAGGATGGCCCTGCTCGGGGACGCCCGGGAGCCCGCGGGGACCCTGCCGCCCGTGCCCCCTCCGCGGCGGTGCAGCGACGGCGGCGCCCACGGCTTCGGCCGCCGCCCCCTGCTGCCCCTGGACGCGCTGGGCAACGGCGTGCGCAGGGCCAGCGACCCGGTGCGGACGGCGTCCGACGGCCTCTCCCTGCCCCGCGTGCAGCGCTTCAGCAGCCTTCACAGCTTCAACCCGCCCGGGCCGCCTCCCACCCTGGAGAAGCGGCACCTGGTGCTTCAGAATTACACGCGGCCCGACGGCGGCCAGCCCCGCCACTTCCCGCCGTCCCCCTGCCCGCCGAGCATCACCGAGAACGTCACCCTGGAGGCCCTGACCATGGACGCCGACGTGAGCCTCACCGATGAGGACTTCCTGCCCGACGACGTGGTGCAGTATCTGAATTCCCAGAACCCGGCCGGGTACGAGCAGCCCTTCCAGAGCGCCGTCTCCGAGGACAGCAAAGCGCCCCACGGGCCCGGCGACTTCGACGGCCCGGGGCTGCCGGACGGCCACGCGGGCCACGCGGGCCACCCGGGCCACCCGGGCCCCGCCGGCCAGCCGTACCGCCCGCTGGAGCAGCCGTGCCCCGAAGCCAGCAAAGCCGACCTGCCCATTCAGTGGAACGAAGTGAGCTCCGGCAGCGCCGACCTGTGCTCCTCCAAGCTCAAGTGTGGCCAGCGGCCGGCGGTGCAGCAGGCCCGGGCCTTCGGCTTCTACGGCAACGTGGGCGCCCCCCCGCAGCCCCCCTTGCGGAGTGGGCCCGGCCCTGCCGGCGCCTATGCCCCCCTGGCCGAGCCCGGCCCGGCCTACGGCGGCCCCGAGCCCTTGGCGGGCCACGGCGCTGGAGCGGGCAGCCCCGGAGACGCGTTCCACGAACAGCCCTGCAAGGCCCCGCAGTTCGGGAGCTGCCTGGGCAGGCAGCCTGGCGCCCCCGGCCCCCTCGACGGCGGCTGCGCTGCGGCGGCGAAGCTCAAGAGCAGCACGGCGCCGGGGCCCGGGGGCCAGCCCGACTTTGGCCTGCCGCTGGTGCCCGGTGAGTCAGCGGGCGGCCCCGGGAGCGGCCTGGCCACCCAAGACCTGGCAGGACAGGGGTACCTGGCCCATCCGCTGCTCCACGACGGCGTGCCCCACCAAGGGGCGGGCCGCGCAGGCCAGCAGATGCTAGGGCAGGTTAGCGCTACCTCACACGTCAACGTCTATCTGGGGCCCGAGGGCGGCCTGCCAGGGCCTCTGTGTGTCAGCGGCCAGCCCGCCGGCTTGGCGGCCACCCGGGGCTACCAGCCGTGTGCGGCCTATGGGGGCGGCAGGCGCCAGGCTGTGCCGAGGGGCAGCCTCGCTCTGCAGCAGGCACAGCTCAGTGACCCAAGTCCGACCTGCAGGGTGAACGGCATCAAGGTGGAGATGCAGGGGCAGCCCCATCAGCTCTGTTCGAACACGCAGAGTTACTCTGGTCAGTTCTATGACCAAACCGTTGGCTTCAGTCAGCAAGACATGAAAACTGGTTCATTCTCCATTTCAGAAGCCAGCTGCCTGCTACAGGGGGCCAGCGCCGAGAACTCTGAATTACTTTCCCCAGGTGCTAACCAGGTGACGAGCACGGTTGACAGCCTCGACAGCCATGACCTGGAAGGGGTGCAGATCGATTTTGATGCCATCATAGACGACGGGGACCACGCCAGCCTGATGTCAGGAGCCCTGAGTCCCAGTATCATCCAGAACCTCTCCCATAGCTCCTCCCGCCTCACGACACCCCGCGCGTCCCTCCCGCTGCCCGCGCTGTCCGTGAGCACCACCAACATGGCCATCGGGGACATGAGCTCCCTGCTGACCTCCCTGGCGGAAGAAAGCAAATTCCTTGCAGTGATGCAGTAGACCTTAGGGGAAAGGCTGCCAACCAACGTGAAACTTTAGGGGTTTAAAAAAAGATTAAACGGACTCAGTTTTTTGCCGGTTTGTTTTTTGTTTTTCATTTTTGTTTTTTTGTTTTTTGTTTTTTTTTTTAGTTCTGTATGTATTTTAGCAATCTCATCTCACCTGACTGGGATGTGTTTCAAGTATCTTCCTTTTATGGAAAAGGACTCTGAACAACCCTAAAGTATTCTAGGGAGAAACTGTCTTCCATTTCAGTTTTGAATCAGTATTGTTACACTCGAACCATCCTCTTTTTTTTTTTTTTTTTTTTGGTGACTGTAAGCCCACTCCCCACCCCCTTTTTAGTAAACCAGTGTAAATGTGTGATGTGCATGTTCTTCTTTGCGAAGAGAGGTCAAACGAGAGGATTTGACATGTTTCTCTGTTACTCCAAGGAAACAGGAGTTGGTGTGCTTTTGACCAAGGGGTTGCGCTTCCAGCTTTTTAAATTTCCCTTTACGTGTTTCTTTTTGTTCTTTGTTTTCTTCGGTGTTTGTGTTTGTTTTTGTTTTAATTCCCACATCGGGCACAAGAATCAGAATATGGATAGTGAGTTTAAGAATCCTTCGTGGGTGTGCCGTAGCAGACGTAACCGATTGTTGACGCACTCCCCACCCCAGTTCAGGTTAGGGCATGCTTTCGATGGTGGCACGCAAGCAGGAATTTGGGGCTCTGGCGGATGAACACTAGTTTGCTCACGGTTGGGGTTTAGAATTCCTCCTGTCCGTCGGTGCACTCGGGGCAGGTCCGTCTATGTGCTCATTTCTCAGTTATCCACCTTGCTTCTCCTCCCCGTGTCTCCACGACCGTTCCGTGTCGCTCTGTGCTCCGGGGGCGGAGAGGGGCAGGGTGGTGGGTCTGCTACTTCCATCTGTTCCGGCAAGACAAGAAGTTAGGTAGATTGTAGAGTGAAGCTACTGCGTAGAAATAGTTTGGGGAACATTTGTGGGTTTGCTGTATGTGTTGATTATAGTTCCATCTCTTTACCCATTATCCTAGATAACTGAGAATTGATTATATATAGTTCTAAGTATAGAGGTATTTAAACGACCCCACAGCCGACTATTTCATTAACATATATTAATTCCACTATAGTGAAGGAGCATTTCTATTCTAAGTGCCCTATTTTGAGGGATTTATAAAACTTCGTGGTAAAAGAAAAAGCTCACATACAATGACGTTTGGAATAAATCGCTTTAACCGTTGTTAGTATTTGAGAGCGCTAGGAGGATGGTGAGTAGCTGTGTGGATGCGTGCTCTTACACCCCGTCTATGAAACGACGCATCCATTTAAGAGGTTAAATGTTCTATGCAGTTGGTCCTTAATGTGGACTTCATGTATCCTTCTGTTTTGGATTAAAACATTTAAAGACTAAAAAGTGCAGCTACTTGCCATGTGCAGCCGATACACATAAAAGACATACTATGTGTGTACAGAGTACATGGATTATCCAGCATTTTACATTTAAAAATATGTAAACTATTAAAAATAAAATATTAACACCTCAGACTACCTGCTCTTTTGTGTCCCATTGACCCCGGAAGTGGGATTTAATCCAAAGTGATTCACGAGTCAGTCGTGTGGCTTTTTCCCTTCCTTCCTGCCATTTAAATTAGTAATAGACGAAGTCAAGTAAAGTAAAGCATTAGATAATAGGAAATAAGGTTAGAACCAGCCCGTTTTTCTCACACTCATGATCTCTCATTTGGACCAAGAATCTAAGCATGGAGGTAAATTTAAATTTGCCCTTTGGGACTTTGTGGCTAAGAAGGTTGGGTTTGCTTTCAGGTGTCCCCGAAATCATTGGAGGGGCGCTGAGGCTACTGCCTCCACCCCTCCCCTACCCCCACATCCAGCACCTGCCTTGACGTCCAAGGATGCATCTGCTTGGGAACAGAGCCCAAAAGCAAGAGACGGCTCCCGATCGGAGCTGGGTGGAGTTGAGTCTACTTCCAACAGAACAGAGCCAGGCTTTTTCTGAGTTCCTCAAATGGGTAGTGACCCGGTCACAAAATCAGCGGTCCATTCCCTGAAGCTCCTTTTTCTGCAAACGTCAGAATCTCTACGCCCGGATGTCATCTTCCATGCTGTTGTGGTTTGGCCCGACCCTGTCCTCCTCCGTTTCAAAGCTTGGGACCTGGGCCTTCTCCAGCCTCCTGGGTGAGGACAGCGGCCCTCCTCCCTCAGAGTCCATCCCGGGCAAAAGTCCTGGATGTGACCTGCATTTCTCCGTTGCCGTGAGTTCCTGCCTCGTCTGCCCTTCATGGAAGGACGGCCGGCAGCTGGGTGAGGACTCTTGTCATCCCATGCCTCTGCTTTGCCCTGTGGTTCCAGATGATTCTCTTGTGTTGCTCCCTTTCTTCACCGTTTCAGACTTGGTTTCCTTCCTCTCACCTTTAGATTTGCAGAGAGACTCCTACTTCAGCACAGTCTTTGTGTCTCTCTATGGAAATCTCAGAAAGATGGAGAAGGGGGAGAGGGAGAAAGGAAGTATACTTTTATACTTTTCCTGGAGTGCCAGGCGGTGTCCCGGCAGTTAGTGGAAGGAGGGTCTGCTGGGCCACTTAGAAGCCCTCCGTCTGCTTGCACACGTGCCATTCTCCTCTGGCAGGACTGCCCCACAGCTCCCAGCCTTCTCTCCCCCGTGTCAGGGAGACAGCAGCAACTCACTAGTGTCACATCCTACCCATCAGTGCAGGCTCGTACATGGTACTCCTCTTGAACATCCATGTTAATCATGTTTTTATTTGTTAAGCCATTCACTTTGTCTTCCTTTCTAAAGAGCTGATGAGACTGCCCCGGCTCCTCCTATGTTGGCTCGTCCTCTTGAGCCACAGAGTTGTGATTCTTGCGATGTATGTGCCTTATTTTATGTTAATCTTGTTGATGCGAGGGACCAGTCGGTGATGCCCGGTCGGAGCTCGAGGCGGCATGCTCCCCGGCCGGCCAAGCGCACACGATTGTAGCAGAGTCTGAGCTGTCTTGTAACCTGGTTTCCCGTGTTGTTTTGAACTGATGGAGGATGTTCTCTCTGACAAGTTAATGTTGTGTATCCTGCCAACGTGTAAAATAAAATGCAAGTTCATTTTTTTCACCTTTTTTAGATTTTTAAAAAATAAAATGTGTAATCCTTTTTTAAAAGAAACACATGTAAATACATTTAAGTATTGTAGGCATAGTGTTCATATGTGGCCGGCCCTGGGCCTTCTCGGATCAGCCTGCAGCCGTGCGACGCCCCCCTGCCCACCTCACGCCCAGGGCCGCAGTCCTGCCACACAAGGACTCTACTTTTGCTTTTCAGAACCACCTAGTCCTTTTGTAACAAAAAGAAAGAACGATGTTTCTTACAATGTCAATAAAAAAACGCTTTGTACTGAAATGGTTATGGGGTTGTTTATTTGATCCGTAGCTGAACGGAACCATGCTTCCTCAGGAAAAATCCAGAGCTTGCATTTGGACTCAGACACCCCGCCCCTGCCCCCCTACAAACTGAGTGCACTTCCGCCCTGAGACTCAGATTCCTCATCCCCACGACTGAGCATCTAAGACGCTGGTGTCCTCCGCTAGTGGTGACGTCAGGCAGGGCATGTCCCTGGGAGACACACCAGTTGTAACCATCATTGTTTTTCTTAATTTTATCACATTGCCAAATTCCAGGGAGGGAGTACGAAAGTGGTCCAATGTCCAACGACTGGGTTTGTTTCTCTTCTATAAATCCTCTTCTCTTTCCAAAGGATGTAGGACATAATACAGGTTAGAAAACTTGACATGGTGGAGACCTACTTTAATTAGTGGCTTTTAATAACTCACTTCAGACAGAAATGTAAGTTATGTCTCTAATTTGTCTTTTCTTCTATATTGTTTTCAATACCTTCTCCAGAGCACCATCAAAGCCTCCACAGGATCCTCTTCCTCTTTCTGAGTAGCAGCCAGCTTCGGGCCCTGCTGTTAGCAGCACCCCAGGCTTCCCTGGAGCACAGGCTTGCAGGTACACCAGCAAGTCCCTCGGAGGGCGGGGACTCCCCTCCTGTGGGTGATGAGTGCGTCCTCCCTGCAGGGATCCTGCAGCACAGGGATGCTTCATGCTTTCCCAACTCACCAGGGAGGACTCGCCCTCATAAATCCAATGGGCTCCTTTGCTTTCATAACTAGAGCCCTCTCCTAAGGCGTCCGAATGAATTCAGAAAGAAGAAGGGAAAAAATGAATTTATTCTCTATCTTGGGTGTAAGTTGTCAGCTTAGGAAGATGTACTCCGCGTGCTAATTCAGAGTCCAAAGAGGAAAATGAGCTTATGGAAAGGACAGGAGGAAAGGGGCCGCGGGGAAGGGTGCGCAGGCCACGGACGCGGGTCATGGGAGCGGACGGACAGGTGCGGCTCGCAGCTTCATTTAAAACACACGTCCCGAGGAGCAGACCCAGAGCTGGAGGGAAACGGGACGTGCGGCCCCCTCGGCATTTCACAAAGGTTTAAGTAGTTTGGGGAACTCGAAGATGTTCTCTAGTCCCCAAAGGAGACCTTCGAAGGAGAATGCTAGGATGGGTGGAAAACGAATCTGCTGCCAAAATACCTGAGTCCTTGTCTCCTCCACTGTTCTTCTCTTGGCCATTTTCCCCCTTTAGTTTTACTCCTAACACATTTACTATTCCAGACAATCTGGGCTCATCTTTCTGGTAATACTAGCTTTTATTGTTTTGTTTTGTGTGTTTTTTTTCTTCTTAAATCTCATTCTGCCAATGTAGACCTAGATTACTCTTCCTCTACCTAGTTATTCAACTCTTTGTATTTTTTTAGAAATAGTCATTGAGGGTGGCTCAGCGGTTGGGCGTCTACCTTCAGCCCAGGGTGAGATCCCGGGGTTCTGGGATCGAGTCCCACATCGGGCTCCCTGCATGGAGCCTGCTTCTCCCTCTGCCTGTGTCTCTGCCTCTCCCTGTGTCTCTCATGAATAAATAAATAAAATCTTAAAAAAAATAATCCAGGTAGGTCAAGTAAAACACCGCCCTCCCCAGGTGCCAAGAGCCTGGGAGCAGAAAGCAGGTGGCAGCGGCTGAGGATCAAACAGTGGTGTTACAAAGGGGGCTCGTGGCCTCTTCTGAGTGGCGCCACATTTCATCACATCCACGATGCCAGCGACGAGGACACGTCCCTCTGTGTGGCCGCTGGGAGAGAGAAGGCGCTGCAGTTAAGCCGTGACCTGATGCTTCCCCTCCTCCTGGCGGCTCCTTCACTTAGTGGTGTTACTGATCTAAAACAGACAGGGGGAGGGAGATGGGGGGAAGGAGGGGGACGGAGCAGGAGAGAGGGAGGGAGACGACGGGGTGGAGGGGAGGGAAATGTGGGGGGAAATGGGGAGAAGATGGAGGGAGGAGGGAGATGGGGGCAGATGGGGAGATGGGGGAGGGAGATGGGGGAGAAGATGGAGGGAGGTGGGAGATGGGGGCAGATGGGGAGATGGGGGGAGATGGGGGGGAGATGGGGAGATGGAGGAAGGGAGATGGAGGGAGGAGGGAGATGGGGGAGGGAGGGGGGAGATAGGGGAAGGGAGATGGGGGAGGGAGGGAGATGGGAGGGAGATGGGGTGGGGGGAGGGAGGGAGATGAGGGGAGAGATGGGGCAAGAGGGAAGGAGGGAGACAGGGGGGAGGGAAAGAGAAGAACAATCACAAGAAAAGCCCTCCTTCCCACCTCCTTTCCTCCCCCCTTCTCCCTCCCCCTCCCTCCCCTCCCTCCCCTCCATCATACAGGATGCCTGTGTTCATCCCCCAGTAGGAAAGAGGCCGCGAGGGGAGGCGGTTGCTGCCACAGGAACATGCAGTATAACATAGAGTATAACACCCAGAGCTCATCCCGCCAAGTGCCCCCTCAGTGCTGTCACCCAGTGCAGGCTCCCCACGGTCACCTGGTCACCTGGGCTTGCGGCCTGCCCCAGCTCTGCAGGCCACGGTTCACACCACCCAGGGGCTTCTGGTGCTCCCTGTGCTTCAGCCTTCCCAGGCCTTGGCAGCGAGAGGTGAGGGGGCAGCAGCAGCCCTGCAGGGCAGGCCAGCCCCCACCGCCACCCCCCACCCACCCCCGGGGGCCTCCGGAGGGACAGGGCCTGCTGCCCACGTGGTTCAGCAAGTCGAGGCTCGGGGTGGGGCCGGGCAGCACTGGACTGGCTTTGCTCTTCCCGCACTGCTCACATCTAATTGGGATGCTGGCTCAAGCTCCATCTAGAAGATTCCCTGGTCACTCCGGGTAGGGGCAGCTAGAACACTTTCCTGTCCCTGCTCTTGAAAAAAAATCTAGCCTTGACAAGTGTGGCTCTGATCCCCACAGCAAAAGGGATATTGCAGAGGTCACCTCCCTCTTTGCTCTCCAACCCGAATCTTTGAAATAAAACCTCAGATCCGCACTTGGTGGGACTTAGAACCCAGTGCAGCCCCCCTGCGGCCCGGCTGTTGCCCTGACTGAGCAGCTGGCGAGCTCACCCCAGCCAGGTCCCGGCGGCTGCAGGGGCTGCAGGAAGAGAACCCAGGGGTCCGCTCCTTTGCTCAGCCTACCTGCCGGCCCTCCCCTCCTGCAAGGGCCTCAGGGGGAGAGGGAGAGAAAGCCCCCCACCCCCACCTCCGGGTGAGCCGCCAGCAGCCTGGCACGTCCTGAATCCTGCAGGGCCCCTGATGGGCCGCCAAGCCTCCTTTTGCTCAGAAGTTCTAGGGCCCCACGTGATCCCCGCGCAGAAGTTGGGCTGCAGATCCCCCCCAGCCCGTGGGGCTTGGAAGGGCCAAATGCACTGCGGAGGTGTGATTCACTGTGCTCCCAGAGGAAAGGGAGGCAGCCAGCTGGCAGAGGATTACTGAACAGCCAGGCCAAGGAATTCCATTGCTGTTTGGATGGAGACAAGCAGCGAGCTTCCTCCCTCCTCCTCCCTCCTCCTCCTTCCTCCTCCCTTGCTGAGGCGCAGAGGTGGAAGCAAGCCAGGGCCCAGGGGGCAGAAGGGAAGGAACCAAGTGGCTTCCCTGGCCGGCAGGATAAGGGTCTGCAGCCATGTCCCCAGCGAGTCAAGGCAAGAAATAGCCACATTTTCATTTGAGGGTGATTCTGACACCCCCAAATGTTTACCCAAAACATGCCTAGACACATGGCCTAGAGGCAATTTTTTTTTAAGATTTTATTTATTCATGAGAGACACACAGAAAGAGGCAGAGACACAGGCAGAGGGATGTGGGACTCGATCCCAGGACCCCAGGGATCACGACCTGAGCAGAAGGTAGATGCTCAACCACTGAGCCACCCAGGGCCCTTCCCAGATGCGATTTTTAATAAGCAGAGAACTTGGTAGACAGGAACAATCACATTGGCTAACAGATGAATGGAAAAGTCCAGCATCACAGCTCAAGGATTGTCCACAGTCTCCTGAACAAGAGACCACTTGCCCCTGGACCCATCTCAGGCTCCCTGGCCGGCTGTCCATTCGGATCCATCGACCCTGCTGTTCTTAAACTGGCTTCTCCATGAACCCAGGCCTCTGGATGCCTCCCATTCGACCTGCCTCCTTCCAAAGATGAGGTCATGAAACATCATGATAAATATTTCCCCTGAAGTTCATGCAAAGAACATGGAGTTCCGTGTTCCCGGGGAGGCTTCCTCCCCTTCCCCCTTGAGCTTGGCTAAAGGTGTCACTTGAGTCCAGGGGACAGGGAGCCCGTGATCCTCTGTCACCCAGCTCTGCCCCATGGAGAGTGCTACTGAGCCACACTGTCTCTTGCCTCTCCGAGGGGTTGGGAGGACAGAACAGGGCTCCGTTGACCTCCAAGACAGTGGGTTGCCCTCAGCCGGCGAGTCTTCCCTCGCCCTGTGGTCGTAGACGAGTTGATATGGCTTCCCACCCCACAGCTTCCAGCATGGCGGCCATCCAGCAAGCTTGAAATGGGTTCTGAGGCGGCTGTAACTCAACTGGATGTAACAGCCAAGAGGAAGGTTTATGAAAATAAGCTGATTTTAATCCATCCTTGCTGGCCCTGGGCACTCGAATTCTGGCTTCATTCAGACCTAGGGTTTCCCCTTGAGAGGAGCGTAAAGTGGGTGAAGGGAAGGGGTGTCCCCCACCATCCCCAGCTGGTGTCCTGGGATTCGGCGCAGGCCTCTCCGCCTGGACGGGAGGGCAGGTCCCATGAGGTAAGAGCTCTGCCTTCTACAAGACTGCTTCCGCTCCAGAAGCCAGCCACAAGCTGGGGGTTCCCCAGGCCTCCTTGGCTCTGATCAACTGACTATGAATTCAAGGGTTCCCGTAACCCCTCAGGTCAATACTTTTCTAGAATGAATCCCAAATATTTCTGTTAGTTTTATTGTGAACGGTGCAACTCAACAGCCAGCCGAGCGAATGCATGAACAGGGGGCAAGGTCTGAGGATCTTGAACTCAGAGCTTCTCTGCCTGGTGCTGTCAGGCAGGGCCTGTCACCCTCAGGGCACGTCAGTGCCTTCACCAACCAGGAGTCTCACTGAGTCTCGCGCCCAGAGGTCTTATCAGTGTCTCCCTAGGAAGGCGGAATGGATAACATCCCTGGCCCTGTGATTGAACGCAATCCCCGCCCCCAGGTCAGGCTGGCTGGAGACTGTAAACTTCTAATCACGTGGTTCATTGCCTGGGACCAGCCCCCATCCGGAAGCTATCTCCAGGGACCCACCTTGGGTCACCTCCTCAACATAAACCCAGGCCTGACCCAAGAACCTCATGAATGACAAAGGCTCTGCTATCACTGGGCCAAGGCCAAGGGGTTTGAAATCTCCCAAAATTCTTTATTATACAACGGGGGGGGGGGGCTTCTCCTTGGAAACATCCAGAACTGAGAAAGAATAGGTGAGAATAAGATGTGCCTGGCCCCGAGGTCCCTGCTCACCAGAGAGCAGCTGGCCCCCGGCTGCATCAGGGCAGAGGGCCGGCACCTTCTCTGCCAGCGGGATGTGCAGCTTGCTTACACCTCTGAGCCTCGGCGTTGCCATCTGCAGGAGGGGCTCAGTTACAGGGTCTCCCCCCGAGTCGCGGGGAAGGCTTGAGGCTGTGGACAGAAGATGCGCAGCGCGTGCAGCACCCAGCAGATGCGCTATCAAAGCGTTTATATTGCTGCTGTTCCTTCTTTCCCCTTACCTAGGCAGTGATTCCACGCACAGGTGCAGGAAGGGACACCCCCCTATGCGGGGAGACAGGGCTGCTGGGAGCCAGAGGCCCTTACAAAGGGACACGTTCAGGCCCTCCCCCGCCAGGCAGCGCACCTGCTTGTCAGTTCTTGCCTCAGTGCCCACAGGCTTACACACCAGGGTCAGCGTTCTCAGAGGTCCCATCGTGCAGAGCTAACGAAAGAGAATCTAGAAATCGAAAGAAACAAATACTGACGCCAGTGTGTCCAAGGTATAGAGGTTCCCGAGAAACAGTGATGCTCGAATTTAGACTTTTTTTTTTAGATTTTATTTATTTATTCATGAGAGACACAGAGAGAGAGAGAGGCAGAGACACAGGCAGAGGGAGAAGCAGGCTCCATTCAGGGAGCCTGACGTGGGACTCGATCCCGGGACCCTGGGATCACGTCCTGAGCCAAAGGCAGATGCTCATCCACTGAGCCACCCAGGCGTTGCCATAATTTAGACTTCTTAATTCTGAAAGAGCAAAAGAGTACAGTGATTTTTTTAAAAAAAGACATTTTATGATCATGTATACATCTGCACAGATGTATCACACAATCCAGATGTGGGCTGCTGCCCTTTCAGCCTTGGTTCCCACCGCGGCTCCCCACCACTGCTCCCCACCACTGCTCCCCACCTCAGCTCCCCACCTCGGCTCCCCAGTCCCTACTGTGACTCCCCACCACGACTCCCCACCGCGGCACTTCCAAGGGATCCACACCTTTCCCCCTTTCCCCGAAGCCACACAGACCACTTGTTCCAACCTCACTTCAATTATTTCACTGCGACAGCTTTGAAAACTGATGGTCATTTCTTAAGTTATTTTATCGCACGTTTTGTTCTTTGGGTGCTTCAGGTATTTAGATTTTGAGTTAAATGATCCTCAGTAGAACTCTAGAATATGACTCCGCGGTAAGCCTGGTGACTGGGAACGTAGTTCTGTGCAAAGACAGCCACTCTTGATACTCTGATGTGCTTACTCTCAGGTGTTTTTTTGGGGAGAGATGATTTTTTTTTTCAAATAACACTTATTTTCTTATTATAAAATGAATGCATACTCCTGGTGGAGAACAGAAAAAAAAGCATCAGAATCAAAAGAAGGCCACCTGTCATTCAAGCCCCCAGAAATAACTGCTGTTAACATTTTGGGCTCTAGTTCTGGGTCTTCCTTTCACACATCACATTTAATGGTGAGCATTTTCCCATGTCCTTCAAAGTTCGCTTGCTTGCTTTCTTTCCTTCTTTCTTTCTTTCTTCTTCTTTCTTCTTTCTTTTCTTTCTTTCTTTCCTTTTAACGTAGGCTCCACACCCAGCATGGAGCCCAAGGCACGGCTTGAACTCGCAACCTTGAGACCAAGGCCTGAGCTGAGATCAAGGGTCAGGCGCTCAGCTGACTGAGCCACCCAGATGCCCCCTCCAACCAAGCAAGCAAGCCCGGCCAGGCTCTCTTTCCCTGAGCTTCTGTGTCTAGAACATTGTGATGACCTTGACACACAGGGCAAGATACAGAAAGAGCGACTGGGTGATGAGGGACATAAGGAAGGAATGAAGCCCAAGCATGGGAGGTGGAGACAAAGGAGCAGGGGCCCAAGGACCCATCACACTCTCCGGCCTGCTGCAGCCACGGAGGCCCCAGGATCCCAGGAGGTGGATGGGACAGTTGAGATGACACAGGAGCATGCACCAGAGGCCTATGAAGATGCGATGGGCCATCCAGGTCTTTACACGCAGCCCAGATCCCAGAGCAGGCAAGGGCTGGAGAAGGCCACCCAAGGGCCCTGAGCACCCGCTGCCCCACCTCTGTCCCATAGGAGGCCTCGCAGCCGTGTGCAGGGGTAGGGGCTGCACAGGTGCTAGCTGCCTGAAGGATCGGTGGGGACGGCTGGCTGTTGGGTGTCTGGGGGTGCCCCAATTGCCCCGGGCAGTGGGGCTCCCAGGAATCGGCGCTTTCTTGCCTGTTCCAAGAGGAGCCCAACCGCTGACCAGTGGGAGGCCCAGGGCGCTTCTCTTTGTGGCCAAGGTCTCACCACTGCTCCCAGCACCTCTGTTCTTCGCGTGGAGCAAACTCAGGGAGGGGGTTGCTCTGCCTCTCGACCTGGGGTGTGGGGTGCTGGGGGGCTGCTGCCAAGGCCCCCCGTATGCATAGATCCTTGGCCCGCTGGGTCCTGCAACCTTGGCCAGGACTTTGCAGGCGTCCAGGGATGATCTGCAGGCTGCTGGGCCCAGGGCTCCGGGAGGGGCAAGCATCCCGTCCCAGGGAGCCTGGCACCGACGGCTCGGGTCACCGTGAGCACCCTCCGTCCTCCTCTCCAGCCTTCCCTTCATGATCTCTCCCAGCACACTGGCTCTGTGGCTGCGGCGGCCAGCGGGGCCCCCATTCCCCGGGCTCCCGGGTGAGGGTGGCTGTCACCTGGAGACACTGATCGTTGTCTCCGTTGGGGCTGCAGATCGTGGGGTGGGCGCGGGGATGGCTCAGCCAGGTGAGATGCTGTGCTCGCCTGGGTGTCGGGGTGAGTCGTGAACCGCTCCAGCGCCCTCCTGGGGTCCCGGGCAGCGGGGTGGCTCCCTGGGGACTGGGACACAGGCTCCAGGCTGCGGGCTAGGAGCTGCAGGGAAACGGGGTCGCTCTGCATGAGGGCGGGCTCCGGAAAGGGGAGGAAACACCTCGGACCCCACCTGCTCCCATCGGGTCCCAATGGGGACACCAAGGCCGTGGATCACGCTTCATGGGGGGTGGGGGGGTCACGACCACCCCGTCTGACACGTCCTAGTCTATTTCCATCCTTGGTTCATACCCTCGTGTCCCCGATCACACGGGCCTGAGGTGCAGAGATTGTCTAGGACGCTCACCAAACCACTGGGGTCCGGCGGCATTTCTCGGTGCCTTCGGGGTGCCCGGAGCTGAGTGTGTGCCCAACCCCGGGGACCCAGCGAAGGAGGGTAATTGCTCCGACCCTCACCGACTCGGCTACACCGTCCCCCCTCCGTTGTATTTTGTGTCTGTGCTCACAAGAAGCCCGTCATTCGCGCCACCGTCCATCAAACGGAGAAACAGAGGCAAGTCACCTGCCGGCCACCTCTCAGCTGTGCTCGAACAGCAGGTGCCACAACCCGGAATCAACCCTCCTGTCCACGCCTCCTATTCAGGGAATCCTGACATGGCCACGGGAGGGGGGTCCCTGAGGAGCACGGGGAGGTCACCCCCGCTGAGCTGGGCCGGGGAGGGCCTTCATCCACCCGGAGGTGGGCCACCTCCCGCTTATGTTAGCTGCATGACCCGGGGCAAGGCGACAGGCCGTGTCTCAGTGGCCCCATCTGTAAAACAAGACAAGAGACAGGTTAGCGAGTGGGTGAGAGAGACCCTCGGACCGTGATGGGGGGTCGCAGGCAAGCCGCTCAGGCCTGCGGTGCAGGTTCCAGGGAGCCAGTCTGGGAAGATGAGTGTGAGGTTGGCACCCAGCAGTGTCCTTTCAGGGGATGACACAGTGGGGGGCGGGGCGGGAGGACGCAGGGCTGGCGGCAGGCAGAGGTGGGCACGCGGCTTCACAGGAGCAGACGCAGACCAAGGGGTACCAGCCCCTGACACCCAATGAGCGAATCTGGGCTCAGCCTGGAGGCCCGGCATCTGGGGGGGTGGCCCCAGGAGCTGGGGGGGGCCTGGCCAGGGAGCTGGGGGGGTGGCTGGGAGGCTGCAGGAGGCGGCCAGGGGGGTTGGGGGGCCAGCTGGGAGGCCGGGGAGGGGCCCTGGGAGCTGGGGGGACCAGGCAAGGGAGCTGGGGGGTGGTCGCCAGGAAGCTAGGGGTGCAGCAAGGGAGCTGGGGGTGTAGCTGGGAGGCTGCAGGGGGTGGTCAGGAGGCTGGGAGGCTGCAGGGGGTGGCCGGGAGGCTGCGGGGGGGCAGCTAGGGAGCTGGCGGGGGCCGGCTGGCCGGGGAGTTGGGGGGCTGCGGCCAGGGAGCTGAGGGCGGCCCTGGGAGCTGGGGGAGGTGCAGCCAGGGAGCTGGTGGAGGCCCCTGGAGCTGGCAGAGGGCCTGCCAGGGAGCTGGGGGAGGGGTCCTGGGAGCTGGGAGGGGCTGTGGGAGCTGGGGGGGCAGCCAGGAAGCTGGGGGGTGCAACCAGGGAGCTGGGGGGGCCCCGGGAGCTGGCGGGGTGCACTTACAGAGCATCTTGGACGGCGAGCGAGCGAGGAGCGCCCTGCAGGAGCAGGTGGCGATGCCCGTGAGCCGGGAAGCCCCATAGGCCGCGACAGGAGCCCGGGCTTTACGGAGTTCAGGGTCCAGGCAGGTCTGTTGCACAACGTGGGCGAGAAGCAAATCTCCGAGGCTCTGTAGCTGGGAGTCTTCGTGTGTGTATGTGGGGGGGGGAGGCGAGGTGTTTGCAGGACCCTGGGCGAGCAGACACGCTGTCAGGTGTGCGGCCGCACTCCCGGGGCTCACACGCCCAGGGGACCCGCGGCGGCGGCCTCTACTTACTTACGGGTCCGTGTGTTTGTTAATCATTTACATTCAATTAGCCGACGACGTCCAGCATCCTAGTGTCAGAGGTGGCTGCATGTGACACGGGCTCATCCGGCCGCGGCCTCCTTGGCGTCCGTCGCCCGCCAGCCCATGCCGCCCCACCAGGGTGCCCCGGAGCGGGGTCTCGCCATGGGCCCCCTCTGGCCACGTCCCATTCACCTGCCCCTCCTTCCCCCACGGGCCTCTGCACTATTTCCTATGTTCCACGTACGCGTGACACCACATGACCACTGTCTCTGGCCTCTTTCGCTCAGCAGGGTACCCCGGCTCGGCCCAGGTGGGCGGGAGTGGCAGGTGCTCCCACGCCGATGGCCCGATGGCCGTGGCCAGGTGTAGTGACCGCGGGGCCAGCTCCTCCCGGGCTGGACTGCCACCGTGTGGCGGACGTGGCAATGACACCCCCTCCCTCCGGCAGGTCCCAGCCACCCAAGTCCCCGGCACCTGCCCTCTGAGCTGATGGGGAAGGAGCCCGCGGACCCAGCACGTGGAGAGGTTTCCCTTTCAGAAGTGCAGTGTAGGGGGGATATCCGGTGACACGGTGTCCTTAGGGGTCACTTCAAATGCTCCTGGGATTCTGAGCTGCCCGCTCGGTGTGAACTCCCTGGAGAAGCATCTCCGCTGCCGCTGGGGCTTCCCTCCGTCTGCCCGCTTCATCGGCGCCGCCTTCACTTTCTCCTGACTACACAGGACGGCGTCCTCGCCGCGTGGACCCGAGGCGGGGTGCCGTGGCCCTAGCCCCCCGCACCCCACACCTGCCCGCAGCCTGGCCAGCGCCGGCCCGCTACTCCGCATCCCCTGCAGTGTCCCGGTGCACCTGCAACGCCCCTTCTCTGCGTCAGTTTTGGAGGCACAGACGGGACGCCCCTTGTCCACCCCTTGGCGAGACGGTGAGACGGGGTGAGATCGGAGGCCGGGTTACAACGGGCCGGGGATGACCTCGGAGTGGCGTGCGCTGGTCGAGCCCTGGCTCTGGACGAGTTACTCAACCTCCGGCGAGCCTCTCATTCCTCATCGGTGGAATTAGGGGGTGATCTCCACCGGTTGGAGGGGCCGAAGGGTCAAGCCAGGTGCTTGCTCTTTGTTCCACTCACCCCAGGCCACCGGGTCAGACCCCCCCTTCCCCTTAACTCCCTTGACCACTCAAACTAGCTGAGGTGTGACCTGTGGATGCAAGTCCAGGCGATCTTTTCCACTGAGGATATGGGTGCCGTCCGCACGGCCAGAAGGACGCAAGTCTGCCCTCCAACAGGGGACGGGCAAGCAGGTCACAGTGACGACCGTGGGTGCCCCGCAGGAAGCCCAGGCACCAGGACACTAGCGGACTTGAAGGGCAGAAGGCCCAAGAGATTCAGGCAAGTGGCCAAGGCTCCCTAACTGGTCTGGACAGGGCTCAGCCAGGTGTTCAGCCAGCGGGAGGCCCGGGCTCACACCCCGGCCAGTTCCTGGGGTGCCCTCCCGGGGGGAGAGCAGGGCGGGCCCGAGGGTTACAGACCTAGAGGCCCGGTGTGCAGGGGGAGTGGGGACCCGGGATGAGAGGGCAGTGGGATTTCCAGGTGGCCCTGCAGGGCAGGGGTCCGGGAAGGGAGGGGAAGCGAGCACCTCAAGGTCACAGGCCGTCCGGGTGGCAGGGAGGCAGCCACAGGCCCTGCAGAGGGGACAGCGTGAGGCTGCGGGAGGTGAGGAGGGTGTGGGGTGCAAATGTCCAAGACGTCAGGGCACCTCCGCTCGCAGCTCATCCCTGATGGCCTCGGGGCGTTTCTTCAAACAGATATTACATCCTTGTGGGTGAAAGGAAGGAGCAAGACCCAAGAAGGCAGCCGTGTGGCAGGAGGGGCTCAGCGCCCTCGGGGACAGAGGCCAGGTGTCCCTTGCCCGTTGATGGCTGGCGGCTACCGATCTATGATCCTTGGATGACAGGCCGTCTGGCAGTCCTGCCGCTGAGAAGGGCTCAGCCTGCGGCCCTTGTGGGCCATTGGGTCACGAAGTTCAGTTCATGGCCTAACGGACCAAGCCCTGTGGCAAGAGTGAGGTGGAGGAACCTGCTTCCTCCGGGGAAGGGCTCACCTGGGCGGCTCAGCCGTGGAGCATCTGCCTGCAGCCCAGGACGCCGTCCTGGAGTCCCGGGATCGAGTCCCACATTGGGGTCCCTGCATGGAGCCTGCTTCTCCCTCTGCCTGGGTCTCTGCCTCTCTGTCTCTGTGTCTCTTGTGAATATATAAACTCTTTAAAAAGAAAAAAGAGAAGAGAAGAAAGAAAAGAAAAAAAAGAAAAGAAAAGAAAAGAAAAGAAAAGAAAAGAAAAGAAAAGAAAAGAAAAGAAAAGAAAAGAAAGAAAAAAGAAAAGGAAAAGAAAAGGAAAGAAAAGCAAAAGGCAAAGGGCTGGGCCTCGGGCGGGAACGGCGGTCACACACTGCCCCCTGGTGCCCGCGGCGGTGGTTGCAGCGCGGCGCCGGGAGCGGGGAGGCGGCGGCCCGGGCGCCTCGGGGACCAGCGCACCTGCGCCAGGTGCGGGCGGCCAAGCGCTGCGCAGCCGTGGGGGGAGGGCCGGCTGGCGCGTGCACCTGCCTGTCTGCAGGGCTGTAGGGCGGGCAGCCCGCGGAGGGGGAAAGAGCCCCGGCAAAGGTGCAGGCCCCGAGCCCGCGCACCCACCTTCCCCGCAGCACCCCCCTCCCCCAGCCCCACTGTGCGATGCCTCAATGGCATCCCTTTTTGCACACCAGTTGGGATTCAAGTCTGGGGCTGCCACGCAGTGGGACCTAGAGACAGGGCAAGTCACTTGACCTGGCTTCCCCTTATTTAGTCAACTGAGCTCTGAGCTCAAGGGCCCCGGGGCTGGGAAGCCGAGTTAGCAAAGAAACAGGTTCTGACCCCGGGGGGGCGTTAGGACAGCTGGTGGCGCGTTCAGACCACGGGAGAGCATTCTCAGTAATGCGCCCCCAGCTTCCTGGAAGGTCATCTTGAGTGGGCCTGAGGCCTGGGGACCGCTGATGCGATGACACGCACATTTAGTGTGGTATCTGGGGCCCAGGAAACAGTAAGTGGTAGTCAGCAGGGTTCCCGAGGGATCTTACCCCTGGGGAGGGCAGTAGCAGGTGTAGGGACAGGCTGGCGGCGGTCGTCTGGGGTTGTCTGGACCAGCACCCTCCAACCAGGAATAGGCCGCGAGCCACAAACACACGCCACAGACAGTCTGATAGGATCTAGGAGCCGCCCGAAGAAACTTTCTAAAAGTGAAACGTATTTTATGATAGTTTTAATGTATCAAGATTATTGTCAGTCCGGCGTGTACCCGATGTCAAAAATCATGACTGAGAGCTTTCACGTTTTTTGGTTTGTACCAGGTATGCATGGTCCGGCGTCTACACCACATTTGCCGCTCGCCTGGTTTGGAGCAGCCGCATTTCCACGCTTGATCGCCCGTGGCTTGTGCCTTCTGTGTTGCACGGTGCAGCTCCGGGACGCACTGCGCTTGGGCACGGAAGGGGGCAAGAGGCCGCTGGGCTCCCCGTCCTGTGGCTGAGCCGGAGCCGCCGCTGCCTCTGACTCCAGGTGCTTCCCGAAGGCTGGCTCGCAGATCACCCACCTCGGAATCTCCTGGGCTGCGGTGTAGGCACGAAAACCGGATTCCTGGGTCCTAGCCCGTGTGCGTTTCTGGCAGCCAGACACGTGCGATTTCAATAGGCTTCTCCAGTGATCTGGGGGTCCGGTCCCCCCCCTTTCCAATGCAGAAAATGGGTTGCTTTGGAGCAGAAGATAATGTATCTTCCTCCTCTCATGCTTCTCCTTTTGGGTTCAGTGTCTGGAACAAGGGGAGCTGTTAGGGTTTGGAGGTGGTCGTGACTCGGCTGCCCGTGGGCCCATCATCCTCAGATACCCCTCACCGGGGGTTTAGACCCGCCCACCTTCTATCACCTCCCTTACTATTAAGCACCGTCTCCCGCCCTTGGACTTGGAGGCGCACGTGGTCCCCGAG
Source organism: Vulpes lagopus (assembly GCF_018345385.1). NCBI lineage: Eukaryota > Metazoa > Chordata > Mammalia > Carnivora > Canidae > Vulpes > Vulpes lagopus. The sequence continues at coordinate 8,003,794 of NC_054834.1, forward strand.
GACGCGAAGCTGGTTGTCCACCAACGTCCAATTCTGTGCCCCCAGAATGTCCCCTCACTCTGCACTGGTTCTCCCGCTCCGGGGAGCCAGAGGGGGGCAATTTCTGCTTACCTAGTCCTTTCTGGTTTCTCTCTTTCCTCTCCCCTCCACGGAACTTCCCGCAGAAGAGGAAGAGATAGGATGGTGCTAGGAAGGCAAAGGTTGATTGAAATGCAAATATTTCATATTGAAAAATAATTGCTTTACATTCAGGGCGTTGTGCATCTCTGATATTCTGTACTAGGCCATTCACTCTGCCAAGGACCCTACGTGTACTCTCACCTCTTTCTTCCAGCACCCGAGAGATCTTTCATTTTGTATTTTATTACATATCATAAATGAGGAGATTAAAGTTCAGAGAGGTTTACTAGCTTGTTTAAGATCACACAGCAGACACTTAGCTTGGGCCGCCTGGGCGACTCGGTTAAGCATCTGACTCAGATTTCAGCTCAGATCATGATCTCAGGGTCGTGAGATCGAGCCCGACGTCGGGCTCTGTGCTCACTGGGGAGTCTGCTTGAGAATTTTCTCCCTCTCTCTCTCTCTCTCGGCCCCTCCCCTCCCCTCTCAAATAATAAATCTTAAAAAAAAAAAAAAAAAAAGCAAAACAGATTTCGCAGCAGGTACATGGTGGAGACAGCATTAGAGCCCACGAAGACGGAAAGAAAAGAGCGATGAGCCGAGCCATGGATGGATCCTATTCCACACCCCTTTGAAGTCACAGGAGGCTTAATATACATTTTTTCCCCTTTTTCTGAACTTCAGTTTCTTTCCTTGAAAACGTGGTAGTTGAACTAAGTGCTGTGGCTGGTCCTGTGGAAATTTATAGGAGGAAAGCCCGCGGAAGGAACTACGTCGGCCACCGCCACAGCCTTCAGCTGCGCCACGTACTCGCCATCGCCTTCCCCTGCTACTTCTTCTGGTTGCCCTTCATCCCTCCTTAGCACTCCGACGGGTGGCTTATTGGGGTGTGGCCTCCGTCCCTGGGGCACCTGAGCCCTCCTACAGGACGTTCTCAATCCGCGGCTGCTATATTTGCCTATTCCTTGTCAAATTTGGGCTGAAGAGCACCAAGAGATGCTTTGCTGGATCACCTGAGGGGCCAGATCTCTCTCTTGCCCCCATTGTGCGATGGCAGCTGACCCCCCTCCCAAAGATCAGAGTCGATGACACCCGCGAGTCTGGTGACTCCTTCCTCAATGGCTGGACGCCGGATACAAGGACCCCAAAGTTGCCAGGCTTCAGACCTAGCTTAAACTTTGGTGGGATCCTCGCAAGGTTCCTCATGAGTCCCCCTCTGGGAATCCGCACAACTCCTGATACCGAGCCTGGGATTTCCAGAATGGGAAGACCAGATTTCCCGAGTGGAGCTCTGGAAAGAACGGGAAGCAGGATCTTGCCTATTTCAGCCTCTTGGTTCTTGGACTCTGTATTCTGCTTCTCAGGGTCAGGGCATCATTTGTAATTTAGTGCTTTACCGAGTCTGGGGGACGGTGTCCCCCACGCACGGGGCATCATCCCCAAGATGGTGCTACAGCTGGTCGGTTGCTCCATTGCCCGGCCAGGCTGGCAGCTTCCGGTGGTGTCATAGGACCAGTAGATTCCGTGGGTCTGTGACTTCCTGATGCAGCTGCTTTGTCACACCCCTTTGGTCTAAAGCAAAGTGAAATCCCATAAGTAAAATCCCATAAAGGTGGATCAAACACTCTGCAAATCTCTGGAGAATGGTGCCGGCAGAGACCTTGCAGGCAAGGAAGACAAACCCACACCCAGAATATCTATTTCCTTGAGTGAGGATCCATCTCTACCACTTCAAGGGTGGAAATGGTCCGGGGTGATCGACTTGCCACCAAGTAGGCATTTGGTCACCCGGAGGGATGGTGCCATGTGCTGTGGCTCGGCGTTGGCGACTAACACCGGCACGTGGAAGGTGATGCAGGAAGAGCAGCTGGTCAGCCTCTTCCACACACCATCTTATTCCTGATCTCCCAGGGTTTCTCTTTCCGGGGCCATGACCAACAGCCGAGACTTCCACTACCGCCCACAGGTCCGCATACAGTCTCTCTCCTCAGGTCGTTTTCCTCCTCACACGACGTGAATGACCACGGCTGCCACCCGAGCTCTGCCCATGAGGAAGAGTCAGCCTTGTCACTGCCTTTCCGAACGGCCACCTGAGTCTATTTCCAGTCCGTTTCCAGTTGGCACCCACGGACTTAGCCAACTCATTTGGGAACCAAATCGGGCCTGTTTCCTCCTCTGTCCGTTCATCAAGAGCTGAGGAAGACATTCTAGGACAGCAGGGGTGGTTGGCGCCATGGTCTGGGCCACGCGCTCATGGTTTCATTTGCATCCTCTGTCCCTGTTTGTACTGACCCTTGGTGTACCGCATCCAACTTAAAATTATGGCCAGATTGGGTCTAACAGAGGCCAGCTCGTGATGGTTGTTCTGGCCTCACGGCTGGTCACTTGACGTCCCGTGGCCCACCCCTCCGTGAAATCTCAGCAACTGGACCTATTGCTCTGAAGATGGCTTTGCTCTAGAACCTTACAGGTGTACCTTGTGATTTTCCTATCAGGGTTTGCCACAAACTCTACACGTTGCCTTCCCCGCCACAGACACCACTAAAGCCGTAGGGTCTTTGGTGTCATGCGGCCCATGTGGACAGGCCGCCTGCAGTGCAGCCCTCGGCTGCTCTCGGCCCTGCTCGGAGGACAGGGCCGAGATGCTCTGTGAAAGTGTCACACACATGAGCCAAAGACGGGGCCTCTGTGGGTGAGCCCCCCAATTGTTTGCTCTTCACGGCAGGCTGAGACGGATTAGCTCACAAAGCCCACTGGCATCGAACCCGGATTTTTACATATCCGATTGCATTAAACATAACTCAAATAATTTTAGCCATTTAGAGCCTGCCAAACTACACCCAGCATCTGACAGCACAGATAAGCCCGGGGCTGTAAAAACCCTAAGCTCTGCTGTTCTTTGGAGCCGTGTGACCCCGAGACTCCCTGCTGTATCTCCGAGCGACGTCAGCTGGACCCACACCTCCCTCTCTCTGGACTTCCTTTGCCCTCCTCCCCCTTGCCCACGGAACGTAGCTGGCTGGCAGATTTTCTGACCTTATATAGTTTATCTACTCTCTCGCAGGCTCACTTTCCTGGGCATCTTGATCCCCTTCTCCACCATTTGACACAGAAAGTTCTGGCATTTCCGCCCCGTTTAGTGTGTCCCAGCTCCTAAGAGCTAAACCAGCAGCACGTCAGCGTTATCTGCTGGGGCCTTGCCCCCACGTTAAATCTGACATCGCAGGAGACGGCGTTCACGTGCATAAGCTACCATGGCGTATCATGTGCATGTGCTAAGGGATACCCTATCCCTCCTTACTCCCCAGGATCCAGACCCATACATACCTTCCTTCCCCTGCCAGTCCACACTGCTTGGATCCTACAGCTCCTTTCGGGTTGGTGCCGTCATCCATTGCTGCATAATAAACTGTTGCAAGTGTGGTGGAGCCGAAGCCGCAGCCTTCCACTATGACCAGCTCTCCCCAGTTCTAGGGGTGACCGGGCTGAGCAAAGCAGCTCGCGCTCTGTGCTTAGAGACAGATACTGACTGGGCTGGAGTCATCAGGTCCTAGGCTTTTGCATCTATGGGAAATGACCAGAATCAGAAAACAAAGGGAAACGAATGCATGGAACGTGGATTAGTGGTTGCAAAGAGGTGGGGGGCTGAGGAGGAGTGCTGGGGGGAGAGGTAGGGGTGCAGCGTTCCTTTTCGAGGTGATGACAATGTTCTAAAGTTGTCACGATGGCTGTAAACTCCGAATGTACTAAAGCCACTGGATTATACCCTTTAAGGAGGTGAGGAGTAGGGTATGCGGATTATATCTTCATAAAGCAGTTACGAACACAGCGCAAGGGAAGCAGGGTCAGGTCTAGGATGCGGTCTCCAAATAAGCCGTGTCTACAGAGACGGAAGACGTGGAGCAAGGAGAAAGCTGGAACTAATAAAGGAGTGTGTGGTAAAGACAGTCGAAGTTGCCAAGAGGGGGGCGTGCGGTGTTTTCTCAGCGCGACCTCGATCTTGTCTGTGCGTAGACACAGGTGGGCAGGAGGCACGTTCAGTCTCGCTTTGCTATGGGGTCGGAGTGACCGTGTCTGGAGGCGTTGGCGTTCTGGAAGCCTGCTGACGTCCCCGGGACGGTAATGCAGGCCAGCTGTGCCTGCCGCGAGGTCCGCCAGCGCCCGGGCCAGCTCCGAGTGCCCGCCCCGGCCCCGGTGACCAGCAGCTGCTCCTTTGTCTTCCTCGTGCGGGTCCCCAGGACATGACGGAGACGATCGGTGGCCTTGTGAGTCCCTGAGACCGGGCACCCCGGGTGAATCTCATGGAGGACACACAAAAAAAAAATCCATGAAGTGTATTAGATCCTCCAAAGTGGGGGGTAAGCTGGAAAGGTTAAGAGGTGCCGGGCCAAATTAAAAGGGGGAAATAGATAGGAGATGGGAAACTCCGGCACACCAGACCTTTTTGGGGCAGTTAGAGAAAAAGGGGCATAGTAGGGGCTGCAAAACCATGGGGGGGGGGGAGGGGAAACTGAGCAAGAGGGAATGGCCTGGAGCTGGAGCCTAGGTTATCAAGAGCCTCGAAAAAGAGCCTTGAAAAGGGCCTCGAGGACCTCAAAAAAGAGGTGCAGTAGGGGCTGCAGAGACATGGGGGGAAAGAAAGGGGAAACTGAGGAAGAGGGAACGGCCTGGAGCTGGAGCTGCATAATTGAGGGCCTGGGAGAGGCCAGGAGGGGTCAGAAGGAGACTGCTTGAGTTCAGCGAGCGGTTGCATCTTGGTGATGAGCCATCACGGGGGGTACTACCCCGGGAGAAATTTTTGTAAGCAAAACCAGCATTCGTTTTCCCTGAATGGTTTAGTCACAGACCTGCACGACATACCTTATGGTTTTCGGGTGCTTTGGGGGTGTGGGTGTGGGGAGTCATGGTGTCGGGGCCAGAGGCAGGGGCAGGCTGCAGAGGGCCTCCCCGCAGCCACTGGCCCTCCCAGACCAGGGCCCTGACTCACCCCATTCATCCTCCGGCGAGCTTTGGAGGGTGACAATAGATGGAAATTTTTAAAATTCCCGACCGAATGTTTTCTGAAGCATTCACCAGGGCAACAGGAAGTTGCACACCTCATAGGCCTGTGTCTCTGGCTTACGAATGTGTTCCCTTCTTTCAGCCAGGAAGATTTTGCTCACAGCCCTGCGTGGTCTGAGAAAAAGCCAGAGATGGGTTTTCCTGAACTATAGCTGTCTCCCCCATTCGTCTTCCCGTCCCTTCTACCTGCATCCCCTGCACATGGCAAGAAGGAGGGGGGACGGTTAGTCACCCTCATGACTGTATTTGGAATATTTCCGAACCAGCGCAGGGCTCTGATTATGACTAATGACCAAGATTCCAAGGGGGAATCTGTTCTCTGCTGCCCGATTTTGTTGCCTTGAAAAACAGAATATGGGAAGGATTCTGTAGAAATCGTCATGGTAATAGTAAATATTTTCTGAGAACTGAGTATTTACCCAGTAAGTACTTTGCATACCTCAGCTCATTTAAAGTGTGTGTGTCCGCTCTCTAAGTGTGGACCCTATTGCCGTTTTACGATGACACATGGAAGGAAGGATGGATAATTCAATCTCTCTGTACTGTTATTACCAATTCTGTATATAGTGTGTCGACTAATTTGTGGATATCCCAGTATTATGCATTCACCAAAAAGTAGCATCATTCCCATTTTGTAGAAGAGGAAGTGAGGCCCAGAACACTTTTATTAAGTCACCTACCGTCACCTGGGTAAAGCTCTGAGGAGCAGTTAGCTGTTGGATTTTGGATTTATGCCTCCTTATTAGCAACATGCTGCTGACCGGCAGTAGCCATTGTGGCAATTACGAGAGGCTCCAAACAGCTCACGTAGCTGTGACGGGTACACTTGCTCAGCTATAAATCAGAGAAAGTACGATACTGGGTGTATCATGGAGCTTCCACTTCTTCCCCACTATGTTTCTTTTAAAGAACTTTTAGCCTGGCATTTGATGTTTAATTGAAAGGTACTTAAAATTTAACTTTCCTGCCACCGATTACATCTACTTAGAAACCGAAACTTGATGATGCGTGGTTGCAATTCTCAGAAATATGAGAATCCACATCTCTGGAATGGCACATCCGTCGGATAGTGTATAAAGTGAGAGGTGGGAAGTAGTCCGACCCTTGAACGTCAAGGACATCACATGATGACGTTTTCCTCCGTAATGGGTCACAAAACCCACAAACCACTGAGCAGATGACCCCCTGACTGCCAAACACTTCTGCTTAAATAGCATACATTTGGCATCTCGCTATTTTGCACATGGTGGAGAAAGGAGACGGTGACTTCAGAGCGGGGCCAGGCTGGCGCTGTCAGGACGTTGGGTGCCGGCATGTCAGGTGGTGCTGAACCAGATTTTGCCTTTGTGAGGTCTGGTGCATGTGTGGCTCTGGGATGGGCTGTGGGAAGGATGGCTGGTGAGGAGTGGGGTGGACAGACATACAGCACTGATATGCAGGACCAGAGCAATGCACCTTCTAAGCGAGGTGAGGGAAGTCAGGTGCAGAAACTCAGCAGCCCAGGGCCTGTTAGTGGAGCCTAGGAGCAGAGACCGGAGAGAACAAAGGGGAAGCAAGAGGATTCCTGGAAGAGAAAGTGTGAGGGCGGGGAGGGAGGTGGCTGGAGGGCAGGTAGCCTTGATCGGAAACCACAACAATTATTCTCAGAACCCAAGATGTGAAGATTGTGCTCCCTTGATAGCTTACCTGCATGCCAATGGCAAAATCCAACTTGGGCAGGAGAATGCAGGTGGACCACCAGAACCCCAGGAAAGGACTTGCAGGCTCTGAGAGGGAATAGAGACAAAGGAAGACCAGGAAGGGGTGCTTGGGAAGTAAAATGTTTCCCAGACAATTCAGAGTTCAAACCACCCAGTATTTCCTGTTGGCTTTGCTTGCCTTCCATCTGTGCATGGTGGTACACCTGAGTTTTTCCTGGTCCCAGTACCCAGCAAGAGTTCTGGACAGACGTGAACCAGGTGGTGGAAAAGAAAAGAGAGCGAGCCTGTCCAGGCCACATTGGCTGGGTCGCTGAGCTCTGTCGTCCAAGGATTGGACTCTGGGCACTTCACATACTCTAGTTCCTTCTTTTCCACCACAATCCAAAAAGTCAGGTCATCGAGGCACGGGCTGGTGAGGAGGGACGAGATTAGTGAGCTGGTTATGGAAATAAAGAAAAAGCTTAATGAGGACAAAAACCACCCGTATTACAGTGATGGTCTTGCCATGTCTGGAGCATGGCAACTCTGAGACGAGCGCGTGCACTAAACATCTGATCCGTGCAAACCCAACTGCCTTTATTGTTACATAATCTTCTTCGTCATCAGTGGTGGAAGTGTTTCCCTTAACTCTACACTCACCTTCTACCATGACCTGTTTGGGGTGTTTAGGTCCCAACGGGTAAACACTGAGCTCGTTGCCTCAGCCAAATAGCGCTGACGCCGTAACAGCAACATCACAACATCCCAGCAGCAAACACCTGTCGAGCACTTGCTACCTGCCAGGCACTGCTCTGTGCCCTTTGACTGGATTATTACCTTATTGAATCCTACAGCAACCTTAAGAGGTAAGTAAAATTCATATCCTCATTTTACAGTTGAACAAGCTCAGAAGGCTTAAGAAACTTGCCCAAGGTCACCGGCTGAGACTACGTGCTGGAGTCACAATTTGAGCCTGGGCAGCCGGGCTCCCAAGTGTGTGCTTTCATACAAAAGTATGATTTGAGGATATTCAGGCGTTGTCAAGTCCACCTGGCCAAATGAACTACGTTCCCGGGCAGCTGTGTGTACTGCGCCCTACCCCATGAAACCAGCTCACAATGTAGGTCAGAGTCCAAGCGTGGGACGGCCAGGGAAATTTGAGTTAGGTAATGTAGGTTATAATCCTTTGATCTCCACAAAGCCACGGGGAATTCTAGGTGCCATTTTTAATTCTCTTTGTCTCAAATTCCTCAAATAGAGGTAATGACCCCTCTCTCGTCTATGTCACTGGATTTCGGGTCATGTCAGATAAAACCAGTTTGGGAGAAAGGGGCTTAGTAAATTGTGAAAGAGTGTGGGATGGAAGTGTTGCTACAGTTCCACAGAAACCCCTTCTCCTGGCACACTGAGTGACTAGTCTAGAGTAAGACCGGGTATCGCCATCACTGACAAAGGGCAGCATATTAATTTCTTCTACGTCACTGGGAAAGTGAAAACAGGAAGCATCCCAGCCCCACTATGGAAGCCTGGAGTGATGGGTTTAGGTCACAGGATGTGTTTATCCTGACCCATCATGATAACTTAATTATGTTCTTTTGGGGAAAGACCATAAAAGGCTAACGTACTCAGGGGTCATGACGACACTAAAGGGCACTGGTTAATGTCCATCATCTTCGGGGTTTATTCCACTACATTCCTCACACTATCCCTCAGGAAAACTTCCAAAGAGCACAGATAACAGCTGGACTGGTGAGTCTTACTCCAAAGGCAGTCAGGGTCCCAGACAGAAATTTTCTTCTTCCAAATACTAACGTGAGCGCCTTAGAATGCAAGGCCCCAAGTTTAAACTTAATTCACATCCGTGTGACTAAATCTACTAATGACAGTTCAAAGACTGAGGAGGAAGACGTTGGTCAGGTTGGGAAGCTCCCAGGAGACACATCAGTCTCAAATCACAGCCACAACAGACACCATCTTACTGGCTTGATGACTCTTTGGTAGACACGTGGAAGACATAAGTCATAGAAAGTAAATCTGAGGGAAAACAGGAGAAAACATGTTCAGAAGAAGAAATGTCCAGAGAAACAGTCATTTAAAGATATGTCATTGAAAAGCTTCAATTACTGCTAAAAAACACATCCTATGGTTGTTGGGTAGAAGGTTTCCTATTAGATCAATTAGAAACATCCTGAGAAACATTCATTTAAAGGTATGTCATTGAAAAACTTCAAGTGCTGTTGAAAGAACACATATTCTTTAGTCATTGGATAGAATGAATGTTCCATATTAGATTGGTCATATGTTCCAATTAGATCTACTGAGATCTTTGAGACTCATTAATGTAATTGCTCAAAGAATCTCTCTTTTTAATAGTGATTTGTAGGTTTATACTATCAATTTCTAATGAAATTGTACTAAACTTTTGTGGACAAATCAATATCTAATTTTGTTAATTTAAGATTCGATACTGTGGGATTTTCTGCAAAGGCACATACAAATTCATAAGTACTACAACCATACAATGATCATTTTACTATTATTATGTTGTGCCCCTACTTATTCTTATTAAGATGTTTGCCTTGAATTTGCCTGGTGGGGGGGGGTGGGTCCTGGGTGCCTCAGTTGGGTGAGTGTCTGACTCTTGGTTTTGGCTTGGGTCATGGTCCCAGGGTTGTGGGACTGAGCCCAGCATCAGGCTCCTCACACAGTGGGGAGACTGCTAGAGATTCTCTCCCTCTGCCCCTTCCTCCATGGGCTCTCCCTCCCCCCCAAATAAATAAAAAAATCTGTAAAAAATTTTGTCTGGTTATCTATACTACTATATCAGCTAGTATGTGATTATTATTTATAAAGCCTATGTTGATCCTTTTCTGTCTATTTTAGGTTTAGGCATATATCTTGTGAGTAGTATTTTGGATCCTATTTTATTTTACCTAATGTGCTAATTTGTACCTTTCAATTACATATAATTTGTGTATATTTGTTGCAATTAATGATATATTTGGATTAATTTCAACCATGTAGTTTTACATGTTCTATGGAACATTGTCATTCTTTGCCCTTTTTCCCTCCTTTTCTGTGTTATGTTGAACTAAAAAGGATATTTTTTTAATGTTTTTCTCATTCTTGTTGGATTGAAATGTACAAATTATATTTTTATTTTCTAGTTGTTACTTTAAATTTCTAACATATACTTTAATTATACGTTTTTTTCCAACCAAGTCTAAAGTTTTTCCGTATACTCTTTGCTCCTAGTACCACTGCGAAACCTATGCACTTTCTTCTCCTATTCTCCAATCTTGTTTTTTATTGTCTAGAGTTTAATTTGCCCTTTAAAACTGAGTCTTTTTTTCAGTTAAAAGATAATAATTACAAATAATTAATGTGAACAGCAAAATAAAACAATGAAAAAATAATAAGTGCAAAAATTTTAAAGTTAGAAATAGTTAAGAGAATATTTCATTCCATAACCCTATTCTTGTTTTTTTTTTTTCTTTAAATAGCACATTCCCTGGAAGTTCTTTGGGGGAACTCTGCAGATAGTAAACTTCCACAGTCTTTATAAGCTTGAGAATGCCATTATTTTTCTCTCATTCTTCAATAACAGTTTAGCTGGGTATAAACTCCAAGTGTGATAGTTGTGTTCCTTTCACTCTTGGAAGGTATCACTGAGAAGGCTGCTATCTAATTTTCATTCCTTTCTAGGTAATTTATTTTATCAGCCTCGACACCTTCAAGATTTTCTCTTTATCTGATTTTATTTCCTTTGTCCCTTCCTTTATGTTTTATTTTATTTTGTAATCTAAAGATATTGATATTTCTGGGTGTGGAATCATCTTTATTCTTGGTATTTAGAATTCATTTTCAATCTAAGGATTTTTTTTATTCCTCATTTCTGTATAAAATTCTTTGCTAATACTACTGCCTTCCTACAATTTCTTCCTCTCTTTTTCATGAAACTCCCCTTTCAGACATACTCTGAGTATTTGAATTATTCCCTGAGTCTCTAAACTGGACTTTCTTTCCATTTAGTTTTTAAAATCTTTGTCTTTCTATGATGTGTTCTGTTTTTAACCCTGTTAGTTGCAAAGAGCAGTGCTCTTGTCTTCTTATAAACATGGCATCAACATTCTAAGACTGTGGTGTTCTTTACATGAAAGTAAAGCAAATGTCTCTATTGAACAACAAAAGTGACAAGCTAAAGATTGAAACCCTTATTTAAACAACTGACCAGTGACCCCCAGGCACACCTGCAAACTTGCACACTTTCCCTTTCTAAGTGTGTGAACACCATGTTCCTTCATGGCTCTGAGTCTTTGCATATGCTATTTCCTTCTCCTGGTGTGCTCAAACATCTTTTGAGATCCTCTTCACGGCCAACAGTTCTGCGAGATCTTTCCCAGTTTCACCAGAATTAGCACTTCTCTCCTGGCCTCCATGAATTCTATCAAGTCACAATATATCATGATTTTCTGTTTACAAATCTATTTCCCAGGGAGACTTCAAGAGCTATTTGAGAGTAAGAAATAACTGTCTCTATATATCCAGCTTCCAGATCATTGCCTGTCAAAAGTTGTCATGAAATGTTTTTTTGGATGAGTTTTCAATGACAAAAAGAATTCATGGTGCTTTAAAACTAATCTCTTTATTCTTCTAAATTTTAATTCTGGACCCCTCCACAGACCGTTGGAGCTGCTTTTGATTTGGTATTGTTCTTTTTTTTTTTTTTTTCCTCCCAGGAGGCTGCAATCACATCCTGCAAAGAGGAACCAGAAAACCCAGTTCTGTCCTCTCATTATGTGGACTCTGACACTCTTGCAAATGACTGGGTTCAGCAAGTTCCCAGCCATATTCAGCAATAGCACTTCCCCTGCTGCATTTTGAAGCCAATACGGGAAAGACAATCTGTCTGGTTTTGATTGGTTAACACTTAACTCGTCAAAAATGTGTTTTGTAACACATAGTCCATGTCCAAGAGGTCTTGCGAGATTTCCAGAGCCTTTCCCACACCCCTTTTCTTCTCACCCTCAAAAAAAGCAACAGTGTTTTGCCAAAAACAAATTATCCCAATTCTCAAAAAGGACTGTTCTTGCATAGGAATCTTCAACCCACAGGAGTTTATTTGGGACCTAATCTTGGCCAACACTTGCTTACATGGAGCCTGAGTATATCTAATTTGCCTCCGGCTCAAGTAGCCAAGCTGAGTACCAGCACTGCCTCCTCAACCCTCAAGGCTTCTGGCCTTGAGTCAGTGTGGACAGACAAAGCCAAAGCTTTGAGTGGGAAAGGGGGCTCAGGAAATGCCTTAGTATTTACATACTGTAAATGCTACCCCATCCTCGCTGTGGTCTGAAACTCCACTTGCCACAGGGCAGAGAATGATTTTTTTCCAAGCAAAATGAGGACCGGGTGAACTTCACTTTACATTTTATCTTGTCACCAGGTTGAACAGGCCTAGAGGAAAAGACAGAAACAATTCTAGAATAGCTCCCTGTTTATTAGCAACCGAAGTAATTTCATGTAAAGCCTGTGGTATGCAATCAGTAAAATGCCTTTAAAATGGTTTTGTTGGAAGGAAAGGAAAATCAATCTAGAAGTGTGTCAAAGAAAACAAAAGAATTGGAAAAGTGTATAACTTATAGAAATAAAAAAGTGACATAGATATATTATGTTAGTTACATTTTGACTATTACAATCTGGAGGCTGAATGCTTCTTTTTCACCAGGAGGCCAAACTGAGGGAAATATGAAGTGTCTTTCCCACCGTGCTAGTCTCATGGATACTGCCAGAGACCAGTCTCTTCTGACATATAAGAGCTTCCCAGAATCTGATCTCTGTGTTCTCGGAGCCATCATACCTGCTTTTGTCAGAACTTTCTCTCAAGTGTAGACCTCGCCATATCACTCAAAACCTTTTTATAGATCCCTGCGTAGAACATCTTTTCTTGACCTTTATTGATCTGCTGAATCTCAGAGAGCACCCCATATGCAGCCAGCCTACACTCCTGCTAACCCGGGTTAAGGGAAATAGCTTATACACAACAGTATTAATACATCTAGCAAGTATGACTAAAGAAATAAAGGAAGGAATATATATATATATTTTTAATTGGACACTAAAAGAATAGACTGGCATGTAGTACCAGAACTGAAAATAATGCTCATTGAAATTAGGCCCTCAACAGACAGCTTAAATAGGCAGACTGTGGAGAGAATCAGTAACTTGAAAGAACAGGAGAAATCGTCCAGAAAACCTCACAGAAAGAGGAAGAAATAATATGTTAAGAGATAAGTGGAAGAGAAGATTCAGCACTTGTCTACTAATAATTCACAAAGGAAATAGTAGAGAGTCAGAGGGAGGCCAATGGAGGAGATTGTGATTGATGATTTCCCAGAATTGAGGGAATACATAAATCCTGAGATTGGAGTACCACAGCTTGAAGATCGTAAACCTAGACAAATTAAAAAAAAATATTCACACATACGCACATTGGAATAAAACTGTAAAATTACCAAGGGAAAAATCCTAACAACATCAGAAAGGGAAGACAAATTATCTTGAAAGGAACAAAAATGAAACTCACAGAAGCCTTCCCAACAGCAAGTAAACCAAATGAATGAGAAAATACCCTCAAAGTGTGGAGTGAACATAGCTGTTCTTTGAGAATTCCACACAGTCTGAAATTATAGTTTAATGGTGAGGGTGAAATAAAGACATTTTGGACAGATACTGAGAGAATTTACTGCCCATAGGCCTGTTACTGGATGGACTTCAGGAAGAAGTGAGCTTAATTCAGAGGAAGGAATGAGATGTAGAGATCAACTGGAATGATCTTTTCTTTTCAAGATTTTATTATTTGAGAGAAAGAGAGAGAGAGATAAAGAGAGAGAGAGAGCACAAGCAGAGGGAGTGGTAGGCAGAGGTGAGAGGGAGAAGCAGGTTCCCTGCTGAACAGAGAGCCCGATGCAGGACTCGATCCCAACTTCCCAGGATCATGACCTCAGCTGAAGGCAGATGTTTAACTGACGGAGCCACCCAGGTGCCCTGGAATGATCTAGAATCCACTTTGCTTGAGTCTCAGACCAGGGCCCCTGATAAAGCCAAAAGTCCCATTAGAGAGGGACATATATGCTTGGGGGGAATTTATTAAAAGTTCTGGCCTTGATTTTCTGCTATCATTTCAACATTTCCTCTATGTTGGCCAGAAGTAAGAGAATCTTTTTAGTACACCAGCTTCATGATTTTTAGCATCTAGTAGCCTCCAGTAAGATTTCGGAATTTAACTAAAGCAAGTATTTTGTGTCAAGGTAGAACTTGGAGGAACTCTGATTACATTCTGGAAATATCTTAGCAGAAACCATTTCTGGCAAAAACATTGGTTCTTATTTTTCATTTCTGTGTTCTAAATGTATGATCTACTCATAAGTTTTGCAAGGATTGCTGTAGGGACCATTTTTATCATTAACAGGATGTTGAATAGAGCATGACACAGAATAAGCAAGGCTATCTCAAGCCTCCACTTATTAACATTATAAATCTGTGCAAGTTACTTAACTTCCATGAACTATAGTTTTCCTCATCCGTAACACAGAGATAATAATCATTTCCTCTCTGAGTTATTAGGATGATTAAGGGGATTTAAGTATGTGTGCTTTTCCCAGCTACATGTCATATCAGAAAATCCAGCACTTCCTCCGTGGAGGTTCTTCCCTGGACACGGGAGTATAGGAGCGTTAGCCCCACCTCACCTTGACACTCTGTGAATGCAGAGCCCATCCTCTGTCATTCCCCCAGCACCCAGCCCAGCGCTCCATCTCTTTCAGAAACCTGGGATTTCAGGTCATGGGAATTGTGCCCCAGGCCCCTTTCCTTGAGTCTCTGTGGAATCTACATCAGAAGATGTGGTTATTGAGTGTACCAGAAGGAAGTCCTCATCTGGGATGAATGTTGTCAGAAAATGTCTGGTCATGGGCATCATTTATCTTAATCTACTGAGTTTCCCACCCTCCAGAATGTATCATAGAAGTGTGGCTTTCCTTCTCTTTCTGGTGCTTTCCTTATAGTGTCTGTGACTCATGTAAATAGCACCCATGTTCCCCTCATGAGAACTAATGTTTATTCACAACCCTCAGCTATACTTAATCTAAACCATTAGTGCAAGGATTTTATCCTTCTTAATGGAAGCAGCTTATGCAACTAATTTAGTTCAGGAGAAAGGAGAAAGAAATTCTCTGGAGGCATCATCTTGCAGTATAATGCCCTGTACTCTGGGAAAACGATTAAAAATCTGTTATTTGAGTCCTGTGGCTGATAGGTGAATGGGACATGAGTGATTCACTTACCTCTTTTCTCTAGTCAAATGGTGAGGAAAAAATATTTGTTTATATGATGTGAAAGGATATAAAGGAAAAAGAGAGAAAGTAGGAAGTGAAGGAACCTAGAATGTGCCTTGAAGAGAGTTTGTCTTAGGCACAGTAGAAGGTGTTACCTGTCATACTCCCATTTTACAGATGATGAATCAGCCACTTACAGAGGTAACATTAAGTAACTTTCTTAATGCTACAAATCTAGTGCTTTTTCTACTATACCATATTGGGAAATTAGAATTCATACAGCTTCCAATTGCTGTTGTAGAGGGAACTCTGTGTAACTCACAGTTTAGGATATTCAAAGTACATAGTCGCTGTGCATTAGGAACTTATAGCCAAGTAGGGGTCAAAGATTTTAATCATTGATTAATAATTGGATGGTGTAAACCAGTGGTTCCCAAAGGCTGGCAGCCTTGCTTTCTTGGAGGCACTTGGAAATATGGGTGATTTGGGTCACCACAGCGACTGGCAGGGGCTGAGAAGGCAGAGGCTAGTAAGGCTAACTATCTCCATTGTGTGGGACAGTTGAGCAGAAGGAAATGTTTTCCTTCCTTAAATGCCAATACCTTGCCAACTGAGGAGACATCTGTATGGACAGAAAATGCTCTAAGAATCTAGAAAATAAAAAAAAAAATTCTAGCTAGGTGGATGAAAAAGGCTCCCACAAGGAAAAGCTTGAAACTGCATTTAGGAAAAGGTTGGATTTTGAGAGGTGGGCATGTGGCAAGACTTTTATAAGTAGGTAGTAACTGCATCTTTTTTTCATGGTACAACACACCAGTGGCAATAGGCCACTATATCTTGTGAACTTGGATCCTAGGATCTCCCACGATGTTGTGTGTTGTGTCTTGAACACTCACCCTGTCTTAGTCCACAGCTCACATAGAGAACTATTCTCTGAGGAATAGGAGAAAAGCCAAGGCATGAGGATAGGGGGACTAAAAGTGTGAAGAGATTGGCTGTATAGGAGAGCATAAATTATGTTTGGAAAATCTCATACAGGTTTAATTAACCAAGTTGAAAACCTAAGGGCTTTTCAATTACACATTCAAATTTTGAATTATGTATTAAGAGCTTAGAATTTTATTTGGGAGCAAGAGCAATCTTATGAAAGACTACATAAAGAGATTTGAATGAGGAGAGAGAATGGGCACCCGGTTAAACTGCTATTGTATGTGTGGGAATTCATACAGGTCTAACCTAGAGCAGAGGTTGTGATAGACAGAGTAACAGTTCCCCAAAGTGTTCCATCCCTGGCCCCCAGAACCTATGAATATGCTACCTCATAAGGCAGAAGAGATTTTTCAGATGTGATTGTTATAGATTTTGAGATGAGATTCTCCTGGATTACCTGGGTTGACTCAATGTAATCACAAGGTTTCTTATAAAGGAGAGAGGGAGGCAGAAAGACGAGAGTCAGAGATGTAATGATGGAAGCAAAGGTGAGACAGAGAGGAAGAGAGATCTGAAGGTGCTTTGCATACTTTGTTGCAGGGTTTGAAGAGGGACGAAGGGGCCATGAGCCAAAGAATCCAGACAGCCTCTAGATGTTGGAAAAGGCAAGGAGAAGGTACTCCCTTAGAGCCTTCAGAAGGAATGCAGCCTTTCGAACATGTTGATTTTAAGATTTCTGACCTCCAAAATGGTAAGAGAGCAAATCTGTGTTGTGTTGGGTCACTCAGTTTGTGGTAATTTGGTACAGCAGCCATTGCAAATTCATACAGAGGCAATGAGAGTGGAACTTGTTTCCAGATGAATCTGGAGATATTTTCGAAGAAGGACTAGTTTGGAGAGAAAGGTGATATACACTTATATGAGGACATGTTGAATTTGTGATAATGGGTGGATACCCAGAAAGAAACCAGTATTTAGGGATCCCTGGGTGGCGCAGCGGTTTGGCGCCTGCCTTTGGCCCAGGGCGTGATCCTGGAGACCCGGGATCGAATCCCACATCGGGCTCCCGGGGCATGGAGCCTGCTTCTCCCTCCGCCTGTGTCTCTGCCTCTCTCTCTCTCTCTCTGTGACTATCATAAATAAATAAATAAATAAATAAATAAATAAATAAATAAATAAATAAATAATTTAAAAAAGAAACCAGTATTTAGAGATTATACTAGAGTTTAGGAGAAAAATTAATGTGTAAGTGGACTTGCCCCATGGTGAGAAATAAAGCTGGAAAAGTGAATGATATCCTGGAAATAAATATAAATTTCTGGGGGAGAGAGAGAGAGAGAGAGAGAATAGAAGACTGGGAAGGGGACCCTCTAAATGGAACTTCTAAAAGGCTGAGAATGTTGCTTTAGAAAAAGGAAGGAAAGAAACCAAGAGGCAGGAGGGAAACCAACGCAGTTGAGCACCAAAGGGCAAAGAGGTGTCATACCAGGCTGCTCACCTACACTGCAGAGAGTGAGGAGGGTGGAAACTGGGCTTGGTCCGGAGGTTCTTGATGGCCATCTCATCAGAGGTGTGGGAATGGGAACCACCACATGCAAGGTCAAAGATGAGGTCACACAATAAGGACAACGAGGAAAGCAGTAGTGGATATCCACTGAGCATTTACCTTGCTGCTCTCACGTGCATTCTCAGAGAGGGCTCTCTCATTACAAAAACTGAAGCCAGTCAGCAGGAATGGGGACATCTCTTGTTTTTCTCTCACCCAGACACAAACCCAGCCGCCTGTGGACCCATCTCCTACCTCATGTTATGGTGCAGCAATGGCCATCTTCCAAGGCAGAGTCCACTGCTCTGGGGCTGGACTCCTCTCGCCATCTCAGTGACCTGGTCTATCAGGTTGTTCCCTCTGTCTCTGGTACTGCCAGGGATCATTCTTAATATCAAACAAATTGTCTTTACTATCTTCCA
The DNA here is from genome assembly GCF_018345385.1 of Vulpes lagopus. Lineage (NCBI taxonomy): Eukaryota > Metazoa > Chordata > Mammalia > Carnivora > Canidae > Vulpes > Vulpes lagopus. The sequence goes on from NC_054834.1 coordinate 8,021,885, forward strand.
TCACGGAAAAAAATCCCTGACCCTCAAATCCCTGAAGCTATAACCCCACTACTTTGAAACGCTTTGTTTAAGCTCTTCCTAAGCATAAAAATTATAAAACCAGGGGCCTTCTTTGTGTCTCTACCTCTCAGTTCAGGCTGCTAGCATCCTTGGCACCCCATAGAAACAGTATGAATTTCTAAGTTGGGAAGCACCCATTGAGAGGAACAGCATCATTTGTGCCTTGCTTCTCTAGCAGCACCCACAGTCCTCCAAGAAAGAGATAAAGTGCAGAGTTACCTTGGAATCCAGAGCCAACAGACACATTGTGAGAGCAATCTTCAGGGAGGCCCCAAGACAGCCCTTTCCACCCATTCCCTGTAGACAACAGTATCATCTCTCCATATCTTCAGTCATGATGATTGACACAATGTCACCCTGCTTTGATGGATGTGCTGCCAATTGTCAAGTTATACAAGGATCTCTTATATGAAGCAGAGTGGAAAGTGCAGAATGATTATGGAAATGTCTAGAAACTTGGGTTTTGGTGAAAAAGCATGAAGGAGAAGGCCAGGAGCATTGTTCTGGCAAAGCCCAGTCTCTAGGCCTGAAGAAAGAAAGAAGAAGTGAATCAGAGCTTGAGAATTTGGAGCTGGAAGGGATCTTGGGTGTTATCTAGCCCAACATTTCATAAAGTGTTTCTCAGAATTCTTGTCTCACAAGACGCTCAGTGACAAAAATTTTTTTTCTAATCAATTATGTTTGGGAAATGTGTAAAACTATATTCTCCTGGGGAAATTAGAGTACAAAACATTTGGTAACAATGTAACAATTCTATGGTAAAGACACCTGTTATCCAAGATCTTCCAAACAAAATTTAACCAGTAAACATTTGTCTAACAGAGCAAAGTTCTGGAGAATTCATTCTGGCAATCAATGATCTAGTCCTATCTCTACATGTCATAAAGAGTAAACTAAGGCTTGTGAAAACTAAGTGACTTATCCAAGGGGAGATAAAGATACAGACTAAAGACTTGATTCCTGATTTCCATGTATTTGATGAAGTGGCCTTTATTATAAGTTTATAGTTAATATATATAGTAATGTATAAACTTAATATTGTATATTATATATTATTATATATTATATATCATGTATCATATATTATATATGACTATTATGCATATAATAGAATAAAAATTATATATCCAATTTTTCCTTAATCATTGAAATATTAAACCCATACACTTGGGAAAAATATTCCACAAAAAGATTTTTGAAAACTTTCAATCAAGCAGCAAATCCCATTGCTGCGTGTATTTGGATACTGAAGAGTGCATTTTACAAGACTTTATTTCTTCTTTTGACTTATAATTTTAGCATGTATGGTTCTATATTTCATTCCTTGTAATATAAGTTAACAATAATTAAGCGTATATGCTGTTCCAGATACTTTGTCCTCGGAAAGGGTTTTCTATGCATTTTCTCCATTAATCCTAACAATGGGGACACCTGGGTGGCTCAGCGGTTGAGTGTCTGCCTTTGACTCAGAGTGTGATCCCGGGGTCCTGGGATCAAGTTCTGCATCAGACTCCCCACAGGGAGCCTGCTTCTCCCTCTGCCTGTGTCTCTGTGTCTCTCATGAATATATAAATAAAATCTTAAAAAAGAAAATCCTAACAATGATTCTGTGTGTTGGTTGACATTATCACCCCATTCGAACCTGAAGAAGCTGAGACTTAGAGCAGGTTGAAGGTTGGCCAAAGTGACGGAGCTCATAGGTGAAGGAGCTGAGTGTCTGACCCAGGTCTGGCTGACTCCAAAGCTTCTAGTCTTAACCACTATGTTTTCATAATACTCAGGAAGCTGTGTGGATTTAGGAGATTCCACACTGACATCTCAAAGTGTTCCAAATCATCAACTCCCAGTAGGAAAAGCAAGTGACTCAGTGTCTAAAGAATTCATACTAAGGCACTGACATGTTGAGCAAGGCTCCAGCCTGCTATTTATTCTACGGCCTTCTATAAATCATGAAGCCTTAAGAAAGAGGTAAGACTTTGTGTAGTCAACTTTGAAAAAGACCACAGAGGCGAGAGTTGCATCATCAGGTTAGGTCTGTGACTGACCACCTACTTTGTCATCACTTGACCAGTTGAGTCAGAAAGCCAGGCCATGAGAGAAAACATCAAGGACTTACATGCACACATAAAGGCACGCTATTATTTGCTTCCCTTTTATTAGTGACCTCTTATGGAATGCTGTGGGAAAACACTCAATTCCTGCAGTTCCATTGACTACTGAGACAAATAAAGATACTTGAACTAACTCTTGCTAATAAACCACAATTCAGAAAGACACAGACCCTGTCAAAATTGCCATTGCGAATTTCACTTTGTTCTCTTTTATTGCTTGTAAATGAAATTGCCTCAGAAAATTGCAGAGCCATCTTATTTTCCTTGTGTAGAATTTATTAGTTATAAAATCTAGTGAGAGGTAGGAATGTGTGTTTAACCTTTTAGGAAAATGAATATCAGAGTTATAAAATCTTCCATTTGCATAGTGCTTCCATTTGCATCACTCAAAAAACCTTGAGCACGTCCGTTCCCTCTTTGATCCTCATAAGAGTTTGGGAAGGTGGCAGGGCTGAAAAAGGAAGAGCCCTGGGTGCTATTTAGAGAAATAAAATACGTGGCTGTGAGATAGAGAGCCTGAGTAGCTACTTGAGATGGGTGGTCAAGGAAGGTATCTTGGAGTAGACATAGTTTAGTCTGAGACATACATGATAATGAGCTAGCTCTGCAAAGATGGGGCCAAATATTCTTCATAGGTAAGAAAATTGAACCTCAAGGGAATTCAGTGACTAAATGATGCTATAATTATTTTATAACTTGGACTCTAAGACCAACACATTCTGCCCACCATATACTTCAATAGTGATCATGGCAGATTATATAAATGCTTATTACTGCTTTTGTAAACTCTGAGAACCTGTTTAAATAATATCAATTGTCAGTTTGATCATTTAGCACTTACATATTAATTACAAAATTACTTCTAAATGAGTGAGAAAATTATAGTTCGAACCTTTAAAATATATGTAGGGGATCCCTGGGTGGCGCAGTGGTTTGGCGCCTGCCTTTGGCCCAGGGCGCGATCCTGGGGACCCGGGATCGAGTCCCACGTCGGGCTCCCGGTGCATGGAGCCTGCTTCTCCCTCTGCCTGTGTCTCTGCCTCTCTTTCTCTCTGTGACTATCATAAATAAATAACAATTAAAAAATAAATAAATAAAATATATGTAGTTAAGCTCAGCCCTTGCATAGATGATTGCTTATTTTCTGGTCAAAAGGAACTCATACCAAGATAATTCCAAGAATTTCCTCCATCTTTCTTTCTGTCTCTCTCCCTCTCGTATTTGAGTATTTCTTGGTTTGGGACAATAAAAGGCACACTGCTCAACAGTCTTGCCTACCCTCCCTAGTTCCTAGAACTTATAATTTCTAGTTCCCTCTCCACTAGTGGCATGATGAATAATTCAAATTATTTGAGCCTTTCTTTGTAAATACATTAACAGCATTACAAGGCAAACACTTTTGGTAGAGTAATGCCATCATTACAGCTTGAAAAAATACTACCCCCGCCCCCGCCAGTTCATGACCAAAGATGATTAAGAAATCCTTTAAGAGAAGTGTTGACAAGAATCCTTCCATAATGGACTAAATAAAAACCTATGAAGGGATATAGATATTATTTAGGCTAGAGTTCTTAAAAACTCCTTTTGGTTCTTTGCAGGAAGAAGAGCCAACTGACCCATGTATTTTTAACAGAATCATTTGGTATGGGGACTTGAAAATTTCATTCCAACTGGGAAAGACACAAAACTATCCTGACTAAAACAAACTCCAATTAAATAATAATCCTAATTGGCCCCCAGATTCTCTAAATTAGTTATTGTTGATATTTATTCATATGTTATACAATTAACCACGTTAAAGTGAATACTTCAGTAGTGTTCAGTGTGTTCATAAGGTTGTTATTTTTTTAAGATTTTATTTATTTATTAATGAAAGAACAGAGACAGAGAGAGAGGCAAAGACACAGGCAGAGGGAGAAGCAAGCTCCACACAGGGAGCCTGACGTGGGACTCAATCCCGGGTCTCCAGGACCACGACCTGGGCTGAAGGCAGCGCTAAACCACTGAGCCACCCAGGCTTCCTGGTTGTTCTAATTCTAGAAGATTATTATCATCTCAAAAAGAAACCCTATACCCATTAGCAGCCACACACCATCCCTCCTCCTTCAATGCCTGGCAACTAGTAATCTTTCTTTCTCTATGGATACTCCTATTTTGGACGTATATGAATAGAACCATACAATATGAAGCCCTTTGTGCCTGGTATCTTTCACTTAGCAAAATGTCTTCAAGACCCATCTTTATTATGGCATGGGCCTGTATTTCATCTTTTTTATGGCTGAATAATATTCTATTATGTGGATCTACCACATTTATCTATCTATCCATTCATTGGTTGGTGGACATTTGGGTTGTCTCCCTTTGGGGGCTATTAAGAATAATGCTACTATGAACATCTGTGTACAAGCTTCTATGTGGACGTATGGTTCCACTTCTCCTGGGTATACACCTAGGAGTGAAATTGCTAGGTCATTGGTAATTCTCTTTCCAGCTTTTTAAATTTTTTTTTATTTATGTATGATAGTCACAGAGAGAGAGAGAGAGAGAGGCAGAGACACAGGCAGAGGGAGAAGCAGGCTCCATGCACCAGAAGCCCCATGTGGGACTCAATCCCAGGTCTCCAGGATCGCGCCCTGGGCCAAAGGCAGGCGCTAAACCGCTGCGCCACCCAGGGATCCCTCTTTCTAGCTTTTTGAGAAATTGCCACACTGTCTTGCACAGCAGTGGCGCCATTTACATTCCCACCAGGAGTGAATGAAGGTTCCAGTTCTCACCAATACTTATTATTTTCTTTCTTTCTCTTTAAAAGATGACAGCCATCCTTGTGGGTATCTCTCTGTGCTCTCTCCTCAGTGGTATCTCACTGGAGGTTTCATTTATATTTCCCTAGTGACTAAAGATGGTGTACATATTTTCATATGCCAATTGGCCATTTGTGTATCTTTTTTGGAGAAATGTCTAAATCCTTTGTGCATTTTAAAACTAGGTTGTTTTTCTTTTTATTTGCAATTGTTTGGCTTTTGTGTATTCTGGATATTAGATCCTTATCAGATATACATTTTCCAAATCTTTCCTTAATTATGTGGATGGTCATTGTTATGGGTGATTTATAATTATGGATCTAGACATATAATGGATCTAGACAGTGTAGTATATGTATTATTTTTGTCTACACAATATTTCTTCTTTCCCTCTCTTTATCTGACAACACTCTCCTTTCCTATTCCATCTATGAGTTTCTAGCCAGTGTTCCTTCCCTGGTCAGTGCCCCATTCCCTCATGTTCAGGATGGGCATGTGATCCAACTAAAACCCATTCTGCAATGGAGGGATTTTTCACTCCAAGTGGAGGTTAAAGATTCTTTCCCTCTCTGTTGGCAGACCTGAGGGTATGTAACAACAGAACTACTTTCTTCATGTTCTACAAATGGCACAACGCCCTTTGGCAGTAAGAGAGCATAAAATCCACAAGCAGGGAAGCAAAGCAGACACAGACAGAGCTGTGGCTGTGTCCAGATCCCTTTCCTCTTGTCCCTAGCTATACCCTTGCCTTTCCTTGTTATGGGAGCAAGTAAAGTCTTTTTTTGGCTTGATTGAGTTAGAGTTTGACTTCTGTCACTTGAAATGTAATACTTCCTGACTAATGCAGTTAGTGTACAGCTTATCAAAGATTTTACCAGCAAGTCTTGCATAGGGAGGGTTTGTAATACTTAGTCTGTGGGAAGAAATGCAAGGAAAATATAACTGGGTCAACTTTGGGAAAATACAGACTAACACATATGGGTAAACAGGATAAAAATGTTGGAGTTTATGGGAAAGAGACTTGTAGGGGAAAGAGTCATTCCAAAGTAGTTGCAGTGAATGGCAGATGACAGTGAATCATAATGTATGAATCGATGATATAAAATGACAAGTAAAACCACCTTTGAGGTAGGGAAGAGACGACAGTGAAAGGTATTGTGAGTCACCGACATTCATGTCCAACATACTCTGCAGAGCCCTCCGCGGAGACCACTCATCAGAACCAGCTGGCTTGGGGCCCACGCGAATGTGCCTGTGTTTTCTCCATCTCCCTTCTGCGTCATCTCTCTGTACCTTTCTCTGTTCTTCCACCTTCCCCTTGCAGTCTGTCCTTTGGTCCCTTTGTTTTAAAGAATAAAATGACCATATAGTTATTAGGAGTCTCTATGAGTGAGATTTGGAATTTTAGTGACAAAACCACCACCACGACCACCACCACCAGAGAGAGAGAGGGAGAGAGAGAGAGAGAGAGAGAGAGAGAGAGAATCATTTACAAAGCGCACAGACGGCAAACAGCGGGTTCTACTTTGGTGCTGTTTTCCATAATACAACTTGAGGACTGTTTCTGACTTCCAGTCTCGCTGCCTCTCAGAGTTCCTTATTTTTCCTCACTGAGATTTTAATTCAGGTGTGGCCAATGACTTTGGGCAACCAGGCAGGTGAATAATGAAAAGAAAAAGAAAAAAGAAAAAAGAATGGAGAGAGAAAAATTTAAAAACACCAGAGGTTACCCTGTGATATTTTAACTTGCCAATAAGGAAAGGGTCTAAGGCACTTAAAATCTACGATAAATCTTACATAAGTGTTAAATATTACTCTAGTGCTTTTTGCATAATTTGTGCTTCTGGGGTGACCTCCATTCCAACCTGAGAGGAACCTGCTCCTCTCTCCTCAACTAAAAGTATTTAATATCCATGTCTTTTGAATTGGAGTACATCTTGAGAAAAAAACAGATGGACCATATCCATGTGGTTTTCATGGTGTACTACTTATTTTGTCACTGTGTTAAGAAATTACGCCAGAAATAAGTAGCGTACAACATCAGGCCTGTCATCTCAGCTGCTGCAGATCATCGATTAGGCCATGGCTTAGCTGGTTGATTCTGGCCCAGGGTTTCTCAGAGGGGACAGTCAAGGTGTCTTCCAGGCTGCCGGTCATCTGAAGACTTGAATGTGGCTGGAGGATCGGCCCCCGAACTTACTCAGGAGACTGTTGTCAGGAGGCCTCTGTTCCTGACGCAGGACTATCCACGGGTTAGCTAGAACGTCCTCCCAATATGGAAGCTGGTTTCCCCCACAGCAAGTGATCCAAAGATGAGCAAGAAGAAAGCTGAAATTGCTTTCATGATCATCAGAAATCATTCTCCATTTCTGCCTCGCTTTCTTGTCTGCATGAGCTCATCTTTAAGGAGGGAGGGCTATTAAACTTCCCAACTCCAGAAGAGAGGAGTGTCAGAAATTTGTGGAAATAGTTTAAGACCACCACAGGTAGTAAATAGTAAAGATAGTTATAATGGAAATACGAAGGTGGCAAATAATATTAATTTAGTAGACTAAAAGAATAAAAAGAGAGCAGGCTTTGATTAGCAGAACAGGCTGATGGAAATGAAGGAAGAATTATATCTTTATTTAAAGACTACGACAAATGGTATAGGCTACACAAGCTATTTTCAGGGCTTCTTCCTCAAATCAGTGTAAGGAATTATTTCGTGGAAGAATTTTCTTGTTTATGGGATCCCCGGGTGGCGCAGCGGTTTGGCGCCTGCCTTTGGCCCAGGGCGCGATCCTGGAGACCCGGGATCGAATCCCACATCAGGCTCCCGGTGCATGGAGCCTGCTTCTCCCTCTGCCTATGTCTCTGCCTCTCTCTCTTTCTCTCTCTGTGACTATCATAAATAAATAAAAACTAAAAAATAAATAACTAAATAGTGCTAATATCTTACAGTGCAATGGTCTCCTGCTCCAAGCCTTCCAGCGAACAGTCCTACACCCCAAGGGCAAAAACTTTAGTCCTTGTGCTGATACTTTATAATAACTTAATCCCACATCTCCAAGTGGTATGTCTTTACCATGATTTTCTGGTTTATCAATTTGAGACATTTTCTATTCATTAATTGCTATGATTGATGAAGATCTAGCTTACTTATACGTTAGCCTTACTTAATTCCTTGGTCTTTCCTATATATTGTCCAGATCTTCTCACCAGCAGAATCAGAACTGGTATTTGATCATTTAACTGAAAAAAGCAGGTATTCATAAAAATTACATGCAGAATTTCTTAAGTATTTAATTTTAACTGAAAACAAATGATCTTTTGATGTAAGGTCAAGGATTTGTCCTTGCAAAAAACTCCAACTCAGGACACATCTTCTATGATGATTTCTAGTTTTGGTTTCTTTAAAGTGGTGCAAAAATTAAAACCATTTACAAGGCAAACTGAGTAGAGAATTACTCTAGAGCTTAAGTTTCCACTCCCACCCCGCCGCCTCAGTCATTAACAATTGTCTCAGAATTTTAAGAATATTTTTAGTGATCTGTATTATCAAATTTTTGAACTTTACTTCATTAGAAACAAAGAACTCTTTGTTAATACCCTTATTTAATTAGTTTTTGTAACGCATAGCAAAATCAAAGAATTTTTGTAATAAACACAATTAGAATAAACAGGTTTGGAATCAACCCAGAGACTTTGGAAAAGCATAGAGGTCCCCAATGGGAGCCTAAGCATGCAGCACTGGGACTCACCCGCTATTCCTGTTTCTCCTGTCCTGGTGGGCATGCATTAAGCTGACTGAGGTTGCAGGCCAGGACCTGCTCCCACTGTTTGTGCATATGTACTGATTTAAAATTACTAACGGTTCTAATATGTAACTCCCAGTATTATCCCTATCAGAAAAAGAATCTGAAATTTGGAAATACCCAGAAGGCATCATCAGGTGTTCCTTCAGTACAACACTGAGTATGACTTTCTATTAACTGGGATATTTCACAAATATGCAAGGACAGAGGTTAATGTATAGATTTTTTTTTGCCTGATAGAAATGCAGATAATTTTGAAAAAAGAAATAACCTGAAAGTTTATGGTTTGTGGCTGTGTTGGACATTATTAATTTTATGTTTACTCCAGCAATCTTATTCTATTATTATAGTCATTAAACTGTGTGTGTGTGTGTGTGTGTGTGTGTGTGTATCTTCAAATTCTCTTTGAACTGGTTTAAAATCTTACTGCTTTACTCCTTATTTAATGAGCTTGATAAAGTTTTAACTGACATTCATTTCATAATTGTACAAGACTCATGATTTGGTCTTCCTGAAAATTATACTGTAACATCCTCATTTTACAGATGAAGATAATAAGGTAAAGAATGGTAAATGCTTGTCCAAAGAAACACAGTGTTAGAAAATGATATACTAAGGGCTGTACTCAATGCACATGAGAAGTAATCAGTATAATTTGCAGATGGAATGGAGGGTGTCAGTTAATCTGGCGAGTCAATTATATTGAGGCCAGTTAAGAGAACATCTATTGTAATCAAATTACTATTTTTACTTAAATCCATAAATGGTATTTATAGTAATATGACTATGAAAACATTACTTGCTCCACACCCAACTGGTTATATTTCCTGTAACGTACGACTTCTTTGCTTCTCTTGGAATTTGCAGTTGTCCTTTTTTTTAATTTGCATTGTTTCCTATTATTGTTGAGTCATGGACAAATATTTCTAAGGAGCTAGAGTACCCAACAAGCAAAAGCAATACCTCAGTAAACAAAATAAGCAAAGCTTCTAAGTTTATGGATCTCTAGTGAGGGAAGCAAACAACAATCACAACAGGGCACAGTTTGTTCAAAAGTAAAAATGTTTCAGAGCAGAAGAATAAAGCAGGATAAGGGACATGCCAGATTGGAGGGAATGCAATTTTAAATAGGGAGAAGTAAAATGTTGACTATAGACTTGAAAGAAATAAGGAAGAAAGCCATGCAGAGGACTGCATGGGGGAATAGTGGTCTAGGCAGGGGTGGGGGGACAGCCAGTGTGAGGACAGTGTGAGGGTGAGCCTAGTATGTTCAGGGAACACCAAGGAGGTCAATGGGGCTGAAGCAGATTCAGTAAAGGAGACAGTATGAGAAGGCGGCTCGTAGCAATACTTAAGGGCCTTTTGCTAGGCTGAATTACTTACCCTATCCTGTACCCAGTCCTTTGCCATGTGACCTTACTGCCCTTCCAGCTGGAGGTTGAATGTACTTCTCTGTTTCCTAAGTCCTGGGTCAGCTGTGTGACTTTGGCCAATGCAGTGGAGATGGACCTGAAGACACTGGTTCAAGTCTGGGCTTAAGAGACGTCATATGCTTCTGTTTGCCCTCTGGTGCTTCTGCCATCATTTTGAGAAGAATTTCCCCCAAGTATCTGCTGGTCCTCCAAATTTTTCATGAGAGTGAGCAGACGTATGCCCAACTCACAGGGAGGAGCCCTGCCCAGCCAGCACTGCAGCTTGATGGGGATCTACACTGAGAGCCCAGCCCCGGTCAGCCAAGCCACAGTCTATCTACAGACCCATGAGCAAGACAATACGTATTTATTACTGTAAAGTGTCATGAAGTTGTTTGTCACACAGCATTATTGAATGTATTTTGGTGGTAGCCCCAATACTTTGTTAACGGTTTGGGTCAGGGTGTGAGAGAGAAAGAGGATTTATGGATGACATCAAGACTTGGCCTGAGAATCTAGAAGAATAAAGTCAGTGTTAACTGTGATGGGAAAGACTGCAGTGAGGCTGCCTTGGTGTCAAGGACAACATGTGATTTGCTTTAGACATACTAATATTTAGAAATCTATTGGGAATTTGTGCCTCTGTTAAAGTGGAATAAGTAATCCAAAAAAACCTGTCACTAGAGACATCTTTTAAAACTTGACAAAATATTAATAAAATATGCCTGAAGGCACAGATTGGAAAATTAGGTAATGAAGAAACCTTGAATGACAGCCCCACATAGCAAGACCAAAAGTTGAAGCAGCCTGGTTACAGCACAGATTACAACCTCAGATCATCTCAACTTCTGATACTACAGTCCAATGATCCTTACAGCAGCAAATGCAAATGTTCTCTAGACCTGAATGTATTGAATGTATTCTTTTAAAAATAATTTGCAAATACAATTTCCTATATGAAAAAATAACCAAGAATACTCAGAAATAAGACAAAAGACAACACACAAAATTCAGCAGAAACAGTGGGCAATAGGAAAAGATAAAGGATCACAGACAAAGAGGCTACTGAATCCTGAAGTTTTATAACTGTGCTTCTGAGGAAATCTTGGCTGAACTTGTTAGCACATAACTGGAAAGTGTAAAAGTTACTAAAGAGAAAATAAACAATGGAAAAATACATTAACTGAAATTTAGATCTCAGTGGATGAATTTCAAAGCATTTTAGACCCAAAATAAGAAAGAACTTGTGAACCAGAAGATAAAGAAGACAAAAATACTCAGCACTACTGACAGAAAAAGGATGGAAGGTAGAAGGTCAAATTTTATGGGGAATTGAGTGAGAAAATCTTACATATGAGTAACTGGAGTCCAGGAAAAGAGAAAAACCGTGGTGTAGAATATGCATTTAGATAAAGGTGAGGAATATTCTGAAACTAACTAAAGACTAGTAGTACACTCACATAAATTATGTAGTTCTTTGAGCCCGACCCCTCTCACTCAGCATGTTTTTTTTTACTATTTGCCCATGCTATCCATGAATTAGTAGTTCTCTCCTTCCTTTCTCTTTCTCTTTCTTTTTCCTTCCTTCCTTCTTTCTTTCTTTCTTTTTTCTTTCTTTCTTTCTTTCTTTCTTTCTTTCTTTCTTTCTTTCTTTCTTTCTTTCTTCTTTCTTTCTTTCTTTCTTTCTTTCTTTCTTTCTTTCTTTCTTTCTTTCAATATTTTTGTTTATTTATTTGAGAAAGAGTGAGAGCGAGAGAGATCACAGAAGGAGAAGGAGAAGCAGACTTTTCCTGAGCAGGGAGCCGGAAGTGGGACTTGATCCCAGAACCCTGGGATCATGACCTGAGCCAAAGGCAGACACTTAACTGGCTGAGGCACCCAGGTGCTCCAGTAGTTTGTTTCTTTTTAATGCCAAATATTATCCCATTGTATGAACACACTAAGGTCTATTAATGGTTTCCCCAGTTGATGGGCTTTTGAATTATTTCCAGTTTTTCGTGATTACAAAGTGGCTACAATCATGTATAGGCTTCTGTGAGAATATTTATTTTCATCCTTCTCAAGGAAATGCTTAGGAATGGGATTGCCAGTTCATACGCTACATGTATACTTCACTTTATAAAAAATTGCCAAACTGTTTCCAAAGCAGTTGTAGCAATTCGTTATTCTGTATCCTCTCCAATAGTCTATTGCCAGATTATTTGTTTGTTTATATTATAGCCATTCTAATTAGTCTGTAGTAGTGTCCTATCATGGTTTTAATTTGTAATTTCCTTCATGATTAATGGTGTTGAGTATCTCTGCATGTGCTTATTTGACGCCCATTTATCTTCTTTGAGGAAATCTTTGCTTAAATGTTTTCTCCATTATTAAAAAAGTTAGCTTCTTAAATCTGTATTTTTGAGCTACAAGTGTGCTTTTTCAGGCCTCTGTTTGTAAATGTTTTCTGTCTGGCTTACCTACATCAATCAGCTATTGCTGCATAACAAAACCCCACAAAATCCTAGTAATCTATAACGTAGCATTATTCTCTTGCATGAGGGTTGGCTAATCTCTGCTGGGCTCTCAATTATAGTGCTCTAGCTGTATGTTGGTTTTTTATTTTCTGCACATGCTCCTATTCTTCTTGAACTAGTGTGCTAACCTAGGGTACAAGAGAGCAAGCAGGAACATATAAAGCCTCTTGAGAGAAATAAGAAGTAGTGGGTATGGATTTTTTATTTTAGAGTTATGAATACTTTCTAAAATTGATGTGATGATGGATGTGCAATGAACTAAATATCATCAAATTAACTAAAGATCATTAAATACCATTTAAATTGGTGAATTGTATGTCATACATATTATATTTCAATAAAGGCATTTAGAAAATAAAGGGAAAGGAAAATCAGATTGTAATAAGCACTTCCCCTTCTAAAGGTGTATTGGGGCATGATGATTATTTAAAGAAATATTATTTTTCTTTAACTATTGATTCTGTCTTCTTTTTTCCTAAGGAAATAAAACTTTAAAAGTAGAAATAGACAAAGAAGAAAGAAAGAAAAGGAAAGAAAGAAAGAGAAAGAAAGAAAGAAAGAAAGAAAGAAAGAAAGAAAGAAAGAAAGAAAGAAAGAAAGAAAGAAAGAAAGAAAAGAAAGAAAGAAATAAAATCTCTTAAGGTTTAGGCTCAGAACTGGCACATTGTTACCTCTATCCACATTCCACTGGCCAACACTCATCCCATGGCCAAAGTTAATGGACCAGGAAATATACTCTACCTTAGTGGGACTGGTTGACAAAAAGCGTGGATATAGGGAGGGCTAAAAACATGAACATGATAATTATACCATTATATAAATGCTTAGACATTAAGATTTTAAAGAAAGTCAAGGAAGTCAATAAAAAGTCAGGTCAATGGTTACTTTGGGGTGGATGGCAGGGACTGGGAGAAATACAAAGAGCCGGGCAGGGCACTCCTTCTATTATGGACTGTTGCACTTTGTGAATTGTTCTATTGTAACAATTTTCGTATTGTCTTCAATTTCTTGTTAGATTATCTGTTTGCTTCTTTTTCCCTCTCTTAGGTTTTATGTTCCAAAAAATTCTTTCCACATTTTCTCCAATTTTTCACTTAGGCTTACTTATATTCAGAGAAGTTCAAAGACCCTTTAAAACCATTTCTCTGAAAACAAACAATGTTTCTGGGATCCTCCCTTAAAATTTAATCTCCTACTGTCAAAAACATATTTGTCTATTCTTTCTAAATAATTTTTGAAGGCCTGCTCTTTATTTAGCAACTATGATGTTAAAGAGGATTTAATGAAAGAAGAAAAGGATACCATGAACTGCATTTTAGAGTCTTAGGATTCAATTGAATAGATACCTCATAACACCTAGGAAATAGTTACCTAGTAATGCTCTGGAGTAGAGAGACGGAAAAGGGGGAAAACATAACATCCCATACTGAATTAGCCCTTAGTTCAAAATTCTTCATATTGGCTGCACATTAAGATTACTTGAGGACCTTTGAAATGAGTGATGCAGAGCACCCCCTGCAGAGATGCCTATGGAATTGATTTGGGGGCAAAGACTGTGGAATGGAAAACGCTACTCTCACCGTGCAAGTATGTGGGTACCTCCCAGAATTCAGAATCACCAGCTTCTTTATTTTGCAGAGTACAGGTATTAAAACACCAACAAAAACTCATCATCAATAGTCATCGCTATCTTACTGAAAATATATATGACCACTAAAACATAGTCCATTATTAAGCTTTTAAATGAAATAAATCTAGCTTTAAAAATGCCTTCAAGTGCCATTACATTACTTTATCTCTCATTGCATTGCAAACAACCACAAATTCTGTCATGAGTCATTGCCCATTACTAGAGAGACACTTGAGCAAATTTGGAACCAGATAAACTATCAGTTATTCTCTTGGATCACAAGTAACAAAGTTTTTGTGAAGACAAGGGTTTGCTCCTCCCTTCTGCATTCCATGAGGTTTTGAAAATGAGGCCACCCTCTCTTACCTTTCCCCTGCACTTCTAACATGGACATCTTGCAAACAGCTGGGAGTGGTGAGCAAGCACACATTGATTCTCAGAGCACAACATCCTTTTGTAAAGTTTCAAATAATAACTATGTCATCTATGACATATCTCTTTGAGGGAATGGCATTTATACATACTGATTGACCTATTTTAATGCGAGTTTAGTAAAAATCTTTGTAAGTACTAATATATGTGTGGCTAGGTTCCAATGGAAGCTAACAAGTGAGGAGGAGCAACCTTTGCTCTCTTGCTGTTTCTGTGTTCTTGGCTTTCTGAATATTTCATCCTGTGGCAAATGTTGATATGATGACATGATCAGGAGACAATGAGTGACCGACCATCTGGGCTGAAGGAAAGAAAAAATCACTATACGTGAATACAAAGTGGTATAACCTTTCGGGAAAAAGGTATAGAGGTTCTAGAAAAGATTAAAAATTAAAAATTGAAGTATGACCCAGGATTCCACCTCTGGGAATGTATCTGAAGGAAACAATATCACTATCTTGAGATATCTAAACCCTCCTGTTAATTGCAACATTATTGACATATTCATAATAGCCCAGAAATGGAAATAACTCTGCCAACAGATGAATGGATAAAGAAAATGTGATAAATATATATGTAATACATTTTATGTGTTATTTTATACATATATAATACATTTATTTTATATACATATGAAACAAAGTGTTATTCATTAAAAAGAAAGAAATCCTGCCATTTACAGCAACATGAATGGAACTAGAGGGTACTATGCTAAGTAAAATAAATCAATCAGGGAAAGGCAAATACCATATGATCTCATTTATACGTGGAATCTAAAAACATGGAACTCATAGAAACAGAAAGTAGAATGTCGGTTGCAAGGCGTTTAGGGGTCAGGGAAATGGGAGATGTTGGACAAGGGGTCAAACTTTCAATTATAAGATGAGTAAGTTCTAGAGATCTAATATACAGCCTGCTGACCATAGTTAAAAATATCATATCCTATATGTAAAAGTTTCTAAGAGACTAGATCTTAAAAGTTCTCTTCATAACAACAACAAAAAACGTACCTGTGTGAAGTAATAAGTATTGATTAAACTTATCATGGTGATCATTTCACCCTAATTGATATCAACTCATTATGTTGTTCACCTTAAACCAATGCGATGTTACCTGTCACTTATAGCTCAATAGAACTGGGGGTGAGGGGAGTCCTTGTAGCCTCTTTGTTCCATCTTTGATGGAGATAATGGGTCATGGACAGAGTATGCTATTAAGTTAAAAAAAAAACAAGACAAAATAGTACTTAAAAGGCAAATTCCTCAGGGAGAACATAAAAGAGAAACAAATGTGGATTGTTTGATCACCAGCTTCCTGTCAAAGCTGACATCTGCAATTTTGGACATTTCACAGCTTCCTCCTCAATTTAGTTGCCAACTACTGTGTTTTGGTGACTTTGTTTCTAGTTTTTCAGAAGCCTTGGCTCAGTTCTCTTGTTCTGATCTTTGTTGGACTGGGAGGTAAAGATAATAATTTTTCTTGTATAACAGTAATCATCAAGAATTTCTGAAAAATATAGCCTCAATGGATTTTTGTATTCAGGCATGAAAATAGCAAAGTAGTTTATTTTCTACACATGTCAGGCACACTAAATCACCTCCTACTGTTTGTTAAATTTTCAGTGAACACCAAGAGAAAAAAAATATTTTTTTTCTGGCAAGGTCCTTGAAATACAGAGTCGTGATAAAATTTTCAGGTTAACTTGAAAAAGGAGGGAGGAACATTGTCATTCTCACTGGGCCTTGGACACGAGGCTTCCTGGATGGATGCCTCCTTTGCTCTGATGGGAGGAGGTGTGGGGACCTTGGACTTGGTTGCAAAGAGAGGTTGTTGAAGGTCCATTTGATAAAGCATCCTTAGAGAAAATAGCAAAATACTTTATTTAGGGAGAAATTTTTTTTTTTTTTAATCTTTGGCATACAACTATCGGAGGAGAAGCAGCAGCTCGTAATGTTAAATATCGCCAAATCCTGGCAGGGCCCCCGGTCACATTTCTGGTATGTTCCTGCAGAGTATTGAAGGAACAAGACATCCAGGCAATGATGGGATAAAGACATGGGTCCCAGGTCATGAAAGTGCTCACAGCTTCTGACCTAAGACAGGTTTTCTGTTTCCCTCGATGACCACCTTTTGATTCTGCTTTGAGTCCCACTACGTCTCTATATTTGACCTCATGACTCAGTTTTTACCTCACTGATCTTCTGATCTCAGACGTCCTGGCATTTTATTTTTATTTTGTTTTAAAAGATTTATTTATTTGACAGAATGAGAGAGAGAAAGAATGCACAAACTGTGGGGAGCAGCAGAAGGTGAGGGAGAAGCAGGCTCCCCACTGAGCAGGGAGCCCGATGCGGGACTTGATCCCAGGACACCGGGATCATGACCTGAGCTGAAGACAGACGCTTAGCCAACAGAGCCAAGTCGGTTTTAAATTTTTAAAATCTAGCTACAGTTGCAGGGTGATTATGAAAATACCGTTCGGGGGATTCCCCCCATTTAATCTCAGTAGTATTTCTCTGGAAAAGATTGTCCGCATTGGAGGGGAATTTGTAGAGTCCAAGGTGAGACTCATGTTTAAAGGAGGTTTGTGCAACTTTCAACAACAGCTGGTCAATAAGTACAACGCGGCCACCATCATAACGATGTACTGGACATGTTTACCGTCCAAGTGCAAGAGGGTGGAACGTATTCTTTTCTGCCACATCTGTCCCCTTCGCAGAGTTAATTAAAAGGACTGGATTTCATGTTGACTCCTGAGGATGAGTTACCATCACCAGGGCTGCCCCCACAATCCGTCATACCCTCCCAGGGAGAAGCCCTCCCGGGACACCGACAATGGTCATTGGAACTGAAGCACCTACCGGGCGTTTTGGCTGCTGGATCCGGTGCTGAGTCATGGCAGGTGAAGTCATCAGGTGCCCCCCACCTTCCCCAATTAATTTGCTTTCATTCATGCACAGGAGGTTTTATCCTTGTACCTGGGAAGGGGCAGGACATGATGTTCTTTGCAGCCTGAACGAGAGGAGGATGAAGCAGACAGCTGTTTTACAACCATGCTGAGTTTCTTTGCAGAGATGGGGTGAGGTTGGGTTGAGGCAGCTTAGAAACTGATAAATTGTTTTCCAAGTACATTTTTTGGTGAGGTTTTGGGAATAAAAATCACCTTCTGGGACTGAGGAGAAAAACAGGGGATGGGGGGGGTGCGGGAGTGAGTTCAGGGAGGCCACTCTCCCATCCTAATGAAATCTAATGGTGAGCTGATGCCCCCAGGAGCCAGTGAGGAGCCTCCCTCAGACAGGCTGAAGGCTGCAGAGGCTGAGTGTTGACAGCCAGAGCTGTGATGGAAAATAAGGGGCCACTGCTTGAAGGCAGCAGATGACCCAAAGGCATCACTTGAGGGCTCCCAGAAGTAACCATTGCAAGGTAAGATCTCACTCAGCAGGGGTGTGTGTTTGTGGGGGTGTCAGATGGAGGAAGACTTGGAGCCATTGGAATTTGGGCATAAATATGAATTTGATCCCATTTGTATCCACAGTGACGTATCAGATGACGTTAGGGTTACAAGTTCATATTTATTGAAATGAGTTCCTTTTTTTCCAGTTTTATTGAAAAATAATTGACATATTCCTGTATAAATTGAACGCATACAGCATGATGGTATGATTTACATATATTGTGAAATGATTACTACAATAGGTTCAGCTGACATCCATCTTATACAAACACAATAAAAAGACCAAAAAAAAAGAAAAGAAAAGAAAAAAGAAAAGAAAAGAAAAGAAAAAAAAGAAAAGAAAAAAGAAAAAA